>NC_135344.1:26471660-27120410 GCF_023851605.1 Tamandua tetradactyla | reverse complement strand
CACCGCACATACACACACATATATGGGAGGCCCAGAGGTTTGTCTAACTCACTTGCTCTGCATTTATTCGGAAGGTCCCCAGAGATTTGTGTAAACAGTACTTGAATTATAATCACACATTTCATTCAAATTTCATGCTTTGAGGATTTTTTTCCTCATTAGAACAGTTAGTTGTCAATCTGACAGGATCACATTTGTAACCTTTAAACCACCCTCCGTGTTTCTGACATAAGGCCAGGATACCTTTTTTCTAGAGGACAGTATATAAAAATCATGATTTAGAACAGAGGCCGGGACATAAAGAGAGGTATAGGTGGATTTTCTTTTTTGTTCTTTTGTTGTTTCTAGTGTAAACCCCATATTTAGAAGGCTGTTTCAAGGTCCTAATGTTTCACAGATGAACCGCTAGAAAGAGTTCTTAACTATTCTGGTAAACAATCAAACTATCTCCTCTATGGTAAATGCCTTTTCTTATATCTTCTGTAAACATATAAATGCCTTTCTGTTGGTGATATAAGTATAAATAAAATTTTCCTACTTTAGCTATATTTTATATTTTTTAAATTGAAGCTCTCACTTCCTTTAATATATTGTTAACAAGTGCATAAATAAATATCCTTAAACTGATAAGGTAAAATAGAGTTTTAAACTGACAAATCTGCACATGGGATTCAAACAATTTAAATGGGAACAGCATATTAAGCCTCTGGGCTTTATTAAATAATGAAAAATAGTCTGAAATTTCAAATGTAAAATTTCACAATGATTAACAAACATTCACTACTTTGAAAGCTGATCTATGAATTATAGCCAGTGAGACACTAAACTTATTATCATCTAGTGACGTTTTGGTGACTTAGGAGCACATTTTTTTTCACAGACCTCAAGTTGGTGACTTGTCAACTGAGACATTTCCGCGATCTCGGATTTAAGTTTTCTTTGTGACAGATATATCATCCATGATAAAGTTTTTAGTGTGACATGGGGGGCGTTAGCACAGGACAGTAAGAACAACTACAGCTATCAGCATAATTCTATTTGTTTCAAGATTATTTTAAAAGTCTTAATCATAAGGAGCTAAGCTTTAAGGAACCCTGATTTAGGCAAGTCACTTCACTAGTAGCAGCTAGGCAAAGGGCCACATGCAGCACTAAAATGATAGGGAATCATGGTGAGCCACACCAAAGAGGAACCAGCCGTTCTCTCTGGTGGGTGGTGACAAACCACCATCGAAGACACTCTGGGTAGGCAACGGGCCATTTGTTTACTCTGCCATTTCAGAGAGAAAAAAAAATCTTACCAGTAAAAGTAATGACCACTTGAAAGACACCCACATCATTCTTACCTTCTTATAGAATCTAAAGTTTACAGTTCTTTTGATTTTCTGAAAACTTGTTGACATTTATTTGAAGTAAAACAGAATTGTGGACATACATTTACAATTGTCACAAAAAAACCTGGGGAATATTTGACCAGAAGTGTCCCCACCAAATTGGTACAATGCCACCTACAAGGCAGACAGACATGCAATAAAATCTGTTGAATGAATGAATGGCTGCATTAAAAAACAAGCAAATATTCAAATTCTACTCCACTTGGATAAAGAGCCCTGGGTTTCCATATTCATTCAATCATTTCATGAACAATTATTCAATGAACAACGAATGTGGGTTACGCCTCACCCTGGGAAGTGCACAAGATGCAGACATGTACAGCCCTCTCTTCCTGCCCTCAGAGGTCTGACCACATGAATGAGGAGAAGGGAAGCTGTGTTCTTGAATAAAATGGAAAAGAACAACTGGAGAATAATGCTTTATTCGTGAAGCAGGGGTAATCATAAGTATACTAAGCAATTAGACAAGCAGCCATTACAGAACGGGGTACGGAACTATTCACTCCCCACCACAGACCCCGTTAAAATATATTCTACCTCAGGCATGGGTAACGACTGTAGAATTACCATGGCACTAGGAAGTCTCCAACAAACCTAACAAAAATACACACACACAGTGCCCTGCACATTGACTAGAATAAGGCAGGTGTTCAATAGGTGTGCATTGAATGAATGAATGAATGAATGATTGATTGAACGAATGATGGCCACACAGAGGGAATGCCATTCTGCCCCTGACTCCTGAGTATATAGTGTAGAACTTAAACAACTCCATGTTTCTATTTAAATCATTGAACACCTGAAGTTTTCCTTTTCATATAACACTTGCTTACTTCTACAATGCTGATTCCTTTTGCCTAGCATCTGTATCAGCTAACCACCATACTCCAAGGAAAACAGTGACTGACATACATACATATACACACACACACACACAATATACATACAATGTACACACACAATGATTACATAACATAATGTAATGTTATAGCAATCCGATAAATTAAATAACCACCTTAGTAAAAATCTACCCCACCAATAAAACATTTGGTGATAAAGAAAAAAACAGGTATAAAAAATCCCTGGATCCAGGGGTAAAGTCTCCCTGGAAACCTGGAATACGACTTCCAGGGAAGAGCCTGGCACTGGCACCATGGGACTGACAATGCCTGCCTGGCCAAAAAGGGGGAAAGAATTGTAACGAATAAGGTATCAGTGGCTGAGAGAGTTCAAACAGAGTGAAAAGGCTACTGTGGAGGCTACTCTTACATAAGCTTCAGCTAGTTATAGCTATTTACCATGGTTTGCCAAAACCCAACCAAAACCATTCCTGTCAACCCTAAAGAACACCTAGGGCTCTATTTGAGATTCTACAAAAATTCCATGCACTATGATTACTTTCCAGAAACCTACAACCTCCAGATATGTTCCGACGCCAGGTAAATCCTGAAATCCAGAGAGGACAGTCTCTCCAGAACATCAACTAGTCCCATCCCCCTATTCCATATTAACGTCAGCCCTTTTCAACATGACAAAGTTAAGATGGGCATAGTTCAAATAAAGATTGGGAGAAAGATCCAAGGAGAGTGCGGTGTTATAACAGAGAAGATAGGATTTAATAAATGACTGTGACTGCTGAATCACTGTATCGATATTTCTTTTAGTCTCCAGGGTACTGGAGCAGCTAGAACAAAACTAAAATTGTACAACTGTAACCCATACCAAACTCTGAAATCTGTTCTATAACTACTTCTTACAATGTACTTTGAAATTTATTGCTTTTTTGTATATATGTTATATTTCACAATAAAAAATAAAAAAAATCCCTGGAACTGTACAACACAAACAATGAACCCTAATTTAAAACATGGACTGTAGTTAATATTAAAATTATAAAAATGTACTTTCATTTCTTTTAACAAATGTACCACATCAATGCAAGTAGTTAATTATAGGGAACCCTGAATTTTTTGCAAGATTTTTCTGTCAACCCACAACTTCTCTAACAAAAAAAAAAAATCAGTGGTCAATACATGCTGAGTGACATTACAATTTAAAGACCATACAACTGCCTTCTTTGGATAAATCTTTATAACCACTACTTCATGATAGGTATTGCTATTCCCACTTTAAAGACAGAGAATTAATGTTGAACAAATCTTAGATTGCATTTCTTGGATCACAAAGCTACCAGGACAGTGGAATTGAGGTGTGAGCAAAATTATAAAATGGAGCAACAGAAAAGCAATCTCCACCCAAGCAGACTTGGGTAACAGAAATCCACTTAAATGGAAAAAAGCATTATGAACATATAGCACCATGCTAAACTCTTCATACTAAGCAAGGATATCAAATGAGATCTTTCTGAGTACCTGCTACCCTTGGCTTGAGAAGTATGTACAGTTAGATATTTAAGAATGTTATTTCTGTTGGGGCTTTGATAGCCAAGCTTGTGTTCTCATGTTTTTACATAAAAGATTAGTAAATTTTGCTAAGTCAGTAAAGGAGGTTCTCTAAGCTATGCTTACCCATAGAAAAAGGAAATGTTACTGAGTATAGTGTATTCAGAAGTAAACATACTTTTTGCTCTCCAATAGGAGTTACTGTAAACAAGACATTTAATTCAAGCTAAATAAATTTCAGTGTTTAGTTAACAAATGCACATATGTAGGTATGGATATTACAAAAAAATTGATAAACGGTGATAACTTATACCTAAGGGGTAGTTAATGCTTAATATCCAAAATAAACTGCAATACAAATCCAACAACAAAAATCTCTACCAGGTAGAGTACAACTTTATAAAAGATCTCATTATCAAAAGGAAGTTACAGATACACACAACACAGACACCCATACACAGACAAATATACACAATCTAAGATGTTTCTCCCAGATGACTATAACTTGAGGAGGCCTTTAAATCTAATAGTGAACACCAAACAACTCGCCTATGCATGCATTCCTATATATCGTCTACATATTGAGACCGTTAGGATGTAAAATAATTATGTTTCTTTATAAACAATTAAGATTTTTACCTTAAAATTATTTTCCTAAATTGGAATCCTAATTATCTTAATTTTTTTTCGAAATACATATTTATCTGGAGAAAATACTAAAGTAAATCTATATCAAATGAAGAACTGGGATAACAAAGCACAAAACATCTCAATCTTTCTAGCAACATGAACTTGACACCACTTAGATATTATTAGGCATAATAGTTTTAAACATTAGTATCATTCAAATATAGACACGTTTAGTTTGCAAGATGCTTCTATCACAGAAAAGTATCTACATATCAGCACAGACCATGAAATCTAATTTCTACTTGTGGTTCTATCAGTGACTTCCTATGTTATTTTGACTTGGTTATTTTTATATGGCCTGGATTCATATCTAGACATTTAAAATGGTTTACTACATGATTAACCATTTATTTTCTTTGTGGCTGATCAGGTAGCTTGTACTCATATTGATTATAATGTAATTCACATTGATCACTAAGGTAAACAATATGGGCTCTTTTGGGTTTTTTTTAGCCAGACTTTGGTTCCAAAAATGTTTGTTACTTTTCTGTGGCCCCTATCTGCCTTTAGAAGAAAGAGGTTCTCATTTTGCTTTATTGTGAGTTAAAAAATCTCACACAGACATATATTAATTGCTTTGGAATAACAGCGTGCAAAATAAATGGACAGATCAGGTTCCTAAATTCTGGTATATGGTTAGATCTTCTGAGATTCTTGTTTGTATTTCTCTGGTAAAGAATATAATGAGTAAATGTCATTACCCACATGAACTAGCATCTTCTACAAAATTCAACAAGCCACAGATATGAAAACAACTCTCCCTATGCGTACATTCCTATATATCGTCTTCATATTGAGACCAGTGCAGATACGGGGATATGGCCCTAATGGAGTATGTGTTAGGGCAAAGTGAAAGACCCAGTTGAAGAAAGGGCAGTCTAAAGAATGGAAACTCTAGGACCAGAACACATACAGCTTTTTATATCTAACAGCACTGGAAACTGCACACTTGATTCAAATTGAAATTCACTTCTTTTTCTCAATTTCATGCAAAGGATGTGTAATCATAAAAGTCATAAATTTACTCTCTACCAAACCTTTCAAATTAATAGGCACAGTTAGCACAACTGCCTCTTCTTAAGATTAAAGAAAATATTTGTGTTTAAGGAGTAAAGACTTCATTATTCTTTTAAACCTCCTGGAGACAGCCATGTCTTTCCCCTGGGGTAAATGGTATGTTCTTAAAAAAAAAAAAAAAAAATCCTCCATCCTAACCCTGTGTAGCCAGTCTCCCACCTGATTTAAAAAAAAAAAAATCTATTTTGGTACAATGAGGCAGCATCACACTGGACAATATAAAATCAGAGACGGAGGAAGTTGACTCAGATTGCTGCACTTCCTAGATGAAGAGAGCTAGTTGGCTTACCACAATCACCTGAATCAACCAAAATGGAATGACAATTGTTTTTTCCGTCAAATTGGTGCACATGTAAAATGAATTCCCGAAAAGTTAAAGGGGAAATCCTGGCTATGTTTGTTTGTGTAGATGAAGGATTCCATCTGAGAACTTTCTGACATAATGGATTGATAAAGTGGCTTAGAATATGGGCAGGTTAGTCACACATTTTAAACATCTGTGAATAAATACTGGGCTTCTCAATGCATTACTCAGTGATGGGTGGGAAATATGATATCACAATGAAAATGATTTTCATTCTAAATAGACTAATTATGTAGGGTTTGTTAACCCCCTTTGGGGTGGGAATTCTAGCAATTTCCTGAAATTTCTAACTGTTGATTATATTTAATTGCTTGACATTGTTGAGGGAGTAGAACACTGAATTGCTGGGCAGAGAACAAATGATTTTCAAATACTTTAATGACTATCTCTGATAAACACTCAGAATGAAAAGAGAGGTAAAAAGAATGAAAAAATGCTTTTAAATGGAAGTAAATAGATAGCAAGGACAGCATCCTATGTACCGTCTTTATTTAGGTACCTATTTCAAGATCTTGTTTTATAATGCTTCTGTCCAAAATATTCTTTTGAGTAACTGCAATGAGCCACTTTGAGCAAGAATTGATGGTATTTCAAGGAGGGAAAGTAGCAGATTAAGTTCTCTCAAGGCTGATCAATAGCTTAAAGCTTAACCTGGGCATTGGCCCATTCCATTCCTGATCTAAATATTGGTTTAACGCAAAATGACCTCAAATTTTAACTATTTAGTTTTGAAAACAAATTATCTCTCTGGGTTGTCAATCATAAGCACTTAAGTATCCACCTTCCATGTAAATACAGAGAGGATCATGAAAGGGCAGGGGAGACAAGAGCTTATAGGAAATCCCATGAAATACCTTAAAGAAATATTTAAAAGGAGAAGAGGTGTGAGTGAGGAAAATTCTGGGCTTCTACTAACTAAAACTGAAATAAAGTCAAACACTTTTTTTTTTACATGGGCAGGCACTGGGGATAGAACCCGGGTCCTCTGGCATGGCAGGCAAGCATTCTTGCCTGCTGAGCCACCGTGGCCCGCCCAGTCAAACACTTTCATTGACTCTAAACATTAAAATAAAATAATGTTTGGCAAAAATTTAAGCCAACTGAATCTGGTATAGGTGATGAAAAACAAAAAGCTATTAAAATCATGTGGCAATATATTATTTCCTTTCATTTATGGTTGGGCCAAAATTGATTTAAAAGAATGTCTTCATAGTCATCAGCTGGCATTATTAACAACGTCAAATTGCCAAGTTAGAGTGCTTACAACTGAAGAGTCTGAAAGTTTCCTCTATTTGACAGCGGAATTTGTTTTCCAAAATACCAGCCTTTTGACTTTTTAAAACATGCTTCTCAAATGCATTCTGAATATAATTTATATACTTCTTAATAACAGTCAAAATCCCAAACAGGTCTATTCCCCCATGGCTACCTAGGATGGAGGTTTTCTTTATTGCAGAATGTGGATGTGTTCTTTGACACCTGTTCACAGTCCTGCAAGCCATGTTCTTTATGGAATGTGGGCATCTCCCTACTTTATTTCCACCATATGGAAAACATGATGCGTGCAAGGGGAGGCTAAAGGAAGCAGTATAAACAGAAGAGCTCCTCAAACCTACACTCATTTTTCACATGGGTTGTGTCCTTCAAACACGCTAGCAAAGTTGACTTTAGGGATCTTTAATCAATGTCTCATACTTTTTGCAATAAAATTATGTATATATATTTTTCAAATTTAAATTTAATATGCCCAGATGACTTTCTAAGAGTTAAGCATTTCTGTAGTAAGTCATTACAAATACAATTATTAAACGAATGATTGCATTTTTATAATTATGAAACATGAAAAGTAAAAATTAAAAAAAAAAAGTTGAACTGTCTCTTTCCTCTTTTTTTTTTTTTTTTTTTTTTTTTTAACGTGGGCAGGCACCGGGAATTGAACCCGGGTCCTCGGGCATGGCAGGCAAGCACTCTTACCTGCTGAGGCACCGTGGCCTGCCCTCTTTCCTCTTTAAAGGCTTCCAAACAGAGCTGAAGTTTCTGGTTCCCTGAACTAATGGGTTGAAATGAGACCTCCACTCCCACGATCAGTCCTCTTGGACTTCATTAGATAACCAGTATAATACAGAGACCACAAGCCAAGATGCTAGTTTAAGTTCTTATTTAAATTTCTCACTAGCTTTATAACCCTGAGCAAGTTCTAGCTTATTTAAATCTGTTTCATTATCAGTAAATAAGTTTTAAATAAAGAAGTATTTAATTGTGATTATAAAAGTTTTCCCCAACTCTAAATTCTGTGATTTCTATTTTGATTACATTGAGATTATTTCTGAAAATATAAAGGCATTCAAAAGTCTCTGCGGTTGACCAAGCAAAAACTCAACTCCAGTCCCGTGATTTCCAGAGAGGAGACTGCTATACAAAATCTGCGGCCCATGTCTTAAACCAGAATCAAATTTTGTAATCATTTCCAGATTAGGACCATATGAGATTATAGGATTCTTGACAAAATTTAATGGCAAAACCCATGAATCTACCTTATTGCTCCCCCAATACTGCAATTTTAAACAATAATACCTAAGTATTATAAAGAGCAGAGATTATGACAGCTTTCTTTGCCCATCTTTCAACAGGATAATATGCACATAATAGGAGTTCAAACACATTTTGCTCATTGAGTAAATGAGAAACAAAGAGAGATTTATTTCCTTCCTTTCCACAATGATAGAAATCATCCAGTCCAGAGAGAAGCGTTTGTCAGAAAAACTCAACATTATATAGCCAGCTGCAATTTCAATTTGAGAGAAAGTCAAGTTTTCATAAAACGAAAAGTAAACACATTATTAGATGAAAAATTTTAAATAAAGATGTGTCTACTTGACACTGATAAAATATGCACATACATACGCACACAATGACAATAAATTGTTCCCCTCATTTTTAAATGTCTTAATTGTTATTTTTCATTTCACAAGCCTGCTCTTTCTCCTACCTGGATTATAAACTGCTCAAGATTAGAGCTGGACTGAGTCTTATTTGCTGGGCTGGCAGAGCATATTCATTTACACGTAACACTTCACAGAAGGGGACTTGGAGAATCTAATTTACCTTCACTTCCCTTATATGGTATGGCTATTTTCTCAATGGAATAATTAATAGTGCCAACAATATGCCAAAGATATAAAAATGGATACATACATTTGCTACTTTTGAGAGGTGATACTGCTATAGCACTTATTATGTGTGATGCAGACTCCTGTTTGTTTCTTGTATTCTTTACTCATCTTTGGCAGCTCACGCCTACTTATTTAATCTATATTTTACTTTTACTATTCAATCTTATAAAGACTTTTCAGAGGGACACCATATCATGCCATGGCTAAACCTTATTTCTTAATGATTTGAAGGACAATAAAATAAAAGCGCAGGTGTTTTCTATGTCATTTCCACATATATAATTGTTTGTTGTTGTTCTTTTCAAAACATTTCATTTAACTGGGTTTTAGGCTCTAGGGAAAAGAATAAAACCTTTTTAAAAAAGATGTCACTGTTTCATTGTTTACAAAAATATACTGATAGAAAAGAAACTGACCTAACAGTTGCAGTATACCATGTGATTGGTTTCACCTCTATATTTTATTGCTACCATGGTTGGCAGGACTACTTTATTTAGAATGTACTTGCAATTGTTGGGCTTTTAAGAGTTATATCATCTGTATTTACTTATCTGCAAGGTGGATCAGGGATGTTGAGCTGTTATAAAACATTATCAAATGAACTCTTCCTTGGAATTGTGGGCACATGAATCTTTGTACAAAGCTTCACAATGGCAAGAACTTTGGTTCAGGAAACCTGGCAGATGGTAGGTGTTCAATAAATATTTGTTGAAATATTTCTCCTTAGCTCCTGGTCCAGGAACTTATACAAGCAGGGCTTAGCAAATGTGTGTTGAATGTTTTTATTTTACTTGAGTATTAAACTGATGCACTGCCAAGTGAGCATGTGATCATACATGATCATGAATCATCACCCATGAATTCCTGACTGATATACAGAGGTCTGGGGGAGATACAGACCCTTCTGAAATTATAGTCCTTTTCCCAAGTGACCTCTTTGATCATCACATTGAATGAATACAATTTTGTTGACTAGAATTCTAAAAGCATTAATATTTTGTTAAGGTAGGTTAGAAATATCTACCTTTACCTGGATACTCAGGGCCATATATTATGACTCCAGCTGCAGGGATCAGGCCTACCTAAAATGTACTAAGTATATATATAATAGTTAATTTGATTTCAGTGTCCTTAACTAAGAAGTATGTTGGCTGAAAATGGATATTAAATTATTACTAGCTTTTTTTTTCTAGCTCTTTTTAAGTGCCTAACTTATTGATATTATTGTAGGTACACATAGCAGCAATGCAAAAGTTTAAGATCTGTGCAAGTTGTTTTTATAATTCCTAATTTTCAGATATTTATAAAGGAAATTGCCATAATCTTAAATTTGCTATCAGAGTTGTCTGTAGAGATGCAAATTTCACCTCTTTCTCTTTATGGCTTTTTTTTTTTTTTAATTCAAAACTGCTAAGTCATTTTGAATCATACAGAGCATGAAAATAGACTGGGTTACTACTTGAGATGTTTTATCTTTATCATCAATGTTTCTTACAAAAAATGAAAAAAAAAAAACAACAACCCTCAAATCACCTCCCCATCTCCTACTATACCTTACATTCTTTGAATAAAATGCAGGTGCTTCATTTTAAACGTGGCCCAATGACTGACATTTAAAAACAAAATCTTGGTAAGAAGCTACAACGTTTTAATGTGCTGGCATTCACAGTACTTGTGCAGTATAAGTAGGCTAGAACCACTACTGTGTAATACATTTCCTTTGGACTCTTTTTAATATCAACTGTGATTATCTTTTTTGTTATTTTCAGGGCTGCAAGTTTCCAGTAAAATTGAAAGGAAAACTGAGCTTTATTTTCCAGTGAATATTGTTTTTGCTCTCTGTTCCTGAGTTTGTAACACAGCTGTTCAAAGAATCTTCGATGAACCAAGGGAAAGTCACAGAATAATCAGTTCAGAACTTCGCCCTGAGTTCACAACCATGGGCCACATGTCAATGAAATGAACTCCTCTAGAACCACAACCATTTGCCTGAATTTTGAGCTGAACCTGTGTCAAGTAGTATTGGTATGTTGATCTCTAGGTTTTTGGTGTTTTTTTTTGTTTTTCCCCTGAATTTAATCAATTTACATAGCAATGGACAAGGATTGAGCCTAATTTCATTTTCTATTTAGTAACTACCATGTTATTTATGTTCCATAAATAAAATGGGAATGGTAGGAACAGAGCCAAAATAGCCCAATTCAAATAAAACCCAAATATTAAGAGCATTATTCTTTTCTAAAATAAGAGTTTTATTTAGTAAGAGTATTATTCTTGAAGGCTAAAACAACAAAAGTCCCAAGCCATACTCTACATACTTTAAAATACCCTGAAAAGATATATTAATAATATATAAATCTTCTATTCTGAATTGAGTCTTCACAGAAAATGCCAATACTTTAGGAATATTCTAATGAATTGCGAGAGGAGAAAAACATACGCCATGGTTTCTAACCAAAATCTCCAATTATGTGGTTCTAGGATAAATAAAAATGAACCTTAATTTAAAGCATTAAAAACTATGGTTATCAGGTGGGCAACGGTGGCTCAGTGGCAGAGTTCTCGCCTGCCATGCCAGTGACCCGGGTTTGATTCCTGGCACCTGCCCATGCAAAAAAAAAAAAAAAAAAAAAAAAACTATGGTTATCCAGCTAAGAAAATAAATTTCTCTCAGAAAACAGGAAACGTCATATATAACCGCTTGTCTACCTCAAAAGCATTTAATGGAAGAAGGAATAGTGCCTCACCTTTTTAGAAATGAGAGGATTCACTTCAAAACAATAATTTGAAAATACAATACGTAACCCACCAAAAGATATCAGTAATTTGAGTTATCAATTTGAATTAATAAATTAAGAGTGATTAATTGTAACTGGAATTATAATTGTTTAAAACAATTCACTGCTTCTTGTAGAAAACATCTTACTCCTAACCTACAGAAGTTATTACCTAGTAACACCTTTCTACAGCAGCTAAGAGGCACTCAATTTCTACTCTGTTATATGCTCATTTAAACGGTTGAATATCCAAATATATACTGATGAATTATTCAGATCTTAATTTCAAATGTGGGGGCAAGGGAAAGGTTTGGCAAACTGGCGCTATTTTTTTTTAATTTAGTCATAAAATCAATACTTGGGAACTAAAAATAATGTCTTTTAGAACCCGGCTAAGGACCAGATTTGGTCACTGAATGTTATGTGATGCTCTTGCAGAAAGAACAGAGGACACAACGGAGCAAAGAGTGTGCTGGCCACAGTCGTGGGACTTATACCAAGGGAAACCTGTCCTTAATTTATCCCGTAGTGTGTGGATTTGGCAAGGATCGCCAAACATCATTTACATACCATATGCCCTGAATTACCTAGGCACAATGGCTGTGGATAAATATGATGTTTCAGGTCTGACTATTTGCTTTCTTTTATAAGTTTTACAGCTTTCATTTCATTTCATTTTCCACATTGCTAAATAATTTAATGCAATATTGTGTACTGCAGAAGAATGTTTTGCTAAATCAATAAATAGTTCACTGTGCCCTGTGATTAGAAAATAACGTTCCTGAAGAAGGCAACCAGAAGATATTATTTCTCCTATGTAAGATTCAAATAAAGGAAGTCAGCTGGTTAGACTTTGACTCATTTTAACCTCTGTCTCTTTGGTAGGCAAACAAATGTGTAATTCAAAGCACTCAACAATAGAGAAAAATCAGATATTACATCTCTTCTGGAACATAATACATTTGGGTAGTAAGTTTTCATATCTAAAAGGGATCTGAGAAATCCAGTCTAAGAATTCCTATATCTGTTCCTCTTACAATTAAAAGGTACTATCATTGACCGGGACCTTAGTTTCTCTCTCTCCCCAATAACGGTATTAATACGAGCTTAACAATATTTGTCCAGATTCTCAAAGTTAGATTGATAGGATGTATACATAAAACAAAAAGATCAATAGCCTAAAAAAGACTTGGAGCGCAACTACGTACATATTTTTTGTTGTGTACTATAAATTTGACTGTATAAACTTCCAATTAAAATTGACATTCATACCATCATTTCTGATAGACTTTTGCACAGTAGGAATACTCATTAATGCAGGGTAATACAGTGTGAGATAAGCAGCTTAGACATCAAAATAGTAAAAAAAAAAAAAAAAAAAAAAAAAGCCAGTTGGTCTTCTCTTTACATGAGTAAAATTAACTTAAGAATCTAAATACCTAAGGAATTATATTAAAATGAACATGTATTTGCATATGTATTTATTAAACTGTGTCAAATCAGGGGCATCCATTCTCAAGTTCAGTTTCTACGACAGAGATCTCAGACCTATTCCAAAAAAAGAATCACATCCATCCTATATTTGAATGCAAAAAAGAGTAAAATACAATTTAAATAATTGTACTTATCCAATAATCACCCTCCAAAATAGACTATTATATTAATAGAGTATACTATAGACTATGTAGTAATAGACTATACTAAATTATCATTTAATATTAAGTATCTGAACTATCTAAATTATGGAAAGAATTCAGAGTTTGAATTATTTCCAGCATTGGAAAAAGAGAGGCAAAAGCCCATTTGCTACAAAGTGTCTGCAAATGGGTTATTTCTTAATCTTTAACTACAAAATACAAAATGATCATATAATTCTCAACTGTATGTTAAAATAAATGGCAAAGGAAATACATCAAAATCTGAGTAGAGGAATAAATAAAGGGCAATACAGTAATTTCATAATGATATCAAAAAATTTTCTTCCTTTGGGGTGGTGGGAGAAAAAGAAAGAAGTTACCACTTAAAGTCTGGCAATGAAAGGGTTAACAGACATATGCTGTATAATTAGGAGATGCATTAATGATTATGAATAGTAAATGATTTGGTGCAAAGAAAAAAAATTTTAGTCAAAGGGACACGTACCTATCTTACATGTTTATTAGTAACTGTATATAACTAGAGAATTCTGCTATTAAGAATCTTGCATTATTGGTGTAAATACTTCCAAGGGTACATCAAATTGTAATCTTTCATACGACAGCCATCAAACCAGGCTGGAGATTTTGACAAACATTAAACACAGTAAGGAGGCAATTATGTATGCATGATTTAATCTGCAACTAATTAATATGCAAATTTATTCATATGTTAGTTACTAAATTAAAAATGCAAAGAAGCCCTTATGGTGATTCTCGAAATTTTTCACAAACAGAACATTTAAAATGTAAGAAAAATGAAGTTTTAAAGAAACCTATAGCACACTTTTAGTGCCTCTAGAACCTGTTGCATTAAGAAGACTCAAAAATATGTTTAAATATTAGATAATGATTTAAAAGGTGTGCTAATTTTATGTGAGAATGTGGGAACAGAAAGGTTAATCAGAATTCTCTCAAACTCTTAAGAGATACACTCTAACTACCAGACAAATGGCATTTCTAAGCCTTCTTCCCTGCTTTTGGGGTTGTCAGGAGTTGGTCATCTTATTGATATTTTGCACAAATCATTAGGAGTTTTGAGGGAAATAAACAATATTTGAAAGCAACCAGCTTTATTGTAAATTTCAGGGTAACTCTGAGACCATTTGGCGTTCACTAAACATACAATTCGCTCCTCAAGATGGCAACTCGCTCTTTTTCGCCTTTAGGGAATAGCTCATTGCAAACACAGAAACAAGAGGAAAATCTTGAGGGAGCCTAGAAATTCTCCCAAACTCTCTTCCAAATGAATCTTCAAAGAAAATACTGCGACTCACCAAAGTGCAACAGGAACCAAAAAAAGCAGAAGGTAATTTCATTTGAATTCAATCTGGCTATTTTAAGCCCTGTATTTTCCAGACAGTCCAAAATTGATTTGAATCTTTTATATGAGATGAGGGGTGTAGAGGAGTGATCATTTAAAAATATCTTCGGGTGTCTGTATACACATGAATATCCATTTAAGTGCATTCTATTATCCTTTGGCACTGCTGCCTTCTGCAAGAATCTGATTTCCCTGTGACTTCCTAGGGATCAGCAGCAGTATTTTGTGGGGGATCACCTCTCATCTGATTACCTTCTTCATCAGAAGTCCGACAGCCATGTATATAGCTCCTGGAGCTGGCACTTGGAACAGCTGTAGTGGCCTCAAGAAATCAGCACAAAATCAAGTGAATGAGGAAGCACAATAATAGCGTCTACAGCTCTTCCCAGGGCACTGAACTCTCACCCATGTTAGAAAAAAAATCGCCATCAGTTTCATTGCTGCCAACTGACACACAAAAAGGAAGTTCACCATTGGCTGTGATCACATTCACAGTCTGACTCTGATTTCCCAGCTTCCCTTAGCCCATTCTGATGCCAAGCGGACTACAGCTTGCCTATTTCAATTCGTCCACCGCAGCCAAAAACAGCACTGTCCCACCGTGCAACGACAAGCAGTCTGTTTTGATATTAGTACCTCAGTCTGGAATATGAGAGAGTCAGATGTCCCCAAATACGTGCCCTCCCCAGAGGGACTCTGTCCCGGCCTTCCTTGGCCAGGGGGGCAGTGTATGTGCCACAAGTCCTTCACTTTGAAAGCACGGGAGAAGGAAAGGCACCACCAGCAGTGCTCAGAGAGAGATGGCGAGGACTCCCTCTTCTTCTGGAGAAAAGAATCCATGCCTTTCCAATTCAACACTCGAGTCTAACTGGAAATATTAACTCATATTCTATTCATCCCTGCCAGCCAGCATACATGACTGCAAACTGAATTATATAAGCAAAGGAGGCTTTTTCTTATATAATTGAATTTTAGTAAATGTTAGTAAGTAAACATCAGAGTTTCTTATCTGTCTTTCGGGAAAGATGGGGGAATGTCTGAGGTTAAGAATAGATTTTGTCCTTGATTCTCAGAGAGGGAGGAATTTGGAAGAGGAACCACCCCCTCAGCCCCACCCAACATATTCAGATTTCTCTCCTAAGAGCACAGAGTCAGAGACTCTAACCTGGTTTAATCTCTGAATGAGTCTTGTAAGGTTATCTCCAGCATTAACCTAATACACTTTGATGATTCCAACGAGGAAACATAGGGCCAGGATCTCCATTTCTGGGCAGCTCAGGAATCGGAGAGTAACTAAGGCACCTTTAATTTTAACAGGTGACTCAATTTTTGATTTGACCAGAACTGAACATAAAGCTTTTAAAAGCTTAAATGTACACATTTATGCATTCATTACCCAGTGTTAAATCTAATTTGTTCTTTTTACTGTCACAGGAAGCACATGTTTAAAGCAATCTGTTTCCTCATGTGAATGCTTTCCTGTCTGTTTAAAAAAAATTGCGACACACTTTACCCTGAGTAACCAAGAGGTGATCATAAATATCCCTAAATAGCATTAAACAGATATGAAAGACATTAACACTTTCAGAATGCCAAAGTAGTATTAAAAAAAATTCTAACAGATGCTCGTAGGTCAAAAAGTGAAATGTGTGTTTCCTGAAAAAACACTCTCATCAGAATCATAAATGAACTGTGAGTGAAGAAATGAGGTGTTGCTGAATAAAAGAGAGGATCCTTTTGGTGAGGAACACAAGCAATCTATTGCCAAAGGGTATCTGCCATAAAAAGAACCAAATTGAAATGGAAGTTTGATGAAAACCAATATCCTTTGTAATCCACAAGGTGGCAATGACTACAAATGAGGGTGGCTACACTGGCTCTGTCGGGCTCCTGGAGAAAGACCGTACCTCTGTGAGCCACAGCACCACTCCTGGCTCAGGGACACTAGCAAGAGGCTCCGGGCTCACAGGCCAAAGTGAACTGTCCTGAGGAATCTAAACTGGTGTCTGGTTTTTGTGCAAAATTTATTGGCTAGGAAAAGACAGTCATTGTGAAACGTAGAGACCAGGCTCTTTTTTTTTTTGGCAGATTCATTTTCTTTAAATGCAAGAGTTAATTAACCAGCTTTTATAAAAATTTGTTTCCCATAGTGGAAAGCCCCAAAGGACTTTCTTTCCTTCATGAACCCAGCAATGGTATTGAGAAAAGGCACATTACAATGAGACAAAGGCTATTTGCCTTTGACTTTATCTGACAACATCTGTATAGATATTCCCGTCTAGTGTTAGAAATATTCCTAAACTGTCCTAAACACATTTAACTCTCAACACATCTTCATCTTGTAAGATGAACTGAAATCCCAGGCTTACCCCTCACTTTTCTTGGGGAACCAGAGCCAGCCCTATAGAGGTAAATCCGTGCATCAGTAATTTTGGAATAACACTGACGCAATTTGAAAGAAAAAGCATGTTTCCCCTTGTCACTTAGAAGCAGGGCTGATTCAGGCATATACAAATTATTGACAAAGAGAATCACATTATAAGGAGTTCTGCACATCTCGGTCTGATGTCCCATTTCAAAAGAGACAAGGAGTACAGACTTTCTATATAAACTTTGTATGGTGATAAAGCTAATGATGAAAAAGGCTGACTAGGTTTTCTTGGTTTGATGGGGATGGATGGTACTGTAAGGCTGAAGAAATACAGAAAGCACTTGTATTATTTCCTGATTTCAAATAAAGAGGTGCCCTTCCTTAGGTAAAATTCTTCATGTAGTTCAGAGCCTCGTATTATTTTCAGCTCTACTGTTAACTACTCAAGTAAGCTGTGTGTCAGATTTTTCCCAAATGCCGTAAGAAAGGCAGTTACCTCATTGCTGATATTAGCAACACCAGTATTGTTTATTGTTATCAGATGGTACCATTTCTTAAATATTTACAGCATGAGATAACTATGTTAAGCACATCAAATATATTCTGTCATTGATTCATTGCAAGACCCTTAGGTGTTACATATATTTTCCCCATTTTTCAAGGATAGTACATCAAGTGCCCAGGGCCACATAGCTGCTAAGTAGCACAGATTCCATGTGCTTTTCCACTAGATCAGACTGTCTCTAAGAGAAAAAAGGTAATCCTCTCTAACTGATCTGCTTGGGGCAGAAGTTGTGCACTATAAACAGTGCACTTATACAATGGTAGTGAGGGCCATTCTACAGCAAAATGCAACTTTTGGATATTCGACTTATTCCAGATAGTCAAATTCTTGTGAAGTTAACAACAACCATGCTATAGATTGGTCTGTGGTCTAGAACATGTTCTAATAGCTACAGGCAGTATGACATCATGGATAAGAATACTGAGACTGTGGAGGCAGACTGCCCAGGTCTCTATCCTAGCTCTGCCACTTTGGGCTGTGTGACCTTAGGCATGTTTCTTCACCTCTCTGTGTTTCAGTTTATCTATGACTCAACAGTAGCATCTATCTCGTAGGATTTTCATAGGATTAAATGATTTAATATATGCAAAGTATCTGGCACAGAAAGGTGCCTGGCACAGGATAAGCACTACATTAATCGTTTAGGCATTGTGCCGACATCCTCTCATTCAGGTGGCGCAGGCAGTATGTATACCTATTTTGTAGACAATGAAATAGGGTTGTGACTGATTAAGGTCATGGGGTAAGCAAGTAGGGGATAATTATGAAGGCTAAAACCACCCTACTACACAACGTTTACTACTAAATTCATTCATTGGAAATATAATAGAAAGTAATATGTGTAAGTGAGTGAGTTTAGCTTCTGTGGGGCAAAAAGATGTAGGCACAACATGGCCTTTATCTTCTTCAAGATAGTTACAACTGAGTCAAGGGCTAAACACCTCTAGAATGAGCTTAAAGGATAAAAAGTCTCTGTGTTAATGGCGTATCTTCATTTTATTTTTTGAATGCACAATGTTCTTCAAAGGTTAGGCACTATACTCTTTAAAATGGAAACGTGCGTTCCCTCAAATTGGGATGCGAGTGACACAGAACTGAGGATTTCCTTCAGCATGAAGAAACTTAGTTGTGAAGCTATACGATTTAAATAAAGGGTACATTTAGTGCATTGAAGAAAAAGAAATTTTCAGTGTTACATGAGTTTTTAGATGCTAGTTTACTTGAAAGATACATTTTGAATGAATATAAATCAAGAGCGGAATGAAAGAATGAACGGAAATGTCTAAAAACGTTTTTCTAATTTCTGTCCCACCTGGGTGCTCCCAGTTTGTTATGCGAGAGCTAGATTATTGATGCCATATAATAAAAGAACAACAAAATAGCATTTGTTTGCAAAATAATTACCTTTCAGGGTTTGATTTTGTAATTCTAACTATATCTGCCCATAATAAATATGCTTCATTCCGTTTTCTTTTGCCCAGCCATACCAATTAAACCACAGATTCTAAATGCCAACGTCTTGTATACATCTAAAAATAAAATTCATATAAACGCACTCTATGAGGAACTCACAAGGCTTTGGCAATAAAATTTCACTTATGAAGCATATGCCTTAGTTTTAAATGGCAGAATCTGTACCTTTTTATTACATAAGAAATGCTTTCGGTAATACAATAGCTAGAGAAATACATTTTTTTAAATTTTAATTTAATGGTTTAAAAATTAAACTAATTCAACAACCTTAATAAGCAGGCCATGAGCAGCCTTTTAAAATATCAGCTTCAGTATGCATGAGAAATAAGTTGAGTGCTGCTACAGCAAATTTTAGGCAAATTTTTATATCATCTTAAGTTTAAACGCTCTTAAAATAAAGCCCCAATTTTTATACTCCACTTATTATTGAATTATTTTTTGCTCACTCTATAATGAGCAAATCAGAAAATATTACCGTGTCCTCTGTCAATGCACCTGAGTACCTGGGAAACAAGTGAATTTCCCAAACACGGTTACTTGAAAACATTAACGCTAAGAATCAGCCACCTACTTGAAACTGCGTTCTCGTATCAGCTAATGATATAATGATACACTGTGCCAATCGGTAGAATGAAAGCTATTACAATATTATTATAACTATAATCCAGGAGGCATATTTAGAATGATATGGGTGGAGGTAGAAAGGAGGTTGCTATAGCCAGTTACATACTCTTTCTCAGATAATACCAAAATAATTGTTCCAAAACAGCATTTCTCTACACCCCTAAATGGTGACAGCAAGTGGTAAGAGTGACAGTTTTTTTAAATGCATGTGAGGAATGACAACGGTTTTAATGATTCAATGTAGCACAAAGGTCAGTTTTCGGGGCGGGAGTAGGAGGGAGCATCTTTCTAATATGTGTCCATGTTTTACAAAGGAAATGCCCTGTACTCACTACAGTTGAAAAAACAACTGACACAGCATACCAAAAAAATTTTCTCCACAATTTCCAGTGAAGGGGCTTCACTAAGAAATGGCCCTGCTACCCTTCTGTTCCACTGCATAATCAGAATAAATTTCAGTGAAATCCAATGTGCACACAGGTCCTCTTCTGATTACTCTAGAAGTAAATGTTCATATATCAAGTTTCAACCCCAGTCACACAGTTATGATTAATTCTTCAGATGACAAAGTTAGACTAGAGAGAAAACAGTGGGTGTCACTAAAGCACTTAAATGTAATTCTTAAAATGTCCTCCTCAAAATATAATTTGCACATTCTTTCAGAATTGAAATCTAATCTACACCTCTCACTGAAACTTAAGTCATCTCTGTTTTCAACCCTGAAATTTTACAGAATGCAGACTCTTCTGCACTACCTTAGTTCCTCTGAAGAGGGAGTATATGCTCAAGCAAAGCACAAAACTCCTCATAGCTCTACACCTATGCAACAGCTGCAACTTAAAAAAAAAAATTAGTATCATTCACATGCTGCTGTTTTGAGATAAAATAATTGAGTATTTAAAACTACAAAATTTGCACTGCATTTTATAAAAGCTCTGATTCCTTTAAAATGAGCACACCCGTGTACACACACACCCTGGGACAGTTGAGATCAAGGCTGAGAATCCCATGCTACTGCTTTCAAATGCAACTTTATGTTCGCTTTAAGAATTCAGTGTAATTTACTTAAAAACAAAACAAAGCAGGTGTCTGTCAACAGCCTGACAGTATTTTATTCTGCCTTAAGAAAATACAACATTTCCATTTTTGATGATACTCCTTTTTAGGATTATTACTGCACTTTCTGGGAGAGTCTTATTTATGTGATCCTCCAACTTGCACCCAATTCTGATTTATTACTTTCAGACAAAAACTTTAGAAATGCTTCATACCAGGAACACACATTGTGAAATTGTCAGTGATTGGGGGTTGGGGGGGGGGAGATGAGAAAATTTCACTATGTTAGAAAATAAAACTGTTTGAATCGATGACATTAAAAAAATTAAAGTATCAGTCAAATATTAAGCCAAGCATATATATTATTCCATAAACATAAGCCACGTGCTGCCAATCAAGTTTTTGTAATTTCAAAACACATGCAAGTTCTGTTAGAATGCTCTCTAGGTAAAGCAGCCTTCAGCAGCTTCTTAGATTTCTTAGTAATTAAAGCATTCAGACGGAGTCCAAGACTTCACACCAAAATATACTCTTCAGTGAAGGTGATAAAATAAGGTTCAAAATGATAGCTCTCTGAAAATAATTTG
Source organism: Tamandua tetradactyla (assembly GCF_023851605.1). Lineage (NCBI taxonomy): Eukaryota > Metazoa > Chordata > Mammalia > Pilosa > Myrmecophagidae > Tamandua > Tamandua tetradactyla. Next base: position 27,098,840 of record NC_135344.1, on the reverse strand, counting down.
TCCTCTCTCAACAAGTAAGACCAGTTTTACTGTAAATGATATTGTTTCAGTTGCTGAATTTTAACAAAAAGTCCTGATAAATCTAAGCAGGAGAAACAGTGTATAGTAAACTGGGTTAAAAATAAAAACATACATGCATGGGAGGCGGGGCGACCCCATCCTGCACATGGCCCTAAGAGTCTAGAATAATCGCGGAATAGAATAATCAGCCGATACCGGGCCAGCCCACCTCTGTGATGGAGGCAAGGACATGGTAGTGTTTTGTTTGAGTGTTTGAGGCGTATATCCTTTTTATTTGTAAAGCTCCTTCCAGAATAAATGACAAATACACAGACTTGTAATCCACAGTTAACTTTTGAGTTTTTTCTTCTCACATACATTTCTCCTTTCTTGATAAAAATATATGCAGCAAAGACATCTTTCTGAAGGGGGCAGGATAGGGCTTCAAGGCAGAGAGGAGGGGCATGGTGCAAAAGGGACCTCCTTTTTCCAAAACTCCAAACAAAAATACAGAAAACTTTTGGCAAACTTCCAGGAGATGAGAATGTCTCATGATAGATATAGTATATATTTGCATGTATCTTGTATGCTTTTGGAAATACTTTTAATAAACTAAGAACCCTCCATGATAACTATTTCAATATAGAGCTCCTCCTAAATTTGTTTCATGTGCCAGCAATTAATAAAAAGCATAATCTCTACAGTCACAAAGAGAAATGGAAAGGAGATTGGTTCTCAAAGAAACAATAAATGTGGTGAACTTGAAGTCTTTGGGTTTAGCTAATTCAGTATTAACTGTATGCAAAAAAAATTAAATTATTTCTTTGTGATGAACATTTTATCTACTTTTAAGGTGTTCCCCCGTGCCATGCTATCTATGCTGTGTTAATTGTATTTGGGATGATTTATTTGCATTAACCTTAAACTCCCTCTTGCATGCACATTTTCATAATTAATAAGCAAATTTTTAAAAACAGAAATACATATTTCGAAATATTTAATTGGAAAATGGGTACACTAAGTTTAAAGTTGAATACTGTGAGCTATTCTAATTTTCTGATCTAAATCCTACAGTTCTACTTTACAAAGTATTTACTGCTCTAGGAATGAAACTTGAAAAGGCCCCTCCTTTTATATCTTATCACACAATTGGCTACGTCTCTACTTTCTTACACAGGATGGAGTCCAGATGGCTGGTACTTGGTTCACTTGTGCTAGACATTATAATATTTTAATATAAATTTCATTTTCAAGAAAGTTATATTACTATTCAAGTTAAAACTATGTTGACATGAAAAAGCATCATTGTGGTGGGTTTTTTTTTTATGATCAGCTTAAAAAGGCATGGGGGAATTTACATATTTTGAGGTTTTTAATCATATATCATTTCTAGGCCCTGAAAAAGGGGAAAAACAAAACAAAAACAATTTAACAACTTCTCTTCTAAACTGTCTGTAATCTTTACAAATCCCTGGGGGGGGGGCGGGGGGAGGAGTTGTTTTGCTTTTTTTTTTCCAAACTAACTTAAGCTATGGCTTCAATATCCTTTTTGAAACCTTTGAATATGAAGGTATCTCTACAATGGAAAACATACAATATGATTAATTTCATTAGCATTAGTCATCTCTCCTTGATATTCCAAATAATCTCTTCCATAAAAGAGAGTCTGTCTCAGATTTTAAGATTTTCTTTTACTTAAGAATTCTTAAGAATTCAATTGATATATTATTATCTTGTATACTTTCAAAGTTTTTATTCTTCAAATCCACCTAATGATTAACTCAGGTCTCAAATTTCACTAGAGTGTCTGAACGTATTACAGAATCTTGACAGCAGTAGAGTTTGTTTTCCTTAGGATATATGTGTCCAAAACTATCTCTGACTATTTGATAGAAAGTTTGTCAGCTCCCCTAAAATTTAAAAAAAAAAAAAGAAAGAAAGAAAACACACACAAAAAATGCAAATTAATATACAAAATAGACTTTACAGAAAGTGTAGTTTGTAAAATCAGCAGTGGTGAAAAGAGAATTCCTAAACTATTCCTAAGGATAAGGCTTCTCATTTTCAGAGCACTCGAAGTTCTAAGGATCCCAACTGGGGATGACAGTGAGACCTTTCCTGAAGTTTCAAAATGGATTAGAAGTAGAAATGAATTCCACCAAGGTCTGAAGTACAATTTTTTTAGTTATTAATAGGTTCTGGTAAAATGCATAACATTTTGAAACATTCCAAAATATAAAACTCAAGGTTTTATGTATTTATATATTGGTGGACAGAATGAAAGTTCTGAAAGACAATCTCTCTGTGTTTGCTTTTCTCCCTGTATGTTTGATAAAAACATTTTTAAATGACACAATATGAAATTACTTTGCAATTTCCTAGATTTTTAATACTTTCAGGTTAATTGCCATCCAGAATCACAGACCATTTTCCCCCAAAATATGATTTAATGTGGTAAATTTTTCTCTACAATTAGATCTTCCATGAATTCAAAACATGTGATTATTAGGGTATACAAGACAAGAAATTTGCTGGAAAGAGCAGTAAGTTAGAAAATATTAAATTTAAGGTGAAATACATTTTAAAAAGAAAACTAAGATATTAAAACCTAACAAGATAAGAATTTCCATGTAGATTCGAGATAAGACATGCAAAACAAATTCTGGCATCAACAAGAGTCAAAGCTTTATAACTAAGTCTTGAAATGATGGCTACAAGAAATTGGGATGCCACTGAAAAGAGCAACATACTAAAATCCGAAGAGAGAACATGAAAATGCTCTGCAGTAATAAGCAGGGCTCTTACGAGCAATCAGATAGCTGTCATTTCACACAGCCTTTTCTTGAAAACAACAGCAACAACAAAACATCACCCTAGCCTAACTATAGGCCTCTGTTCTCCAGAGGAGTCTTCCTTCCCTTCAACTCCGCGTGTGTATCTAGACCCAGCAGCATGGTTCTGCTAACCTCTCACTAAGCCATGCTTTTAAAGTATCTTGAGGTCTCTAGATGTAGGGCACAGTACAAACACACATTCGTGGATCCTGCCAGATCCATGGCATGATGGCGGGCCAGGCTTATGTTTTCTTTCTCCACAGATGCTGCAGTGTTTTCAAAACAGGGCAAGGCAATCCCTTCGCTCTCCTGATTTCCTGTGATGATCTAAGCTTAACAGTGGCAAAAAAAAAGTCCAGTGTCTTTATCATAGCCATGTCATTAATGATATCTGATTACAGAAGATTACAGTTTAAATTTTCTTTGTTTTATTTTAAGAAAGAGAGAGGGCCCAGTTTGAAAAGGGGAAAAAAAGAGTGAGTTGACACAACAGATTGTGACAGATTTATTACTATTTATCATGGTAAATATGTATCGAAGAAAACATGTAAATGTCTTTATCTATGTTATAATCACTCCAAAAGAAACCTTTTCTTGTCCCCAATATTTCATTATCTGTTATACAATAGTCAAACATATTGAAGTAAGTTTTAGAAGAAGTATTTCTTATGGGATAAATATTAATAATTTTATTTCAGATTATGAAAGAAAAAGTATGGAAGAACTATAGATCTACTGGGGCAAATGTGTTGATGTCTAAAACAGACCAGCTCTTTAGATCAAGTTAAATATATATATATACGTGTATATATATTGGTGTGGTAGGGCATGTGGATCTTGCTACAATTGATTACTATCAATGTATACAGCGAAACTAATATAAACTAACTTAAACCTTCATTAAAACAGAGGAGAGATTTTTTTAAGTAAGGTCACTAAATTAATGGTTGAATTCTAAAATTACCCAAACTATCTAATTTTTTTTTGCTCAGAAAAACAAAGAGAGTAAGAAGGATAAGATTTTCATTTTTAACTGAATTTTCCTCGTCTTTATCCACACAAAAAGCAGCTCTTTACAAAACTGTTCTATAAGAAACATTACAACATTTCGCTAAGATAAGGTCTCTAAGCAGAATAAATCCTAAACTGACTACCAAAAGTCAGAAATTAAACAATATAAACTAAATGGCCAAATCCGAGATTTTATTTATTTATTGGAAAGGAAAGAAAGATGCTTTTAGATTTCTGAGCATATCACAATTACCCGGAACGTAAGTTGTCTTAATAGCAAAGACAAAATATAAGCAGTAAATTTTATATATACCAGCTAGACATGGGGAAATATGTTTACATTTACAATAAATTATGAGAAATTGTTTTGATGATGATTAAGCACAGAGATAACCTCTAAAGTCACACCACTGCACTATTTAGAAATTTTTTTGATTAGTGCATAATTTTAGCAATAGAATAAACAAGCTAATTTTAAAGAGGAATTTAAGCTTTATCATGTCTTTCATAGTAAAGAGCTAGTCTACCATTTCAGAACATTCAAAGGTCTACTTATTATATTTAACTTTGTCCATATTAGGTTCAGGCATGTTTAACATGTAAACAGCTGTGAGGACTATATCATTTGAAGTTGTCATAAAAGCCATTAAAAGCTAAAGTTTCATCTACATTAAATCCATCACTAACTTTAAGCTTAAACTATGCTTATAAAAACACATGAGGGAGATATTACTCAATTTCAATACAACACAGAAATTCAGAGAATAAACTACTCAGTACATTTTTGAGTGATTTTTTGGTAGTCGAAAATGATTACTTTTAATGCTAGTGGAAATTTTATTTACACAGCATTTTTTCCATATTTATGAATAATTTTGTGATGCTTCTCTAACATTACCAAATCTATGATAATCAGCATACAAAATTTGTTGTTTTTTCTAATAAGATTTATTCCGATATATTTGTTTAGTAATTTTTTAGATTAGTTGAACTGAAATCAAGTCAAACGCACAGGTGTTTGGGTTCATCTAGCCTTAGCACATTTGCAAACCCCATGATTCTTCTAATTTATTAAAAATGAAATAAAACTAATATGGAATATAGATTGTTAATTTTGGAAAATCTAAATATAATTTCATTTTAAAGTATAAGAACTTTTAAGAAGGTGCATTAGTATTATTTTCAAAGAATTCTAATATATATATGTATCTTAAAATATATATAATATATTTATGAGATTCATACATATTATATATATTGTAAGATATATATTTCTCATAGGAAGGAAGGAAGAAAGAAGAACAAAGAACGAAGAAAAGAGGAAGAGAAATAAGGAAGGGAAGGAGAGAATCTTATTTTGATTCTACAGAAGGAGAAAAATTACTCGAAATAGCTGGGTCTTAAAATTAAGTCACATTATCTGGGAACTCAAATTTGAAAAAATATATAAGAATTAAAACACAAGAGAGCATGCATTTAGTTGTGATCACAATCAACATTCTCACTGTTGGGGGGTAAGAGGAACCTCCACAACTCCAGCCTTTAGCTACAGCTACAAAAAAGACCCAGAATGCTTTAGGTTACAGCTGGATTCTTCTAGTTCTCACCTGGTTAAACAGACACAAACAACTACAGATGCAGCTACCTTTGCAGCCTTTACTCAGCAACCTCTCTAGAAAATAGAGACATCCTCCCTGCACTCTGGGCTAAAACCCATGTAAATTTTTCCTAAATCCTCTCCACAAATCTCCTTTCTCATGCAAATCCATAAATCATCATAATACTGACAAAGAATTTATCCAACACATGAAACTAATACTCATTCTCTTGAAAGCCCTGTATAGGTAAAACTCCTAGAACTTCAGGCTCCTTTTCAAGGCTGTCTTTCCAGCTTAACCTGCTGGAGACATTAACATAACCACCCAGTCTTCCAGGATGGGTAGTTAATCGCTCCAAGGTGGGAGAGGTGGGTGTACAAGCAGGTTACTCCTACTTCACCCACATTCTAGATAAACACGCTGCTGCAGAGGGAGCAGCCTCATTTACTCCTCTCTCCTTCTCCTCAATACAAAGCAGAACAAAGTGAACAATGCACAAAGTAGAAATAAGGAGTACTTACTGAAGATGGCAAACCTGGGGGAACTTTTCGAACTTTCTTTGTCTGTACCTCTGAAAGAAAATGAAGGACTCTGTGAGTTCCACACATGCCTCTTCTCCTAATGAAAACTTATTAAACCACAAAGCCATTTAGATTAGAGAAGACTTTTTTTTTAACATCATTACCTGGGGAAAATGCAGTAATCACTATCACCTTTTAAGCGGACACAAATCAAATCTTTCTTCGTTCATAAAATGAAGATTTCAACTTGTTAATGCTTTGCTTTTTTTATTTTAAAGGCTCCTCATATGTACAACTTAGAGAAAACCAGAAATAAAAATACTCTAAAATGGTTCTGCTACTATAAGGTGTAAGCATACACCCACAGTATACTACTGGGGGAGTCACCAGCCTGACAATTGGGCAAAACTTTGTTTTCTTGTTTTTTTTTTCTGGAGGGGAGGATAAAGTAAGGTGGGGGAGAGAGTGGCATTACAAAGAAAGAAAAGAAAAAGACTGATAACAGTCACTCGAGCATTCAAACAGAGGACCTTACCCATGGCACCACCGTGAAGAGGCCTCCGTCGGGGGTTATTGCTGGAATACTGATAGTACTGGGAACCAGGCTTGGTGGGCGAAAGAGTTCCTGGGTTGCCCATATCCATGTCACCTCCAAGGAGACTCTGCTAAAAGGTTATAAGGGGAAAATAAACATATATGGTTAATTTATTTTCAGTTACCATAGCCCCCCTGCCTCTGCCCCGACTGTTAGTACTTAAACCAATGTAATAAAGAAAACAGCATATGATAAAGTTAGACAATTTTTGAAAAAAGAAAGCGAAAAGCAGTCAAAGAAGCTAACACAAACTTGTTGAATTTTTAAATCTTTACTTTTGCAAGGAAGGTAGAAGATGATTTCCCTTAACAATATATGAAAAAACTCTTTTTGGAAGACAAACATTTTAATTTTCAAAGAAAATGGCATTTACGTAAGACTAATGTTTTCTTTGTCTAGACTTAGGTTCATATCTGTGAACTATTCATGCCCTTCCTTAGCAAGGACCAAGGAGATTCTCGTTTTTGAACACACAAACTTCCCCAGGCTGGTCACTGGGGATGAGCGTGGATCAGGCACCTCCACCCTGAGAGCGCTCTCTCTCTCTCTCTCTCTCTCTCTGCACCGGTAGGTACATCATGTTCCCGCACGATTTTACACACCACTAATAGTAGAGAAAATGCGAGTTGAACCAAGAACAAATTCAATCTTCACATTAACTTCCAAAATTATAGAAATCGTAGGCGTTCTGAGCTACCAGGAGCATATTAAAGGACTTTAGAATGCCCTCTTGAGGACTTTCGGAAACTTAAATACATCCCCACCGATCAAACATCTACCTGAACACTAGCAAACCTAAACAAATATCCTTAACTTATCAAGGTGTGACAAATCACTAAACTTTCAAAAATGATGACATAACAGAGATCAGATGATAATATTACATTTTCTAAAAACTACATAGAAACTTACCCACAATATATACATCGCCTGATTATACTCTGCCTTGAACACATTATTCCCTTAATTATTCTGAAATGTAATAAAATAAGTGTAGATACTACCATTTATATTAAGCACAAATTTACTATTTAATAAAGAAATTTTAAAATTAAGTACTAAAAATCTAACTTTATCGTTACTTGTAATCAACTTTTACTGACTGAACTAATTACTGTCCTTGATAAAGTACAGAATGTGTTTTCCCTAATCTAAATTCTAATCACCATGTCACTCACAACAGACTTAGGGATGCTTCACTAACACACTATTCACATGCAAAATACTCTAAATAGGCCAATTATGACTCTGCCCCTGTTCCCTGGTTAACCCGCTGAGAACTGAAAAATTTCACAAGGCAGTCACCAACTAAAACAAAGGGTCCTTGTTTTAAATTAAGACAGTCTTTTTGATTCCTAAATAGCTCAACAAAGTGGCATGTCTTCGAGTGAAAGCAGTTGGTCAAATATGACCCATAAGCTGGAAAATCAAAAATTAAAACCTCCCCTTTCCACTGCCATATAGCTAAATATCATAAAGAGATCCTCTAGGTTCTGAGGGATTTTTGTTGAGTGTGGGATGAGTAATATATAAAGAACTAATCAGCTACTGACAAGCTTGCCTTCCCCGTTTAAGACTTTTTCAAGGGATACATAATAAACATTACTTTAAAATAAAACTTCAAGGCTGAGGTTCCAGGTTGAAAGCACATCTTGAGTAAAAAAACAAAACAAACAAACCAAAAACTTCATTGCTACTATCTTAATATTTACCACATGGCTGATAAAAACCTGAAAGCTGCAGTGCTCAAACTACTGCCTCTTCAGAACTTAAAAAAGATCAAAATGCTACACCATGTCAAACTAAAATACAGAACTCTTTTTAATCAAGTTCTGTATAAAGCATAAATCTAAGGTAAACCATCAAATAATCCCTGTATTCTTTTAGGAATGACATTCAAATATTTTGGAATCTCAGCTCAAAATTTCTCTCTTGGTAATTATTATTAACAAAGTTTATGTTTATATAAGCTCAAGTCCAAGTTTTCTTTGAAATTTCCATCACTAAAGCTGTGAATTATTTCAAATCAACAACCTCCTTTCAGTTTAGTAAGTCTACAAATGAGTCTTCACTTCATTTGAAAGAGAAGTTTGACAATGATATCTAGACAGGCATTATCCCTATTTCTCCATTTTTTTCTTTTTCAAAAAAATACATAAAATATTCCAAAAAGGGTTGAGCAAATATACGGTAATGCTTGCCTTTTTAATGAGTTTAACCGTTGGTTAATTCTTGTTGGTCCTGGTGGCAAAGATTTTCACTCTCATGAAAGTAGCTGTATTCAATAGGTTATTTAAAAACAAACATGCTTACTGTACTGTGTTTTAGCAGCATTCACGAGAGTTGTGAAAAATGTAAAAATGATAACTAAAAGATCACCAAGAGGCTGTGACTGATCTTATTGCTGTTAATTTATAAGGAAATTATTTCATAGGCCAGTTGTAAATAAATCACGAATTTAACTCATGCATGTGCAGTTACATATAAGTATGTACTGTGACACAGTGCTAAGAACAGATAACACTTACAAACACTTAGTGGCTTGTGCTAACCTCTAATTTTTTTTCAAACGAAGCACATTCCTGTTTTTTTCTTCCCAAACCTGTTTGTTCCTTTTAATTTTCCACTTAGACAATGGGATCATTCTTCTAAAGCAACAAAAATAAGCATTTCCTCACACTTTGGGGGCCCCTGATCATCCTACTAGGGAAAATGAAGATAAAAATATATGTCCTTATTGTATAACACACTTGCAAAATGCACACTGTCCATTCACTATTGTTCGGCCTTTAGGTCACATACTTCACTCTCTAGAGCAACGAGAAAGACTAAAAAACAACAACAACAAAAAACTTTCACTGGCTGAACGCATAAGTTCACGCATTTAGAAAAGTTAATGGCATTCAATTTAATAAGGTAAATTAAATACTACATAAAAGTGATAAGACATTTATTTATATATAAATTTATCTACATGTATACATAGCTCTGAAGATACATTTCATAAAAGTTTGAAAGATGTCTACTTCCAAAATAGTCAAATGCCTCCTTGCCTTAAATAGGATTATAATGGTTTTAGGTTTTCCACATTGTGCAAGCTCATGCTCTGCGGTTATACTAGGTCCCAGTAGTAAGCTGCCCAAGTCTGCCAGGAAACACTGGAAACAAGATGTGGCATCTTGCAGTGTTAACCTGTAAATCTTAAAGCCATAGTTGAGCATTTTGCTTAACTGTCTGCAATGTGATGAGATGAGCCCTTTCCCTTACTCACTCTTTATTTTCTTCCCAGTGTAAACGATTTTAAGACTCAAAATACCTTAACCAAAGAAGAGACTATTTTGACTTTGTCAACCAGGTTTAAATGTTTCATGATCCCCCAGAGTCTGCCCCCCCACCCCCCCAATTCTCCAGCAAAGAGCCAGTTCTAGCAGAAACACTCAAGTGCCAAACTGAAAGCATTCTGTGAGGGTCCCTTTCAGTTACAACATTTATTTGTTTTACATCAGATCTGGGTATCAGACTATCTTTCTAACACATTCTCAACCTTGCCCCCATTCTTTTTGGGGGAGCTTATCAAAATCCTTGATCAACCACTGAAGCATGCTTATGCAACCGAGAATGCAAAATCATGAGTTAAACTTGAGTAAGAAAAAGCAGCATATATCTCAAATTAGATTTATAACTGAATGGTAATCAAAAATAGAACTAACTGCTCCAAGCTTAAATTATCAACTTTTTTCTTGTTAAACTAAAATCATCTTGCTCTGAACTATTATTTCATTTCAGTCAGCACTTTAAATGTAATGGGTGGGTGGTACATTTCTAAAAAGAAGATTGTATTTACCCTTAATTATAGATATGAGTGAGATCAGAGTACAATGAATGGTGCTTTGGGGGGGGGGGGGCTTAAAATTAATTCATCTAATAGGTGAATGACCTTGAATTTCAGGGTAGGAAACTGGGAGAGGAAAAAAAAAGTAGGAGGAAAAAATCTCTAGGGAGAAGCAAATGTGCCCCTAGTTTCTTAGGGCTTTCTCTGATTTTGCGTCACTCCCATTACGTTGTGATCTGATATCAGACACAACATCTTGGGGGGATGTTGTAGAACAGAGAAAAGCAGTCTCAGATGAAACCAGATTAAGCTCCTTTTCTGAACTATTGCCAAATGCTTGTGAGTCTAATTCATGTTTGGGTATTCTAGTACTCACACAGCTGCAATTCCATTCTTTCATCACAAACCTAAGTGATGTATAGTGGCTTTGTATGGCAAACTGACTCTATAAAGCCAGGAATTTTGGAAAGCTTTATGTTAATATGGAATTATATTCTGAACCACTATAAAATTTACGAATGCTGGATATATGCATACGTACTGAATAGACTTCATAGTGTTAAGTGCAAAATACACATCGACAAAAATTACAAATTAGATTTGTTGAAAACACTTTTTAACACAACCAAAGTCATTTTTATATAGTTAATTCAGCACAGAAAGGGATTTTCAAAAACAGTGCTGAATAAGATTCTTAACAGCCATGGGGAAGTTTTTTGCAAATCCCTGTCGAATAGCTGCTGCTGAATTTGCCATTTTGACCACAGAAGGGCCATTGCTGACTTACTGTAGTCGCAGGAGGGGGCGATAATTTTGCTGCTGTTGGCACTTATTCTGCTATCTGGAATATATCTTGTACCAAAGGGCAATGAAGAACACAGTATTTCCACCTGTCCACTTTCAACTTCAAAGTTCAAAACTGAAGGTCAGTCTTGTTGGACAGTCCTTATTCCTGACATCCAAGGGTCCAGGAATGTAACTTTATAGTTTATTTTCATTTCTGTCCTATGCATGTTCTCTCTTGATTTCAACAAAAGAGGACTCGGGAAACTGGGAAAGATGAGATGGCAAGGATCACTTTCTGTTCAGGAAACTAACAGATTGTTATTGTGCTGCAGAGAAATGCAAATTATCAAAATTATCATTTAGCAAATATTTTATTTTAAGGGCTTTAAATCTGAATGCACGTTTCGTTTGTAAAAAAAAAAAAAAAGCAGACATAGACTTCAAACACAAAGGAAAGATGGAGGGCTCTGAGGTCGGACAGATCAGATTGAGCCTTAGCCAAGACACATAAAAGAAATGTGATTATGCAACTGCTCTAAGCCACATATTCCTCCTCTGTAAAATGGGAATAATAAAAGCTCCTCATAGGGTTGTTATCAGGAGTAGAGGAAACAACATATGTCAAATGTACAGCAGAGCTGGACACAGCTTATACTAGGCACACACTCCTTCCCCTGTTCCCCAACAAATAGTCCCATATTACGGTCCACTGATTATTATTTAAATGATTTGTCCAAAGTTGCAAATAGTTGCCAGTCAAAACTTACACTCTACTTTCAGATGAAAAGTACACAATGAAACAATAATTTTGGAAAGTCACTATTTAAAAACATTGAAAAAAAGTTAAAAATACAGTGTGGCCTAGAGCTACGCTGGCAACAAAAAATGGCTAGTTTTGTTCCATATTTAATAGTGGAATTGGCCAACACTCAATCTCGATAATTAACCGATACAAGAATTACTTCAAAGGCTCATTTAATTCTCCTTTGCAGGCATGAGCAAACTGTTGTTAATTCACCTATACTTAAAATAAAAACTAGTCATAGTTAATTGACTAGGTATACACAAATAAGTAATTATTTATATTTGAGAGAATTTTGCCAATTATGTGGTATAAATATATTCAAATTCCTACTACTCCATTAACCACTTTCATGAAGAAACTGATAAACAACTTTAAATGAGGTTCAATTTTATGTTTTTCCCATCGTGGGGCCAATTATAGGCATTTAATGAATACTATTTGATATTTGTCAAGTACTATTTAAAAAATTTTTACTCCCCCCATGACATCACAAAAAATAAATGTATATACTTCATAATTTGGGTTAGAAATTCGTGTATTTCTCAAATACTTCAATCCATCTAACAAATTTATTTTAGAAATGATTATATTTTACCAAATATTCAAAAACTGAAATATATTGTTTTCCTTAAAAAGAAACATAACACTTTATATATAAATGTTATAATGTGATGCAAAGGTTGCCACGGTAACTATTACTTATTGTATAACAGAGTAATAGTCCAGTAAAATCTCATGCATTTCGGTATGGAAATTGCAAGTGCCCAAGGGCTGTCAAGATTCATGCATTCACCTATTTGACTACCTCTTAAATTAAAACAAACAAAAAAACAATTAAAAAAACATTATTTATCATATATACTAAAATGAGGAGGTCTTTCATGTTTTTTGAAAATCTATTCTGAAATCCCAGCTCATCTATTGCACACTAAAAGGGAATTACATTTGTTGGTGGGAAGTTAAAAATTTAGCATAAAGGAAACATTAAGCAATCAGTAACCAACAATGAAATTGGATTTTAAGAAATGTTATGTAAACAATACAGAATTTGAGATAACTGCCTCCTTGTTGGTTTATGCTCCTTCTCAGTTCAGGAAGTTTATTTAATATATAATTTGATAAGTAGACTATAATCGCTACTAGCCTTAAAATGTTTCTCTTCAATCCTAAAGAACACCTAGGGCAATATTTAAGATTCCACAAGGGTTCCAGGCACTTGAGTAATTTTCCAGAACCTATAACCTCCAGATGGGTCCCTGGTCCAGATAAATCCTGAAATCTAGCCCAGCCTCTCCAGAACATCAGATAGTTCCATTTCCCTACCTCATATTAGTGACAGACCCTTTCGATATAAAAAATTTAGAACTGCCATAGACCAAACAACCCCAAAGAGAGGTATGGAAAGATTAAAGGTGACAGTGGAATATACACAGAAGATAGGACTTAAAAATGAATATTAATGCTGAATCATTAAATTGATATCTCTTTAGTCTCCAGTATTTTAGAGCAGCTGGAAGTAAAAACCTAAAATTGTGAAACTATAACTCATGTCAAGTCTGAAATATGTCCCACAACTAATTGTGGTGCTGTGCTTTGAAATTTATAGCTTTTTTTTTTTTTTTTTTTTTTTCCACATGGGCAGACACCGGGAATCGAAACCGGGTCCTCTGGCATGGTAGGAGACCATTCTTGCCTGCTGAGCCACTGTGGCCCGCCCAATTTATAGCTTTTTTTGTATATATGTTATTGTTCACAAAAAAAAAAAAAAAGAAGGAAAATAGTCAGTTGTGATGATAAAAAATATTTAAGCCCTCTAGCCTCCTATACTCTGGAGCAGCTAGAATGAAAGATCTGAGAAGATCATATGGTAGCCCATGACAATTCTAGGATCTGTCTTGTAACCACTTGTTGAAGAGTGCTTTGAAAACTATTGCTTTTTTAAAATGTATTTGCTTTGTATATATGTTATACTATACAATGAAAAAAAATTTTTTTAATGTTCTCTTTAGCAATTTTGTTCCAAAGTAGAAATAGAGTTATTTATGTCAGACTAGTTAACATACTAGGGAAATAGTACCACTTCTATAAATACAAACATGTGGCTATAATAAATATGCTGAAAAGTATATTTGGCCAGGATGCTATTTTAGTAAAATAAAGGAACATCAAACTGTCACATGTCAGTCTTAATCATATCTGCCAAGGAAAGTCCCACTTCAAGGTAGTTGCAAATGTCTTCTGCTTTGAACAAGGACTTATAAAAACTGTCTTTATGCAGTCTGTCCTCCTAGAAGACAGGGACCTGGGTCTCATTCATCCTGCTCTACCTAGGACCTTCCCTAGGTGCTCTATTAAAGTCTAATGGCCAAATGACCATCCTTCTAGGGCTATGCTTGGTCTCCTGCTTCATCTCCAAGATTCTTTCTTTCTTGAATATGTGACTTGTTAAGAATATGTGGCCTGAAGACCAAACCAGTTTGAATTAAGAATATGTGGCCTGAAGACCAGTTTATATGGTAGTTAAAAAAAGGAAATGGCATTTGTTTTCTAACTTTCTATAGTGACTAGCATCAGACCTGCCCATGGCATTGCCCTCAAAAAACTGAAATGAACACAGATCCATGCTACTGGTCAAATAGAGAGATTAAATAACTCTTCTTTTTGATAGCATCCACCTATTCTCATAGTCCTAGTGACAATGACTGTCGCTATTGCTGATGATAATAATAATAATAATAATAACAAAAATAAAGTAGGAGGAAGAATGGCAGCAGCAGGATTGGGAATTATGAAAAAGGGAGTAGTGGTAAGGGCAGTAGGTATGGTAGCAGCAGCAGCTACAAGCAACTGAGTACCTTTCATGTGCCATGCAAATCCTTTACATACTAACAAGGTGGACAAGATTATCCTCAGTGTACAGAGGGGGACACTGCGAGTAGTTAAATGTCCTGACTAACGCTACACGGCTGGTAAGTAGCAGAGCCACGACGGGACCATACGCAGGCTTGACTGGTCCCCTATTCCACACACCCCCTCCCTCTTATTGACCCAGCCATTAGGAGAAGTCAGGTTGTTTTTCTTCAGGTCATTTTAACATCGACAGCTCATTCCCTGAAACTTATTCCAGAAGAGACACTGACTCAGTAGAGCTGGACAGACTTGGCTGACAGTGCCATTTAGACCCTGGGTCACCTTAAACAATCTCTGTAACCTTTTTAGGCATCAGTCTCCTTGTCGGGGGAATGTTGTTCTAATTAATATCTAACCATTGTAAGGATTAAATTAGATAATATAAAATGCTTAGCAAAGTTCCTAGCACTTACAAAGAATTTATTAATAGGTAAGGAGTATTATTATATATATTACATGTATATATAACACCTTACTATATAGTAATATAATACATTACTATATATAATATTTATGTATATAACAGGTTTTTAATATGCTAAGAATATGCTTAGCTATAAAACAATCAGCCTTCTTGAACTATTAAAATCTCAGTTCTTACATCTGATATCTCCCACTACCTTCGCTTTTGTTTTCCATAGACTCACGTCATCATCTCTAACCTAAATTTCTACAGCGTGATCTATTTTCTTCTCTAACGAGGTTCAAATTTTAATTTCTTTTTCATTATTGTTTCTTTTTCATCCCAGCCCTCTCGAAGAGCTTCATAATTCATATTTCAGCCACCTTCTTTCTATATTATCCCTGCACTTCATCTGAAGTATTCATCTGCTATAATATTTATCACATTGTATTGCAAGTACATTGTTTATGGATCTACATTCTTCCTTCTAGTCTGTAGGCTCCTTGAGGCAGAAAATGAGCCTCAATCATCTGGCAGGTATTCCTGGCAGGTAGCAGCACAATGGGCTCTGGTATATAGTATGTCTTCAATAAATA
The DNA here is from genome assembly GCF_023851605.1 of Tamandua tetradactyla. Taxonomy (NCBI): domain Eukaryota; kingdom Metazoa; phylum Chordata; class Mammalia; order Pilosa; family Myrmecophagidae; genus Tamandua; species Tamandua tetradactyla. The sequence goes on along the minus strand of NC_135344.1, from coordinate 27,082,949 downwards.
ACAACTGAATAATAACTTATTTAATAATAAGCATTTCTGAAAATGCTTACATGATTTCAAATGTTACCATCATGAAGATAACTTCGTCTGTGTCCCAGCAGACATAAAACTCCTATACCTGTATGTTCAGCCTGGTCCTCAGTTTTTGTCCTGAGCCTCTCAAGTGGTTTTTAAGGACATCGCCTCATGAATGCCTTGTTATAGAAAAAAAACAACAAACCTAAAATCTGATCATTAATATGCAAAAGACTCAACACATATTTTCTACCAAACTTCTGTTGCTTCCTAATTATTCTCTCTGTCCTTTAAGTATATTTCAAGAGTCAGAAATTGTGAAATCTGTGAAGAAATTAGTTGAATTATTTGTGTGAACACAAATGGTTTACCTTAGTTTTTTATCTACGGTAGGTTTGATTGAAAAAATGGTAGGATTTCCCTAAATAAGTTTTGGGATGTAAAATGGCTCATCATTCACCCCATGAGCCCGAGAATTTGCAACAGCTGTGGCAAGGCAGTCCCTACCAGGGAGTAAGATTCCAAGATGTCACATACCTCCCATGTCAAAGACAATGCAGAAGAGAGGAACAAAGAAACAGAGTCACCAGTAGTGGGGAGATGTGAAGACCTGGTTATCTGGGGAACATAAACTACGCAACAGGCTGGAAGAATTGAAAACAGCTGGTTGTAAGACTACTCTGCTATGAGCAGGTAGCAAGGAAACCTTAACAAGCTATTTACATATAGATTCTAACTTCTTAACTATCAATGACAGTCTGGGATTGATAGGGCCAAATCAACACAAATGGTCATAGTTGACTAGAGCTAGAAATAAGATAAGACAAGGTCTTAGGAACTGGGCTTCCACACAATACAAATTCTTGGTTTCTTCATAGGAAGTGATATGGCCTAAATCTTTCTCAGGTTATTCATGTACCAATTTGTCTAATTTTTTTTCTAAATATGCTAGCTTCTCAGAATGGTGTTACTAAATACCAAGGAAAACTTTCTAAGATAGGGATAGCCAAACATTCTCTTAAAGGACCAGACAGTGAATATTTAGCTTTGAGGGTCATATAGTCTCAGTTACAATCATTCAATGCAGACATACATCATATGCAAATGAACTGGTGAAGCTGTGTTCCAATAAAACTTTATTTACAAAAACAGGTGTAGGCTAGATTTGATCACACATCACCATTTGCTGACCCCTGATCTAAGATAAAGGTAGTTTGCTTTTTAGAGAACAGATCCTCAAAGTTCTACTATTTCTCCACAGAGGAAATATGAGATTTTAAAGATGCCATCTTCAACTCCTTGCTCTCCCTCTTGCCCCAGCCCCACCAAGAACATTCACATACAGCTTTCAGAACTAGCCTTTAAAACTACATTTCCCTCAAGTATAAAAAATGTTCAGAGATCTCAAATACTCAATCCCCTACTCCTACCCCAAGGCCAATTTAGCCCCAATACACTTTTCGGGCCTCTCTTTCCTTTTTCACACATTTGCCCCACTAAAACACATTGAGCAAATATTTTGAGCCAGCCAGTGTCCTTGGCGCTGGGGACAAAGAACATCCTTGTCCATATCATCCCGTCTACATGGCCCAAGTATGGCCAGAGTTACATGGAATCTCTTAATCCCCAATTGCCCTCCTGTCTATTCAAACCTCTGTATCTTTACAAAGGCTAATCCTCTCCTTGGAAGTTCTTTCCATTCCACACTAGGACTGGTTCCAACCAACCGTGCAGACTAATCAAATGACGCTTCCTTGGGAATTTTTCCCCCAATCACCTCTGCAGGCAGGTCCCCTTCCTTGGTGTTCACTGTGTTAACACAGTGCTCTGGAACTACAGATCCATTTCATGTATTTCTTTCCCCTAAAGCTGTCTGGAAGATGTGTCAGGGATTTTCCTTACTGTTGAACACAGAGCTACCACTCAATACGTGACATCATAGAAGTGACAGCAAATACCTCCACAGCACTTTCCCTCTCTATTCCCTACATTAACTCATTTAATCTTCACAGTAGCCCCTTGTGAAGGGAGGGATCTCACTAACCATGCTTTAAAGATAAAGGAGCCTGAGGTACAAAGAAGTAAAGTATCTGGCCGTAACAATTAGAAAAAAAACCTGAAGATTAATGAATAACCAAACTGTGTCAGCTACATTAACACTTATTACATCTTGAACCTACACTGTTCCTGGAAATCTCACATCTCAAATTTTCAATACTCACCTCCCACTATCCTTAAATCATGTGCTCAAGACTTCCCTAGACTGTCTTTCCCTTGCTTCTCATCTCTAACCACGGTTAGCTTGAGTTCAGCTCTATTCAAAGAACTATTTCCTCGCTCTGATTGCTGACCTCTCCCTACCTTATCAGTGACCTATCCCTCTTTTTTAAGCTTCATTCAGAATTCATCTATTCCATGAAGTCTTTCCTATGTAAACTGACCTTCAATCATTTGGTTTATTCAACAGTCACACAACTTTATAAGCAGTCTTAAATCTTTATGGGAAGAGTGATATTAAAACAAGCAGCCAACTAACTTTACCAAGTTAAAATAGGATTGCAATTTTTAAGTTTCCTTACAGCTATGGTATGTTTTCACAAATACTCTTTTTTTTTCTTCAAGGATAGATATTCTTGAAGATATATTTTTGTTTTCTCATAATTCCTCATTCTAAAAATATTTAGATATTCAGCATATGACATTGACTAGCCAAACCAGTTTACAAGCCAGTTTAAAAAAAACAAATCATGAAAGGATTCAGAAGTACACATACTTCTAAAAGAATCTCTTTTCTCAAAATAATCTCTTCTGTCACTTCTTAAAAAGAACCAAATACTTTACTCTTTTCACACAAATATTTTCCCAGGAAAGTACATGCATAAAAGTAATCTGATGACCAGACATTAAAGTAGATTTTAATGCAAATGAAAAGAAACCCGCAAATAGAGAAAAATGGGATGGGGGAGGGGAGAACAAGGATTCTAAAGTTCATCTGTAAAACTAAATGCATAGTAATAGCTAAGAACATAAGCAAAGAAAATTCTATATTTAAAAATAAATATTTTACTTTCCAACGTGGTCTAGGAAGGCTCCCACAAAGAAGGGTGGTGAGAAGATGGGCCGTTGTGCCATCAACGAGGTGGGGACCAGGGAGTAACCGTCAACATTCACAAGTGCCTCCATGGAGTGGGTTTCAAGAAACGTGCTTCTCGGGCACTCAGAGAGATCCAGAAATTTGCCATGAAGGAGATGGGAACGCCAGACGTGCGCACTGACACAAGGCTCAACAAGGCTCTCTGGGCCAAGGGGATAAGGAATGTCCCATATCCGTATCCATGTACAGTTGTCCAGAAAACATACCGAGAATGAAAATTCCCCAAACAAGCTCTATACGTTGGTCATCTATGTACCTGTCATCACTTTCTAAAACCTACAGTCAATGTGGATGAAAACTAACAACTGATTATCAAATAAAATTATAACTGCCTATATATATATTTTTTACATACACACATGTATGTAAAACAAAGTAATTAAAACAAAGCAGTACTGATATTAGAATACACAGGCATATCAATGAAACAGAACTAACTCAAATATGTACAGAGAGATTTATGATGACGTTGCCATTTAAAAAACAATGTGGAAAAAACAATAAATTATTCAATAAATGGTACAAGAAAATCTGCTCAATAAACAAAAGTAAGAGAAAAAGATAAGAAAATATAAAATAAAAACCATAAAAATAGAACAAAATCACACAAAGAGAACATAAGGAAATGTTTTTCTAATTTTAAACTAGAGAAGTCTTTTGTTAGCTATGACATTAAATTTAGAAAAAAACTGAAACTCATGATTACAAAATTGTCTTTTTTTTTTTTTTTTTGCATGGGCAGGCACCAGGAATCCAACCTGGTCTCCGGCACGGTAGGCGAGAACTCTGTCACTGTGCCGCCACTGCCCGCCCCCAAAATTGATTTTTAAAACATCATTTAAGAAAAAAAGGGAAAAATTTTTGTAACAAATAACGAAAGGAAAGACAAATATCCTTGTTAACTAAAAAGCTCTTCAATTGCAATAAGAAAAAAAAAGCTAAATATACCAATAGACTGGTAAAGAAAATGAAGCATGCAGTCCTTTACAAAAAGAATATATTTGGCAATAAACTTATGAAAAGATATTTGGCAAATTATGATAAGACAAAATTTTAGCTGCCAGTGAGGAAGTTCAGTTTTACATATAGCTAGCAGATATATAAACTTTCTGGAAGCAATTTAAAATGTAAGGCAAAATGTAAAAAGCAAGTGCCCTTTAACCTCAAAATTTCAATTTTGGAATTTTATCTTAAGGAGAAAACTGGATACGTGTACGAAATGTGTGTGCATAAATGTACCTGACAACTTTGTGCTGGTGAAAAATTAGAAAATGCTATAGTGATACAGTGATTTCTATAGTGATTTGGCACATAAATGAATGAATATGAAATAATGTGGTAGATATACATTTAATGAAAAAGCATGTTTTTAAAAAGTAACTCCTATAGGATATGATTTCATTTTTTTCAAAGAAGAATCTGGAGTTTTAACCATTCTCTACGATTCTTTCATCTCAGTCAAATCATGATGCTTATTATAGTATTTCCTATTTTGGCAAATTCTCTTGCTTACATTTGTTATAAATAACATGCGAATAACTTCATAGGATAGAGTTGTTAAGATAACTTCAGACAGCAGAGAAAGGCAGAATGAAGATTATCTTCATTTCAGAAATATTTCTTCAATTTTGTTTATACCAAGATAAATAATAATCTAATTATATATGAGCATGCATAGCCCAGGTGAAAGCTGCCACATGAGTTTAACAGATATTCAAGTGCTTTCTGTAGAATAAATTGAAAACAAACATTTCAAAGGCAATATAAAAGGGACAAGGCTGCTTGGTCAATTTTAAAGCTAGACTGATTTTCATTTTCGTTTTCAATATGTAGATTATGCCATTATTTAGATTTGCAATTGCACATTAAAAATATCATTTAGAGATATGGGCTTAGCAAATATTAAGAATATCCCACTTTTCTATTGGAGCTTACTTTCTTACTTTTCTTTACCCATTTTAATTCCCTTCAGAAGTGCTGCTAAGTGCCTACAATTAGGTACAGTAAGGCCAACTTTGTACTAGGGTCTCCTCCATAAAGCACTGTGGTAGACGATGATACTGTCTTTCTTAAACCCCAAAAGTCAGCTCTCTAACATTCCCCAACTCACAGCAGACCTTTCAGCAAGAGCTTATCAGAGCCTTTCAACTAAACAGGCTTTGGGAGACAGATTAAAGGTCTGTGTTTTTATAAATGAGAGGTGCATTTCTAAAACCATTTATTTTTTATTTTTGTAGCTGTGGTTTTTTTTTTTTGTATCATTTACAAATAAAAGATCTTTCCCTTATTTCATATTCTTAAATCTTACATGAACTCAAAGAAGCAAGTCATTTATAAAAGGGGTTAAAAATCATTAACAATGACACTTGATGCATTTGTTAATTTGGCCTTTCCTTCCTCCCAGGAGTCTATTCATTTAAAAGTACACAATCTCTTATTCTAGATTCAGATCTTCCAAAAACTCTGAAAACTTTTTGTAACTCATTTTGTGACAAAACTTGAGCCAACTGATATGAGGATATCTAGTTTATTTTCTTTTTATCCTACCTGGGGTGGACGGCTCATGGTTGCTGCAGAAATAATCATCTATTTAATTACTGGTTGCTACTTCAGACTCCACTGAATTCTGTAACATCTAAGGTCCCAAGGGTTCTAAATAAGACACCATGACCCGTAAAATTTTTTTCTGATACAGTGGTCAGAGTGTAGTTTAAAATAAAATCTATTATAACAAGCATCTTTTTAATTACTTTTGGGGATAATGTCTATCTAAACTTATTTAAATAAAAATGGCTTCCCACTCCCTTGTAATATTCACATCTATCCCATGAGGGTGTTAAGTTAAGCACAAACACATCCAGTTTGTCCAAACCAGGTAATATTCTACAGAGAAACAATGTGGCCCTTTACTGCTTGCCAAAAAGCTATTTTATATTTTCTGGAAAGTATTTTCATATTAATGGCCACTACCATCTACTGTTTTTAGTTGTCTTGATTTGCAAACTATTTAACTGGGCACTTAATTTTCAGTGCTACTTGAAGAAAGTTCTGTGTATTCAAAATAATAAATGGTTCAACCACACAGGTTTTTTTTATTCATGGTACAGATGCAGATCTACTTCCCTCAGGAACCAACATGATCTTTGGTTTACAAATTCAAAGTCAAATTTTTCTAAAGTTTTTCAGCACACGCATAAAATTGACAAGACAACCCATAATGAACCAGTGTTCCACACTCTGCCATCTATTGACTTACTGTCTGATTATGTAAGCATTGCTCCACATCAAAACACAAATCTATCCTCCCTCCTTCTGCTATCATAAGCAACTTTTACAACTTCTATTCCTTTTCCTGTACTGGCCAATAATGGCAAAAGGGAGTGAGTAAATTATGACGCATTGAGTGTGCTTTCACAGTTAACCAAGTTTTAGGCTCCTGTTGTTTGATGGCACTTTCACCAATGTACCTAGGAATGCAAATGATAGCTTTAGAGGACATGTACATCTCACAAAATCATTCCTTCAATGAATATTATCATGTTCCAGGAACTTTTCCAAGCACAAAGGATAAAACACAGCCCAATGTAAGTTTCATTTATGGATGTTCAAGAAAACATGAACAAATATACAAGTTAGTAGAGTGGGTTAGAAACACTTTTTATTCTTGGGAAGTTAGATTTGCAAGTCATTCTAAACATTCAGTTAAAAAATATTAAATACAAAGAAAAGCTGTTAAAAAAAATCCAAAAGGGAGGATGTATAGGTGAACAAACTCCAGATAAGATGTAATAGTGAGAAGAAACTTCATTAAATTAACTTGTCTACCACTATTTTACAACCTCCAATGACATAATGATCATTAATAGATCCTAAAATCAGTAGGTGACAGATGATGGAAAACTTCATAAGACAGGGATTATTCAAGCAAATGAATTCATGGATTAATCTAAGCATCATGAAAAGTAGAATGATCAGGTATTATCTGGTTCTTGATGTAAAGCAAAATGATGTATACAAGATCACCCAAAATGATATATACAAGAAGCCTTGCCTTCTTCTCCAAACTGAACCTCAATCTAGTGAAGCTTCTATATCCAAGAATCAGTTTATAGGAAATACGAGGATAAAATAACTTGTTGAATAACACTGCAAGAAAACAATCACCCAAATCCAGAATGTGGTACATTCTATAGGAAAAATGACCCTGTCTTTGGTATTAAAAAGTAGGGGGAGGGATGGGAACTAGTCATAGATTTTTAAAAGACTTAAGAGCCATGTTAATCAAATGTAATGTGCGGACCTTGTTTGGCTTTAAATTCAAACATGCTAACTGTAAAAAGGCATTTATAAGACAACTGGGGAAATGTGTGTATGCTATTAAATAACTTTTGATGGTTTTGTTAGCTGTGATAATGGCATTGTGGCTATGTAAAACAAAGGAGGACACTTATTTGTGAGAGATGGTCTGAAATATTTGTGGGTAAAATAACATGCACTCTGGGATTTCCTTTAAAATACTTCAGAATCCTAATTTGGAGGATGCTGTATGAAAAAGATCAGAACTGGATAATGGAAATATGTTGATACATTATACTATTCTCTCCAATTTGTGTATACTTGAAAATTTCCATAATAAAAACGCTCAAGAAGTTTAACACGCCCATAAAGCAAATTCTACATATTTTTAAATTTAAGGAAGGAGATTGAGACCCAGATTGCCTTTTGAACACCAACGATGGGATGGGGTCAGAAGCTTCAGGTCCTTCTAAGATTTATAGTTTGTCTTCCTTAAAGTTATGGAATTGTAAAGTAGCATAAAGACAAATTTCTTGGAGACACTCAACTAAAATTCAAGCAGATAGAGAAAGAACCAGGAGTCCCATCTGATCTGAAGACCAGTTCACCAAATTTGTCCATCTAGCCCCCTGTGCCATGATGCTCCTTTTCTTTTCAAGACAGAGGCAGAAGTAACTGAAATGAAGCAGGGTCTGGTAGTATGCCATAGCCCTTGCAAGGAAATACACAGCAAACCCATAACTCCTGTAAATCTGTATTGCCCTCACACCTGCACAGGCGTTCACCATGAAATTTAAAAATATTTAAGTAGTCTAATTTTGGCTTTAAGATAAAAAAAAGTTATTGGGGGACACAAATATCAGCAGCTGGATTTTTTTAAGCTGGCATAAATAAAAGTGTATTCATTAAATGTTTATAAAAGTCAAAATGCAACTTCTCCCTAAACTGGGTTATTTGGCTAGTGCTCAAACATCAATTTGTTAATATGCAAAAGAAAAGAGCTTTGCATTTTTAGCTTTCAGTTCGAAGGTGAACATCAGAGTTTCTTCATGAATCCTTCAATGGATCCAAAGGAATCTAAGGATCTAAGGGAAGCTGCTACCTCCCCACACGGAGCCTGCATCCCATCCTGGATGGGGAGAAGGGGGGACGGGCTTCAGAGTAGAGTGCTCCATTAAACAAGAACAATGTACCCCCTAACCCCAAATTTAAATTAAAAAGAGAGGAAGGTTCAATGAACTTATAAAAACTAAAAGGAGCTTAAGCTGGTACCTTAGCAAATCTTCTAGCTCTACATGTACTACTCACCACGTGGATCATTCCCTAAATGAGGATTTGAGGACACTCTGAATGTGCATGTAGTACAAATGATGACTGCCTAGAAAAATCTAGAGCTGGGAGCTCTGATTCAGTCTCAGAGTGTGAAGAAAGAGATGAAAGAGAAAGTCTCGCTAGACAAGAATGAAATATACTAATTTACGGGAATAGGAGATCAGCTAAAGTTACGGGGTCAGGGAAGAAGAATATTCTCTTGGAGCACTCACGAGAAAGGGAAATAATGAACACAGAACAGAAAAGGGAAGGGATGGAATGTAGGTATGTAAGGGTTAAATTGCAAAATGTTTTTCTTTTATAGATGATTCGGGAATACATTTGGCAATGCCATATGCTTGTTTGGAGGGAAATGTTTCCTTTCTTGTTATAACCTTTGCATTGAATTGAAACATTTTAAGTGGCACTATCTGTTCACATTCAAACCTGAGTGCTTAAAATGAACTCAAATGAATAGGCAGGGTAGAAAAGCAGTCTCTAAACTTATTACTGTATGGTACGACCAGCTATTTTGGCATTATCAAGGTCTCCTGAGCTTTTGTTTTTTCACTCTACTTTGACCACCTTCAGGTTCTTAATTCCTCCTCCATGAGGCAGGCTGTTGAACTTACTTCATTAGTTTTGGTTTCTTGGTCTTAGTAGGAATACCATATTTGGAGGGCAGGAAGGAGTGTGAAAACTGAGGCTAACATACTCTGGATGAAGCAGCCTGGAGTGCCACTAAGAGTCTAGTCTTTAGGAAGAGTCAAAGGGACCAGCATCCCAAACCCTCTCAGACATGTTGCTTAGCTTTCCTCAGCCACAGTCTTTTTATCTGTGGAAGGGAGGTGATACCCATGCCTGATCCTGGAGATCGGAGGAGTAAAGAAATGATGCTAATGAAGCACTTATTCCCTGTGTAGCCCCTGAGACAGGGTTTGAGAGCAAAAGGACTACCATAGTGCAAAGTGGGGAAAACTTTCCCTGTTCATTCATTCTTATTTTTTATTTTAGTACCAACCAGGTACCATGTACTATACTATATGTTGGAAGCCAAGCAGTCAACCTATGCCTGCCTACATTTGCAGCATGAATTTTAATAAATGCCATTATGTCAGCTAGGAAGTCTTTCTCCAACCCTCAGGCTGAGGGTTTCCCCATGCCCTCTGTACCTAGCCCATATCTCAAGCAGGCATGGTGCTGATAATCACTTTATACTGAAATCATTAGTTAATGTCTGTATTGCTACCCACCTTGCTCTACCCTCAACTGTGAAGTCCTAGGAGCTGGGGTTTTTGTGTCCTTGCACCAATTACTGCTTATATAAAGAAAATAATCAGTGCAAATTCAGCAACTAGATAAATGGATAAACTAAACAATAAATATTTAAATTGCTTCTTTGATGCTCAGTTTTCAAATTTATAAAATAAGGATAACATTAATCTTATCTCCTTCCTTACAAAGTACTGTATTTAAAATAATTTAAATGTACAAAGTGGTATCTAGGGAGGCTGGGTCAGGATGATGGACCGAGCATGCGCTTCTATTCTCCCTCCAACTGCACACCAAAAACTGACTCTGTGTGCATGTGTGTAAATATGTGTGATTTAGAAGAGCTATGCTTGTCAAAAAGGGCTGGAAAATAAGAAAGAGTATCTTCAGAGGACCAGAAAATTTGAATTGTTCTTAAAAGACAAAAGTAGACAGAATAGCTCTCTGGAAGACAACAAATGAATCACAAGCCAACCCAGGAGACTGAAAGGAAAAAGGGATATGTCCAGGATGTTCCAATTCCAGGGTCCATTCATACAGGAAGTTGAAGGCATATATGTATTAAGAGGATGCGTGACTTTAAAACTGAAATTCTGTATGTAGCCAAACTTACTCAGGAAGGTAAGCAAAATAAAGACATTTTTGATGATACAAGAATACTGAAAATGTATAGTCCCATCCTTCTGAAAGAATGACATAAGAATGGCAATCACAAACAAACCAAAATGGAGAATGGCATGGTTTGCAAAAAATAGTAAGATGAGGAAAGGAAACTCTAGAAAAAAGTCTGGGTGATTGTTGATGCAATAAAAAAAAGAGAAAAGCTTTTTTGGAAGGAAAAGGGGCTCGTTGAAAGAGAATCTAGGAATTAAAAATGAGCTATGATTCTTGCTTATCTTGTTCAGGAAAGATATAGATACTGACTAACTCTAGACTTTAAAATAAACATATAATTTTAAAATTAAGTAATTTTCATGAGGAGTAATCAAAAGGAAAGAGCAATTTTCAAGAGGAAAGAAATAAGACGTATAACTCCCAAATCATTAGAAAGTAAAAGCAACAAAGAAATAAAACAAAGGAAATGTGATCAAACTAAGAGTAGGAAGCAAATTAAATGAGAAAAACTAGTTAATAAGTTCAGCATATTTTAACAACTATGAATGTAAGTTTATTTCCTTATCCTTGAGGTTGTATTCCTCCCTAAATTACAGTGACTTTCACATTCAGCTAAAAACTCTAAAATTAAACACCCTATGTAACAGGTTTACCACGTTAAAAAAAAAACAGACTAGAATATGAAAATTATAGTAAATGTGTACAAGATCAATTCTTCAATAGGAAAGTATATTTAGCCAATTACTATCAGCTGAAACCAATCCAAGGCAAGAATTATTTAAAAAGATGAAACTTACAGTCCATCAAAAATATAGAATATTCATGAACTTCTATTCATTTATGAGAGTATATTTTATAAATATAAGTAGATGAGAAATTGATAAATCCATGATCAAAGTGGAGGATTAGAACAAATCTCTCAGAAATTTAAAGCAAATAGACTGAAAATAAGAATTATTATTATTATTACTATTATTTTTTACATGGGCAGGCACCAGGAATCGAACCCGGGTCCTCTGGCATCGCAGGCAAGCATTCCTGCCTGCTTAGCCACCGTGGTCTGCCCAGTAAGAATTATTTTAATGTATTAAAACAAAGAAAACAGAGTACTCACCCTTTTCAAATGCATATGGAACGTTAAAAAAGCAAACTGAGTATGTTAAGTCACAAAGAAAATCCCACTAACTCACCCCAAGGTAGATAATATCCATGTCATATTTCCCACCCAAAATGCAATAAAATATTAAAAACAAAACCATAGTCCTACTACTAAAATGAAAACATTCCATTAAGATGGGAATTTTAAAACAGTCTTCTAAATAACTTTTGGGCTTAACAGGAATTTAAAATTCATATTTAAATCAATAGAGAAATGATGACAACAGTGATATATAAGGAAATCCAGGGAATGCAGTAATCATATGAAGAATGATAGCCTTAAATTATATATTAGAATAAGTAAAAACAAAAACTTAAATAGGCATATGATGTAAAACAGTGAGAAAAAATTGCAAAATACAAAAAAGAAATAGATTGAATTAATAAAATGGAAAGACATTTATGAAACGAAAGCAAAAAAAAATAATACATCAATAAAACCAAAAGAAGGGGGCAGGCCACGTGGCTCAGCAGACAGAATTCTTGCCTGCCATACCAGAGACCCAGGTTCAATTCCCCGTGTCTGCCCATGCAAAAAACAAAACAAAACAAAACAAAACAAAACAAAAAAACGATTTTTTTTCCCAAAAGATTCAAAGAAAACCTCTAGCAAGTTTTGATAGAAGGGAAAACAGAGAAAAAATGAGCAGCAACACAAACAATAAAATAACAAACTATATTTGGATAAAAATCATAGATACAGAGTTTTTTTTAAGATAAGAGAACTGTATGTATAATCTTTATGCAATAAATTACAAAGTGTAGAAAATAGATGCTTTCTAGCCCTATACTCACAGTCGACTCACAAAGACATAGAAATTGAAAAGTTAGTAAAAAGAATATCACTCCAAAGAATCAGCTCACCTTTTTCTCCGTGGGCGGCGCTCCCGCCACCAGCCACCAGTCCTCCTCTCCCTCTTTCTCCGCGGGCAGTGCTCCCACCGACAGCCAGCCAGCCCTCCTCTCCCTCTTTCTCCGCCGGCAGCGCTCCCGCCGCCCGCCAGCCAGCCCTCCTCTTCCCCATTCTCCGCCGGCGGCGCTCCCGCCGCCATCTTGCCCTTCTCTTTCCCCTCCTGCTCCGGTGCTCCATCTGCCATCTTATCCTTCTCTTTCCCCTCCTGCTCCGGCACTCCATCCGCCATCTTATCCTTCCCTTTCTCCTCCTGCTCCGGCGGCTCTCCAACTACCACCGTGCACTCTGCCGCCTTCACCAGCTCCTCCGCCACCGTCCTCGACAGCCTTGCCACCCTCACCTTTCCTCCTCCAGAACAGCTACTGGGGGAGTGGAGACGATACAGAGCAGCTCCCGGAGCCACGACGGAGATCAAAGGGACGGCGTACCCCATCCTGGAATGGCTGACTGTCTGGGAGAACCAACTCCGGTGAGATTGCCGAGAAGCACGGGCTTTCCCGGGCGGGACGGCAAGCGGCAGGAGTCCCTCCCTTCCTCCTTCCCAGGCCAGCTGGCAGAATTGGGCAGGCAGTCTCCTCGGGCCGCGGCGGCTGGCGCCCCCACCACGCGAGACCTCCCAGACCAACTGAGAGAGTTGGGTCAGAAATCCCCAGACCGCAGAGAACGGTGACCGGCGGCTTCCCTTCCAAACACATGACTCCCCGGTCTGGCTGGGAACAGTGCACTCTCCCGGGCCGTGGCGGCTGGCGCCCTCCCGCCACGCTTGGTGCCCCGGGCCAATTAGGAAATTCTGTTGTGCGCTCTCCCGGGCTGCGGCGGCCGGCGACCCTCCCCGCGTTCGGACCCCCGGGCCGGCTGGCACTCTTCCAAGCCGCTTCGGCTGGTGAACCTCCCCCACGGCGAGAGTTTTCCAAGGTTAAAGGACCCACAGCACCTTTTGCTGGTGGAACCAGCAGACAAACATGTGCCATGAGCGTCACCTACTGGGCAGGATAGGAAAGACAGAACCCAGAGCTTTCACAGAAGGATCTTTCAGCCTGTTGGGTCCAACACCCAGGGAAGTCTGACTAAATGCCCAGACGCCATCAGAGGATAACGGATCACGCTCAGAAAATTGAAAATATGGCCCAGTCAAAGGAACAGACCAATAGTTCAAATGAGATACAGGAGCTGAAACAACTAATGCTGAATATACGAACAGAAATGGAAAACCTCTTCAAACACAAAATCGATAAATTGAGGGAGGACATGAAGAAGACATGGGCTGAACATAAAGAAGAAATAGAAAAACTGAAAAAACAAATCACAGAACTTACGGAAGTGAAGGATAAAGTAGAAAAGATGGAAAAAACAATGGATACCTACAATGATAGATTTAAAGAGACAGAAGATAGAATTAGTGATTTGGAGGATGGAACATCTGAATTCCAAAAAGAAACAGAAACTATCGGGAAAAGAATGGAAAAATTTGAACAGGGTATCAGGAAACTCAAGGACAATATGAAGCGCACAAATATACGTGTTGTGGGTGTCCCAGAAGGAGAAGAGAAGGGAAAAGGAGGAGAAAAACTAATGGAAGAAATTATCACTGAAAATTTCCCAACTCTTATGAAAGACCTAAAATTACAGATCCAAGAAGTGCAGCACACCCCAAAGAGAACACACCCAAATAAGCGTTCTCCAAGACACTTACTAGTTAGAATGTCAGAGGTCAAAGAGAAAGAGAGGATCTTGAAAGCAGCAAGAGAAAAACAATCCATCACATATAAGGGAAACCCAATAAGACTATGTGTAGATTTCTCAGCAGAAACCATGGAAGCTAGAAGACAGTGGGATGATATATTTAAATTACTAAAACAGAAAAACTGCCAACCAAGACTTCTATATCCAGCAAAATTATCCTTCAAAAATGAGGGAGAAATTAAAATATTCTCAGACAAAAAGTCACTGAGAGAATTTGTGACCAAGAGACCAGCTCTGCAAGAAATACTAAAGGGAGCACTAGAGTCAGATACAAAAAGACAGAAGAGAGAGATATGGAGAAGAGTGTAGAAAGAAGGAAAATCAGATATGATATATATAATACAAAAGGCAAAATGGCAGAGGAAAATATTATCCAAACAGTAATAACACTAAATGTTAATGGACTGAATTCCCCAATCAAAAGACACAGACTGGCAGAATGGATTAAAAAACAGGATCCTTCTATATGCTGTCAATAGGAAACACATCTTAGACCCAAAGACAAACATGGGTTGAAAGTGAAAGGTTGGGAAAAGATATTTCATGCAAATAACAACCAGAAAAGAGCAGGAGTGGCTATACTAATATCCAACAAATTAGACTTCAAATGTAAAACAGTTAAAAGAGACAAAGAAGGACACTATATACTAATAAAAGGAACAATTAAACAAGAAGACATAACAATCATAAATATTTATGCACCGAACCAGAATGCCCCAAAATACGTGAGGAATACACTGCAAACACTGAAAAGGGAAATAGACACAAATACCATAATAGTTGGAGACTTCAATTCACCACTCTGATCAATGGACAGAACCTCTAGACAGAGGATCAATAAAGAAATAGAGAATCTGAATATTACTATAAATGAGCTAGACTTAACAGACATTTATAGAACATTACATCCCACAACAGCAGGATACACCTTTTTATCAAGTGCTCATGGATCATTCTCAAAGATAGACCATATGCTGGGTCACAAAGCAAGTCTTAACAAATTTAAAAAGATTGAAATCATACACAACACTTTCTGGGATCATAAAGGAATGAAGTTGGAAGTCAATAATAGGCGAAGGGCCAGAAAATTCACAAATACGTGGAGGCTCAACAACACACTCTTAAACAACGAGTGGGTCAAAGAAGAAGTTGCAAGAGAAATTAGTAAATACCTCGAGGCGAATGAAAACGAAAACACAACATATCAAAACCTATGGGACGCAGCAAAAGCAGTGCTAAGAGGGAAATTTATTGCCCTAAATGCCTATATCAGAAAAGAAGAAAAGGCAAAAATTGGGGAATTAACTGTCCACTTGGAAGAACTGGAGAAAGAACAGCAAACTAACCCCAAAGCAAGCAAAAGGAAAGAAATAACAAAGATTAGAGCAGAAATAAATGAACTTGAAAACATGAAAACAATAGAGAAAATCAATAAGACCAGAAGTTGGTTCTATGAGAAAATCAATAAGATTGATGGGCCCTTGGCAAGACTGACAAAAAGAAGAAGAGAGAGGATGCAAATAAATAAGATCAGAAATGGAAGAGGAGACATAACTACTGACCTCACAGAAATAAAGGAGGTAATAACAGGATACTATGAACAACTTTACGCTAATAAATACAACAATTTAGATGAAATGGACGGGTTCCTGGAAAGACATGAACAACCAACTTTGACTCAAGAAGACATAGATGACACCTCAACAAACCAATCACAAGTAAAGAGATTGAATTAGTCATTCAAAAGCTCCCTAAAAAGAAAAGTCCAGGACCAGACGGCTTCACATGTGAATTCTATCAAACATTCCAGAAAGAATTAGTACCAACTCTCCTCAAACTCTTCAAAATAATCGAAGTGGAGGGAAAACTACCTAATTCATTCTATGAAGCCAACATCACCCTCATACCAAAACCAGGCAAAGATATTACAAAAAAAGAAAACTACAGACCAATCTCTCTAATGAATATAGATGCAAAAATCCTCAATAAAATTCTAGCAAATCGTATGCAACAATACATTAAAAGAATTATACATCATGACCAAGTAGGATTCATCCCAGGTATGCAAGGATGGTTCAACATAAGAAAATCAATTAATCTAATACACCATATCAACAAATCAAAGCAGAAAAATCACATGATCATCTCAATTGATGCAGAGAAGGCATTTGACAAGATTCAACATCCTTTCTTGTTGAAAACACTTCAAAAGATAGGAATACAAGGGAACTTCCTTAAAATGATAGAGGGAATATATGAAAAACCCACAGCTAGTATCATCCTCAATGGGGAAAAATTGAAAACCTTCCCCCTAAGATCAGGAACAAGACAAGGATGTCCACTATCACCACTATTATTCAACTATGTGTTGGAGGTTCTAGCCAAAGCAATTAGACAAGAAAAAGAAATACAAGGCATCAAAATTGGAAAGGAAGAAGTAAAACTATCACTGTTTGCAGACGATATGATACTATACGTCGAAAACCCGGAAAAATCCACAACAAAACTACTAGAGCTAATAAATGAGTACAGCAAAGTAGCAGGTTACAAGATCAACATTCAAAAATCTGTAGCATTTCTATATACTAGTAATGAACAAGCGGAGGGGGAAATCAAGAAACGAATCCCATTTACAATCGCAACTAAAAGAATGAAATATCTAGGAATAAATTTAACTAAAGAGACAAAAAACCTATATAAAGAAAACTACAAAAACTGCTAAAAGAAATCACAGAAGACCTAAATAGATGGAAGGGCATACTTTGTTCATGGATTGGAAGACCAAATATAATTAAGATGTCAATCCTACCTAAACTGATCTACAGATTCAATGCAATACCAATCAAAATCCCAACAACTTATTTTTCAGAATTAGAAAAACCAATAAGCAAATTTATCTGGAAGGGCAGGTTGCCCCGAATTGCTAAAAACATCTTGAGGAAAAAAACGAAGCTGGAGGTCTCGCGATGCCGGACTTTAAGGCATATTATGAAGCCACAGTGGTCAAAACAGCATGGTATTGGCATAAAGATAGATATATCGACCAATGGAATCGAATAGAGTGCTCAGAAATAGACCCTCTCATCTATGGACATTTGATCTTTGATAAGGCAGTCAAGCCAACTCACCTGGGACAGAACAGTCTCTTCAATAAATGGATATTCATATGCAAAAGAATGAAAGAAGACCCATATCTCACACCTTATACAAAAGTTAACTCAAAATGGATCAAAGATCTAAACATTAGGTCTAAGACCATAAAACAGTTAGAAGAAAATGTAGGGAGATATCTTATGAATCTTACAATTGGAGGCGGTTTTATGGATTTTAAACCTAAAGCAAGAGCACTGAAGAAGGAAATAAATGGGAGCTCCTCAAAATTAAACACTTTTGTGCATCAAAGAACTTCATCAAGAAAGTAGAAAGACAGCCTACACAATGGGAGATAATATTTGGAAATGACATATCAGATAAAGGTCTAGTATCCAGAATTTATAAAGAGATTGTTCAACTCAACAACAAAAAGACAGCCAACCCAATTACAAAATGGGAAAAAGATTTGAACAGACACCTACTAGAAGAGGAAATACGGATGGTCAAGAGGCACATGAAGAGATGCTCAATGTCCCTGGCCATTAGAGAAATGCAAATCAAAACCACAATGAGATATCATCTCACACCCACCAGAATGGCCATTATCAACAAAACAGAAAATGACAAGTGCTGGAGAGGATGCGGAGAAAGAGGCACACTTATCCACTGTTGGTGGGAATGTCAAATGGTGCAACCACTGTGGAAGGCAGTTTGGCGGTTCCTCAAAAAGCTGAATATAGAATTGCCATATGACCCAGCAATAACGGACATTTACACACCAATGTTTATAGCAGCGTTATTTACAATTGCAAAGAGATGGAAACAGCCAAAATGTCCATCAACAGAAGAATGGCTAAACAAACTGTGGTATATACATACGATGGAATATTATGCAGCTTTAAGACAAGATAAACTTATGAAGCATGTAATAACATGGATGGACCTAGAGAACATTATGCTGAGTGAGTCCAGCCAAAAACTAAAGGACAAATACTGTATGGTCCCACTGATGTGAACGGACATTCGAGAATAAACTTGGAATATGTCATTGGTAACAGAGTCCAGCAGGAGGTAGAAACAGGGTAAGATAATGGGTAATTGGAGATGAAGGGATACAGACTGTGCAACAGGACTAGATACAAAAACTCAAAAATGGACAGCACAATAATACCTAAGTGTAAAGTAATCATGTTAAAACACTGAATGAAGTTGCATCTGAGCTACAGGTTTTTTTGTTTGTTTGTTTTGTTTTTGTTTTTTGTTTACTATTATTATTACTTTTATTTCTTTTCTCTATATTAACATTCTATATCTTTTTCTGTTGTGTTGCTAGTTCCTCTAAACCGATGCAAATGTACTAAGAAACGATGATCATGCATCTATGTGATGATGTTAAGAATTACTGATTGCATATGTAGAATGGTATGATTTCTAAATGTTGTGTTAATTTCTTTTTTTTCCGTTAATTAATAAAAAAAAAAAAATCAGGAAACTTGAAAAAAAAAAAAAAAGAATCAGCTCAGGCAGTCTCCCAAATGTCAAAAACTTCTCTCTATATAAGCTATTTCAGGGCAGAGAAAGAAATAAATAATTGCCCAAATGCAGTCTACACGAGCATCAGAGAGGCAAGATTTCAACTAGCCAATGGTAGCATACACAAAAAAAGGCAACAGCAGGCTCCTCTCAAGGTAGAAGATTGAAACAAACAAAATTCTTAGGGAAGATGGAGCATAATGAATTTAGCCAGAAAATTTCCGGGATGGACCCTACATTTCGCCATTTTAAGTGTTCTTTTTTATTTTAATAAAATGGCAAAAAGCAGGGTCTATCTCAGAATTCAAGAAGGATGATTTAAAGTTTAAACTCTACTCTTTTTATTTTAAAAATCACCAAATTTTAGCTTGAACACACACACATGTGTATTATATACAATATGTATATTATTCATTTGAAAAAAATGACTCAAATATTTTTCAGTATAGTTTTTAATAAAGTAGGGGCCAAAAAGCATCAATCTATTAGAAGTCTCCAGAAAATGTATTCAATTATGAAACACTAAAATCTTGCTCTGTTCAAGTCAGGAAAAGGCAAAGTTAACCTTTATCCCCATTATTCTTTTAACACTTTACTGGAGGTGGTTGCCATGTACTAGCACAGGGGAAATACAATGGAAGGATACTGTAAAAGACAGCACTGCCAGTATTTGTCAGTGATTTCTTTCTAGAAGTTCTTTATCACTAAAAAACTACCAGAGGCTGGAAAGAAATTTTTGTCAAGTTAAGGGTTATAAGATCAACATACTAAAAAAGACAACTTTCCTATGTATCAGCTAACCAATTAAAAGTTATATAAAAAAGTTATAATGGGAAAATCACATTTTAAAAAGTACATAAAATATTAAGGATAAAATTAACAAGAAACACACAAGAACATTATTACAATGCATAACATTTCTCTGAAGGCATAAAGGAAAGCCTTTCTAAACAGGCTAAGGGAGGAGGGAAATTTTCCTAAATAGAAAGTCTCTGTATTTTAACTAAAGTAACTCTCTCCAAATTAATCTATAAATGCAATATATTTATCCCTTTTATATTTTCCTCAAAGAAAGTGCTATGTAGTTTTATGACAATGAATTGTGGGCTGTTGGAGATGTTTGCTATGAGGCTGAAATGCTAGTTAAACTCAGAAACAGATACAGAATCCAAATAGTCTGACTTCTAGAAACATACTCTTCTTTTCACAGCATGAAGCAGCCATCTTTCTTTGTTTCCTGCTCAAAAGTAAGTTTCCAAAGAAGCATCATTTTTCAACCATTTATCATCCACCACAAAGGTAGCTTTCCAGACAGCTCTTCAGAATTTCTTTGAGGTGAGTTTCTTTCCGCTTTCACATACTACATTCCACTTTTCTAGACTTTACTTTGGCATTCCAGTGTCACCCATTCTTATTGCACAGCCAGTACATTCAACCTGCATGGATACAACTTTGATGCCTCTGGAGAACTTACCCTCCAGAATCTCAATATGAACTTGCCATTTAATTTGAAACCAGGCATGTAGGTTTCACTATCACACTATTTAATCAAGTGTCTCTTATAGATGCTAGGAACCATTCTTTCAAATGGCCATTTAAGACTAGCTTTCCTGTGAGAATATTACCAAGGACTTGCTACCTGCACCCTTTCATTAATGTGGCTCAGTAAGAAAGGTACAATGAACTTGAGTAATAGCTAGGGCACTTGACTGAAGTGTCAGAAAGTTGTAAAACTGAGAACACCTCACACTTTCAGAGTAACTGCTTACCCACCGGTCTTCCCTGTTCATACTTTCCAACTAAGTGATTCCCCACCAAGCGATGACTGATTGGAGCCTCTGAGTCACTTGATGAACCTAGTGAGGTAAAAAGATGGAAAGAGGTGCCCAATGTCTGGGGGCACAAATGAAATCAGAGGGAAAGATGGACAACAAAGACTGAGATGGTATAATCTAGGAATGTCTAAAGTGTATAATGATAGTGACTAAATGTACAAATTTAAAAATGCTTTTGCATGGAAGAACAAAGGAATGTCAATATTGTAGAGTGTTGAAAATAGACGGTAATCCTTATTTTAAAACTTAAGCTTATGTGTAAGACAAAAGCAAAAAATGTTTATTTGGTACAAAATTTATAATTTGACTAGTGCATTTTCTAATATAACTTATGTGGACAGTGTAATTGAACACCATAAGTACATGGAACCTTGAGTAAGACATGAGATTTTGTAGGTTTGTCCAGAGTGATCCCCCGATAAATCCAGAGGGATTTGAACAGTGAATAAAAAATTTGCAAAGTCCTCTTGGGGCAATGGTGAGAAAGGGGGAAAATTCAACTTCCCCATGTGGAGAATTCCTGATATTCTCACAAGCAATGGGGACAATCAAAGCCAATAGGCCAAGTTCTCAATCTTGGGGTTTGTTCATATGAAACTTATTCCCGCAAAGGATAAGCTAAGCCTACTTAAAATTAGGTCTAAGAGTCACACCCAGAGAACCTCTTTTGGTGCTCAGATGTGGCCTCTCTCTCTCAGGCAACATGGCGAGCAAATTCACTGCCCCCAGCCCTCTCTACATGGGACATGACTCCCGGGGTGTAAACCTTCCTGGTAACGTGGGACAGACATCCTAGAATGAGCTGGGACTCAGCATCAAGGGATTGAGAAGACCTTCTCAACCAAAAGGGGGAAGAGAGAAATGAGACAAAATAAAGTATCAATGACTGAGAGATTTCAAACAAACTTGAGAGGTTATCCTGGAGGGTATTCTTATGCATTATATAGACATCACATTTATAGTTAAAGTATATTGAAGAAGCTGGAGGGAAGTGCCTGAAAATGTACAGCTGTGTTCCAGTAGCCATATTTCTTGAAGATGATTGTATAATGATACAGCTTTCACAATGTGACTGTGTGACTGTGAAAACCTTGTGTCTGATTCTCCTTTTATCCATGGTATGGACAGATGAGTAAAACATAGGGATTAAAAATAAATAAGTAATAGGGGGGAATGAATGTTAAAATAAATTTAGTAGACTGAAATGCTAATGATCAATGAAAGGGAGTGATAAGGGGTATAGAAAAAAAATAGGGGAACAAAGGCTAAAATATATTGGGTAGATGAAAATACTAGCAATCTATGGGGGGTGGTAAGCGGTATGGTATGTATGAGTTTTTTTTCTTTTTTCTTTTTCTGAATTGATGCAAATGTTCTAAGAAATGATCATGGTAATGAATACACAATGTGATGACACTGTGAGTTGTTGATTATATACCAAGAATGGAATGATCATATGGTAAGAACGTTCGTTTTTGTATGTTTTTATGTTTAAAAAAAAAGAGGTAAAAGAGGTGCCCAATATGAGTTAAAAAGGATTGAGCACCTTCTCTGTCTGAGGTTGGATAGCAAAAAAAAGAAAAACAAAAACAAACTCCCTTTACCTTACCAAGTGACAGGTGGGGAACGAGCCATTCTTGGGGGTAATCCTTGAACCCTTCCTTTACTAATGGACACACTTTTCTTGAAATATAGATGAAATAATTCACTTTATTCTATTTTTGTCAGGAAAAATATACATTAGACTCGAGTAGAAGTGGGAATAAATGTTACTTCAAATAGTTATATTTATACTTAACGATGCAAATAGCCACTGAGTCACATCCCATCAAGTTCTCAAGAGGTTAGTGAAGTCCTGTAGCCTTTGATCATGCTCACCTAGCTACTTCAAAAAGTATCATATTACCATTACCCGATGAGTGGGACACCACAAAATGTGTCCTTTCCGTCCTTCATTCTTTTAAGAGGAAAGATGTATTTTACTTGTGGTACTGGACATCTACAAAAATAATTCAGTAATCTTGGTATCATTTGGACTTAAGGGCAATTCTATAACGTATTATAGCATTATTAAATGGTATTAGTTTGTAGAATAAGACACATTACATTCAGATTGTAGAGAACCAAATCCTGGTCATCAACAGCCACTTTGCAGCTCTAGAATGCTGACTTTATTTCTTTAATTCTATGGGATGAAATTTAAAATATAGAAAATTTTATAGTATGAAAATAACATAGTAGAAAGGCTACTATGTTATTTTCATTTAATATGAAATTAAGCTTCAGACACTTAAAAAGTAAATAATTATTACCTTCTCAGCAGGAAATTGAAAAAACTAATTAATATCACAAAAGTTATGAATTAGCCAAAAATAAGTTTCACTAAGAACACCTGACCCATGGATTTTAGAAATAATAACTTACTCAAAGATACTATATACTCTTTTCCACCTAAAGTTGAAGATATGTTATAGCTCTTTGAATATTTCAATTTTATAATAGCAATAACTAATATTTACTGAGCTCATTCTATGATCCAGACACTCTTCAAGTGGTTTACAAACATTAAATTATTTAAACCCTTCAAAGAAGGTATCAATATTAGTACCATTTCAAAGAGGAGAACACTGAGGTACAGCAAATTTAAATAATTTGCCCCGGCCATGCATTTGACTAGTAGAGCAGGACTGAGACTCAGGCGGTGGCTGAAGGGCTGCACACTTAACCCACTATCCAATAAGTGCTTCTAGCATGACTTTGGCCTTCATGCAGTGGTGTAGAGGTAGACTAATCAAATTGTAGATTATTTAACATGCACCCAATTCCCCCTACGCCTTTGTATATGATAGGCAGAAAACTATACTGTTTATTGATATTTGTAGAAAACTGCTATGACTGTGAAGAAAATTTAAAATGAATGGGCAACATAAGAATCTTCATTATCTAAACCATTGTTCATAACCAAGAACAAATTAATAAAGAAGGAATGTTTCAAAGAGACAACACTAGGAAATTGGTCTTTTGAATGCAGACTAGTATAATAGCCACAAAAGTTGCTTGGATAATAGGCTTAAAATAAAATATCTCTTATAAAACTAGCCTCACACTAAAATCACCTCAAAATTCTATTCCAAGAATGTGTCACACTCACAGTTATGTAACATTTTCTGATATACTTCATCTCAATTCAATAGATGGTCCTCCTACTTACAAATAACATATTTAATCCAATTGTGACTCAATTTACCAATAACATTTATATCAAAACACAAATGTAGAAAACTGTGAGATATTTCTTCTTTTTCTTTTTATTAAAGAGGTGGCACCTTTGGTTGTTGGGGGAAGGGAGGGTAGGTGGGAGAGGAAGGCAGAAAAGGAGAAAAAACACTCAAATCTACATTCAGAACTCAGTGTGAATTATTAATTCAACAAACTGGCAAGGTTGTAACCAAGAAATCAGGATTTAAGAGATGACTTTGATTACTGAAACATTATATAAATATTCCTTTTGGCTTTCTGGTATATTGGAGTAGACAAAGGGAAATACCTGAAATCTCTAAATTGTAATCCAGCTGCCTTGATCTCTGATAATAACGTAAACCTTTATCTTCTGTCCCTGTGCCTGTAAAAACCTTGTAACTAACCTTCATTTGTGCCCAGTTATCCAGTTTTTCAAATTATAATCACTAAATACAGTATCTTATGTTTATTAATGAAGGGTCTTGGGTCAGCCCAGAACTAACCCACCCTAAGTCCAAAGTTATCTTGATAACCAAGACTGGATCTAACCAAAATGGGTCCGTCTGACATGTGCAGTAGCTTAGGACTTTAACTTTCAAGTCACCTACACCTCATTCCATCATTTTTGTACATACGTTCTGTGACTAAGCATGTCATCTACCTGCACATACTCGATAATTAGATCACCTCTAATCACATCATCTGGGGCCACTGCGCTCAATATTCTAAACCCTGCCCATCTTTTTCTCTAATAAAACTACCCGAATGACTGGAGTTTGGGGAGACAGGTTTTGGGCTGCGAGGCCATTTGCTCTCCTACTACGTGCCTAGTAATAAACCCTTTCTCTCTTTAAAACCACAGTGTCTCAGGAATAGGTTATTGAGTGCATCAGGCAAAATAATCCATGGCCTTTGTCCAGTGACAAGGTTGTATATTAGACAATGTCTCTGCACAAATAAATAAGGAACAGCCCATTGGGGCCTTTGACTTGAACAGAAGGAGGCAAACCCATGAACACTAATTCTTCCCTGGAGGCAAGCAGCGATGGTGCCCACACCAAGTGGCCAAGAGGCAGTGATGAGGGAAGCAGAAGAGGCCTTCCTACCTGAATGTCCACTAGAGGAAAGGTAGGGAATTCACCAGGAACAAGGGAGAGAGAAAGGGGAACAGATCTCCAATGGCACAGCCAACCCTCCACCTCCTCTACTTTCTGCCTCAAGATCTAATTTTCTTCATGGAACAGTTAATTTACTCAATTCATGGTCACTTTCTACACTCTTACCAGAAACTTAAAACATAGCATTTAAAATATATATAACTAATAAGAAAGAGAACAGTAATAGAAATAAGGTCACATATACGATGGATGTCAGTCCTTGACTCTTGCAGTAGTGTGCTCATGTACCAGCTTGGGGGTGGGGAGCTAGGTGCAATGTTTGCTGATTTCCTCTGGGTAAATACTCCACTCTGGCTGATTTCAAGTTATGCATGGTTTTAAAGCCTGCTCTTAAATTCCTGAATGTTTAGCTACCTCCACCACTCTTATCTATCACACCATGACTTGTGAGTTAGTTTTAGGCCTTAAAGATTAAATTATATAAGAACTATCTGGGAAGATTAAAATTATGGAGGTTTCACTAGAATTGTAATCTGTGTGATCTCCAGGGTATTTTTTTTTAATCATCTTATGCTCATTTATTAACTTTAAAATTGTCAGCATTAGTTTACTCTTGGTCTTTCTTTCAGTGAGGGATATGAGACAACATAACTATTTTTCTTAAAAATTGCACATTAATTGACAAAAAGAAAAATTAAGATTCAACTATCTTCTCACCCACCATCAGTTTCAAAGAAAAGAGTAGGGTAGAATGTCTTGGAAAATCATTAGTAAATTTTAAAATGTTATTTACAACATTATTTAATAATAAATGAATATATATGATAGTCACATATGGTTTATTCCTATTGTATTCATATTCAAAGAGCTCAACGTTGATTTTAGAAAATAGCTAAATCCACACTCACATTCTGAACCGAACACTCCCAGGTTTGGGGAAGTAACAGCACCAGGCCAGGGCTGTATCAGCTATGGCATCATTAGCTGCCCTGACAGCTTTTATGCTGAACTTGCTAAGTTAAGTACACTCCTGTGCGGCAATCTCTGCGCCTGGTGCTTTGGCTTTCTCAACCACCACTAAGTCCATTCAAGACGATTCAGTGCTGTCCCTCTAGCGCAAACTGTGGTACATATTGACATGCATACTACAAGATCGGCTTCTGTTAAATTAACTATGACTTTTAGAGTGTAATAGGCAGAAAAACAACAGTAACATTCAGAAATACAAATCCAAAGGAACACAACTATATTTGCTTTCTTCTTCTTTTTTTTTTTTTTAACATGGTCAGGCACCAGGAATCGAACCCGGGTCTCCAGCATGGCAGGTGAGAACTCTGTCTGCTGAGCCACTATATTCGCTTTTATAAATACCAGTGTATTACTTGAAAATACAACCAAGATATGTACAGAATCTACGTTTTATAGACAATCTCATTTTTATTACATGGTTTGGAGCTTGATGGAAAGAATGACAAAAATATGTATCAGGTACCCAGGTTCTGTCCAGATCCAAGTTTTCATCTCTGACAAGCAACTTAACGTATCTAAGTTTACTCATTTGTGAAATGAAGGGTTTGATTAGATAATTACCAAGGTATCAATCAACTCTAAAAATATGTGTGGACTAAAAGGTGAGTTCTAAGTGACTGACCAAGAATTCTGACCAACAATGGACCCAGGTAAGAGTAGTTCCAGCATAGAAATTGGCAAAAACCCTTGACCTTCTTCTGGTAAAGATCCTTGAAATTCCTGAGTCAATGAAGCAGCAGTAACTCTGTAAAGGAAAATATGACAAAAGCCAGGGAGTGGAAGTTGCTAAATTAGTCCCAGCATATTCCTTCTACATCAAGTTGCAGCAGCATGTAGTCCCTTCCTTACTCAAATGCGGACTCAAATGCGGCACAGTGTGCAGAGTGCTGGGCGGGTGCACTTTGTGCATGAATTGCCTTCCTAAGGCAATGTGGATTCTTCAAAGTGATTGGAAAAATCATTCACAGCTTTAGTCAGCTTTGAAGTAAAGAAGTCACTAAGCCTTTCTCAGTTAAAAAAACAAAATTGCTTTCTCCCTTTAGAATTATATTTCATCCAATATAAGATGCCACTGATTTTAAGAGAAATTTTCTATTTATTACCAAGAAAGGAAAAATTATATGCTTATAAATTGACAAGTCATAAATTGCCAAGATGTTTTAAAAAATATGCCTTAGAATCAACAGAATATTGTAGGATAAGGTTGTGATCCACAGCTCTCCAGGATCTTGGACAAAACATCTTCCAACAGGAGTTATGACCATGCAGATGGATCATGAGTTCCACTTGGCTTAACTCACTCAGTCCACCCTCATGACCTTCATTTAACCTTTTTTCTTTAAAAAAAAAAAAAAAAGAAGTCATTTATCATTTATACTAAACAGAAATTAAGTAAAAGTTAGTGGAGACTAAATATAATTTTTCAAATACTTTCTGTATTTATTATTTTATCTCTCATGGGCAAAAACTCCGTGTCTCATAGATGCTGTTTGGGGAGTTCTGAAATGGGTAGAGGCCATCATTCCTCATTAACTTTCCCTCCTTCAATAGCTATTCTGATATTCAGCTGGAACTAAAAGGGATCCTAAAAACCCTGTAGGTCAAGTCATCATTTTGCAGGGTAGCAACTGAGCCATTAAAATGGTGACACTTAAGGTTGGATTTATCTAACTCCCCAATCTAGAAGCTGTTGATTCTAAACATTCGGTTCCATTATTCCTATCTTGATCTGTAAGGAACAGCTTGAAAAAGGAGTCTTTTCTCTCTGCTTGTCTGAGTTTTCTCCAACTAGTTTAACAATCCCACCTTTTCCCACTGCAATCCCAAAATGGGACCATATCTGTATAACACTAAGGTACAGACAGTCCGCAACAAATTACTCAAGGTCTCTCAGACACTTCCTTTCTCACTCAGGTTCAGGTTCAGGTTCAGTGACAAAGGCTTGATAAATAGCAAATAATGAATGAAGAGAGTTATATAAAACAAAGGAAAAGGGTAAAAAACAATGTATTCTATACTCCCACACACTGGCCTTCTCTAAGTAACTTTTTAAAAGAATGCAGGGCAATATTTCCTCCTGTTAAACTTAAGGTACTACTAAATCATTTCCAAATGTAGGATTCATCCCAACTTATAAGCACACCATGACTCAATCCAAATCAAGCCCATCAGGTCTACATCCCGTTGTAGCAACTCACATGGATGCTAAAATGTAGAGAGCTTCATTTGGAGACACTATGAGAAGGCAAAGAAATCAAACACTCAAACTTCCAAGTTGAATTTCCAAGAATTTAAACTATTGCCCCATCACAAAAAGTCCAGGCTAATCTCTCTGGTTTATAGAAAATATCCTAGAGAGGCTGTCCACATTTCTGCAGGCTTGGCCATACATTCTAGGCAGTACACAGGTTATGATCTGAGGAGCATATAACTCACTTGACAGGGAGATTCTAGAAACTGTCCCAAAAAGGAAAGTGTCAGGACTGGCAGGGAAAGAAAAAGAACAATCCTCGTCCAAAATTGAGAAACATTCAAACCACTACTATAGGTACACAAGGCAAATCTTCTATTATGACCTTCTAAGTGACACACAAATGATGTGATCCCAGCATTGAAATAAGCCCCACTTCTGTCTAACCACTCCATAAAAAACTGGGTCTATGCTGCAAATGAACCTCATACCTATCCTGTTCTATATACTCAGATGAAATGAAACCCTGTGGCCAATCACTAGTATTTTTCTTCCCTACTGGCCCAATTCATCCTGACTTCGCATCTCCTGTCTTCCTCTTCACTGGGACTGAAGTCTCCTGAAAAAGAGGCATGTTTTTTGCCAGTATATTCAAGAGGGTCAATGAGGTAATATTTCTTTTGAGCGCTTCGATTATGCTCCCTTTCCAAGTTTGAGAGCTGGCAGGCAGGGCAACACCGTCAGAGCTGCCGAGAGCTCTGCAGATGTCTCTGCTGTGTTCAGTCACACTGAAAAGGAGAAAAGATGGCCCTTTGACAACAGACAGCTGTCAATTACATGGCAAGCTCACACCCAGCAGGCCAATGAGCAGGCAAGAGCAGCAATGGAGGTGACAAGTGCTTGGCTAATCAGTCTGCCTATAAAATCACAGCCCTTCCCAGCACTCCTCACCAGCACATGAGGTGACAGCATGTGCAGTCTTCCACTGCTCCTGTTCACTCACTCACTCACTCACTCACCCCAGAATTATTCAGTACTGTTAGAAAGGATCTGGTTAATGGAATGTGTATGGAAACAAAAATTAGATCAACGGGACTGGAAAACAAGAGCAGGGAAACAAAGCCCTCCAGCAAAAATGACCCCGAAAAGGAAACACAGCGAGGCACTAAGCTATGAAGAGCTTGTTCACACTGATTCTGAAAGAAGATGACCCGTTTTAGAGAAACAGGAATAAGTCACAGAAAAAAAGAGGCCAATTTATCTACCCTGACCTTTTTACTCATTCTCCATCTTGTCTTTTCCCTTTCTGGCCGCCAGGGGGCACACTGTAAATATATCTTTGTAGAGGAGGGTACAGACTCTGAACTTGAAGTGCTTACCTATGGAGAGTAGAGGTGGAGGCAATCAGGAAGTTGAGTTAAAGGGAGAAAACCAACATATCTGGGGACCAGAAAAATTGGTTCCTCAAATCTTACACTTATTCTCTTAATTACTGCTAACCCTTAAGCTCAAAGATACCCCCTTTAAACTAGTCATGAAATGATAATTTTACTACCTTCTCAGGCTGACAGGTATTTTTATCCATTGTTAGTAAAAATAACTTTTTTTTTAAAACTTCTCTTTTGGTTTCTACAAGAGCAGCTACTGGAAGCAGAGGAGATGAGAAAAAAAAAAACAAGGGGATAACAAAGATAGATATAGAGTTAAATTGTGGCTACCCCACCTGCAGCATAGAAGTTGAAATGACAGAAATCCATTTTAAATAAAGATGCATTTGAACAAAATACAGCCTCATTAAAATTTGGCCTGATTTAACATCTCTTTTTGCGATCTTCCCCAGCCACCCCGTGCCTGGTCATTTTGATTCAACAGTGCTCCTTCAGTTATCCCAAACAGGAGTCCAATGTGCCTGCTATACCCCAAGTAAAACCTCAAATGTCTTTATAAAATAAATTTCAAAAGACCACTGAATAGGGCAGTGCAATGGTGGCACAGTGGCAGAATTCTCGCCTGCCAGGTCAGAGACCCTGGTTCAATTTCCGGAGCCTGTCTGTGCCAAAAGAAAAAAGACCACTGAATAGTTGAAAAGGAGAGATGGGAAGAGCAGATATTGGGGTTGAGTGTCCTTTTTCTTTTGAGAATCACAGAAAAAGCCAAAATTCAAGGTCCGTCTCTGCCACAAGGATTTCCCAGCTTTGCTCCAGGTCCCATGCTAGCAAAGGCAAAGGTTCAAAGCTGGCACCTGTTGTACTCAATGCCCGGGAGAGCCTCGGCAATCAGATCATAGACTGCTCCCATGCCACTGCCATCTAGCTCATCCCTGGAAGACAAAGTGGTCTTTCTTTGAGAGAAATGTAAGAAGCCATTCAATCTCTGTCTGCCTTCATGACCCACAAGCAGAAGCAATGCCAGGGCAAAGTCTGAGACTGGCCACCAGGTTTTCCAATACTAACACCTACACCTCATCAGTCAAACCAGAGCAGCAGGCCCTGCCTCCTGACAGCTGCCAGGTGTCCCAAGAAGCACGCTGGGTCTCCATCCAGGGAATCCCCATGGCAGGGCTGAATGACTATGTCTCCAGGATGCCAGGCCAATCCACTGGCTTTCTAAGGGATTAGGACATTCCTGTTCCCTCCCCTGCCAGACTCTTATAAAACTGTATTATCATTCACATAGCCACTATTCATGAACACCAACATACAAAACCATTTCCTTTTCTTCAGATACTATAAACTTGGACACTCAGACCACTTCAAATTCATTACCACTACTCCAGCTGATACTACAATGGGCATCTTCTGACTGAAAGCTTTTTCCTTCTTGGGGATTTCTTCCTAAGTATAAAAATCCAAGAAGCACAATTACAATAATTTCTTGGCTAAATGTCAATTTGTATTGTATAATTTTGTCAATTTCCCAAAATCTCATCCATACTGGGTATTTCCAATACTGAAAACGGCCTTTTCTTTTTAGTTAAGAAAGCAGTGTTCACAGTCAAAAATTCTAACCATACAGGAGTGTGTCAAAGAGAAAGTTAAAGAATTTTATGCATATATGAAAGCCAAAGAGTTCATTCCAGGCAGCCCAGTTCCTCCACATCCACAGCTTCTGTACAGGGACGGAAGTGCTCCAGGACTGTGCTACCTATCTCTTTCACAGCTGGATCTCCAGCTGAAAAACCAGGAGGCTCCATCCCTCTTTCATGCAGTCTCCACTATCCTCTGAGCATTCCTGGCGAGATGGGGATATGAGGGCTGCCTCAGTGGAAAATCAAGAGTTGTCATCTCAGAGGCTAAGGGGCAATGACTGGTTAGCCTGGACACTTCCTCTTTGAGGCCCTGATACTCAGGCACCATTTTTATGCTACATTCCACAGAAGAAGAAGTTACCATTAAGAGCAAACCTGGGGTATAGAAGTATTAGGATTGGAGAGGGGCCTGGCCATCTATCCTTCCCTCTAAAGTCAAAGTCTAGGGGCAGGTTCTCAGGAGATCTGCACTTTGTTGCTCTGTAGATTTTAATCTCTGAACTCATTCCACATTTTCTTTCTCTCCAGAGCGTGGCGTGCCTGTGGGCTCTTGCTCATGGCAAACAGACCTTCTAGGAATTAAGGAGCAGAAAACAGAATACTGACTATATTGGTAAGCCTGGCTCATGGCTAACTTCTAGAACAATGGAGGTCTTATCAGTCCTCTGGGGTTGTGAAGGTAGCAGATGCCCTCTCCATTAGGAGTTCCATTAGGGCCAACTGATGTCCTATCGTACACATTTGCTTCTTAGTTATTGTAAAGCTTTTATATATTTAGAGAGCTTTTCCATCAAAATACTCTGGAAAGGCTAGAGGCTCAGACATATTAATGACATCTGCACACTTGTGCTTTTTATCCAAGTTCACAGTTCCTGGTCACTGAGGGTAAACAGTGTTATCAGTGATTATTATGGATTTAGTCAAGTATATTTTATTCCTGTCATTTATGAGCACTTGTGTTGGCTGGCATTTACAATGTCGAGATTCTGTCACTTTGGCAACCTTCTGAGACAACATTTTTCCAGTGTTACAGTGACATTTCAAAAACTCAGTATTTACAAGCAAACGACACCCTCTGGCTCAGTGACAGTGCAATTCAGTGGTAGTTGAACAAAGGGACACTAGTCCAGAAAATTCTTCAGGATGTGTTTCTGCCTGCTACTTTGGCTATTACTTAATGGTATAGGATGGCTCTGTGCTCTTTGGAAGAAAGAGTGTACAGAGACATCAGAAAAAGTCTCATTCCTACATGCTATATGAATTGGAATTGTTTTATGTGGATCCAAATGAGCAAGTGTGCAGTATGATGCTGATCCAGTCTCCAAATATTTCTGAGTCTTAGTTTCCCACTTGTAACAAGAGGACAATAGGCTCCAGTAGATGTCTAGGTTCCTTCTGACTCTATGACTTCAGTCTTTAAAGGTTTCAAAATTATAAGCAAAAGCTAAGCTCATTATCAGCATTAAAGTGTTCACATTCTAGTTACAATTTACAAGGAAAAGAATCATGTGGTAGAAACATGAACAAGTAAGTCATGATCTGATCAACTTACCCACTTCATCCATGCCCCTGCCCATCCTCTGCCCAGCAAGAAGTACCAGAGAGAGAGAGAGAGAGAGAGAGAGAGAGAGAGAGAGAGAGAGAAGGCGAATGGGACCTGGGGACTTAAACTTCTCTCCTGAGGATCAAGATATTTATTGATTTTCAGGAGGATCACCATCCTTTTGCATCATTAGCAGAGGGCAAGAAGTTACCACTGACAGGTAACAGACAATGTAGGCAACATGCACTGTGCTGCAGTTGGGAAACCATTCAAAATAATCTTTCTTTTTTGGCTCTGAAAAGGCTGATGAGTTATAGATTGCTGGATGTTTCAAACCTTCTTTAGAAATGCACAGTCTCTCTCTTACTGATAGAAAAAGCCCCACCACAGTAAGTTGATAAATGCTTCCATGGAAGATACCTAAGTTAAGAGTGAGAAGAGAGCTAGAACAATCTATGAGAAGACTCTGTGTGTTACTTGCTATGGCAAAAAGTGACATCAATTTGACCTAGGGATAAAGAAGCGGTAGAGAAAATGGCAAATCTAGAGTCCAAGGACATTGCCCCTAATCCCATTTCTGTCATTTACTAATAATGGTGACAAAACCTGTCTCAGATTCAGTTTCTTTATCAATAAAATGGGGAGTAAAAATAGTTCCTACCCCTTGGGGTATTGGCATGATTAGTTTAAATCTAGAAATGCGCATGAAGTGCTTTAATATAAGTTCTCTACTTACATGTAACTTGTTCCTCTTGTTGATCTACTCATTCATCCATCCATCCATCCATCCATCCATCCATTTACTATTTAAGCAAACATTTTTTAAGCATCTCTTGTTATGCACTGGAAAGAGAGATGACAGACTGTCCTTGACTTTCTCTGGCTCTAGGGAGTTTGAAAACTGCTAGGAGAGAGAAGTGCACTAGATACTATCTGAGCATAGAAGAGAAGCACCTAGCCCTGGTCTGGTAATAACACTGAAGCTCCCTGGACCAAGCAATGAATGATCTAAATTGTGAACAATGAGTATTCTGCTAAAAGGGATATACTACAAAAAGGAGAGGGCAGGATGAAGGGCCTTTGTAAAGAGAAAGAGAACAATGAGCACATCCTTTAGGGACCTATAAGCAGCTCAGTATGGCTGGAACACAAATGTGATTGGTGAGGGTGAAGAGGGCAAGACAGGGGTCAGGCTACCAAGAGCCTGTACACCAAGCAAAGGACAGTCCCCTGAAGGCACAGAAGATGTTAAGTAAGGAAGCAAAGGTATCCGCGTTTTGTGGAGACAATCACCCTGAGGCAGTTGGAGAGATGCTTGTGAGGAAGAGGGTGGGGAGGGGTAAGCAGAGGAATGGAGACAGGAATGATGGTGACCAGGGATGCAGGGTGGGGGGCAGCAGTAGACTTACTGGCATTTTCAGGGCAAAATCAACACAATCTAGAAACTGAGGCCTTATAGGAAGGGCGTGGCTGAGGGAGACAGAACAGTCTAGGATGGTGGCCCACCAAGTGATACAGGAGGAAAGACTAATGCTGAGGAGAAGTTCAATTCAGAGAATCAAAATTCAAATGCATAATACCCACTCATACATGCTTAGCAATTGCCAAATTTTACTGTAGCTCCTTGGAAAGTATGTCCAACCAGACTTAAGAATATAAATTTGAAAACTCACAATTATTAGACCCTCAAATTAAGTGACTCTACTAATAGCTCAAGTCCTCCACCTGGATAGTGACATCATGATCTGTGATGGGGGCATATTGTTAAATTCTCTGATTGCTGGCTGGGATTCTAGAGAGCTGATTTAGGACATTTGTATTCTATTTCTAGAGCTATAGAACTCTCTAGAAGCTTCTATGCAATTCTGAAAGCACATAATGAAATGTTAGACGACAGTGGAGTTACCTAGGATATAATGGGATGAAAAATTGTATTGACATCTGAAGAACTAACTGGATGTAGAAGTTATGTGTAATGGGGAGTACAGAAAAAGTTTTCCAAGAAATAAGTCAAATAACAATCTATCTCTTCACATGTAAAACCCCAAACTTAAATGTTCTTTCCATTGACAAAATGGCACCCAGTACCTGTAACCTCAAATCAAAATCAAACAAGTTTTACTCAGCAGCTCAATGAGACTAGGATTGAAGGGAGGTGGTCCATATTAGTGACTTCTCTTTGGTTAAGACAGTTAAATGGCAGAGATACAGAAAGACTTCTTGAAGGACAGTGTCATAGTAGTGGTAGCTATTGACGTTCTTCTTTGCCAAATGTCAATGCTCATAGCAAATCTTTTATCACCACTGATGTTGTATCGTGCTAGTCACTCTACACAACAGTTTTGAGCTGCAAAGCCCAGTGTGACAGACAGATTTCACAATTCAAAAAAACCGGTAATTGATAGTTTCATAGAGGAGAATCATACCCAAGGGGAGAAAGTTCAGTTGCTAGGGCTCCGAGGGAGTGGTATGGCTTGAGTTAAGGTATGTTCCCAAACATTTTGCATGAGTTTTGTTGGAAAGTTTGCTTCGAAGTAATAATGTACTTTTCTATTTTTTTTTTTTTAAAAACTATATACAATGAAGTTGGAATCCTCCTAAAATCTTTCAATTTTTTTGGCATATTAGATCCTACACACCAGCAATAACCCTGTTTAGGGCTTAGCATTTTATCTCCACTAAATCTTGGACCTCTGTGAACCATGAGTGGGACAGAAAATACAGTAGCTACACATAGATTGTGTATAAGCTCATGGGCCCTGGAAATCCCCAATAAAGCCAAATGAACACTGGTTTTAATTAGCATTCTTATCAAAAAATTACATAAATTATTTTCACATGTGACTATTTAAATCCTAAATAGTTACCAATATAGTTCCTTAGTTTTTCCACCCACTCTACAGCAACCATCACCTAATATTTATCCATGATCTCATGCTATTACACCATCTACTTTTTGACTGCCAGCAGAGGATCTACTTTCTGTTCCTATGCTCATTTTGGGACAGGGATCCATCTCTCTCTGTCTCTCTCAAACAGTTCATTCGTACACAGTCCTTCTGAATAGCACAAAATGTTTTTTCTTACTAAGAAACTATGCAATAAGGAATCTTCTTATTCTCCCATAAGGATATGTATTATTTCTTCTCATATCATGAGCATCTTCTCTATTGATTTTTCTGTGATAATATTAAACAAATTTAAAATTTTCTTCTTGATTAGATCATAGTGATATTGGCCTGATCAACTCACCTTGAAGAACTGTACAGACTCCCTATATAACTTCAGTGATGAAAGTAAAAATAAGGTTATGCTCAGAAACATTTTGTTTCAGTGAATATTTTGCTATTATTCTTTCTTTGGATAAAAACTATTTTATACATGCCCATTATTAACCCAAGCTTCAATGCAAAGTAAGTGTCAAGTTAAGGGATTAAATGCAGTAGGAACCTACATGCATATGCTTTATATGGCTTAATAACTCTTTCCCTCTTTACATTCTTTCCTATTCTGGCATTATGATAACCACATAAATCTCAAAGAAGATTGTAACAATCGCTAAGTATAAGATGAGTTAAGAACAAATATTTTGATCCTGATTATATAACACTTATGTCACCTTAATAATCATAATAAGAGCTAAGTTGCATGTTAAGGTCCTCTCCCTTTGACTTTTATCCTATGTTTATTACAGCAAGACTCTCAATGCTTGGTTCATAGAGCTTGAATAGTGGTTTTTTTTTAATGTGTAAAGACAAGGGGAGCAAAATACCAAAAGTGATAGTAGATGAAAGTGACTTATCAAAGAATAAGAAAAGCTAGCTACTTGGCTAAATAAAAATAACATATTTAGTGATTTGTAATATAAGAATAAAATGAACTCACTCGGTCTCAAGAGGTCTGCAATATGATCTTTGCAAAAGGTAGCTTGCCAATTTAATTGAGGTAGGAGTGATTTAATTTTTTTACAGGTATAGTTTTCAATAAAACTACATATGCCTATAATATGGCAATGGCAGATGTGTCTCGATTATTAGAGGTGGGCTCAAGGGAATATATACAATGGATCTTGAAATCTGTAAGCAGCTGTTTGGGGGGGAGGGCTGAAATGACGGGGGAGGGCATTGTACCACACACACATGTTCCTTAAGTGCAGCAATGTTTTGTTATTTAACTGCAGGTGTATTACAGAGATGAAATTTAATAACTTACTGTATACAATACCAATAAAACAGAAGAGATTCAGTGCCCTGCTGTTCATTATCACAGTACAAATGAGCTCAGATTATTCCATGTGCAAGCATGGTCAAATCCCGCCATACAGAGACCTGCACGTCCAGAGCTCAGGAGGATGGTCACGGCCTGAAAACCTCAGGATGGTTCCTCCTTATTTATTTTCTTATCTTTGAATTGTCATTGCCCCAAATGCACACAAACATAGCTTTGAGGTACGCTGAAAATGGGATAAAAATGAATGGGTTTTTTAAATAATCAAAGAAAATCTTCACTGGGAGAGGAAATGAGGATAAGGAATAGGTAGCTTTCATTATGAACCGTAAGAATATAACAGTGATAATATATTATATTCAGCAAAATCTTTAAATGGTGAAGTGCCAGGTTACAGATTGCTACCCTGCCAAAGGTTGACTTCTCTGTTTATTAAGTATAAGAAATGTACCACTAAAATAAGTGCTACACTATGGAAATGGCAATATTTAGGTGTTAGAAATGCTCAAGCAAATGCAGCCAAGTATTCTTGCCTGTTTTCTCCTTATCATGAAACTACTTCTGTTAGATAATAATAACACACTGAACATAAAAGGTACATGCTGCAGAAAGCTCAGTTTAGTTTATCTGTGAGTGAAAGCACCTGTAAACAAGTCCATATAAACATTCAAAACACATACACAATTTTTCAAAGAATGGGGTTCTTGATTTTAGTAAGGTTACTGATATCAGTCACAGTGGCAGCCTTAAAAATATCTCTTCTTTAAAAACTTCAGTATTATTTCTAAAAAGGCCCTAATTTCACTCCAGATTATCGGCATTTTTTGGACATCTTTCAATATTCCCAATATTTTAATTTTTAGTTTCAATAGACATGCCCTCAATGATGGAATATATCAAGTATGATCTTAGACAAAAGAATAAATATTTCTGCCATTTCATGTTGCAAATTTAAAATTAGATGTTGCCTTTCTTATAGGAAGAAGCTATGGGATTGTGCTGTACTGATTTCTACCCAATATGCACGCATACTTCAACATTAAATTAAATCAAGTACACCTCAGTGTTAAATTAATTATTTCTGTTTAGTTATTAATTGTTCTTCCCCTTTCTCTTTATATATCAAACATATAAAGATGCAGAATTGTAGTCCTAATTGCTCATGGTTATTAAAAATCCCTTAATGCTTTTCATAAGACAAGTTAATCCCAAGATCCTGGTGCAAATTACTAGGAATCCATTTCTTTGGTGTTTCATAAATAATCTCAAGGAAATTTCGATGACTTTTCATGCACTAGCTGTTCTGAACTGCTGAGTAAAACTTAACCTATGCTTTTAACACATCTTATGCCATTTCATTCATAAGTGCATTAAATGCTCTAATCAAAAAACTACTGGGTCATATTTAAGAGGCTGCTAAAGGTGTCATTTTGGAGTTTTGCTCTATACAGTTCTTGTGTTTTCGAAGGAGTAATGATTTGATCTGTGATGAATCCAAATTCTAAGCACATTGCACAAAAACAAGGCCAAAATATAATCTATGTTTTAAAAAAGCATTCATGCTATTGCTGAAATGTGAATTGGCATATTTTAACCCCAGTCTTTCAATACGAATTCTCACTGGTTATAATGAAATCATACATACTGAGTCTGAAGATGCTACAGAATGCTTTATTATATATAAAAAGGCTGAACAGTCAGGAGCAGCATCACCCACGTATCCCTCTGCCTCCCTCCACCAACTCTGTTCAGAGTTCTCGTCAACTCTGAACAGATCTGAATTCATCTTGGGCTGGACCCCACTCCTGGCTATCTTCCGGGAGTTTGACTCAATGCAATAATCATTAACTGAGAAACTACTGTATTCTAGACACCATGTTAGTTCTGGAATCACCAGTGAGCCTGAAACCTATCAAAAGTGCTTTTCTAAATGGGATCTAATAACCGCCTGATTCTTGAAACCCCAACGTGGGCTTGGGCAGCAGAGAAACCAAGCCGGAAAAGCACTGGCTTTGAAACCAGACATTTTAGAGTTCAAAGCTCTTTCTGAAACTTACTTGGCATGATTTTAAGTTGCATGCTTTACCTCCTCTGAGATTAATAATACTCATCAGAGGTTTTTATTGGCACCTAGCATCAGTGCACCAGGCTTCCTATAGGCATCAGTTCATTAGCCACATCTGTGTTGTGAAAGGACTGGGGCCAGGATTGGTTCCACTATCTATCTAGGTGATCCTTGATAAAGCAACTCTGTAGAACCTCCCAGCAATCCACAAGAGGCTGTTAGTCAGCCATTAATGGTCAACCGTGTGAGATGTTTAATAGGAATTACTAAAACAGAGAGGCAATGTGAGAATTTAGAGAAACTCCAGGGCTTATGGAAAGATTAATTTAATAGTTGGGGCACTGACATTATCACAAGGCTCCAAAATTTAGGAAAAGATTACTATAGCTTAGTTTGCCAGGAACCATACCTAATCTTACCACCTTTTTTTTTTTTTAAACAATGGAAGCTTTCCTGACCATCAACCTGAACAATAACTATGTTTCTGTTAACATACCTTTGGAGATCTGAAGAATGCTTTAATGCTTCCAGCATCCTCCAGGTAGGGAAATATTTAAAACAGGATTATTGAAGCTATACTTCTAAATGTATGAAGCCCAAAATTGACAGGGCTAACATGAGAGATGGAAGAAAGCTCTTCTCTACAGAAGAATACCAGCTATGAATGTAAAAGAATGATAGAATAAATAATCACCAGTTTGAAATTCTCTTTATTAAATAACCAAATCAGGCAAGGGTCATCAACGAATGCTAAACCCATCAGGCCAAAGGTTGTTGTGGAACGAGGACATTTACTCAGTAACAAAACATCACCACAAAGACAATTTGCTATCTGCAAAGTGGAAATGTATCTTTTTACAGTAGAGCTATCTGGAAGTCTCCACTTTTACCAAGTGATTAAAGTCTC
Source organism: Tamandua tetradactyla (assembly GCF_023851605.1). Taxonomy (NCBI): domain Eukaryota; kingdom Metazoa; phylum Chordata; class Mammalia; order Pilosa; family Myrmecophagidae; genus Tamandua; species Tamandua tetradactyla. The sequence goes on along the minus strand of NC_135344.1, from coordinate 27,042,663 downwards.
ATCACCGCCATCAGGACAACTTGATATTATAGGTCTCCCAATGGAATGTAGTATGAAGCAATCAGTATCCTCTATGAAGCTTGAATCTGAACAAGACTTCAGGCCTTATTTCCAACTTAAAGGCCAGACAAATGATAGAGGAAAGAATTAAATGCCACCACAAGGAAAAAAATCAGACAATTCTTAAAAAGGGGGTATTTACAAGACTGGCCTGGTCTCTTCTAAAGTCAAGACACACAGGCCTAGGACAGTTAAGCACCAAACCAGGACTCAGTGAGCAACTCTCGACACTAGGAGCTCTGAGTCATCCCAGGGCCTGCACAGCACTTTTGGAAAGAAAGGCCTACAAAGGACTTTCTTTGAAGTACTTTGGGAGAGAGTATGGTTTCCACAGGCACGGAAAGAGATGTTGATTATAGTAATGGTTCGCATACGTTACTATTCAGATTCTGCTCTCTCAAAAGGCTTTCCAAAAGTGATGCTGGGGAAATAGCATTAGGTCATCATAATTAGGTCATATTGGTCCTCACCCTGCTAGGTGCAGGGTACACTGTGGTATATGAAGCACACATGGCCCCTGCCCTCCAGAGTTTGCATAATCCTTATAGAAACCAGTATTAAACAAACAAATAAATAATGGCAAATTCTAAAAAGCACAGTGAAGGAAAAGAACACTACGCTGAAGCTCTATAAAACAGGGGCCCTGGACAGAAGAGTTTCCGAGGGAAGAATGCCTAAGACCTGAGCTGAATTACTATTCACTAAGAAACAATAGTAATGCATAATAGCAAATTAAAAAACAAGATATATTTCTGTGTACACAAGGCCTAAGCAGGCATTTACGTGAGAAGAGACAAAAGAACTACACCTACTTTGCTTAAATACTTTCCACTTAGACTTTAGATAAGAAAAAATTAAAGGGGCCAAAAGTTTTAGAATTAAGCAATTTGAAATTCCATATGTATAATAAAAATAAAGGGAAAAATTAATTCTTAAATGTGTAATTGAGTTTCAGAATCACCTATATGTTTAATTTTAATGAATAAAAATGACTAGGTTTATGAGTAAACTAAGTTATACAGACAGATGACCTGTTTCCTCTATAGTTTCAAAGTTTCTGGAATTTAAAAATAAATCCTAGACTGGGCCTAATTCTTAAATTTTGTCAGTTTAAAGCTCTAAACATCAAATAAGTTTATCAGAACACTCCTACTTAATTACTCGCTGAGAAAAAAAAAAGAATTTGGATAAGGTTAAAGTCTTGGACTCCACAAGAGAAAATGAGATAGGGGATAGAACATTTCATTTGTGGAATTTTGCATAAAAATTTCAATGCATCTTACCCATTTTAACTATATTACTAAATTTCACAGACTTAAATGAAGTGTATCTACAACACAGTTCTGTACACTGAACAATCAAATTAAGGCAAGAAATCTAAAAGCTTTTTCAAGGTCAATCATTATGCCAGGTTTTGAATACAAGCCTTGAATAGAACAGATTCCCATGGATCAGTCCTTCTCAAACTTTACTGCTCATTAGAGTCACTTGGGAAGTTAGAAAAGCACAGATGCCAATTCATGAGATTCTCATTTGACTGGTCTCAAATAAGGGCCCAACTTTCTGTATAATAAACACACTGACGCGTGCACACTCACACACTCACACATGAACACACACATCTTGCCCAAGAGATATTTGTATAAAGTCAGAGTTGTTAACCATTGTTTTAGACTTAAGCTACATCCCAGAATAAAATAAAATAAAATTCCTGATAATCAATGTTGCAATTCCAGGTAAGGGGAATTTCTGGGAGATTGTTGGCATCATCTTGTCCAAAAACAGTAATCTCGGTAAAATAAAAAGAGTTTGCAATCACCAAACGCCTTATTCAAGGCAGAAAAAGAGGTCAAAAGCAAAATGACATTTTTTCCCCTTCAGTCATCTGCAATGATGTTGATTTGGTATTAGCAATTAGCTGTAGTATTAAGGTTGGCCTATCTTGAGAAAAACTTTATTTCCGCCCATTTCAGTTTGTCAGACTTTCCATTATAAATCTTATTTTCTCCGCCTGTAAAAGGAGTATGAGGTTGCAATTTGGCACGAACATGTTAATGTGGGTATAATTTCTGTATCCCAATTTGATTTAAATTAATTTTGCCATATTTAGTAAGAATTGACAAAAATCTTGTATGGTCACTTTTGTTTGTCAGTTGGTTCATTTCACTACACAATTTCAAGTTTTTAAAAGTCACTATGTTCATTTCTGACCATTTCATATCGATATGCGTGGATGAATTCATACTATTCCATTACTATTCTTAACGAAAACAACTCAAATGGTAATAAAGACTATGCTGGCTTTCGTTTTCTTGCTAAAATAACAATTTTTTTAAAAGTCACAAGTCTGTCGCTAGCGGTATTAAATTCACATGAGAAAAATAATGTATATATATATATTTATCTGGATGTAGTTTTGAAACAATACACACCTCAAAGTAATAATTTATTACTCCAGGGCAGCATTTTATTACTTGTTGCTGACTGCTATTTCTCTCTATCAAACAAAAGACTACTGGGACTAGCATAAGCATGTTCACATATAACCCAGCTCATCTCTTCAAATCCACAGGACACATGATTATAACACGATAATGCAGGCTCTGGCATTCCTTAATCTAAAGGTTTTCCATCCAGCATCTCTGTAATGCAGTAAGAGGAGAAAAAATGTGTCCCCTCCATGAGAGTCACTCACCTTGTCACACAGTGGGGAATCATTTCAGCTGTGATCTGCTATTTAGACTTGAAGCCCAAGATACCCAGACTCTGCCTTCCTTTTGGGTTTGCATAGCTGGTGTGGTAGCCAGGAATTCAGAGAACAACCGCACAACTGATTCCCAGGAAAACACTCTAAGGTCTATTCTGTTCTCAAATTGCACAGAAAGCAGAAATTCGTAATATGCACAGTTTTAATCTTCATTCCCCTTTTCCTCAATCAGGGAAATTCTGAAATTCACGCTTTTATTTCTCCTTAAGTAATCACACTACTTAGGGATATTGCTGAGACCACGCTGAGCAAAGTCTAAGCAGGGTTGATTCTCGCAAGACTCACAACCATGAAGCAGAAATAAGAACGTAAGAATCTCCACATGCCACAGCTATAGTACAAGACTTTTAAAGCAAAGCATATGCAGCCATAGTCATATATACAACAGAATTTTCCTGGACATGAATGTCTTAAAATGAGCCTCCCAAGGTCCCGAAATTCACCTATCACAGACAGTCCACTTCTGTTCCACCCTTCCCCCCTTCCACTTCTCATCTCTCACCTTGTATTTGCAAAAAAAAATTAACTTCAGTTTCACCCGAGGGAAGTATTCCCCACAAACCGAGGGAGTGTCTGTGTCCCTGCACATACACAGACAGACTCACGCGGTCTGGATGATGCTTTCACAAGTTAAGGGGCCTCACGCTTACTCAGCAGAGGAAATCTTTGTGTCTGTGAGGAATCACGCCAATTCCTATTAGTAAGAAAGGATACAGGGGCGAGGAAGCCTATTCTTTCATTGACCAGAAAAAGAGGCCCAGCAAAAACAGAGACCTCTTCCATGACCATCTGCAGAAAGGAAGGATGTTGTCAACTTTCTTCTCCCCCAAACTCTAATGACCTCTGCCTTGACCCTCAGAAACCAGATACACAGGAACAGGCTCTTCTGCAGGGATCGGGAGCTTTCCACCAGAGACGCAGCACCGAGAGGCTTGTCGCCCAAGCTATCTACCCAGAACATTTGCACTCACATTCCAAAGATGTTTCCGTTGCACTGGAATGGCTGTAAATTTCTTTCCTGCAGAATTCTTTCCAAACAAACTGCCATGAACTGCCCTCTGCAGCCTGTGCAGTGAGTTCTTAACCAAGCACCGTTCACCTCATCTCAAGAAAGCTTTTAGAAGCCGAATACCACTAAATTGGTGGCTCAACCAAAAGAGTAAACTTTAAAAATGCAAATATATACGGAAAGAAAAAAAGAAAAAAACCCACCAGAATTGCACTTTCTACGTCTATGACAGATGCGTAAAAAAAGCTTCCTTCAGAGGTTCTATTTAATTGCTAAAACTAATGTTTGCTTACATATTACAGGGATATATTAAACAGGTTGTCTAAAAAATTCAAAGTACATATTCCCCCCATATCACTAAAGAAACCAGGAGAGCCAGAGGGTTTAAGAGCAAGCATTCCCTTTCCAGCACAGAAAAAGAGCGTACACTCTTTTTGGATGAATAATAAAACAGTAGAAAGCTCTAAACACTAAAGAGGTCATTAGATCGTGTCAAGAGTTTTCCAAAGTAAGAAACCAATGTTCTTATAAAAAGATTGCCTAAATAGTAAAAATCCAACAAGAACAAAAAGATTTTAAACATATGATTAATACCAATTCTGAAATTAAGAAGAAAGCATCTATAAAACCTCAACTGTCTTGAAACAAAGCTTACACTTTGGGCTATTGATAGTATTTTTAGAACTGGGCTGTCTCTGGAGAGTTAAAAGTATGCAAATGCGGAGTGCACAGAGGCACAAACACACACGTGCTATACCTTTGTATTACACTGGCATTTTATTATTTAATTAAAGTACTCTTATTTTTCTAACTGACGCACACTTCCCTTGAGACGGCTTTTTGCTGTTAGCCTGCTGGCCTTGACTTCCAGCCAAAAACAATTCAGAAACAAAAAGGGACAACAAATCATATTTTCACAGACATTTTTATCCCTCAATACAACCCTGTTTTCACACAACATCATACAGCCCCTATGAAAACTATAATTTAGGGCAATAGCCACCCAAACCCAGGGTCTGACACATAGCTCCAGAATGTTTTTCCAGTGTAAAAATTCTTAAGTTATCAACTGCAAATAAACTCTGATACGACCACTTTAACCGACATCCCTGGTTTGCAAATAGTGACACTGTTACCGGCTGATGGATTAAAAAATAAGAACAAGCCAGTGAATTTAATCCTGATAAGGCAGATCTCACGATGAGGTGTTTATTGGTTTAAACCTCTGTGCTATTTCATTACTTTTTAAAAGACATACTCATTGGCAGACATCGCATCTTAGTCACCGTCAAAAACACATATTTACAAAACAAGCTGATTTACAGGGTTAATTCTTTCAACCCTTCCACAACTGAGATTCTCACTTACCTGGTGGCAACCCTGTAAGTTTGATTCTCTCCCATAAGATGAGTATGAGCCCCTTTCTGTTTTACCTGCCAAGAGAAACAACAAAAACGGGTAAATTGTGTTTTTTTTTCCTTTAAAAAGAAATCTCCTCCAGGTACCAGACATCTAATTCTCTTCCCCGATGATGTTTACATACGTAAAGTAGACACTACCGGCAATGTGTGCAAGCAAGAGAGGGAATAACACTTCCTCACTCTGGCTATGATAAACTGGAAAAAAATAGCCTTCATTCCTATTCTTAGCCAAACTGCTCCACACTTCCAAAAACTGTCATTCCAATGGCCTCCACTTTCTCTAACAAGCAAATTGTCATTCCTTATTTTCACTTTCTTTCTCTCTCACAAAATTTAAACAATTCCATTTTTATTTACACAGCAGGCAAATTATCTATGTAATGACCCCAGCACAGTAAATCCCATTGATTATATTGACACTTAATGGTGAGGCCAAAGCTAATCAATCACAGGATCTCCAGATGGTGAATTTAGCAAAGAAACTATTCAAAATTCTGAGTCTCTCTCTCTCACCCAGTCACTCAAACTCTCTCTCCCAGGAGTAAATCCCATCATGATCAAGATGATGATGGGATTTGCATGTGGGAGAGAGGTTCTCTGAAAAACTGTGCACTCTGAACCCAAGTTCAGATTCCACCAGTAGACCTAGCAAGACAAGGGATCAATGTGAATGTTTTGTTCGAGTTCTAACAACCCTCTTTTAATTTGCAGACTGTTCTACAGAGATGTATGGAGCTTCACATGTTATTTGGCCACATCAAAGGATAAAATAAAGGCTGCTCATTTGTTTCTTTTCCAAGCATGTTTAGCCTTAATAATGAGCAGGAAAGAAAACAAAACCACACTATAAGAGACCTAAGCAGTAGAGTTCAGAAAGTGACATATGAAGAGCCGTAACAGAAAACTGACCCACACTAGGTCTTTAAAAAGGACCAGTGAGACAGCGAAGTAGAAGAACACCAATCCCATCCCGTCCAATACTGCAGTATACATACTTCTCTGAGGCTGCAGCTTTAAGTAAATTGGCTTCTACTGAGGATGGCACTATTTTTTTTTCCCATCTGGGAAAATTCAAAACTAGTATTTGGGGGAACTGAATGGGTAAAGCATATAGCACCCAAAGATTTCTCCTCTCAATTAAACATAACAGAAATGTTAAAAATATTAGTCATTTTTATCTCTTAGATCAACGACAGTGTTATTAGAATGTGCCTGCCTCACACTACATAAAGAGTGAATCTTAAATAAAACTTACATCTGGTCAAAAGCTCACTTGTATCTAAGTCACTATACATAAAAAATGGAAGGTGATTTTCTATGAAAGTCAATCTTGAGTCTTAAAATTAACCCTCTCTACCCAAGTATTAACTTTTCCACTGATTGCACTAAATCCCAAGCTTGGAAAAACATCCCCCTGCTCCCCACTTTTGGTGTAGTGTTCAGTGCTAAGTATAAAATCAATGCTATATCAGCTTCAATTCCACTGAAACAGGACACCATTTAACAGAATGCCAATCTTGGGTATCTAAGAGAATAACTTTCACTGTGTGAGGATTTCATAGCAAAGAAAAGATGCCTTCACCTGTATATGCAGCAAAAATGGCTCTACAGACATACTTACTCTTTGGTACAGATCAAATTTAAGTACTTACACCCCTTAACTTTTCTTTATTAATATTCCTAAAAGAAGAGGCTCAATCTTTATAAGCCTGTCCTTAAGCTCTTGTAACCAAAAAAGCTTCATTCAATACAATGACTACATCATTCACTTTAACCTAATATTCATTGTTTAACAATTAGATAGATAGAGAAGTAGGCAGCTAGATAGGTAGGCATGTAAAAACAAACAAAAACAAAAAGATAGATAAACAAAAAATTAGAATTTGCTCCGACTTTCTAGCCAACTGAACATTTAGTGTCCTGTTTCGGTAAATTGCAAAAAATTGAATTGTAAAATGCAGTTTGAGGAAGAAAGGACACCTTTTTTTTTTTTTTTCTAGAAAGAATTACGGAAGATATCTCCTATAGAATTTCACCACTCAGTGTTATTTCACAGCCCGAGTTCAGCACATAGAACTGGACAGAGAAATTTTCCTACCAGGATTTTTATCACCTCCTGTACATACGTTGGGGCTACTCCTTTCAGTATTTTACAGCTAGCAGGTCAGTGCAAAGAGTAAGAATTACAAAAAAAGAAAGAGAATAAGATGGGAGAGAGAGGAAAGGAGAGAAAGAGAGAGAGGGAGAGAGTGTGGGATAGAGAATGAGGGGATAGGAAGAAAAAGGAGGAGGGAGAGGTGAGGAGAAGAATATGAATTCACACTGCAGAGTCCCCAAAGTACCCTTGGCTGACTGGACCCAGCATTCTTTACTATCATATCAGATACAGACTTGCTTAATCTTAATTTTGGTTGTTAAAAAATATTTATCCAGATACAAAAATAAACCCACTGTAAATTACAAGTTGTCAGGGTTAAAAATCTACTCCTGTTTGTGTGGGGGAGGATAAGAGACCAGCATAGACATGAATCATTCTCAGTAATTTGAGTGTTTCCATGACATCAATGGGCACTCGTCCAGGACTCTGTCGAAGTCTGCGAGGTACCAAAGAGGCAGCGCAGCCCGCAAGAGGTGGGAGGTGGCTTTTTTTTTTTTTTTTTAGGATTATGCTCCTTGTAAAGATTTCATCTGTAGCGTCCACTTTTACCATCAAATAGATTGCTCTGGAGATCATGAGTGAAACACATTTCATTCTGGTAGTGTAAGCCTTTAACTTTATCACATCTTTTTGTTCCCAAATTCAACCATAAATCTGCCCTCAGAGCCCAAACCCCTGTTCGGGAGCAAATAATCAGGGAATATGGATAAAACCCAAGAAACACCTAAATAGAACATATCTATTCCTAACATTTTTTTAATGATGAAAAGCAGCCATTTTAAAATGACACCCCAGTTTCTAGGAAAAAAATATCTTTTGTGTAAACTATTCATTAGAAATTAGCTGTGGTCTTGATGCTGATTTTCTGCTTAAAATTCACTGTAACATTTGTTTCAGATAATAAAATTTTCTGGAGTGCCGATGACATGTTTGGGTAGGATCGGTAAGTAACTAACTATCTGTGCTCATGAACACAAAAGCTCCTAAATATCTGCATTTACTCTATGTCAGGCATGGGTTTTTGTCACTTGTACCAACTGACTGGCACAGACAGCTTCTTTCCTTCTTTCCCTATTCTTCACCACCCAGCCCATCCACCCCCAATCCTATAACCACAACAGAGATTTGAAAAAGATAAAGATTCTATTTTTCCAATATTTAAAAGAGATAGCAGTGATGAACAAACCCAGCGCGTTCACTGCGGAATTTTCGAGACAACCCTCTAGTACTAGAATGCGACAGCCGCTGCGGATATTTTTTGGCACAAAGACAATGGTGGCAGTGCCAAGCCCCATGGCTAAAACTACTCAAAAGAGGCATAAGGGTAGCATTAATCGCTCAAGTCTTTTACTGCATGGAGTACTGTTGTCCATATTTTAAAAACTAAAAGTACCCGTTAGTAACATTTGTCGTATGCCCATAAAGGGGGAGGGAGGTTTCTGAAATATATACTAGAAACAAATCTTGTCAGGCATTTGATTCATTTTTATACCAAAAAGGACCAAATGTTAAATTTTGCTGCTGGTGACTATTTGCTGTGCATGAAACGAATGATATGACCTAATGGAGTACACTGAAGGCTGAATGAAAGCTATAGAGAGGATTTCATAAACTAAGTCGACATATTGGCTAAACAACTTTCTTCTGAAAAAATTATATATACAAGGAACATGTAATACCATGTCACAATTTTTTAAATTAAACAAGAAAAATGCTGTAAATGAGCAGATACAACATCCGTCAATCAATCCTTCTAGAGACAAAGGACATCAACACACAGCCCCTTCTCTAGAACAAAGTCGGCATCTATAGTGAATAAACAATCCAGAAAGTCAACATGTGTTTTGTCCAAATTGAACCCATCAGCTGTTGAAACCTGTATTTAAATTTGATGATTAAAATGGCACCAACTGACAATCAATAAAGGATTCGCTTGCTTCTTCTGGAGCCTTTGAAAAAGTGATCCAAGCAGAAAATAAAAGCTACTTCTAGTTTTTTTTTCTAAGGCCATTAGCTTTGCTGATCTATTAGAAAATCATTTATTTTGTTTTTCCAGGAAGGGCAGAGAAAAATGTTTTCAAAAAATTTTTATTTGGAGGGGGGCAGTACAGTTAATAATCTATAGAATTGCAAATTTAGGATTTTATATTCTTATATTATTTACCATTTGACTCACACTTTTCTTCCAACATATCCATGGTATCCTATTATAAGGGAATGCCAAGGGAACTGGTTGATAATGAAAATATTACATGAAGGAAAAATGGTTTCATGAGTCCATTCAACTCACATGGATACTTCCAAGAAGTATCATCTTTGATGTATGACCACACCTAGACACACATGGCAATTTTAAGTCACATGAAAAGAGCTAGAGGCAGACAAGAACAAGAACAACTTATCAATAATATGATTTTTGGAGATAAGCTATGCCATAGACAATTCCACTAGTGGTTGACCAGTAGGATAATAAATAACAGGATCATGAATCAGTTTCTAGGCTTTCATTTTTAAAAGGCTACTTGAAAAATTATACACAAATGGTAGCTATTTCACTCATCACTGAAATATCTGCACCTGTATGGCAGAATATACCAGTCTGTGAACAGCCTGGATGAAAAACTATCTGATGCTGCAGGACAATACCAAGCAAGGCTGTTTCACTGTTAATCCTCATTCTGGGAACTGAAGAATGAGCCTTTTGTTTCCTGGCATCAGACTAGGGAACTCATCATAAACATGTTCAACTCAGAATAAATCTCTGTTCCCTTTCCCAACACCAATCCACCTCTGGTTACCCTATTTTTTTTTTTTAATATTGAAAGGGCTACTTCATTAAATAATAACCAGACTTTTTAGTGGTTCTGACAACATACACGAGGTTTTTACAGTCCTTTCATCTTTTGCAGATTTGTTTTTCCTCCCCTGCCCAAGTAAGAACAGCTGAGTGCTTATCATGTATTGATCACTATCTTAATGCCTCTGTGAAAACTGATTTGTTCAATCTGCACAATAACCCTGGAATCAGGTAATAGTAACACCATTTTACAGACGAGGAAACTGAGACCAAGAGAACTCCCCCAATGTCACAGAGATAGTGGGTGACAGAGCCCCAAGAGAACCCTCAGAGATCGATTCTAAAGGCTGTGCTCTCAGCACTAAGCTGAGAGACTACTATATAAACTTTGAAAACAAAGAAAGTAGAGGCCCAATACCAGAGAGTCACAAATCCCCGAGCTCAAAACTTGGGGATGAACTTGATATCAAATTAATGAAAGTGTCTTATAGGTGGTGATACTTTACATTTACATGGTGTTTTATTCCTGAAAGGTCTCTAGGTGCTTAATAGCTTTACAAATGAAACCCACAGAATTAGTGACATCTTCCAATAAACCGCAACTATCTCCATGTTAACTCAAAGCAACTAATTAACAACAACAACAAAAATGGCAGAAAACTCCATTTCTACACATTCCCTATATGAGCAATATGATTTTGTATTAAAATGCATACAGAGAAGAGTGAAAGTAAGGACATAATTATAATATAGGATAGAATAGCATCTCCCACAAGCTGTCTTCTGTGGACCAGTAGCTGTACAATAGGAAGGCTAATTTAAAAGATCTAGAAATCATTACAAGCGATCTATATCCTTCTCCCAGAAATTTATATCAGTTAAAGCCTCTGAGAAGACCTTCAGTGAAGATATCTATTTAATTTGCTTTAATCCAGGGTTTCCTAAACTTACTTAAACACATATACCTGCCCCTATCTTTTTTGCCTAAGTCCTGAAAAACTTTAAGAACTACTATTTAAAAAAGAAAAACTTAGTGCTATGTTTGTAATTGTCTATCAAATAAATAATGAGTTCAAAAACTGAATTTTAAGGCATCTAAATTGACCAAAAAACATTTTTTGACTGTTTATTTTCTGATGGCCTTATTGGCTCACACTGTTCAGAAACAACAACCTTTGTTGTTCCAGCTAGCTGGTTAACTTTCATTTTTCCTGATTCAGGTTTGGAAGTGGGAGTCTGGATTTGTAGGAAAACAGGAGTTGACATTATTCTTCCTGATTACAAATTTCAAGAGAAGAGCACAGGTTCTCTCCTACAGAATCTTATTGTCCTGGGACAACTCTCTCTTCATCCACGGGTATTAAAATGTACCAATATGAAATAAATTCCATGCTAAAACAATGACAATTCAGTTGACTCCAGCGAATAAACTAGTCATTTCATAGCCTAGAAAATTCTCTTCCCCCCTTTCTTCCTAACTTGAGACAGAAATTGAAATAGAAAGGTGTGTGTGTGTGTGTGTGTGTGTGTGTGGACAGGTAACCAGACACACAGTTTGCAGCAAGGGATAATGGGAAATAGGAGGCTAGCTGTTATTCTGGAAAATATTGGCATTAACACTCTTTTCATTGTTGTTCTTTAAGTCACAAAAATAGAATAGTGCAGTAATGGTCTATATCTCTGATCCTGTTGGAAAATTATGAGTTTTGGCTGCTTTTCATCACTGATTCACCCGACCTTGTCAAGAAACTGCACTGCCTTCAAATCAGTGGGTGTGCTAAAACCCCAGATGTGCTTAGTATATCTTGAGGCACCATCAAAACTCTTTACGTTAGGGGACTATTGAATCTGTATTCAATGCTATATTGAATGTAGAAGCTAGCAGTTATAAAGCATTTTATAGTATGCAAACTATTTAACTTACATTATTTAAGACAAGCCACCCAAAGAACTCATTAGATGGACATCTTAATCCCTACTTTTAGAGATGAAGTCACAAATATTCAGAAAGTGTAAGTTGCTTATACAGACATAAAAGGTGATACAAATATTTAGAAATGATGCTAGAAGATAAACTTCCAACTCCAGTGCCAAAGTTATTTTCTATACCATACCACCTCCTTTTGGGGTATTCTAGATGCATTACCAACATCTACTAGGATTTAACAAACATTGATCCTTATGCCTCCTTGTTACCACAACTTTCCCTGTAAATAATTTTAATTCAATTCATAGTAAGACAAAGAATTCTCAATGCCTTTGATGGATGAAATGAGTGAACATCATCTGGGTACACCAAAAACCACCTTCCCAATGCAGAGGAAAAATAGTGCCTTAGATTATTACATGTGCCCTAGACAACCACAGTCAAAATAATCCCCTCACTCAGTGTCATACTTAGGAGAAGCACACATATTATCAAATTAAAGCACATGAGTTTTATGCTTTCTTTTCCAAATGCAGGAAAATCTTTCATTGAAAATAACACTAATTCACAGAGTGTGCAATTAATCAACATAATCATGGGGATAACTTAGCTGTTTCGGGAGGTGTGTCAAATAACTCTTCAAGGCCACTAAAGTACCACTTGAGCCACCAGAGTAATGATTCTCTGAATCAGCAATGTGTACAAGGGTCCCCCAGAGACTTGAAGGCCTAAGTGCAACCCCAAAATCACTCAACTTCTTGTGATGATTAACTTACCACTGGCTTTATGTGAGTAATATCTTAATAAAACTGCCTTCTCTATTTTAAATTTTTCATTCCAGTTTGTTTCTATGATGATTGGGTCTAATAACCAGGGCAGTTAATGATATGTGTGACCTCTGATGAAACAATGTATGAGTTGAAAGTTCATTACTCATTCAAAAGAACATAACCATTTTCATATAAAAATGAAAAGGCCCATCTTGCCATACATATTAAAGGTATCAAAACAAGCAAAAATAAAACATTTTCACTGTATCATAGGCAGAGAGGAGGATACAGGATGGGCATGGGAAAAAGCAATTCCCCACAATTTAACTCTATGTCTAGCAAACCCTACTGCTTCTGAGAAACAAGAAGAAAACTCTCCTTAAAAACAGTTTCCTAGGTTCTGTAGCCCAAGATATTTGGACTCAGTGGAGTGAGGTCTGAAATTCTCTCCCTCTTATTTTCTTTTAGATAAAATTTCACTGGTTATTGTGACAAGTCAGGGATACGAATAATCAATTTAAGTGACAAGCAGAGATCTTATGAAACTTGCATTAGATGAGATTCCAATAAACCTTGCAACCTGGTAGATAAAAAAAAAAAAAAAAACAGATTCAACTCATTAATGGGATTTTCAAAAAGACAAAATTGTTGATCCCCAATGCCTTTTCAGATGACTGCATTTCATGGAATAATAACAAAACCTTTTTTTTTTTTTTTTCAGTCTGCTAGCCTTCAAATTTGTTCATCTCTGCTAATAAAGACTGGCTGTTTTAAAGAAGTTAATTTCACATTACCAATTTCCTTAAAAATTGTAGTTTACTTTCCTCTACTAATCTACAGTATCCTCCTAAATGGGAGTCCTGGACGTAGAAGGATGCTACATTCTCTTACTCAGAAGACTGACCTGCTCTGCTCGGAAAGTACCTCTGATTGATTCTAGGATTCCAACAACAGAAGTCACCTTTGGAATCCATGTCCAATCTCTAATAAATCTTACTAGGTCTGTTAACTTAACAGGTCTTTCCACCCAGGCATTGTCCTTGGTCTGTGCTCAGCCACTGACGGTATCATTATAATTCCATGCAGAGGGAAAGAACATGGTCCTTTATTCATTTGCAGAAGGTCTGTGCTGTGTCTGGCTGGATCCAGGAAAGACACCATCACATGAGTGTCTAAATTTTTTGGTAAGTTATCAACAAATTTTAAGAAAATCAGCAGCCATATTTCACCACTCAAATCACCCTCACTAAACTATTTGCCAATAATTAAACTGTATATTCAAATAGAATAGTAGTAATAGTAAATGAAAAACAATGATAAACACAGTGGGACAGAAAAGAGGAAAAGGTTTAGTGTTTGTCTTGTTGTAAAGAGTGCATACAAAAAAAAATTACATATTTCAGCACTGTGCATGTAGACAATGACCTCAATTTTCAAGCTGAGTTTACAACTAACAGGAATAAAACATTTATAATTTCTTAAACGACATGCATTTGATATGATACTCTAGACGGCATAAAAAGAAAGGGGCTGGGAGAGGATCACGAAGATTTTCAATATAGTATATACAAATACATTATGCATATACATATTACACACACACATACACACATGAACACACACATACACATCAGTAACATGCTTATTCCAGAGAGAAGACAATCCAAATTCAACTTGTAAATGTATCTGTAATATATTAAATAATCCTTTCGATAGCCTGAGTACTGAATTACAATTGGTTTCTATTGCCTACACACACACTACTGAGAAATTGAGGGAAATAGTCTAGAATTAAAAATACATTTAAGATTAAATATAGAACAGATTGTTAAACCATTGGAAGATTGCTAACCATCAGATTCATAGATTTATAGGAAAATGATACATTTTGAATGAAGACTATTCTTCAAGATCAACTTTAATAGAATGGGCCCAAAACAATCCCAACTGTTAGGTAAACAGGATCGAAACTAATGGAGGCTGACCACCCTGTGGTACGAAGAAGGTGACAGTTCACAATAAAATTATACCAACCAACAAGTCCCACACTGAGATGTTTAAGGAATAAAAAACCTCCCAATTACTGAATATATGAGCATGGCTAAATTGAGAAAGGAAGACAGGGAACACAGGAAGGAAGAGGAGAGGCAGAGGAAGGGTGCTCAGCGAGCAGAAAGGGGAGGAGAAAGGGGAATAGGGGGTGGTCAAAAGAATAACCTCATCCTATCAAAAAAATGCAAGAAAATAAAACACATTACATATAATATATGTTTACAGATGGCAATTTTCAATTCTGAAACTTACAAAAATCACCTGAATAGTTAGAAAGAGCTTAAAAAAATATGAACTATGGAAATAAGCCACTTGTTGGCTACTTTCTATGCACCGGGATCAGCCCTGGATCCCAGTTTAGGTGTTCGAAACACTAGGGAGTAGGCACAATAACATGCACCACTAAGGGGGGTAATGGCAATAAGAAGGAAAAACCCAGAGAAAAAGCACCTGACACAATCTCACTGAGGAAAAGGTGGCTCAGGAAAGAGGTATATATGGCATTCCCTGCAACACACCATTATATCTTTAATGGGAACTCATTTGTTAGAATGCAATTTGTAGTCATTTCACAAATAAATCCAAATTTTAAAACTGATACCAATGTGACTTATGTGAAATAAATTTAAAGGTAACTGGAAACGAAAATTGGAAAGAGGAAAAACTGGCAAAAACTTATGCCATTTTTTTTCTCCTTCCTTAGCCCTAAGCTCTTTAATCAGTCCATGTTTGGGATAGTTGCCTTGGGAGTTCAGCTGGCTTTTGCTTACATGTGAGAGAGATTTCCAATGTTAAATGAAAGAATGGTAAAGGTCTAAACTGTCCTCTACATGTAAATAATACAAAACTGACACAGTCAAGTCATTTCATCTCAGAGTTATACTGAAATCACTTGTACAAATTTAATTACTATCCAGTATTTAATGGAACCTTGTCAACGAAGACTGTTCACATTTTTAAGACATGTTCATTACATACAGCCCTGGTCTTTGTTACCAGGATCTATGGATATTCTCAATCCAAGCAATGGTAGAGGGCAGGGGTACTCCCTCTGAAAATGCCCTTGTCTAATTTAGTCTGGTCACCTAGGGATAAAAAGACCATCGTGATTTGTTCCTTTAACATCTCACACTCTATTAACAACAACCCAAAACAAAATAAAACAAAACGTCCCCTTCAACTGACGCTTCCAATGTCAGCTAGTGAACATAGCTTAAATTGGTCTGCAAGGACACAAAAAACACCTTTATAAAACATTAAAATGTAATTTATACTCATCTTTCTTGGCAAAGCATATGAAAACTCTAATGGGGAGTTCTTTGCTAGGGATTACCCACCACATCTAATACACACGAATATTTCAAAATTTCAATAGTTTATCCTTTTAGGTTCCATTCTCAACTTAGTCAAACAAGAACGCCTCTGTGTCATTAGGCCGGAAGAATGATAATGATAAAGGCAACAAAAATATAAAAAATGGTAACATGAAATCAACCACTTAAAAATCCAAGAGCGGCATATACTTTTACATGTTGCCTGAACTATTACAAGTCAGTTTAGCTGCAACAAACCAAAAAAAAAAAAAAAAAAATATATATATATATATATATAACACAAAACCAGCCTTTATTTCCATATAAAAACAAGTTAACTGCCGTACTCAGTACTAAGCTACAACTTTATAACAACTGAAAATACCTGAGTTTTTGTGTAATATTGCAAACAAAACCAAACCGAAAAAAAAAAGAACAAACCTGAAATATAAAAGGAATTAAGAACCATCACCCCTGTCCCGCCCCCAAGGAGCATCCCGTCAGTTCAGATCTGAGCAGCCAGCAGAGGGCGTGCATGACCCAATGAGAACCGGCTATGAGCAGGCACTCCCCAAACTCATTCAGTACTAAACCTGACAAAAACGGAATGGGGGGCAGGGTGGGGTGGGGTGGAGGAATCATATCAGGGGCATTAAAAAACTAATGTCTTCAGTTTAGGGTTAATAAGAAATGCATTCTAAAGCAATAAGTTCACTTTCTTATTATTAAATACCAACTTTAACAGAGATTTCTTAGCTGCTTCATGAAAAGTTGTAATTCATTATAAAGAAATAGTTCTTTTTCATGAGTTCTGTCAGTTTTCAAGCCACTGTAGTTTTTATAGTCCTACGCCTGGAATTATGTATAATACACAAATTTGCAGAAGAAGTAAATTTACTACTGGATTTCTACCATATAAATAGTCATATTTTTGTGAGAATATGAAATTACCCTTTACAAATATAGCCTCTGTTAAGACACACAGACACACCTTCTCCATGTATCTCAAATAAACCTATTAATTTTGCAACCCAAAGGCAAGCATGCATGTACCATTTTATGGTTAAAATGAGATCTCTAAGTTACTTATTTTCCATTGATTTGTGTAAATTGTCTATTCTGGGCATCTCTGTATTATAAAATTTGCTTTGGAGTTATAACAGGTTAAATCAGAATAGTATCTTGTAGCTAAGTATGTACATGTATATATAGATGGGGCACTGTTTATGCTTAAGAAAGTTTTCCTATAAATGAAGAAGTCAAAAATTCCTGTTAGTACTTTCTAAGTTTATGATTTCAGAAACATCATCACAAACTGAAAATATATATATATATCTCATAAAAGCATCAAATTATAACCAACATCAACTAATATTATTTACTTTACAGATAAAGATTAAACAATTCATAGGCTCTTCCATCTCTAATTTCAAATAGGTTAGGATATAAGGGAGGTTTTCACTTAAGTTTCAGGATAGAATAATCAACTGCCACTTGTCTGTCCACATAAATGATCATTCAAGCCTTTCCTCTACTCACCAAACAAAAACAACGAAGTCACATAACATCTCCATCAGGTGATTCCATAAACACTCTGCAGACTTGAGATTTGAACTTAATTTACAGCATCTACAAACGAGGTGCTTTAGGTTATATGTAGGTCACAATAAATAAACTCATCTTTTGGCCAATGTTGCTACACTGCTTCTGCATAAGTTAAAATGACGATATTTTATTATTCCTAAGCACTCAATTCTGAAATGTTTGCACAGTCTGTTTAGTCCAGGCAAATGTAAATGATTCTGACATGCAGCCTGCTAAGGCCAGTGACAGGGATAATGCCTCTTTACGTGGGTAAAATCTTGTGACATATAGGTCACTCTCTTAAGGGGAATCAACTGCGTGTCTCTTCTTTGCATTTCCACCACAATCCTTCATCCTGCAGCCTGGAGCTGAGAGTGAAATGCAAGAAAGGAGCCGAGTGCTCAAAGCAAAAATCTGCTTCCAGGACAATCCATTATATCTGACAAGTTAAATGTTCCATGGTAGGCCATATGGCATCAGAGCAGGCCCGACGATGAAAGAGGGGAACTCAGCAAATGCATCACAATTAAGGAGTTTGGCTACAGACTTTACTTTGAATTACTTTATTTTTTTATTAAATTTTAAATGCTGTCCCCCAAATTCTCAACTGAATGAATGTCTTTTATGAGACCATTTTAAAAGAAGGTCTACGATTTATTTTCTCATCTCATGACCATGGGTACTGAAATCTAAAGGTGAAGGTAGACATATTTTTATCAAATGGAGTTTCAAAGAGGATGACCTGTAGTCTCATTAAAAAGAAAAGACAAATAATATGTAGCCCTGTTTTTCACTAGATGAGAATATTTAAATGAAGATGGTATTTAGATCAGAACATTTTTAAATGAAACTGATCTGAACATTAAATGAAACCAGTTTTCATTCTTAAGTCTGAAAAATTCCAAAAGCATATGCAGTTGAATTAACTGAAGATTATTTCAGTTGAATTTATCTCCTCCTAACATGTCACCAAAAGGAACTCTGCACACTCCTGCTAATACCATGTTCCGAAGACAAGTCTTATAAACCCTAGGCTCTTTAAGACACTAATTATTAAAACCTGGTTGTCCATAATAAATATTGTTCTTAGTGATCATGTAATGTAAATAGTATTTGTACTATAATCAAGGTATGCACTTACTACCTTGTAAGTCAGAGGTAAGGTAAGGTAAGTCAGAGGAAATTTAAGCTAATGAAATGACCAAAATATTTATCATTATACCACAGTATACCAGTAGACCATTTGTTTAAATAAAGAAAGCAAGTGTTTCTATTTCTCCAGAATAGTTCTTGGGAGAGAGAACTGGATTTGTAATAAAAACCGAAAGAAGTCTTCTACAAAAGTGTCCAAACTCATCTGGTCCAGTGTCAAACGACAATTTCTTCAACTCCCTCACTTCATGGGGATGACAGCATTCTTCAGCAAATTTTTTTTTCAATGCATAAATTGTAATGAATAGGTTCTTCTAAACAATGATGATTATCGTTTAAGTATTCCACACTGGTTTGCAAACTTGAAATTCACAATGATTTAAGAAATATGCACACATCTGTCCAAAAGAGGAGACGCTAACACTGATTTCTGTACACTATTCTCACTCTCCATTTCTCCCGAGGGTCACTATTTCCCCAAATGCAGCCGCTTCTGTCTTAATTAAGAATAACATTTTTTCAAAGCGCATATACAGATATTCTATAAAAATAGGTTCTTCTGCTTCATGTTTAAAATCACAAACACTTTTTTCTGGTGGTCCTAAAGTTGTCGTTTGTTAATAATCTAATGTGATCGTATATTTACACCTCCCTTACTTTTGAATATGAGACAATTTATTCAATTATGAAGATGGTAGGGAGTCATGACTTGGTAATTTATATTTTGAACTATCGATTGTTTTAGCACTTTATATTTTGTCAAGTGCTTTCACATACATATTCTTATAAGCTTCATCATAATCCTGTTAAGCAGGTTTCATAACTATTATCATTAATATGTTCATCCTATATGTGAAGAAAAAAGGAGACTCAGAGAGGTTAATTCATTTGCCTGAGGGCACACAGCTAGGAGGGAGACAAACTAAATTTTTCACCCAAGTCTATCTATGATATCAGCATTAAACTGTTGTGCCGTACCAAACATTACACAGGGAAGTAAGAACAAACAAAAGTCTGACTTTCAAAAATCCATAGGCAATGATTACTTATGGATGCAAGTATACATATTATACATCTTATTTAAGAAAGTAGCCTTTTGTTTGTCTGTTTGGTATTGTGATAATGCTCAGTTTGAAAAAGGAGACTGAATTCTATGCTTAGGTTTTCTAGGAGGAATGAGCACATACCTCAACACACAATTACACTTATGTATGAACAAACACACACACACATTTATAAAATGTAGCCACACACACTATAGCATCAACAGAATGCAGTGGGCCACTGTGTACAGTAGATCCTGTTGCTGTGTATCCAGATCCACATTTTTATTACTAATTAAAATGTCCAGATGGTAAAATAACACCTGATCCGAGGGGCTTTTAAGTACAGTAATTGTCAACGCTCAATTCCTACATTGTTAACAAATTGGGAAAATTGGCCTGAACTGAGTTTTATATGTACTGTTTCCAAACCAGTCAGTGAAATGCAGTTAAAACTTTATAATTTGAACATGAAAATGTCTACATTAAACACTTTACCAAGAAAAAAAGAGGAAAGATCTGACATTCAAATCATTAACATGAAAAGAAAGCTTACAGACTCCAGTAGAAGGAATGCCATATTACAGTAATACAATTGTGTAACATGGGGGAAAATTCATAAGAGATAATCAACATCCTATCATTTCATGAGGCCTTTTCACTACATCTTTTGCTTTACCGAGTAACTAAATTATAACCAATCAGTTTTTACATATATCTGTCTTTGAAGTTGTTCTGTATTTTATAATACACACACACACACACACACACACACACACACACACACACACACGTAGGTCTCAACCATATAGCAAAACATATATTATAAGCTTTTCAAAAACGTGGATTCCTGTATGACCCCGGAAATTCAGGTTAGGTCCTGGCTCATGAATGACATACTTTAGGAAATCACAAATGCATTTTAAGTGTTTAAGCAGTTACTTCCTAATCCTAAGTGGATTATTTTTCTCAAGCAAACATTTTTGCAAATATTTAGGTTGCTTTGACACGCAAATGTTCTCTCAAACATTTCCCTCAGCCAGCCACTGACATCACTCTACAAGACCCCAACCAATGGGAAAGTTTGCAAGGGAAATATGAGAAGCCACTGAACGAGAACACTGGCAGGGACACCAGCATCACTGCCCACAAACAAATGTTGATTTTGTTGCAATACCTGAAACAAAACCTTTGGATGTTTCAATGAAACATCTACCTTAAAATTCTCAGTCATGGAGCTCTAACACTCCTAGACTGATTCACGAGCTTCTGGGGAGAGTAAGACTGATCACACACACGTTTTCTATTTCAGAGTTCAGTAACTCGAGTAAATGTGGCTTACTACTGCTGGACAGTGAAAATCTC
Source organism: Tamandua tetradactyla (assembly GCF_023851605.1). Lineage (NCBI taxonomy): Eukaryota > Metazoa > Chordata > Mammalia > Pilosa > Myrmecophagidae > Tamandua > Tamandua tetradactyla. Next base: position 27,021,245 of record NC_135344.1, on the reverse strand, counting down.
ATCACATACATACATGTATACAAACATAAATAAATAAACAAATGAATTTATTTTTTAAATGTGGAAACTAATACTCAGAAAAAGCAACAAGCAATGGCACAATGAGGGTCCCAAGTCTGAACAATTATGTTAGTAGAGTACTTTCAAAAATGTTTTACTAAGGGAACAAACCAGAGGAAAAGTTGCCTCTAGAGTCATTTCTGCTTTGTAAATAACCCATGCAATTGAAGGTCTTCTAGAAAGAAAAGAAGGCAGGATTTGAAACTATACTGTAAATACAGTATGATTACAATTATCATGAATAAAAACAATCTCCAATACTTCCCGTCTCCCTTCCAAACCCTAATTCAAAAAATCCCAGAAAACTTGTTTTGGAAATAATATGATTGCTGATAACCAGTCAACAAATTATTTTAAAGTATTTCCCCTGTTCACTCAATCACAAAAACCACCCATGACTGGCCACGGTGAAAATAAGACCAAATTTCAGGATTCCATTTGCTAATACCATGCTAGGCATTACTTAGGAACATACGAGTAAGTATACATTTATGAATTTGATGGGAGGAGAAAACTAACGGTGAATTTATCAAAGCTTGGGGAAATTTTACCTTATAAAATTAAATGATCTGTTCCTCAAGGACTAACCTGCTGATCGACACTTGTTTCTCCACTTCTGCCACTGCTTCCTCATTTACACATATTAGAAGTGGTCAAAGATTTCATCAGATGTGGTTTTGACAACAGCAGCAAAGTGCCTAAAACCACAGATTTTAATTGAGCCCGAAATACAGATTTGGGGGAAAAAAGAACCAATCACAGCAGGAAGCGCTTAAAAAGACAAAAAAAAAAAAAAAAAAAAAGGAAACATTATCTTTAGCAGTTATTCTGCACTTAGTTGTAGCGTATGAAAAGAAAGTAAAACGGCTCTATAAAATGTCAGAATTAACCCATCGTTTCAGATTGCTTACAGGTGAAATTCTACCATCTGGATGGGCAGTTTGCCCGCATTAAAAAAAAAGAGGTAAATTAAAAGAAAAAAGTAGAGCCTTCTTATGCCTGCTATTTTAACACAATAGCATTTTAAAGGAAACAGGACAGAGCTACCTTCAGTCATGGTCACACACATTTACACACATGCATGTGTACACACACATAAACACAAATATGTTCTTGCAAAAACTGACAAGAAGTAGGAAAAGGCAAGGGATTGAAATAAAATTCTGTTTCATGGACCTCTGAGAGATGAATGTGGAACAAAATACAGTCATTCTTAATCACACGACAAAAAAAAAAGTTTTACTTTAATGTACTCACTAAATATGATGATACTTTTAATTTTACTTAGATATTCTAAAAAATAAGATCTAGCATATCAAAGTTTATATCTTCCTGCCACAAAGCATATAAAAATTCTTTATGCTGGGCTAGCAACTTTGGAAATTACAACTTAAAATAAACAGGAAATTGTATCTTAGGAACTCCCAGAAGTTGTTTTATATCATTTTAGAGTGGAAATGCTAATATATTTTATAATTATAAAGAAATATGCTTTAGTCTCCTTTTTTCTTAATCCTTATACAAAACTACTTTTTAAACATCTGTCCCCAAAGAAAGAACTGCTCTAATAATAATCACTGTTTAAACCTAAAGACAAAATCTGAAATCAGGTCAGAACTCTGTTGAGGTTTTTCTTTCTAAACTGAAGAGCCAGACAGAACTTTCAGACTAACTTTAACCTATTGATGTCAAAGCATGGTACCAAGCTGGCACCAAATGATTTTTTACCAATTTCAACTTCCACGTTTTGAAAGAAACACCTAGAGGGCTTATAAATTAATTGCTCCCTGTACTGAAAACTTGTAGATCTCCGTTCTGGGGTTTCTGGGTCTCCATTTTGATTGTGTAGTGTCTCTTAAAATTACATTTGAAGCACAGCATTAAACCAGAAGTGTTGAGTAAGAGAATTATGGCATATTCTCAAACTCTTACACTAAACCACAAAGAGAATAGATTTAAAAGGAGAAACACTAAAAAACAACCACCATCAAAAACAAAAACAAAACCCCACCCTGAATAGAGAAATAGAATACTTGCTTTTCTTTCGACCTTATGGGTAGCACACCGAAGGAGGCACCAGAAGTTCTAGCACAAATACGTGACGAAGAGTCGCTAAAAAGCATGTGGATGAATAAACTGTTGTGGCGTAAATTTGCCAGCTAGAGGACAGAACACAACACGCTGAAGCTTGGCTGTCCTAACATGTTTTACTATGTAAATTTAAATAGTCTGGAAAGGAAAAAAGAAAGAAGTAAAAAGGTGGAGGGTTCTTTTTTAATATTCCAAAAAAAAAGTTTGCCTGAAATTCTCATACTTGGGTCACAAGTAAAAGTACGTTTATTTCTACTTGTTTTCTGAAAAAGGGAACCTAGTTCTTAGGCTAATACTCATCACATGTTTCCTATGATGGAAATTTAGGGGGGTGGTTTAAAGAGTTAAAGACTCCCTACCATTAATTTGCATCTGGTGCTTTTAGTGTGTGTGTGTGTGTTTTTTTCTTCCCTGAAAAGTTGGCAGAGCCGCCGATTTTCCATAATGCAAGCATTTGGGAATTGTGAGCGGAATGAAACCGATCCAATCTCCTGACTGCGACATGAATTTTCATTAATTACAACCTTGTCAGCAAAAGCATTATCAAAGCTGAATATGAAAATGCTAATGAGTCCTCATTTGCATATTTTTCTTTGTTGGAATGTCATTAATTATTACATTTTATGATGATGAATGCAGCTGTCGAAGCTCTCCGATGCATAATTAGCCATCAGAATGCCAGGAGCCGATCAGCATTTTTGGGTGAAAAAAAACAAATTTCACTTCCACTCTCCCCCCATCCCAACACCACACATGCGTGCGCGCACACACACACACACCAACAGACACACAGCCTTGATGACGACAGTCCTGAGGTTGGACTTTGGGGAAGTTGAAAAGGGGTGGAAGGCTGGGTTTCAGGGAATTTATTTTTGCTTTAAAATTATTTTGTTTTTAGCCAATAATGGTCTTATACAATAGAAGCAGCTCTTAAAAAAAAATCGTTATTCCAGCTTAATTAATGCCACGCTTAATTATAACACCATGATGTCAGCGGTTTTAATTAAGTATTGGCTCTGTTACAAAAAAAAAAAAAACCAACCTCCTCTCTGCAGTAAGAGTCACAATACGCAGATTTGTGCAAATCATTTCTCCAAATTTTTGGTCTTCCATGGTTCATGAACTGTTCAGATATCAACACAGGCAGCTTTAAAACTCCATGCACACACGCGTGCGCAGGAGGGCACGCCCCCCCCCCAGCCACAAACGCAAATCAAGTAAAGGGGGAAAAAAACGCACTTTCCTACTACGTTACAGGGATAGACTTTAGAGCTTACCTACTTGACCACTTTTTTGAGCTAAGTGTAAGTGAAGATGACAAAACATAGCTCATCCTCTCTCAGCCGCTGGGAACGGTGTTTATAAGTAAAAAAAGAAAAACAACACAGAGCAGATGGGACCATTACACATGACCAAACCAATCAATCACAGATGAAGGGCCCAGGTGCAGCGCAGCCGTGCAACAACGCACCATTTCACAGTCTGTCAGACACACACACACGGTCGTCCATGAGTGACCCTCCTCGGCTCCCCCCGGACCTCATCTGGAGCGCTGCGCCCCTCTTGCCTGCCTATGCTCCAACTGACGTCTTCATAACCGCCCTGTCTTTCTATCTGCTTTGGCTCCTGTGAAGAGAGGAGGATGGAAGGGGTGGCGACTGGGGGGGGGGGGCGGCGGGGGAGGGGAGATAGGGACAGGGGCTCACATCATTGTCACTGATGAGGAGTCCAGCCTTCTTCCTTCTGCCATCCCCAGTGGCCCCTCCCTCCCAAATCACCATCACAATCACTTCTCTCACCACCATGAAGCTCATTAATTTTTAAGGGTGACTGCCTGGTTGCAGCACCCCAACTGTCTGCCATTAGACACAGAAATTTTGTTTGTGAGTTCCTTGTTTGTGAGAAAGAGATGTGTGTAACTTAAAGTCATGGTTATATAGAAATATTGGAAATTAATTAAATGGAAGTGGTTAACAGTACTTTGCATGGCCCCTCAAAATTGGGTAAAATGAAACGCTATTACCCAAAAGCCTCAGAGGTGTCAACTCTCTCAACATTTTGAGTCTTATATAATTTCGGTGGCCTTTGGATTCTTATATCACATGCACCCAGTGATACCTGAACCCAAATAAAATTGTACATATGCAAGGGTTGCAAGGTTAAACTGGCAGCACAACTGAAATACCAATTCAAATGCAAACAACTTCAGGATAAGATTCCCTCCTTAAACTCAGAATTTCTAATTCACAACCTAACTTTATGCTGGCTTTTGGTTTTTCCTTCCTTAAAAAAAATAAAATTAAAAACTCAGGGCAAAGGTGTGGGGGGAGGAAGGAAGCAATCAACAGAAGGGAATGACAATGCACAGCTCTGCAGCCCACCTACGACATTTGAAATAATCTTAACACATTGCAATTAAAAAAAAGAACAATAATAGTTTTATTGAGTCAGTGAATAATTTTGACATGCACACTTCCTTCAGCCTAGGTCATTTATAACAAAGTTTTTGAGACCTTTTGATACAGCAAAACTATAAAGAACCAGCTCTACTGACTCAAAGTCTTGAAAGTGGATATTTTGTTTAAGCTTTATGAGATGACTGCTCATCCAAACAGTGAGTGAATGTGCTTGGCCATTTATAGTTTGTTTTGCCCATTTGGAGATGAGAAGGAGTTTAGGAAAATGTTAAAACCCTACATAAAATAACCATGTAATTGCAAAATAAAGAATTTATGTCCCAAAATGCTTATGACACTGTAGGCTTTACTGGGAAATTTATACTAAGAACAAAGAAAAGTTAGTAAAAACAGACTTTTACAACCCAGCCACTGTGAAGTTTCAGTCAAGTATCATTTATGTGTAGTTTTCAAGTAATTGGTACAAAAATAAAATTTAAAAGTACAGGCTAACTTGGGTGAGAAAGCGTCCTACCTAAAATCTGCATGTCTTTCCATTTACAGGCAAAGGCAATTTTACAGAACACTAGGCAGACTGGATGCACTGAAATGAAAGCTTTGTCTCTTAGCATGGGCCCTACCATCAATTCAAACATGTTCTCAAAATGGTTTGATGACGCACCTGTTTCTGGTTATTATTATTATTTTTTCTTTTGAGAATTCAGTACACTTTCCCTCTTTTTACCAACGAATTTGTCCTTCAGAAAAATTTTTAAATTGGCATAATCATAAACTTTCTGTTTCCCCAATGTGTCCTATAAATTTTATGATTAGTCCTTGTTAACAATGTACCTCATCTGGGGACCCTACAGGAAAAACTGAGCTTATTTATTAAAACCTTCCATGGCTATGTAGAAAGGATCACCCTGTGTTTTGAACGTGTGTTTTTTTTTTCTCAAGGAACAGACTCTACACATTTGCATTAATAAATTTCTATTTTCAAGCTCAATAGAAATTGCAGTTCAAAAAGCAGATGTGTACGTTGGATTCTTTGAAATTAAATTTCCAAAAGCAGAGCCTATTCTAGCTCAAGATCAAAGGAACTAAAACATGATCTCCTCCCCCTTCCAATATAATTACAGAGATTTCATTTCTTTTGTTACAATGAGCACAACAGGTAAATCTTAAACCTGAAGGATAATGATCAGGTGCTACAGCTCAGCTATGCTGGGTTGCCGAATGGCTCTGCTCCGTGCCCCTGCTGTTTAAACTACCACGCTACAGGAAGATGGGAAATGCCTAATGCTCGTCTCTACTTTATTCTTCGAGATTTGTTTCCTTTTTGACACCGACTATGCAGACTAGGTCTGAGATGGGCACAAGCCCCTTTACATCAGAGTTCTTGCAAAAGGGGGGCAAGTCCATCTTAAAAAACCCATCAAGGAAAAAAAAAATCATACTCTTAATAAGTCTTTCATTAGTAGGCTACCTCAAAACCCTTTTGGAAGTTGATGGGGTATAAATAATAAATAAATGAGGAGCAATACTGTTATAAAATTTTGTCATATCCTGGCAGTCCTGTGAAAGGACAAGGCCCTGGGGAGGGAGAAGAAAGAGATGCAACCACAGAGTCATCCAAAACTGAGGTCTGAAAGAAAATCTGTTCCATTCAGAATGATTAGCATGATCTATTTCTTTGGGGAATATAGGTAAAGAGACAATACAATTTTATGTCAAAACTCAGAAAAACAGAGAACTTGGGAGAGAACACCCTCTGGACTTAAACATCCTTGAGAGTGGCTGCATTCTACATACGTATTTCCATCTCCCTTTTAAAATTCTTGGTACCTCATTTCATCCTTTGCTGCCCATAGGCATCTGTTCCCCTCTAATTATTTGCCATTTAGAAAAATTCTGCTTAAATTCCTTGTGCATCTGTCCCTTGCTTAGTGTATATTCTTGAAGTTTAAATATGGTGCTTGATATTAGAACAGCCTTGCATATAAGTACAAACACTTTTCTCATCCCAGAAAAATGTTTCAATAGATCATCCTCTCCCCTAAATGTTATATGCAAAGTAAATTCAATATTTCCATTATTTTATAATATATATGTACCTCTATATGTGTCTCTCAGCTCTCCACCCCACCCCCCACCTCCTTCTCTCTCTCTCTCTCTCTCTCTCTCTCTCTCTCTCTCTCTCACACACACACACACACACACACACACACACACACACACACACACACACACCTCAGAGATTTGGCTGTTGGTAAAACAAATTTTCTAGCATAGCTCCCAAGGAGTGTCTTCCCAATAGAAATGCCAGTTATAATGCTTCTTTCTCAAAATATAGACTTAATAGTCTTTACTTTGCAGTAGCTTAAGTCTCCTAGCTTTGGAATTATTTTTGCTAGTCTCTGAAATAAAATATAGTTATTTTGCACGGAAATATCCTTATTTCAAGGAAATACTCTCTACAGAATACAGAAAGAAAAACTTGAAAAATAAGGCATAGGTTACTAATATCACAAAACCAAAATCAAACATATTCATTTTTTCCCTATATCTCTTCCACGCTTCCTTCTTTCTCCTTTACCATTTTCTCTCCTCCCTCCCTCCAGACCCCCTCCTTGAAAGATGAGGAATTGTGCAAGGGAAAAGCATTGGGTTGGGAGCACGGAAAACTGGCTTCTAAATTTAGTTTTGGGAATAACTAGGTGTGTGAGCCTACATTTCTCCATCTAAATTGGAGTAAATAATCCCTAGGGTCCCTTTTAGGAATGGTTTCTACTACTAATATTAATGTTATTAATAATGAAGATAGTAATAAATATGTATTCTGTGTCAGACACTATGCAGAACAGTGTGGCGATTAAGAATGCAGATACTGGAGACAAACTGCCTGGGTCTGAATTCTAGATACACTCACCCCGCCACCACCACACTCCCTGATGGACTGATGGTCCTAGCACGTTACTGAATGTCTTGGCGCCTCCATTTTTTCATCAATAAAATAGGACTAGTAATACCATCTATCTCATGCAGCTGCTGTGGAAAATAAGTTAAGGTATCAATAGCACTCATAATATAAAACATATTTATTTTTTCTTTATAACTTATCTCTACTCCAATGTAACTTTCATGCAGAAAAACAATATCCTTTGTTTTCCACATATTCCCATAGCCTAAAATACTGTCTGGCACACAGTATGTAGTTAGTAAACAAAAAACTGTTCAATAAATAAATTGATGGATGAACAGACGAAGAAAACATGATTTCCACATTGTTAGAATCAATGATTCTAAGACTGACTTACTTACTTATTAGGTATAATCTATATGATACTTTGCATAACCTTTGTGTTCAGGAAACTGATTATGGGAATGGAGCTAAGTACAAACAGCTACATAAATAACATAAGAAGCATATAAAATGAATAATTTGCCAGCTCAGGAGAAAGATATTTGAAATCTGGAGAATGGGGAGGGATGGGAATAGCATGAGGGATGCTGTACGACTCTATCAAAAAAAAAATTCTGTGAGGGCGGGCCATGGTGGCTAAGCAGGCAAGAATGCTCGCCTGCCATGCCAGAGGACCTGGGTTTGATTCCCGGTGCCTGCCCATGTAAAAAAAAAAAAAAAAAAAAAAAAAAAATTCTGTGAAAAATGTCAAAAATGACCAGTGGCTCAGTGGCAGAATACTTGCCTACCATGCTGTAGACCTGGGTTTGATTACTGGAGCCTGCCCGTGCAAAAAACAACAATAACAACAAAAAATGAACACGTCATAATTAAAGCCAACAGTCAATTTTCAGCTCCCATCTTCACTGACTGATCAGAAAGACATGTGTAGTTCCTCCATTTTTGAAAATTGTGCACAAAGTGGTTTCAACAGCATCACATTCCTTTGGATTTTCTTTCTACTTCTTGGCCATTCTCCTTCATTCTCCTCAGAAAGCCTTTAAATGTTGGGAATCCATCAACGCTAGGCCCGAGGACTACCTTCTTACTTAAAATTCCCTAGGCAATCTTGTACCTTCAACTGGCCTCTATACACCAAAGACCCCTTCAGCTGTGGACCTTCTACTCAGACTTCCCTGAGCTTTTCACCCTAAAATCCAAATGCCTATTTGATAGCTTCACTTGGATTATTTCAAAGTACATCATACACAACACCAAACTCATGATCTTTCTCCCTTCAACCTAGATATTTTACAATGCTGCCTGGAGTTTTACAAAAGTTGAAGAAGATTCATATATTTATTAAGAGCTTTCTACTTAGGCTCTGTGCTAGGTGCATATATCTCATTTTACTTCTATAATAATGCTCTGAGGTAGACATCACTGTATTTATTTTAAAGATGAGAGTAGTGAGGCGCAGAGAATTTGCTCCATTTCATCACAACTATGGATTTCAGGCCACATGACTTCAAACTAATAGGATAAATGATGTCTGATGTGACAAACAACCCTGTACCCTAAGTGTGAGCCTTAATAACCTAGGAGGGATTGTTACATTGTGAGCCAACTGAAGATATGGGAGATGTCTTTGTGAATCAATTCGAAGATGAGAGTTCTACCCAAGGAAAAGGGGAAGATATATAATGACATCTTAATCAGATAAAAACAGACAATAAAATGTTGAAAACAAATAGAAAAATATATAAATAAAAGTAAAAAGCTGATTAAACAACTGTAAAAATATGGACTTTAAATATATATTGAACAATGAAAACTGACAAATACACAATTTCCAAAAATAACTGATATATCCATAGTAAAACAAGGAAACAAGAAACTACAAACGGCCCACAGAGTGCAGATGAGGGAAAGCAATCCTTAGTGGGGTTGCCCAACATGAAATAGCCTCACAGTGGCTGAATCTCCCTGGTCTGAGCCCCAGGCCCCCCAGGATGCCAGGCACACACATTTCACCGAGTATCCTTCAGCGTTCTATTGGGCATCCTTACAGAAGCCACAAGTCCTGAGACATTTTTGTACAACATGAATGACTATATTTCATTTGCTGGCTTAGGACAAAACATCCAGCCCTCCCTGATAATGGTAACATATTAGACCTTCAGACTGCTCTCATTTAAGAAGAGACTTCCATTTCTTGCACAATAATTCTTGAAAATTCTATTTATTTGGCTGGCTTATCAGTAGCTCATCCCCAATCCAGGTGAGCAGTCCCCTTCCCCAAGCACTCAAAATAAACTGCTGAAGATTCCAGTTTCCTGACATGATCGATCACAGACTATTAAAGCTTGGCTTGTTCAGCTGCTCAGAGCTAGGTAATGGCTGCCTGTCTCCTCAAAGTGAAGACTTCTGTGAATGGAATTTCTCTCTTTGTACATGGCTGGCTGAGGGGTTCCCAGACAGAAGGCCTAGACATGTTAACTCTCAATGTTACAAACTGTATTATTCATATAATATTAAATATTAGAGCATTCATCTCCTCATGGCCATAATTTTAGACTTTTCAATTCTCCAGTTGTCAGGGAAAAATATTTTTCTGGCAGAGAAGAAAGTGGATTGGACACCCTCAGGTGAATTCTGTTCCATTTCCTGGCTCACTACAGAGAATGTCTCCCTTTCTACTTGCCTTACCAAAATGAGTATGATTATTGTAGGAAAGGATTGTGGGTGTGGGAATGGGTGTGGGTATGTGCAGAGGTGTGGGGGAGGGCGAATGGCAAAAAGCAGGTTACCTTTCAGCTTTATCCAGTGGCCACAACCCTGGAAAAAGTGGATAATTACGTTTTTCAGCAGCAATCAGGGAGGAGCAGATTCCCAGAGCAGAAACAACTATGCTTGGGCTCCCAAATGAAAAACACCACTAGCCAGCCAAGTAGGCTTCTAAGGCAGATTTCCTACTGAAGATAAATGAGTGGTCCAAGATCACACAGCTTATAAGAAATAGAGCTGGGAATCAAAACCCACCCTAATATCAAACTCTGAGCTCATTTCATGTGAAAACTTATAAAGATAAAAGAGGAAAGCACTTAATCAAAGAAAAGAGTAGTGAGAGGAACAAAACAACATTATGGATATTGTAGGAGGCAGGTTTTAAAATATACTAAAAAAAAAAGAGGTTAGAAAAAAAATCATGGAATTTGAAGCAACGCTTCCTTAGAAGATGTCCAAATGAGACCAAGCAGTTTCAGGAAGACCGCTGGGCTGCTTCATTCTGAGATGCTGATTTGTTGGGCTGAAGTGGGTCCCAATTTTAAAATTACATCGCAAGGTTTGAAGTGATCTATGACCCACACTTTGACAATCACTGCCAGAGTGCACAGGACCCATTCACACATTTATAATCAGAGGATAAAGGAATAAGGGAGAAAAGAGAAGATGAAAGAAAATAAAAGGGTAAGATTTAATGACAAAGGTCCCAGGGCAAGCAAGTTAAAAAAAAAAAAAGTTGAAAGATGCAAATGTGAAGGACTGGGAAGTGCACATTTTCTTCCAAGACATGACTGAAAAAGAAGATGGCTGGGGCTTAACTGCAACCTATCCAAGACCAGCTACATCAAATCAAGCAACACATTTGAGAAATCTGGCATCTCTCCTAAAATTCTGGAATTCCTGCTTCACTTTGTTTCTTTTCTTCTCTGAGGACTACTTGATCCATTTCAAGTGTCCGGTTCTGACTAAACAGTGAAGGCTAGAGCAAAGAAACACAGCAGCAGGTGGTGATAACAGAAAAAAGTGAGTTCAACCCAAGTCATTTCCACCTGTGGCCTAAGGAGAACTAAAATTAGTACTGATATGGTCTCCCAAGAGCCAATATTTCTTTGATTTCAACAAGACCCAATCTGACAGAATTGAGTAATCAAGATTGCTCCTGGGTAGTAAGGCAATTAAAGTCAAGGGATCTACAAGGATACGGAACCTACAGAAAAAAGAAGGTGTAAAAGAGTACCAGAAAGGCAGAGGTAGAAGGAGATGTGGGAGGAGCAGTCCGCAGCCGCTCTGAAAATCAACAGGAAAACTGGATTGGAAATGTAAGTTTAAAACATTTGAAAACAATAATCCTTATTTGTAGCAAATAAGTAAATAAGTGGCAGGGGGAGAAAAAAACAAGCCCCACTAAAGATATACTATATGTTGAGTCTTGAGCTAGGCACTTTGTGTCCTACGAACACTGGAACATTTGCCTGGTTATCTCCATGTCACACACAAAAAGTGAGTCCAAGGAGAGTTTAAGGGTTTGAGCCACCATGCAAACTCATATGTGAGTGAGGATAGAAGCAAGCTCTTCCAAAAAGTAAAAACAAAACAAAAAGCTAGATTAATGAACAATCTGTAAGAGAAATCTACTATTTCACTCATCCCTCGCCACTGAGAATATGTTCTTTAATACTGAGTCTCTAAATTGTTCCTAAGTGCTTTCATATTTCTTTCCTTAAATTTGTCAAAGACCATAAACTACTTGCGTGTAAACACAGATCTGAATTCCACAGAGAAGTCTCACTCCAGGCAAGCAGTGTATTTGGCAAATACAAGTCCTTGCCAGATGCAAACATACATTCTTATTAATAAAGTACTAGGTCCTACACTCATCAGCCTTACTTATTCCTTATTAAAAATAATTATGATGGTGATTTTATGTTCCATTGGCTTTTGAGACCCTTAATTCCTCTTGTAAAGTCTTTTTATTTTCCACTGTGGTTTAACTGTGTGCTGATATGTATGTTAAAAAAGGGAGGAGGGGGCAGCAGTCAATGTGGTCCCTTAATCCCTACTTTTTATTTATATATAACCTTCATTACTTACACTTACTCCTAATATTTTTTACTTTTCACTTCCATCCGGGGAAGTAGTCACATCTGCTGATTAAGAACACATACTCCAGAATCTGGCAGGGCTACATGCAAACCCCACAAAGAGCACTAGCCAGAAGCATACCCGCCATCCAGATTATTCTCTGTGCCTGGCTTCCCTTACGTGTAAAAGGAAGATAATAGACCGAAGTAACTAGTCCCTATTAATCAGATTATGATAATATTGATAAATATTAGTGGACATAAGCAGTAAACATTATGGACATTGCTAGACAAAGGTCACCATCACTATTTAGAATTTAGAGCTGATGAGGCATGATTTAATCTGATCTGCCATAGACAAGGACGCTTTATATTTGTACACATATAGTGTACCCAGCCTGGACCCTACACTGGAAAGTTTTGAAAATGCACACCTCTGGTGACATGAACTGAGAGAATGGAGAGTCATAAAATTAAATTCTTTTCAAATATATCCAACTGTGTGTGTGCTGCTACTGACGGTAAAGTCTATGCAGGAAGTCCCACACATTTTCAGCTGTACAAGCTCTATCATCTCGATGGTTCCCAGGGCTTTTCATTTTTCTCGCTATATTTTAGTTCTGAACAAGTCTCCTTGTTTTTATGACCTCTTCCCTCTCCACCTTTCTTTCTGCTGAGAGTCTTATGCGTCCAATTATCCACGTGTACGACGCTGACAGAGCCATTTCCTCTTCAGCTTGGTACGCTTGAGTAGCATTTCAGTCCTTTATGGTTTAACACTTAAAGGCATAATTCCTACCCACTTGCAACTTTTATTCTAAAGGAAATAAAACAAACTGGTCAAAGACTGCTGGAGTGCAATCATTTTTGCAAATACCTATCATTCATCAAATAATTTTATTCAATGCTCTTACAACTATAGGGCAAATTCAAACAAAATTGTTCTTCATTCACAGTATTCCACTATATTTCTCCTTCTGCTTCTGTGCACTGACTTCTAGCATCCTCATTGCTCTTTATTAATTCTACCGGAAAAAAGTTGCTCTCCATAAAAAAATTTCTTAGTCTCTTTAATTAAGCAGGGTAAGAAGCACTGCTTAGTTTCAATCATTTTGTAGAATATTTTCTTTTGTTTATTTGCATGGTAAAAAATTGCACAATTTTTCTGTTTAGTAATATTGTTCAAACACTTCAAGAAACAATCCTGGCTCTGGTAATGTGTTTTAAAATAGGAATACAGGACAACCCCTCCATATTGATCACTGTCAAGCATTCTTATCTAATATTAAAGATAAGCTCTCTACTCTTAAAGGGGTATCTACCTGGTGAACCAGAAATACCGGCTGTGTTGAACTTCAATACTTACCTTCAAGTGTGATACGCTCATGTTTAGGCAATGCCTGGTACAGAGTAAGAGCCAAAAAAAAAAATGTGAATTATAGTTAACCACCAACTTTCCCTGGAAATATATTAAGTTATTAGTAGACCTATCTGCATTCACCAGCCCAGGACTGGAAATGACTGGAAAGATATTATTGAGTGATTTGCTCAATAATATTTGCAAATGTTGAGTTGTTAGCTATTTGGACTACACGTGCTTCTGGCTCCTTTTCTAGGGGCATATTTATTGTTTGTCTCTCCCTACTTGAATAAAATCTCCACAAGGACAGGCATTATTTTCTGCTTTGTTTCCTGATGCCTCCCAAGTGCCTGACACATACTCTGCGCTAGAGTGCACATGTGCTGAATGGATGACAAAAGCTGAGTATGGCTTACAGGGCCTTTCGTGAGCTGGCTCCCAAGTGCCTCCTTCTCACACCCTCCTTCTCCCATTCTCGGAACCTCTTCTCAAGAGGCACGATACTTTCTTTTACTTCTAACCCTCTGCAGATGCAGTTCCCCATGACAAGAACACTCCTCCACCTTGGTTCCACACTAGCTCTCTTTGCCTGGCTGTCTCTTTATCATTCAGGCCACTACTTAGATGTCACCTTCCTCTGTGGTATGTCTGTGCTAGAACCCCATAGAACCCTGCATTTCTCTCGGCCTGCTTACTTTTTACATCTTCTACCCGACAGAAGGTTACTCAAAGTAGATTATATTCAAGGGTAAATCCCTAGCACCAAGTTGTAGCAAATACTGCACACAAAGATGGCGCTCATAAACTATCAGGAGAATGGAATTAATGACTGACTTAAAGGCTGAACACTAACATATAAAAGATGTATAAGAAGCACTTGTCTATTTCTAGAGAAACTGATACTAATCAGTACATATGATACAAGTCAAATAAGCTTGCAAACACTGTGATTTACCATCCAATCAAGCAATATGTTGTTGAACCTTTCTGTAAGTTGTGGGTATTCTTGGACTGTTAACAGTCGGATATGCCTTCAAATAAAACTTTGCCAATTAAGATTCTGTGATCAAAAAGGAAGTTCCTGGGTAAAAAAAAAAATGGTTATTAATATCCTGAGAAATACTTTTACAGGATTAATGATTTAAGCACTACATTCATTAAAAAAATCAATCCTTTCTTAAGCCTTTCTTCCCACTTGCCAAAAATTCTACATAAAAGCATGCTTTAATAATTTTGATCATAAAATGGAATATGATCTAACGTGACAATAAGTAAATATCTAAATTTCCTACATTTTCTTTATCTTTAGGCCACATATTCCAAAACGTACACGAACCTTTTAACTGATTTTCTCATTCTCTTTCTGCATTTTAAAAATTCTTTTTGCATTTTAATTGTATTAAATTGAACACACAGAATTCAACAGAAGCACAAAAGAAGTGAAATACAAAACACGTTAAATGTTAGAGGTGAAGGTCTGTCTACTAAAATTGCCAACATGTTAGCCAGGAATACACATGAGCTGGCTATTGAAATCATGGCTCTGAGCAGGCTGCAGTTAGCTCTGCATCCATAATGTGATCAAAACATTACATGTATATGGAAAACCCAAAACAGACAAAAAACAGCCCTATCATTCCAAAGGTGATAGCACATAAACCAAAATACCCTTATAATCCAATTTACCACTTCACAGATTAAGTTAAGCAAAAATAATCTCATGAAATCAAACTACAATGGGGTCTTTGTTACTTTTTATATAACAACTAGGCTTAAAACAATTCCTTTTTTGCATAAAGTAAGTCTTACAAAATAGCAGAGAAAATATTAGAACGTGCAGCAAAATCACCCAAGTACTTGAGAATGATATACCTGTATACAACCAATTTTGAGGCTAATTTCATAGCATTCTTAGTTATTTCCCTAATTGCTTTGCATAAGGTAAAGCTTCCTTCCTCAGCACCAGTATTAGCTGTATACTACAAAAAATGCTAAGTGGATGTTCTTTTTGAAATATTTATGTGCTGAGGCTTGCCTTTCCTCTAAAATAGTAAAAGTTCAATAACATTTTTCCTTCAATATGTGGGCAATCACTCCCATCACAACACTTGCACACACAAACACACACACACATAAATATATAGTTTAATTATGACTCTACAACAAAAGTATGTCATTCCTGTCATTACTATAGAGGGAAACCTTTAAATTTTTTAGGTTAAGTCTATTGATTTTATGGACAATTAAAAAATAGACATCTTATCAGCTCTCTCTTCCTCTCAACACAATTTTAATACATTAAAAATTACCTGTTTTCTTTGTGACCTAAAAATGTTATTTATGACATAAAAACATCATAATGGTAAATAATTAGATTATAAATAGATGATGATTATTCACTTTTACTGAGTGAAAAAGAAATTGAAGGATTTAAAAATAAGTATTTTAAAAAAAATTAACACTCTGGAAAAATAAAATGACAATTCTTTGAAGTAATGTGTAGGTCAGAGATTCCCAAACCTGTGGGGACAAGCGCATCACTGGACGCAGCCTTAAATTACAGATGTTTGGATCCCAGCCCACACCTCCAAATGTCCAATGTCCGCAGATGGAGCCTAGGCATCTGTATTATATGAACAGTCCCACAGGTAACTCATATGTACAGCATGGTTGAAGAACTACTAGATCTGCTCATATTTCCTTACGGAATTCAGAGGTCATGCACAAACATTTGAAGAATATCATTCATCAGATATATTTCATATCACATACCTAAGTTCATCAGGAAATAGTGAGATAAAACAATATTCAAAGTAAATATAGCCCGTGGACTACCATAGCTGCTTCTGGCATTTTCTACCTGGCTCTGGCTTCTGCTTTCTCACTAGTTATACAGTCCGTGCAGGTAGAGTTGGTGTTGCATTTCCTGCATGTTAATCTCTTCCTCAACAAGGAGCAAACTTACCAAAGACAGGGAAAAGAGACAGTCCCACCAGAGAGTAATCCCTTCCATGGGAAATAACCAATCAAACTGCAAATGGTTCTACATGAAAGATGGAAATATGAAAAAAGAAAGAGTGATGATGCATAGTTGATCCTTCCTCTATGGATGATATTACATGCAGCCTCCAGATGATCTTACATGCAGCCTCCACTTAAATACAGAATGTTTACATATGAGAATCAAGTCCTCAGAGGGGGGCCTGTTTCAATCAATGATCACAATTCACAATCATGGTAGGAAAGGTGGCACTAGAGATCAATTTTAGTGAGAAGACTTTTTATAACATGGAACAAGGGCTCCAGAACAAAACTGTGCAGTGGATGAAATTTTCTTTGTCCCTCCCCTCCATGCTCAGAAACAATGTCTCTGAAACACCTCTCATATTCCATTCTTCCACAGCTGCTAAAGTGATATTAGATAATAAGATGCCCCTTAGGAAAAAATGACCACAGTGCAGCCCCCTTCCCACATTAATGAATGTCTTAAAGTAATCTTTGAACTCAAAGCTAAAAGAAAATTCATCCTGAGAAGGGAAATAGAAAGGACTTTAGAGTATGTGAGTTTTGCTATACAGACTAAAGGATATAGAGGCAAAGATGGAGAAAGAGGTGGTCCAGGTGGAGAGAACAGTTATCAGGTCAGGGAAGGAAGTGTGCTCAAGACAAGGTTGAAATGCAGAAGGCAGGGGGGGAAGGATTAAGTATATATAAAAGTACAGCCTCTCATTTGTCCAAGGCAAGAATTCTATGAATTGCAAAGCAACAGTAGGAGGGCAAGGACTCCTAAACTGATTCATGGATAACTGGGTAGGGGACAACAATCAAGAGTTTAATCTGTAGCAGTGAGGAAGGAAGTGAGCTGGGACGATGAAGATCCACATCTGAGGACAGGAAAAGGAAGCAGGCGCCCAGGTCTAGGAGCGCACAACAAACAACCCAGCAGAAAAAGAAAATACTCCTCTCCAAATATTCCCCATCAAGAAACCAGTCAAAAATAAGACCAGGAAAGACAAACAAAATGAATCAATGGTCTCTTTTTTTACCTGGCTATGAGGCAGAATTGTTCACATGAGTAAGGCAGAGGTAATTTCAAAGATCCTAAGGAAGGATCTGTTATTTTTTTACCACTCTATTCCAGGATCTAGCACTATGCTTGGCACTTCAATAAGTATCCAGTAAATACTGGCTCTTTCAATGACTCAGTAAATATCTTTGAAACAATAAGATTTATTGCACTCATTAAACATTAAGAATGGGAGGTTAACCCTAAAAAGCTGAGAATTTACAGGTTAAAAAAGATGTCTTAGTCCTTCAAAGCCCATTTAAGAGAATTTTTTTAATATACTAGCTTATTTCTTTGGAGGGTAAATTTCAAGAGGACTCACCTATTGAGCTAAATAATAAAACAAACCCTCAAAAATATTTCCAACCATTCTAAAAAACACAGTTGTTTTTCTTTTCTTCCTAGCTTCATCTTCATTTACGTAACTTTGAAGATTTGGGGGCGACCACAGCTAGGCTTTAGAGTTTTATCAGTTTTCTTCCTCTTGCCCCTTAATCACCTGTTTTGGCATGATTCTGATTTCTTTTGTATTTCTTCATTCTCCCTTGGGAAATTTATGTCTGTTTCTGGCATCTGCCCCCCATCCTCCCTTTGTGAACACTGAGGTGAAAAATTCATTTATTTGTTAGCAGTGTCTCTATTGCCTGTCAATAAATTACACTTTCTATCTTTTCAAGGCTTGACACACCACTTTTCTGACCTGTTCTTTAGGTGTTTTGAGAAATAGCTCATTATTATTTATTGTCATCTTATAGGCAATCTTTTTTTTCTCTTCACTTTAATTTTGGGATTTTAAAAAACACTCAGCATCTTCTTGTAATCATGCCAGTCTCATTCTCTATAATACTTGATGTCAACTGTGCCTCTTTCTTAATAAATAATTGCTTTATGCCTTTCAGTTGCTGATCCAGTTAGCTTGATAGTTACAATTTTCTTTTGGTAGTTTTATTTTTATACAGCATAAATTCTAGGTAGCTACTGGCTGACTGTATTCCTGAATATGCAAGTCCATTCCCACCCTGGGTGTTTTTTCCTTCATGATTTACTCCTTTTTACTCATTCATTTTATAGGGTCTAATGTTCAGAGCGGACTGTCAGATTTTGTTTCAAGGGACAGAAAGACTGCAGTTCTGCCTGTATACATTCTGCTTTTGGCCATGTTTAAATCAAGGGCTCAGATGATATTTGGTGTGGAAAGCATCATTTGATGACTAAATCTAGGATGGCGATCCATTGGTCCAAAGTCTTAGATGTGTCCCAAATTTGCATAACCAAATCAAGCTTCCTTGCTCTTTCTTTCCTCTCTCTAGTTTGATCACAGACTTGCTAAGGCCTCTAGCTGGATTATCATCATGCTCTTAAAATACTCTCCAAAATTCTACATTTCCAATCATATCCTCTGTTTCACATAAAATTTAATCAAGAGGAGTTTTATATGTTTCTACTGCTACATAATGTTAAATAGCTTAAGCTACATTTAGCACATTCTAGGCCATTATTTTTCTTTCTATACCATACACAGATACATTCATTTTATCTATTTCATTATTTACTATTATTCTGCCCATATTCTAGTGGTCATTACTACCTGATAGACAGAATTTAACTCCATTTTTACTGCAATCTTTGTAACCTTTAGTTATTAGCCAGTGCTGTCCTGTACCTCTAATACTGAATGATGTCCATATCTTCTAAACTAAAAAATTTAAGAACGAAATTGAAATGTTTAAATGCTGAATACTAGGAATGTCCTCTACTTTCTGATCAGTGTTGTCACACCCATCTAAACAGACAGTATGTAGTAAGTGTATTTAAAAGTGATTTCTCAGATCAAAATTATACAAAATAGAAGAGCTTGAGCTATCTGATAGATATTAGATGATAAATCTGATACAAGTACAAATCAGAAGGATTCGGCCCCTCCAGTGTGCACAGGCAGAAGGGCAAATAGTAAAACTAAGTAATTCAGGCATCAATCAGTAGAACCTCCTCAGAAGGAGTATGAATATATGTGCTGCCCTTTTATCCATAAAGGACATCAGACTCATTTAAAGTAACTGGAAACTTACACAAATAGATAGAAAGTGACTTTCCTAGGATGGCCAAGAAATCATGGCGATCCAGTTCCATGTGCTAATTGGTATGCTTCTAAGCACCATATTTAACTGGATTTTCTTCTAGCACTAATGTTCCTCTACTGACACAACCTAGCAGGCAATGTATTTACAAAACTATAATAGCCTGAAAAGAATTAACAATGAACAATGTGCAAAATAGTCAATTACAGGCTTAAACTTTAAACAAGCACTTACAATGAAGATTTAAAAAACTATCTTGGCTATTGGGTCATTTTCCACGCTACTAACTGCTAAACCATGTGCAGAACGTGCTTCCAATTTACCCGTCCAGATTTTCTAAAACGGCAGATAGCTTTGCTCTGCAGGCAGAATCAAGTTGGTTTTCAATTTGATTTTTAAAACACGGCAGTTCTGCGGAAAACCAATAAGTGTTTTGCTACAGATTATGAGCAAAAGAAAGAAAAGGGGAAGTAGTTTTTTTTTTAAGACTCTAATTTGTCAGTGAAAAATATAACCTCACTTTGGAAAGAGGTAGTACTTGAATAAATTCTACAGCCCTGTCGGTTTCTGAGGAGTATTTGCTGGTACAAAAATAACACATAGGAAATTAGGATGGCTTTTTAAAGCTACAGAGAAAATTTGAAATGCTTTCTAGCTAACAAAGCATTTCTCAGGTTTAATAAACAATATTGAAAGTTTTACTCTCAGAATTGGTGGCTTCACTCCTCCTATGGTGCCAGATCAAATGATCAAAACAGAAGTACAAAAGAACTTTTGGGTTTCCACAAATGTGCAAAGAATACTGGTGCTGTATAAAATAAACACATGAAGCTCTACATCCTTTTAGAACCCTACTCCATGACCAGACCTGAGCTCATCATTGCTGTGATGAGCCAATATGGGTTGGCTATTCGATGTACCATGCACATTCCTCATGAGCAAATGAAACAGAGGAAGCCAAAGAATGGTTTGTCCAGGAGAAAGTCTTTAACAGCAAACAGAATGCTGATGTCCCTAACAGCATGGCCCAATCATGGTATTATGAAAACAAGTTTGGTTAAGCTGACTACAGCTAGAGTCAACCTAAACCTTTCAATAGGCTCCATTTCTTGGTTTACAAACATACTGAAACAGATCTGAAATAGCTTTCTTCTCTCTAAGAGTGAGCCTAGTTAACACCTTGCAGTAGGATTCTGTTCTTAAAACTGCTTGGGACCTCCCATATGGCTCTCGGGAATCCCTGCTTGTCACAAGAACTGTTTTCTGAAAAGTTGTAGTGAGTCTACTTTTCATAATCTAATATTTAATGGCATCCTATAGCAAACCCTCAGTAAAGGAAATAATTGTCTCTCAATTTATCTTCGGTATTTTCCCAAATTTTCAGCTACACTTTAGCACCTATAATTTAACATCTGGCTCACCTTGCAGTTTTCTGACTTAAAACTAGAAATAGGTGAAGGTTCATCTAGGAATTTTGCCCAAATAATTCTGTTATTCTGTTTTGTTTTGTTTCCAGTTCTTTTCTCACAAGGCCCTTACAAGTTAGCCTGTTAATAATTCTGTAGTCAATGGCAACTCATTACCTGGCAAATTTGGTTAATCACAGAATTCAAAGTCAGGAAACTCATTTGCTTATTCCATTTGTCACAGAAGAACCTTTTTGGTTTAGAAGCATTCCTTCTAGATACCAAGATTTTAACAGCAGAGAAAGGACCCACAAATATAGAAATGACTGCTATTAACTCCCCACACCCACTATAATAATAATGGGAAAATTTTATTTATTGCCTAGATACTTTAAGCACTTATTTATGCATGATATGTGTGTTAACTCATTTACTTTACCCAACAATCCTAACAGATAGATTTTATAATTATTTTCAACTTATAGGCAAGGAAAGTATGGCTCATAAAAAATACTTGGGACAAGACCAGTCAGGCAGTAACAGAGAGAGCCAGGATTTAAACTCAAGGGACCACACTGCTATATATCACATCATACTTTTTCCCTCATCGACAGAGTAAAAAGATAGACTTTTGGGACATTTGAAGACCAAAATCAATGAGAAGAAATTTAGTAAGCATATATATAAACTCCAATTCACAAGGAAGTGGAAAGACCTGATTTTAACACAAATGATGTTTTTTAAAAAAATCTCTAAGATTTAAGTGGGTCACAGCTCAATTTTCAGTTAATGCTAAAATAAGGATGTCTAAATGTAATCTTAGATTATATTACCACTAAGAATGAAAGCAGACCCACCACTGATCAAGCCAAGTTTTGAATACTGAAGTAAGTCTAGGACTGACCACTGAGAGAAAGACCAAACTAATTAGAACATATGTAGATGACACTGACCAGAAAAGTGAGATGAGGTTAAACCATAGTCTATGATATTCTGAAAGAAATGTATATTATCATCCTGGGAAACACAGGCGGAAAAGGTGACAATAAACAAAACAGGTGGCTTCAAAGAGGAAAATCAGTATCCCAGGCTGATGGTTACAAAATTGAGAACTTTCTGAAAGTCTGTTGTAACGCAATGCATTACATTGCCTTATAGGTAGTAGCTTTCCCAAGGAAGAGAATGCTCAAGTAGGAGAATTTGAGTGTCTGTTGCGGAGCTATTCATTCATTCATTTATATATTAGTTTTGTAGTGTCATCTATATACCAACAATTTTGTTAGAGCTCAGCTAGAAGGATTCCTACATCGAGAGGGAAGCTAGTATAAATCACAAAGAACACAACGGATCTAGATCCCAATGGATCTAAGGCCTCTTTCAAAAATGATGGGTAGGATGGACCATGGTGGCTCAGCAGGCAGAGTTTGCACCTGCCATGTCAGAGACCTGGGTTTGTTTCCCAGTGCCTGCCCAAGCAAAAATTAAATAAATTATGGATAAGTAATTTATGCTCAGCAGCAAGGATTCCATTTTACATTCTAACATATCTTATGGGTGAATAAAAAGGAAATTTTTAAAAGTAGGATAGGAATGAGTGATTAAATAACATAACACTGGAGATGATTATGTGAGCAAACCAAAGTATTTAGCTTTTTTAAATATCCCATATTTATAGGGAAAAAAGAGATGAGATAGAGTATGGTTTTTTTTTTTTCAATTTAAGATATTTAGAGAGCAAACTGGGTATCAAAACATAGGCTTATTTACCTCTTGCCTTGGGTAATTTATCCATTCCCCCGACTTCAACAACCAAATAGCACCTCTAAGCTACTTCTCCCATACTCCACATCTTAATGAATGGCACAACCAGCCACCAAGGAGCCCAACTCAGACACCAAGAAGCCAAGGATGATGTCTTCCTTATCCATCAGTTATCCTATCCAACCATTTCCATGAATTCAATATCACTAAAATCTGGAGCCTCCTCTCCATCCCCACTGTTGCTGATTCAGGTCAATCTCTCATCCTTTCCTCTTGGAACTGCTTCAGTCATCTCCTGAGTACTCTCCTGGCCTCTCATATTGGCACCTATTTACACTGCTGTTTAAGTGCCTGTCCTAAATTATAAATCAAGTCATGACACCCCACTATTTAAAATCAATCACTGGGTTGCTCACCAAGATACCTAAGTGACAACCCAATTTATTCTTCTTACTGTACAAGAAAGCCCCTTCACCTCCTGAGGCTTGGATTCCAATCTGTTTTATCACTCATCCCTTTCCCCATGAAACCAAGCCCAGTCTTAGTCAACTACTTCCAGTTCCATGCTTCCTCTTATACACTCTTACTCCCACACTTCTGCACAAGCATTTCTCACCCCTGGCAATTTTCTTTTCATCCAGTTAGATGTCATGCACCTTATAAGGCTCAGCTCAGGCATTATCACCTCTACTAAAAAAAAACCCAAGGACCATTCCTAACCCCTTTCTCCCTTGTCTACCTCTTGAGTCATAGACCAATTAAAACTTTAAAAGTTCACTTTCCTAGCCTCTTTTGCAGCAATGGGCAGATAACTGTTTGAGCTTTGGCCAATAAATTGTCAGCAGAATTCTACTGGTAGCAGAATTCCTAGATTCAGGGAATGCCTTGCTTTCCTGATGAAAGGGGATATATGTAGGTATAGATGCTGCCGTAATCTTGCCTCTCATGCTTCCTGTTGTATACACTGGAGTACAGAGGCTCAGCAGCCATCTTATAAGCAGGAGCTGAAATACTGAAGAATGAAAATCAGCATGCTAAGGGTAGAAGGAAGCAAAGACGGCAACACTGATTTGCTGAATCCATGCAGGAAACCGCCTACCTCCAGACACCCCATTAAGTGAGGGAAATAAAACATTCTTATTTGACTAACCTACTATTATCGAGTATTTTATTAGTTGCAGCTGAACACATGTTCAAATGCTATTGCACCTCTGAGAATTCTTTCCCTATTCTCTACAATTGCGGCAGTACAGGGGTGGTTAAGGACAAGGGGTTTGGAGTTCAGCTGATCTAATTTGGAATTAGGAGCTGCCACTTACTTGCTATCTTGCTTGAGGATGGGCAGGTAACCTAAACTCTTTAATCCTCAATTGTCTCATCTGTAAAATGGAAATGGCAATGCCTATCAAGAAGGTTTACTGTAAGGGGTAAACAAGATGTCATGTGTAAAATACCCAATAAATACCTGGTACACAGTGGGCTCTCAACAATTATTGACATTATTTTGAGGGTATCCCTGATATACAATCCAACAGCACCCTGTGAAGACATCAATTACTGCCTAATACCCTGAATTATAATGATGGTACTTTTCTGATTTTGTCCTCAGACAAAATCTTGCTGAAGGCAAGAAAAATGGGTATCACTAGAGTCCCTAACACAGGGGCTGGCATGGAAGGTTCCTACAAATATTTTTTGGACAAATGAGTGAATGAATGAATGAATGAACCAAAAAACTAATTTGAGTGTTGGACTTTTTACTTTTAGTTGGTTTCTAATACAAATGAAGTTTATATATATGGTTTAATATATATATATAAATATATATATATAATATATATGGTTTAATATTATATATACACACAGAGGGCAATATGATCTCAGGCATACTCATAACACATAAATTTTATGTTACCAAGAAGCTAATCAAACTTTTCAAGCTATATGATATTCTGCTTTGAATTTACAGATTTGTTATTGGCCCTTTCCCTCAATGGTGTAAGAGAGCACTTCCGCTACATCTCAAAATCAAGACAGCTAAGATCTGAGGTGCAAAAACTGCTCATGATACATATAATCAAGCCAAAAACTGAACTGAGGATCGACATTTCATGTTCTCTAACCCTTCCAACTCAGCCTCTAGAAAAGGCTCCTTCTCTGAATATGTACTTGAGGAAGTTATAAGATTAACAAACCCCCATCATTGTATGCATGTGCATATGCACACGCATGTGCAGGGGAGAGGTGAGAGTGATGGTAGTACCTTCTTTAACAAGTGAACCGTCTCCAATATTAGAAAGCACCAAAATATTGTTTTATCCAAACAGTAGTTTGTCATCTCTGGTCGAGACCATGCAAAATAATACTTCATGGGAATGTTATTTAAATGTGACCCTTAAAATATGTTTTCCTAGTTACAAAAACCATGGAAAAACAAGTGTTTGATGTAAAAAACAGTTCTCTTAGTCATTAAGATTTTCACAGATATTGGAGTACTCTTTCTTTTTCTAAAGGGAAAAATACTCAGAGGAAGGAAAGGTGATCTGATCTGATAAAATTTTTAACAGGTGCTGAAATCTATATATTATATTACACACTTACAAACTTATGCTAATTATTAATTATCCACCTAAGTGTACACTACTTTACACATCCTGCCCCTTAACTAGAGCACTCAGAAAAGCCATTGTACGTTGCCTGACTAATGGACCATGTCGTGAACAGCTAAACGGCCTAGCGAATTCAAAGATTTTCCCATATGTACACTTTACAGTGTTAATGCGGATCCATTGCCTCTGCAAACCAACTGCATTTCCACAATCACATTCCACCTTGAGGAACGTAGGCAACTGAGGGAGGGCATCTAGCTATGGAGAACAGCAGATATTTAAAGTCAATTTATTAAGCAGCGTCTCTAAAGTGTTTGCAAGGAACATTACCATGTAGTTACAACTGTCAGTGTAGTGTTGTTGCTCTCATTCACTCTGCAAATATTTTCAAGAAGTCACACAGAGCTTCTTTTTATGGTAGAGCAGGTGTGAACTCAACTTCATTCTTACACTAGTATCAGCTCAGCCGAAAGAATAGCCATAAATTTTTATTTCAGAAGTAAATGAAACTCATGAGGGTAAAGGGTAAAATCTCATTAACCACTAAAATGCTCTTAAAAGACAGTGGGTATATTTGTAGAATGACTAAGGAAAACCATTAATTCTTGGGCATATGTATTTTAAGATATTTATTTTCTAAGTAAATAAATACATGATAAAAATTCACACACACAAAGCAATTAAACAACAAAGAAACAAAAACAGTGATCAAGGCTGCTTCCTTTTGTTTTATTTTAAATTTGGTGTTGAAACTATGTATAGGATTTTGCAATGAATGGAACACCAAATCACAAAAGTATTTATATTTAGAACCCTTTTATTTCTCAGTGCTCTTTCCCTTGACCACATCTTTGTGCTTTATGGGAATAACAGAAATAAGGAAACTGAGTTTAAAATGAAAAAACAGCTGATTCAAAGTCAGAAAAAGATCATTCAGCAAATTCCTGTTTAGCAGGTCAGTATTTCCCCATGACTAGATATTAGGATGCCTATCAGGTCATCCATATCTACCGAGGTGGTCTGTGAAGATTTTATGAAATATTTTTGCTCACTGATCTCAATTTCCAGGTAATATTTATATGAACATCAATAAATAAGAAAAAAAAGGAAATATATAATTAGAAATATACAATATAAAGCATTAGTTCAATCATATATGTCAGGAGACCAATTTTTTTATTTTTTATTTTTTGCATGGGCAGGCACCTGGAAATGAACCCAGGTCTCCAGCATGGCAGGCGAGAACTCTGCCACTGAGCCATGGTGGCCTGCCCAAGAGATCAATTTTTAAGGCCTCCAAAAATATGTATATTAGGCTCATTGCCAGTTACTCTGAAATTTCTGAAGGAGATAAGGTCACTGACAAATTTCCCTCCACAATTTAGTATTGCCCAATTAAATATAATCAGTTACACATAAAGAGTTTATGCTTGCACCCGAACCATTCAGCTTGGGTTACTGAACTGTTGTTAAGAGCACCACCAGGTCTGAACAGTCAAGGTGAGGAAAAAGCATAAGCAATTAGCAACCTAGTAATTGCAGGGATTTAGACAACCAAGCCAATGCTGAAAATACAAGGCTAGAAAATCGTACTTTGGAAAATCAGAACACTCTAAAATTAGCTTGTTACATTATTTTTCCTCTCTCTCATCCTTCACTTCTCTTGCCTCCCCTTCTTTACCAAATGTTATCAGATATTACACACTTTCTATTTTCATGCAGCTTTAATATGGCCCATGGAAGGGTGGCATTTAATTAATCACCTCCATGTTCTGCCAAGATTCACTACACGATGCTCAAATTTGGATATCACTGTTACCTAGTTGGTCAGAAAGCAGAAAATCAGCCAGGATATAATAGTAGTAGGTGTAATTATTTGCATTTACCTAAATAAACTGCAGGTGCTTTTCATGTTATTTCATATCAGCACAGGGAAGCTACTGAGGTGAGAAATCTCCCCAGGCACTAAAGAAACTTGCCTAAGGTTCACAAAAGGAGAGCAGAGAGCTGGGAGGCCCTCCAAAACCCAACTGAAGACAATGAACTTGCTCCGTCCACCACCATCCTCTACTTTCTCTCCATGAGGCCTTTTCTTCTGTTCTACTGTGTTTTAAAATATGACTGTGGTCAAACATACACAATAAAAATTTTCCATTCTAACCATTTTTAAGTGTACAATCCATTGGCAATGATTACACACTGTTGTTCAACCATGAGCACGATATACTGCGGAGCATCTTTATCATCCCACATGGAAATTGTACCCATTAAGCAACAACTCCCCATTCTCCCTTCCTCTTAGCTCCTGGTAAACTCTAATCTACTTTCTATCTCTTTTAATTTGCCTATTTTACATATTTCATACAAGAGGAACGATACAATATTTGTCCTTTTATGTCTGGCTTCTCTCACTTAGCATAAGGCTTTCAAAGTTCATCCATGCTAGAGCAGAGATCAGAACTTCACTTTCTTTTTTGCTGAATATTATTCTACTGTGTGAGGTTTATCCTTGCATCTCTTGGTGGACACTATAATCATTTCTACTTTTTGGCTCTTGTGAATAATGCTGCTATGAACATTGGTGGACAGTACCTGTTTGAGTCTCTGTTTTTAATTCTTTTGGGTATACAGCTAGAGGCAGCATTGCTAGGTCATATGGTAATTCTATTTTAACTTTCTGAGGACCTGCCAAACTATTTTCCACAGTGGCTACACCACTTTACAATGCCACCAGCAATGTATGAAGGTTCCAGTGTCACCATACCCTTGCCAAAGATTTTTAACCTATGCAAAGAACCAATTTCAAGTGACACTTTCTTATAGCTTTTGCTACTAATAAGTCAATAACCAGGAATTTAAAAGTGGTTAAGTACACAATCATCAAGAAAATGAAAAATGCTTGGGCTGTTATCTATTAACTACTTAGAAATAAATTTAATCTAATCCTTATCTATGCTCTATATATTTGGCAATTGTTGATTCTTAGGCCTGGTATACCATAAAAGGAAATACAATGTGATCAACTGAATACCTTTTTCCACCAAAAATAATACAAGGTTCCTTAAGAAGGATTCCAAACTATTGGGAGTGAAGGGAATGAGAGGGAAAATCATATACAGAGGCAACATTTTATGCCAAGCTTCTCTGGAGAAGAAAGAATTGAAGTACAATAGGACTGCCTCTAAAACCTTCCCAAGAGCATGGAAGATATTTGTATAAGTATCTCTGTGATGACAAGCATCTACCTAGTGGTTACTGTGTTACTCAGATGACCTGCAAAGGAGGCAAAGAGTCATCAACTTGTGTGTATGTTGGGGGGGTGGGGGGGGGGGGCGGCGCAATTTTCACTACTCGAACTATACAGGACCATGAAAAGGGAGCTTTTGACCATGTGTAACCAAGAAACTTGAGACCATTTAAATTGGAGAGAAAACTGGCTGGAGGCAAATATTTCACAAAGGGGCACATCTGCAGTCAACAAAGCTGTCCCCAAAGAGGTACTTATTTTATGAGATTACTATTTTTGTGGATTGGCTCAAAAAGAAATCTTTCCATTTTGGTCCTGATATTTACAGAACTGAACATTCTATACTACCTCCACCTGTTTCTGCCTTCTGTTCTTTTCTCATTAGAAAGTAAAGGTATTTGAAAACTGCTATCACCCAAGATCCAACAGCTATAGATTTTTCAATTAATTGCACAGACAAAAATGACAGACATCACTGTGTAGTCCTGCAATGCCATGGCAAGGTTTACTATCCTCTTTAGAATAAAGAAATCTGGGGTTCAAAAGTCATTTGCCCAAAATCCCATTGTCATGAAGTGAAAAAAATCAAAATTAAGACTGAAGTGACCCCTAATCTAGTCCATTATACCAGGAGGCCTCTCAAGACCTGCAGTGTTTAAAACTGAATTTATCTGCTTCCTTGGTCCTAAGGAATGTTATCATGTGAGCAGAGTATTAAAATAGTCTTATATTTACTGAAGGTGAAGATAGGGTTTAAAGTAGACCCACAACTGTCATGGGCATTAGGTTCACAGACATGTTAACTCTATTGATGTTGTGCTCCTGGAGCTGAGGGGCAATGAGAGGCTTGGGAATTGTGAAGTGTTTAAAGTATTTACACCTCTTCACACCCTCCCTCAATTCAGTCAAGAATTAATTATATTACTGGTAAATGCTGTCAACAGCACAATTTTAAGTATCAAGCTTATGCAAAATGTAAAGAAACATCTCTCCAATGAAAAACTTGGAGAAAAACTTTAGTACTAAATACAAACAGTACTCTTTACTTCCCATCCTGCTTACCTTTAATGATAGATGGTCTTTCCCGCTTCCTAGAATCTCATCCTCCTGATCATACCACAGTCCTAATTCAATAGGGGTGGGAAACCTCTGGCTAATTGTTGGGTTCAGCTCTCACCACAATTTCATCCAGTCTTGGCACACTGTCTAATACTAAATGTCTTTTGGCTGCACCTAGTCCTCCACATTAAAAATAAACAAATAAAACTGTGTACATATTAAAATAAAATAGAGGGTCTTTTACCCCAGGCAGTGGGCATTCTTGGCCGAATGCCGTGGAAGATAGCTGGAGGTAACTTCCATGAAGACTGTATAGACAGTGAAGATCTTTGCCTGTCACGTGTAGTGGGATAGTCTAGGGGACTTCTGCTCCAGGATGCCAGACCTGCTCTGATGGATACAACAGAAGATTGAGAAGCCAGTAGGAGTTGGGACTGGCCTTTGGCTCTGCCAAACACTACCAAAGTGGGTTAGGGAAAGGCTGATGACTAGAGCTATAGGTCTACTGCATGACCAAGGAGCTCTGGATATGTTGGCAGGAATTTGACCCAGAGACCTTAAAAAGAAGGTCTGAGGAAATGAAAACATTAAAAGAGTTGACTTTGGTTCATCCTTGCCTTGCTCAAGGGATTTGGTACATTGAAGGGTTGGAAGGAAGCAAAGGCCTTAAAGGTAAAATGAGAACAGCATGCTTCAGACTCCTTTCTCCATGTATAGCTCACATGACTATATTTTGCCCATCTTTCTCTTTCCAATATTCTTCTTTTTCTCTATTCAGTGCCTCTTTGTCATTCTCTTTAATTTGATGACCAGAATTTGGGGATTTTTTTTTTATATGCTGTATGGTGGGGTTACATTTCATTATTTTTTCACATGAGTATCCCATTATTGCAGCCCCATTTGTTGAATTTTTGTTGCTTGTTGTATTTTGTCTGTTTTGCTTGTTTATTTGTTTTTGGGGAAGTGCATGGACCAGGAATCCAGCACAGGTCCCCCGTGTGGGAGGCAACAATTCTACCACTGAACTATCCTTGCACCCCATGAGACACATTTTTATAGTGTGCTTATTACATGAAAGTTTGTTCTTCTTAATTTTCAAAACATTACATTGGAAATTATATATTTTTCTCTTCAAAACTAAACTACACTCAGTGGCAGAATTCTTGCCTGATATGCCAGAGACCCAGGTTCGATTCCTGGTGCTTGCCCATGCAAAAAAAAAAAAAAAAAAAGGTAAACTACAAATCTAGAACTATAGATTGGTAAGCCCAATATCTATCACCAACTCTCTTTTCTCTCATTGCTTTCAATGCAAGAGGCTAGAGAAGTTGTTGTGTGCGTTTCTATCCCTAATTCCAGCCTCTGCAGCTAGAGATGACCATGAATTTAGTTGTAATTGCAGGCCAAGAGGCAGGGGACAGAAGTTGAAGCATTGAGGGAAAGCAAAAGAACCACGAAGACACTTGCCTTGACATCACTGAGCTGCAAACCAATTCTAGCAGTGGCCTACCACTAGATTTCCGGTATGAGAAAAATTATTCTTAAGCCTCCATTAATCATATTTCCATTACTTCCAAGCAAAAGCCTCCCTACCTGATGCAAACTGCTTTTTACTTTTATTTGAATCTAAATACTTTATTTTCTCATAGGATCAATAAATTACTTTGAGAGAAACCTTCCCTGGAATTTAGAAGAACTACATTTCTCTGTTGGCCATTATGTTCTAGTAACATTTTTCTGGTATCACTTCTTCTAATTTTATAAAACCTCATTTGACACTAAGAGTGTGAGATGATTGTAGCATTAATTGTTCTGTGCCAAAAAGTAGGCAGCAGGATGCAAAGGATGCGGGAGCAATGACAAAGAAGTGGGCACATTTATGAATATGTTCTTAGGATATTGGAAACACAATTTTTCCAGTGGCTTTTCAAAAATTATTGATTTTTACCTCTTTCCTTAAGAAAATAATCTGTGGTAGATTTATTGAAAGCAGAAATCTACTACACTGTAGCATGGAACATTTCCTGATATCAGAAGAATAGTCTCTGCAGTCCAGGATGTAGCACTATAGCATAAAAACTAAATTTTTACATGACTCCTTCCGGTTTAGGGTTTTCTTCATGACAAAATAAGGTATAGACTCAACTTTAATTTTTGGGCTTTTCATTCAGAATTTAAACTCTCTATATCTGATTCCCTGATTTACTCATATATTAATTCATTCAAAAGCCATTTATTGAGGTTCTAAACTCTGTGCCAAGCGTCAGCCTATGCATAATGCTTTTCTCCTGGTGGTGCAACTTAATGCATTATTATTCTATCCCAGATCAATTCAATCACTTAGCTATAGATCTGGAATGAGTTAGGGTAGAAATGAAACATCCATTTGAATCAGGGTTTAAAGAATTATGTTTGGAAAACACTACGAAATTTACTTGAAGGTGCATTAAAATAGAGATGAATAGATTAGAAAGAATGATAAAATATCTCTAGATATAAAAGACAGTATATAGATAAAATGGCATACCTAAAAGATCAATGGACCATTAGATGAGAAAATTACCTCAGAGATCATCCAAAGATCTGTTTCTCCCTCAATTCAAAGATGTGAAAATGAGCCAACCTGTGGACCCACAGTCAGTTGGAGCAACACAGAGAATATAAAACTCAGTTCTTTTGAGCTTTCCCAGATTTAGCTCAATAATCAGTATTAATAAAATCACTAGTGATGATGTTCGAAATTCATGTTAATAATTCCGGGAGACATTTGATTTTAACATACGGAAATAACATACATATACATGTATGTCCGTACATACAATTGGACAATAAATAAAGACAATAAAAACAACTAAGAATACTATTATAGATTCTTCTCCCAGAAATTGCTGGAACTACATTATGTGTCCAATAAATAACAGATCAAAACAACCTCAAGCTAAACAAAAGTGCCATTTAAAAGGCACTGAAACTGCACAAAGAGACATGTCCCATAACTAACGAACTTGCAAGCAGCCTGCTCATATCACTAACTTTAGAGCACTTTAAAAGTGAACTAAAGGGCAGTGCAACAGTGGCTCATTGGCAGAGTTCTCACCTGCCATGCAGGAGACATGGGTTCGATTCCCAGTGCCTGCCCATGCCCATGCAAAAAAACCCAAAAAAACAAATGAACAAAAAAAACAGAAAAAGTGAACTAAAATTTCTAGAGCTGACATCCATATGCACAATTGCATGCTCATGTAATTTCTCAAATATAATTTTAACTCTGGTGCTTTCAAATATCAAATAACTGCCATTATTCCTTAGTTTCCACTATTTTCTCATATTTAAATTCCTGCATGGAAAAAAATCTAACCAAGAGATCAAGTTAAATCTTATCCATGCTTTGAAAAAATTATGTTTCTTTGTGGTCATTCTTTTCCTTCGTATGCTAAGGTTTCCAAAACGATTTTTTTTCCCAGGAAGACTCCTTTTGGGGTGTTTTTGGTTTACAATGAAAAAAAAAAACACTCCCTGCTTTAGCATCTACTCACATTTGCAGTTTTACAAGATGACTGTGGCAATCTCCTTGGCCACTGGGATTTGAAAACACTCACAACACTTCACCTCTACGCTGGGCTAAACTCAGGGTAGCCATAAACACTTTGAAGTAATACAAACTTAAATATTTCTGCTAGGCAAACTGAGCAGTGGAACTGAATTATAATGAGCCAGCAGCTGTCACAATATGACCACAGTAACCAAATCAAAATATCAACCGCTAACCCAGATGAGATTCAAAGGTCATCCCATAAGCCAGCAGCTTTCTTCAGTTCTGCCTGAAACCACAATCTAATCTTGCAGTAAAATGTTCCACTGAGCTAGTTTAGAAACCAGTTACTACATGGTAGTAAACTATTTAGTACACTACTAAAGAACCATCAGTATGACTAGAACAAAATATCACAGTAAGGAAACTGAACCATTCACTATGGGACATGTGAAAACACAGCAGCTGATATTGAGCTAAGCTGCGCCCAACTGTACAAAAGTATCACTTTTCACATCCTTCAGTTACCAATCCATGTATGCAATCTTACTGGGAAACTTGCTCACTTAACCCTCAAACAATCTGGTTTTCAATTAAGGCTCTCGCATAATAGAAGGAAAATGTATGCTTAGAAGCTTCCTTGGATCAAAGAGGTTTAGCTAGAAAATACATTGTCCATCATTGTAAAAATATTTGGACAATTATCTGCAAAAATTGAATGCTTAGCAAAAAGAAAATAGGGATTTCTTTTTTAAGAAAAACATACTCTTTGCATACTGTTTTTGTCAGGATTTTCAATACACTCCATTGCATATAAACAATCCTCTTAAAAACACAGGTCTAAGGCCCATGTTCCCTCTGTCCTATTAGAATATTCTCAAAAGTAACCACTGACCACCTGTAAAGATTTCATCAAACTGTTAAA
This sequence comes from Tamandua tetradactyla, assembly GCF_023851605.1. Lineage (NCBI taxonomy): Eukaryota > Metazoa > Chordata > Mammalia > Pilosa > Myrmecophagidae > Tamandua > Tamandua tetradactyla. Next base: position 26,986,882 of record NC_135344.1, on the reverse strand, counting down.
ACTTCAGCAAACCAGTTACTAACAGAGTAGGGAGATATTATCAGTGGTAATCACAGGTAGTCACAAGAAAGAAGTGGTTTGTTTTCTCCAGATACAGAACATGGAATTTCAACTAAGGGAGAAATGCACATTGGCTTGAAGCCACGCAAGCAAGGAGTGAGCACATACTGACAGGTAAGAGACCATATGAAATGGTCAATGCATGCAGCTACCTGAAGCAAATGTGAAGCCACTTAGTGCTTCAATCTCTCAACATCTCCAGAATCCTTACACCACACAAAAATCCATACACATTTTTTTTTAATCAACGTTTAGAGACTTGCTTCTTTATTTGTTCTATGCTTTTCTTTAAAGGACCTATGCAATATCAAATTCTGAAACTTTGCATGGCAACTATAACTGCAGACAGAAATGGAAAGAGCAAAGAACTTTATAAACAAGGAAGTGAATCAAATTTTGTAGTATAATAAACATATTTGTGTGTATATATATGCACATGTATATGCACACAAGTGCACGTGTGCTCACTTTATTTTTAGTATAGGGATTCATAAGATATCAAATAGTGTACTATTTTCAGGCATGCAAGTATTTTCTAAAAAGAGAAATTAATGGAGATAACTCTTTTACTCTTATAAATTATATCCCATTTGTGTAATACACAAATAAATTGAATTTTGGTATTTCCATGCTTAACATAGGTATATCAGAAATACTGCATAACATATATGTAAAACCATCCATATGAATACCAAAAGTTCAGAATTGTAATAAAGGGTTTGTTACCATAAGAGTTTATGAGCAAACACGTTAGCATTACCTGTATCATTTCCCCAAAACAGTAATAATAGGGTACTCCCATAAAGTTTAAAATGTGTAATAATAATTCACTCCCAAAAGGAGAGAGAGGTTCAGTATTTTCTTTCTTCCCTTGCAATAAATAAAACTTCACTAAGTGAACAGTTTACTAAAAAATAAAAAAATTAAAATCAGGTCATCTGCAGTTAATAACTCCTTCCCGTAAAATTAGTGTCACTTATTTCTGTAGCAGACGCCTAATTCAGTCACAGGCTTGATTGATTTGACAATAGAGAATCTGGTCCAATAAAGTGGCTGATTTATTTCTAATGCTATAGCTTTTACTCAAATGTGACATCGTGGCAAAATTAAGTCTTTGAAATGTAAAGAAACCTTTTGTAGTTGTAATGAGAACCAGTCAAGGGTTCTAAAAAGGGATATCGGATTGTTGTCAAAAACTTACAGGAAAGTCTAATAGTACCTTTTTTGGCAGAGGAAAATCTTCCACAAGGGTCACAGCAGAGGATTTGAGTTTGGACACCAAGAACAGTTTCAAATATAGCAAATATTCTATGAGTTTAAGCTGTCCACTACTCTAACAGATTTTATTTCGTCTTTGTCCCCATTTGTAAATTGGTTATCCTTAATTTTCTGAAAACAAGCTTTCTTTGCAAAAACGCAACATAACACCAACATGGCTCATCTTAAAAAATGGTTTCATTGTAAATAAACAGCAGCTTGGGCAAAATCAATGCGAATCTTTGTTCCCCGAGACTAGCACTGAGACACTCAAGTCACTCAGGAAGATGTTTGGGATGTGAGAAATTACAGTGTTGGTAAGAGTATTCAATGCAACATCATAGTTGTCTGAAAAAATATATTTTAAATTCTTCTCTGAACTAAAAATGTGAGATATTCCATACTTGTTTAAATGTCCTCTTCTCTCTTTTTCCTTTTTTTGTCCACTGCACCATGCCCTCTCAATCTGAGGGCGACTTCCCTGACCTGAGTCTGACACTGCGCCATTAATGTCAGATAAACCATTTAGCCCAAGCACAATTCTTTTCTGTGCAAAAATCTGCTTGAGGTGGAAAATGTAGCAGTTTGTAAACAATAAAGAGCCATGTTTCAGACCAGACAGCTTATCTAACAGAGAAGGCCTTTCATTGGGAACAGTGGGTGGGAGCCTCGTGGACATAGTAGCATTTCCTACCACAATACAGGGGACTGTCTGGGTCTCCATATTTAAGAGTTTAATGGGAAGGAGGGCAGACGGGATAAAAGAGCAAGGCTGACATGGATTTTCAGCTTAAACAACAACCAAGTGAAAAGAGTCAGCTTTCTCCCTCTAGACTCTCGGTCCACTTTTATTTTAAATACTATTTGGATTGAAAAAGTGTCCTGGTTGTAAAAGCATTTGCCCATGAGGAAACACGAACAAAAACAATTATTTACTATGTTTGTATTGCTTGTTATACTCTGCAATATTAATTTATCAAGTTGCTCTTTAGAATGAGATTTTTCTCTCATTTATTAACAAACTTTTAAAAACAGGTAGGAATTTATTTTCTCTATTTTATTTACTTTAGTTCATTAGAGGGTAATTTTAGAACCTTTTAAGGAAGTCCATCATTACACTCCTTAGGTGCTACTTCTCAATATTTTCAAAATATTCTTTTGTTCTATTTTGATGTTAGGCGAGGTTGAATAGAGAAACAATGGGTGTTCAAATTAAAAGAATTATATAAAAACTAAGTTGACATGTATCGGCTCATCTGTATCTATATATCCTACAAACCGGAAACTTACTGCACCTCCCTATCAACAACCAGTAGAGATTGGGATTCTTGTTTTAATTACAAAATTAAAACAGAAATATAAAATTTACCATTTGAAAGTTTAAAAAGTACAAATAAAACAACATATATTTATATGTTATAACAACATAACTTCCCAGTTCTCAAAGTTAGGATGAGAATTGAAGATATAAACCTATGATGTTATTCGTTAAAGGTAAATTGATAGTATCTCTCTCCTTTGACTATATTGTATTAAATACCTGAAATCCTTCCGAAGGATTTGATGTTGGTTCTTAAAAAATGGCTCAGATTCAAAGATTCTCTACACCTTAAATAACTGGTATAGCTTCCAAGGCTTAAAAATCAGGACATTCTTTAAAAGCATTTGCAATTATGGCTTCAGAATGATATAATTATGTTGTGTGTTTTCCTTGGAGTATGGTCCAACAGCTTGTGCCAAGAAATTTAACTTCATTTATTGACGGATTTGCAATAGAATTTGGCCAGGCTGAAAGATTTACTAATATTGTTTAAAACTCACATTTACGGAACAAAGATCATTTTTTTCAATCAAAACTAAGGTAACCAGCTATAGGGACCTTTTAAGCCACCATGAATTATCTTTTCATTGCTCAAGTCACTGCTGTTAAACAAACATCCCTACAGAGTAGTCAAAAGCAGAAAAATATGCTAAGAACGCCAGTATGCAAGGCATGCTGCAAACTCAGACCGACTCAAACCACATGTAGCTTGCTTTCAGTGAAGCAGGATGGGGTCTGCCTAGATTATTAGCACTTAAGTTCACACCTTGATAAATACACAATCAGATTCTGTAATTCAATTTGAACACTTTATACTGTTTTAAGCACAGTAAGCCGATCGATACGATTTATTTCCATAACCCCTATAATAAAAACTTGCAGCTAATATTATGTATCACTGCCAACCAACGGGCTCCAAATGATAGTTTTATATTAAATATTCACCTCTTTGACTTCACCAACTTCAACTTCTTTAAAAAAACTATTCTTGCAATGTTGAAATTGGGACAAGTGCTTTGTGTATAAGGAAGATAAATTTCCCATGCAAATTCAGTATCACTGAAATTATGTAATTCCACATAGTTTTATAATGTAATATTTTATGCACTATTACCAACTATAGACTGTCAAGACTTTTCTGCAATTTAAAAATACTATAGCGAACTGACTAAAGATCCAAGTTCCTAAAAACAGAACCTCTGTCTGGGACAGGTATTTCTCCTACCTTGGTAAAATATAAGCATTCAAAAGGTACATGTTAATTTAAAATTAATCTTACTTTGTATTCTGGAATTGACAAAGGGTGGAGAGAGATTGTCATGTGACCCAAGGTCCCTGCTGGTCATGTGATCATAGGGAGTCCCATCTCCATAGTTCTGTAAATGAAATACAATGTATTTTAATTTTACATTCATAAATCAGCATGGAAACATATCCCCCCATCACTGAAACTTCCGTCACTAAAAGAAACTGGAGTCCATCATACCCACATTGGAACCTCACTCTAAGCAGCCCGAGTTTTCAGTTATAGTGGGTTAGGGAGGGCTCTTGAGTCTACAAAGTTCAAATTTTCCTCAAAATAGCTAAGAAAATCTTGCAAATTATAATAGTGGTACCAACTTTTTGAAGTTGTTGACATGACCAAATGAAGAAATGCATGCAAAACACTGGACCCAGGTAAAGTATATTACAAATATTAAAAACTTATTTTCATAAACCTTAATTATAAAACAAAGGTAAAATTGTGCTGTGAGGGAAATTACTCTTTTTGGAAACCAAGGAAGACCCATTTAAATAAAATATGGTTTTATAATAATGAAATTCAATGTTTTGTTATAGTTACTGGGGTTGTAAGCGTAAAATTGGATCAATACATAAGAATGTTAAGAATATTATGATATAACCATGAATAACATCAAAACTTTAGGATAAATTAGTATTTCTGCATTTGGACAAAAGTATGCCACAAGGTTAGTTTTAAAGCAGACATTAATTTTTGGCAGAAATTTTTCATGATTATGGTTATTTCCTTGCATTAGTGAAAATTTAAAATTAGAACAATGTTTTTAAGCTGCCCAGTACTTAATTTTAATGAAGAAATTTGTTAATGTATAGGAAAGGGTTAAAATACTCTGCATTACTAAAGTGAGTAAAGCCACCAAAGAAAAGAAAGAAAGAAAATCGTTCTGCTCAGCTGGTTGCACTGCCCATAAAATCTAAGTCAAATTTACTCAGAGGTGTCAGTTGGCATGTTAGACAAATGGCAGAATCTGCCCACATAAAAAAAGACGGATGTTATATGAACAATGAAAATGCACATCACCTCACCAGAGAATGATTGGAACCTTAGGGACAAACAACCCCATTTTATATCACTTTTCCTCATTTAGGAAAACTAATTTGAATGACAGCATAATCTATTTCTGCAATGTGTTGATTTATTAAAAATATGTCACATTTTAAATATCTATCATGTAGTTTACATTCACTCATTTAATACCAGGCATTGCATAATAATAATTATTATTATTTGGTAAAAGTCCCTGTTAGAGATAGTATAGTAAAAGCTTACTATACATTATCTAATTTAATCCTCAGCCCAGTACTGAGTGACTTAGCAAGGCCATAATGGGGAACAACCTGCCACAAATAATCTGTTCCACCAAAACACCCTAGATTTAGAAAACATAAATTACAACATATTGATTCAAAATTATTCACCAGCACTTTCTCTGAGAAAAATGGCAGGACAGATAAAAAAACTAAATTTAAAAGTCAGGATGGTGGCTCAGGAGGCAGAGTTCTCGCCTGCCATGCCAGAGACCCAGGTTCGATTCCCAGTGCCTACCCATGCAAAAAAAAAAAAAGTCAGGATGATTCTAAATGGATCTTGTTCACAGAAGCACAATTAAACCTATGACTTTGTATCAGACAGAGAAATCATAAGAAGTTAAGTAAATCTGAATGCACTACATGATAAAAGTTCTCTCATCTCCTGTACATGCCATCAAGAGGAATGGATTTATTCCTGCAAGCGCAGAATGTAACGTGAGGAGGAGGAAAGATTTCCTTTACCCATCCGTACAATGCATTAGAATGTCAAACTCAACAGCTGATGCAATGGCTCAACAAAGTTATTGGTAAGCTTAGAGATCCTGCCATACAGGGAAGAGCAGAGAGAAGATCATAACATCAAGGGACAGGTGGAAATGTATAGCCATGGCTCACTGAAAAGTTCTCACTTTGACAGCTCGAGTATCTTTCCTGTCTCTATGCCAAAAGAGAGATATCCTCCTGACCCCTGCAAATTAATGTGAATATTTACAGTAAAATATTACCCTCACTGCAGAATATTTTATCTATATATAGATGCTGGGTGGGGCAGGAGTTGAGGTATATTTGCTTTACGATGTACATTGAGTCTATTTTTAATTCTGGCCAGTAGATGTACAGTATAAAAGCTGACATAGATTTTGGAGGGCCTAGAAGTTAAAGACAACTTATATAAAAATCACATATATTTAAGTTGGAAGGAACATAAAAGATCCTCTGGTTCTACTTTTTCAGTTTATATATGAGGGAAATGAGGACAAAAGAGGTGAAATGGCATGTCAAGGTCATATACATACTAAACACACATAGCCTAGCCTGCCCCCACATGCGTTCCTTGCCATTCCATGCTCTTCAAACTAACAACGAATGCCAGGGGAAAAACATGAAAAAGAATAGAAAAAAACTGACACCAAATAAATGAATGAGCCCAACTGGTGACCAAAAGTCCTAGTGGTGGACTAATGATATGTTTATGAAATGAATCAACTCTTCACCATCAATTAACATTTTAGGTATAGCTTATTGGTAGATATAACCTCGTATTATGTTTTTGCAAGTATTCAATAGTTTATTCCCACCAATACATTACTAGGAAATTAGTATTTCTTTTTTTAAGTTGTGCCAACCACACCAAATAACTTTCTATAATACTAGATCAATAACTGACAAAGTTAAGATAAAATATTTAAAGAAAGTATTTTTCCTTCTGCTTGGCAAAAGTGGAACAGGTGTCAATTACAAGATCTAATAAGAAAATAGGGGAAAAAAGGATTCCAAAAACAAGACAGCCTACATTAAATTCAGTATGCATATATTGCTAGGCTGTGTGTGTGTGTGTGTGTGTGTGTGTGTGTGTGTGTGCGCGAGCATGCGTGCGCGCGCACGCGTGTGTGTGTAACTCACATTCAGTTTGCAATTTACATATATGGGAAGTCTGGTTGTGGGAAAAAAGATTAGATATACTTACCCTGGATGGGCTTGGATGTCCTCCATTCCCCCAGGACCCTGAGCTACTTCTGTCTTCTACATCTAGGGATAAGAGAAAAGTTCTTTAGGCTTCCTTGCAATAATTCTTTCTTTTTGTATGTGCACTTTTAAATTAATGTTTCAAATTAATCTCCTGTTGCCTTTAATTAAGAATCAGGCACAGGACTACCAGGATGGTAGTGGCTTCTGACCCATCTACTTAAATTAGCTCATTTAAATTCACAGCAGAAATGAACCGGACCCTCAGGAACCAGAGGCACGAACATAAAAATTACTTCCATCCTTCAGTGTTTCATAGCCTCAAATTTTATAGGCATGAAACTGCATTGAAAGTTTTACTAAAATATTTTAGATAAAATAAGCTTTGAAATACACCAACACAACCTGAATACCAAAAAAAGAAAGAGTTAATTTAATATACATATCCATACAAATACTGGTGACATCCTTGCCAAATGATGCTCTTTGATACTTTTTGTTCTCGAGCCAACTCTATCACACCAGACAAGAGATATGCAACAGAAAATACAAAACAAAAAAGTATTCAGTAGTCTATTTCCGCCAGTCCATTACAGGGATATTAGGATTTTTTTTTTTTAAGTTGTACCATATGCAAAATTGTCTCTGTCTATTTTTAAACTAGACATATCACTTGGCCTACAATCCTCACCCTGGGCTTTGAGATCTAGAAATTAAAGTTCTTATTAAATGAGAAAGCAATGTTTTTTTTTGATAGATGATGAAGAGACCTGCATGAACTCCGAGAAAGTTGGAATGAATTCTCACTGATTCTGTACCAGAGAAGTTCTACTTCTGATTAGATTACTCAAAAAGTTCAGTAAGTGTTTCAAGTGGCAAATACTCAGGATGGAGGGGATAAAAACGAAGTTACCATATTAATTGTTTAAAAGACAAAAGTGTTTTAAAGATGAGTCACCCTATATTTATCAAAGGCTCTGGGCTTTTGATGAAAGGCCTTTTATAAAGATGGAAAGTTTCACTTTTCTGTGATTTTGATCACGGTTGAGAACAGACGGCCATCACACACTTCCTCTGACAGAATTAGAGGAGGAGGTGTGAAACTTTGGTGCAGGAGACACAATCCCATTTATTGTGTTTCCTAACATTTCAGTGATACTGTTTATCCCCTTAATGCACTACTGTCATTCCTTTTATTACTGCTATTTTATTATCAGCAGAAGTTATCATTCTAGTATAATTAATTGATTTATTTTTGGGTACAGTTGAGTACATAGTGTTTTAGAATATCTTAGGAGACAGAATAGCAACAACAAAAAGCAATCATTACCACTAAACTTGAATTCTCTTTAAAAAAAAATATCATTTTTTCTTTCTTTTTATTGCACTTCACAAGATAATCCAACTGCAAAGAGATGTCCCCCATGGACAGTTAAAATCAGTGCACTATAAACATTCGCCAAGTCAAAAAAGCCCCAGGGAGTGCATCAAGGCTGGAGAAAAGGTAGACTCCTTTCTCAAAAATCTGCTGTTTAACAACCTGACATCCTAGCCTATCCTATGTATGCTGAACTGAAGTACACAAAGAAGTTATTTTCAATCCCCCTGGGATGCTCATACAAATGAGTTGTGTAGTCTACATAGTTCTCTTAATTCTGAACCAAAAAGCAAATGTTTTAAGCAAAAAAAAAAAAAAAGTATATAAATAAAATCTCTCAACCATTACAAGTTTTCAGAAGTCTGGCACATCTTGAGTTCCTTTTCACCTGAAAGAGCCAGCTTGGATTAATTTAGGAGATTTCTTCTCATTATATTTGGCCAAAAAGTAATGAAGGAACAGATTTGAATCTTGACATCTACCATACGACTGCATACTGTTTAGACCCATTTTATCGTTCCAATTTTAAAAGAAGATTTGAAACATGAAAAGCAGGCAGGGACAAGAAGGAAAGGGTACTGTACTAATGTTAGGCCAGGGGTTCAACTGGGGCTGATTTTACCCCCACCCTTCCCAGGAGACACTTGGCATGTCTGGAGGCATTAATTTTTATTGCCCCAATTGGGCAGTGGTGGGGGTGCTTTTTATGGATAGAGCGAAGGAAATGGTTAAACATCCTATAATGCACAAGACAGCTTTCATAACAAAGAATTATCAGTCCCCAATGTCAATTGTGTTGAGTTTGAGACACCCTAGGCTAGAAGGAAATTTTTAAGGAGCAAAAAGGGAGAACCGAGTTGGAGACATTTTGATTTATATTTTAGTAAGACCTTTTACTAAATACACAGTGATTTAGGCATTTTAACCCAGACTTGAGCTGAATTGTTTCAAGAGACCTTAATATACATCTCTGTCCACAAAATAAAGGAAAAATGATGGTCAACTAAGCAGGCAGCTAATTAGCAGGCAGATAAAACACATGAAAACTTGAGTATTCCCAACTGGGCAATTTCAAAAGTGAGCAATCCACTAATTAAAAATGCTGGAAGTCTAGCTTTTTCAAAACAGGTTAAATACTGGCTAGGTTCCTTCACAAATAGATTCTCAACGAATCAGATGTGACTGCTCTTTTGCCATCCTTTCCCATTTCCATCTTTTTCATTTCCTGACCTCACACTGCTGTACTTGCCTTTCTGCTTCCTCCCTTTTATTGTTCTCTTTAACAGGCCTTTCCTTCCCTTGGCCTCCTAATACACCTAAAGGATGAGAACAAATTGCTAACGCTCCTAAACCTAATAGAACGATCATATGCTTTCTAATTATATTTTATCTTTGAACAAATATCTATAGAACTGGTGCTCATTTATCTATAGCAAGAACAGACAAAACCATAGCATGGATAATTGTAATTCATAATGAATATAAATATGATACTTTTAAGGCATTTATTCCATCCTCCCTCCTACTGAGCTTCTTCAGACCTGTCAGTTAGTTAGCAACCATTTCCTCAAAAACTGTTTGAAAGCATCTCAAAGCGTATATGAAGACCACCTACAGCTGAATGACCTAGAATGTTCATATCCAAATTAACTTCCTAGGACCCACTGCAGACCAACTGAGTCTGGATCTCTGGGGATGGGACCATTTTTAGCAAGAGGTCCAGGTAATTTTTATGCACACAGGAGTCTGAGCCAACCAACTCTACTGTAAACACAAGACAAAGGCATCCCTCAGAACACCAACAGTTGATCATGAAAATGCAGACCATAGGCACTCTCCCTTTACTCTGACCTTAAAATTGCTGCCTGGCTTGTTGGTTTCAGCAACATTCAGTCCACAATCCCATCACACCTGCAACTCAGAGTTCTTTGCACATGATTATAGCATTATATACAATACGGTATGAGAAGTTTATCAAAATGCATGCTATAATGGAATAGACATTTGCTAAAGATAGGTCACAGATTTAGGAGCCACTGAGTGGCCAAAGCAAACAGTTATACACTATTCACAATGGTCATAAGATGAAAATAAACAAACTGTTGAGGGAATCATAACTACTCCTGGTAAGAAACTTGAGAGAAGATGTCGCCTGTGCTCCCAACACAGAGAACAGAATGTGAGGTGGCAATGTTCTCCATAGGATCAACAATCGGCACAATGATAAAGTCTGTGTGGTGGCTCAATACTATAGTTAATTCAATATGTAGGCTTTGTTATATGGATAACGTGAATCTATACACAGCTATAGAGCTAAATATTTATAGCACCAACTGTGATACATCTTCCTTAGGAAAGAAACATACTTTACTCATGTAAATACCTCTCAATAACTTGTATGCTACAGTACAGATATGGCCTCAATAGTTACTTTCTGAAATGAAGTAAAATAGAAAGTAAAAAGTAGGGAACAACATTTTGTTCTGAGAAGTGTTTACAGCTAGATAAATAGTGAGAGAAAATAATACATTGGGAAGATGTGTGAAATTCATTTAGACAACAAATGAAACACTGTTTGGGATGGAAGTTGTCTGAATATTTAGTTCCTTCCTCTCCCCATTTCTGCTGCCACCCTTTATTCAACATGGTAGTAAGCAACAGGAAGACAAAAATCTGGGAAGCAGGAGGGAAAGCAAAAGGCAAGTAGATGACAAAAATTATTCTTTCAAAAGACTGAAATTGGCTAAATTGTGCAAGATTTTTCTAACCTTTCTAATTTCTTATTTTACTTTAAATTAGAAGACTAACTGGTGAATTGATAAAATTGTTCTGGAGGCAGCTTGACAATCCATAATTTTTTTTTTATTTGAATTGCTCCACACAAAAACCCCTCTAAAGTACCTGACATTTCAGTACGAAAACACAAATGTTAAGTTTGCGCAAAACTAGGACCAAACATTCAATTTAGAGAAAATATGTACAGGTATGATTTTCATTTTCTCTAATTTCCCATCAATAGTCACTAAATTTATGATTTGGTTACTGAAATCTTCACTTTGTTTATACAGAGAATAAGACCAAAGCTATTGGACAGGCTGGGCAAATGTCAGAAAACACAGCCCTGGGAAAGAGAATGGAGACCTAGATTTTTGGCAGAGACTCTGAATTAACCAGCTCTGTGGTCTGAGCAAGGCACTGGCCTCTCTGAACTCATTTTTGCCAACTGTAAAATAAGTGGGTTTGATTTCCATCCTTGGAAATAGGACAGGCTACTGTATCTGGACAATCATCCCACAAAAAACTAACAAATCTTTAAAACACTAATGGAGCTGACAAGACGGTAAAGAATTATCAAGCCAAAATCAAAGTGAAAGCTTGAACTAGAGAAGGAGAAATAACATTTTTGCACCAAGGTCATTTGCCAACCTAGAACTGTTAATGGTCCCTTGGGTCAAGGGAAGCAGAACTGAAAACGCAAGACCCACCCAAGGAGGGGAATCTAACAGGAGACAAGACACTGCTTGGAGAGCTGCCTCGGTACTGAGCAGAAATGAAAGGCAAGATTGCAAAATATCTACAAGGAATAGGAAACCAGAAAGTGTGATCCAGCAGATCTGAAAGGAATGAAATAAAATTTCTAGAAATGAAAGTTAAAATAATCAAAATTAGGATGAAGGATTGGACAAAATTGCTAACTTTTAAACTGTTCTCCCAAGCCCTAATGGTTCACAAAAATATTTCAGGACTTGCTTCGGGGGTGTAAGTGGTATTTGTTTATTTTGTTTTGTTGGAAGGGAAGAGAAGCAGATATTGCAGAATAAGGGGTTGTTGGTACCCTGAATACAAAGTCAGAATGCTAAGCACAGAAGAAGAAAAGAGTATAATTGATCTGTAAATAAAGAAACAAATCAATATGAACAAATTGAAAAGTTCATGAAGAATAGTGGGAGACAAACTTGGGGTCTTAAAAACCAAAATAAGGATACAGATTTCATTCAGTAAGAAGTGGTAAGGCACTGGGAGTTTCTAAGAGCTTGATAAGACCAAATTAGTGCCTCAGAAAGATTAGACTGCTAACTATGTGAAGGCTACTTGTAAGGGAGGGGAGACAGCTGGGGGACCATGGAAATGGCATAGGAATGACAGTGGCTACAAACTATGGTTGTGGCCATTTTAATAAAAAGATGAATGTGAAACAAATCCAGGTTAACTGGGTCTCACAGAATACTGTAAACATGCTTGAGGTTTCAGAGACAATGCTCAGCAGCCAGTTAGAAACAGGAGACTAAGAAATTCCTTTTTAGGAAAGATTAGGACTGCAAATGAAGCAATTTACAGTTGGTTATTAGTGTCTCATGTCAACTATATAAGAAGGGCAAGGTTAAGGGAAAAACAAAGTAGGCAACTCTTCTCAGGCAGGAGAAGGGGAAAAAGAATGAATGATTGTACCCAGGAAGTCTGTCCAAAGAATTACTGGGAGGTCTCTGTTTCAAAGGTGCAGAAAGGTTCAGAAGAAGGCACATAGAAAAACAAATTCTGGCAATCTGACCTGGATATAATGAAGCCAAAACCCAGATTTTAGAGTTGGAAAGAGTCTTGGACACTGCCTAATGAAACTGGGTAATTTTACAAATTAATAGGGCCAAAAAGTTAACTTTCATGTTTGAGGACACATAGCATAGTTCATTGTATTTAGAAAGAACTAGAACCTATCCCCCTCACTCTTATTTTACTGTTTTGGGAAGGACAAATGATAATATATTATTTTAGGCTCTCACCTGAGAGCCAGATGACCTGTTCATGTTCTGGTCCCAACACTCAATAACCGTGTACTCTCAACAAGTTTAATCGCCATGCCACGGTTTTCTCCTCTACGAAAAGGGATAATAGTACCTCCAACATTAATGGGTTGGTGTTAACTAACACATGCTAAACACTTAGAAGAGTACATGCTCCAAAGTAAATACACATTAATCCAATAATCAACACCTACCCTAAGTGCCTAATTTCCCAACACTCTCCAATATCTAAAATAATCAAACCACATAAAATATGTAAAGTTGTGATTTATTCACAAAAGACTGAATCTCATATTCTTATGACTTCTACTTCAGCTGAAGCAGTCAGACTATTAAATAGTGTCCTGGACTTAGGAAATAGCCAATATATTTAAACAAACTCCATCTTATCCATATACAAAGTGAGAATCAGTAAGCATTAGACTTGTTCAGTGACTTAGTTTATCTTTAAAAAATCCTCTGTACATCTCATCATTTCAACATATTTCTATGCCTGCTATATATGATGTACCGTCAAAGATTATGTATGCTGAGAGGAAGTCCAACTAAGAGCAAAGATTAAAGATTATATAGATTTAACCTAGGTTTGGAATATGTAAGTGTGAGAGTTACTGGACTGTATTGGTTTGAGGCAGAGTTGTGTATCGGTCCTTTCCATGCTTTGCACCCCAATCATGCCAAGCATCCAGAGCCCTGGAGTTTCATGACATCACCAAAGCAACCAAAGTCGTATTTTGCATTGTATATGAGTCCACAAATTCTTGATCTTGTAGAAATATACTGATTTTCTGATGAAAACGTCTACCTACTCAGAAGGAGTTCAGAGATTGAGGCTAAATTCTGTCAGGAAAGATTATCATCATGAAACATGTTGAAGTCTACACTGTCTCAAATCCTTCTCCCTGCAACAACAGACACTATTAAATATCCTCCACACCATTATGGAGATTCACAGACTGTGTACATCTGTGGCTCCTACTAATTTCCTAGTCCAGGAAGAACCCTTGGCTGAGCCCTCCACACAAACTGAGATGGCATATGCTCTCCGTCAGTGCCAGATGAATTTAGAGTTCAAAATATTTCATCAGCAAAGAGCGTGCTAAGGATGTGCACATTTTCATTAGCACCCAGTATAATAAGAGTTCTAAGGAGAGTAATTTGAAGTCAAATCCGAAAATTGCTACAGACATAGGAAAAGTTGAAGAGCTTCAGATATTGAAAGACAATGTCCACACAACCATGATCACATCTTTCTGTTCCTATAAGAAACAAGATATGCTTCATAATGAATGGAAAACTTCCCCGCACACTCCCAATCTGGCTGTGGTGGCATTTCTCATGCTAAATCTAAGACATACTGAATGTAAAGAATGAAGACCTGGGCATTCCATTTGTAGTAGATTTCTGCTATCAATTCTGACCTTCTCAGAACTAATGGATTTCCTTGTCAAATAAATCTGAGAACTCAAAGGTCATGTGTAAGATCTTATATTTTTTACACATATCAATTGTACAAGGAAAAATAATACGTTGCAAAAGTATAGTAGGAACAGTCTGTTCAAAAGGGAGTTACTGCAGTATTTTAGCCTTTATTCAAGTCCAACTCAATTTTCCATGAGGGCATCTTTTAAACAGTTTAAAACAATACGTATTTTTCAACTCATACATGTAATTTTATGTGGCAAAACCATAAAATTTAATGACTTAAGAAATACAAATTGATACTTAAAATGCCAGTTTGATAAATAATTTATTAAAGTTATTTCAATTGGGAGAAAAAAAGCCAAGATAAAACATACAACAGTTTTATCTTTTCTTCTTTTTCCCCCCTGTACATCTTTTCTCCCTGGGGTGCCATCTGTGAAGCTCTGGGAAGGGGCAGGCTGGCTTAATTGAAATATTTGTAGGCTATAATTGCTATACATAACCACAGTGGTCTACTTCTCCCAAATGGAATACATTCCTCTTGCTTTTTTTCTTTTTCTTCTGCTTCCTCATATACTTTAACTAAATCTACTACTACTCCTCGTTATTCTAGACTTATCTCCTCCTCCCATTTTAGATGCTTAACTAAGATTGGTAAAGGCAACTGTTGTGAATATTTAAAAATCCCTAAACTGCAGGTTTCCAGCACATCCAAATCTGCTTAAAATAATCACTCCCAAAAACTGATTTTAATTTCATCCTATCAACATGTCAGACCTTCCACCTGTGTCTAACACAGTCGCCTATGACCTGCCAATAACAAGTAAGCAATATTACATGTTATCTTCAGAGGTTATGTCTTAGTTTTAGACCAATTTTCTTTGTATTTAGGCTCAAATGCGCAAACCACAGTTTATTACTCTGCAAAACATCAATGAGAAGGCTTAATTAAGTAACACTGACAGATAAATCCATTTCTTTCGCAGTAATCAAATCAAAGCAGGTTGACATAACACAGGAACTTAATACAGTTATTCCCTTGTAATTGGAAAAAGGCCCTTTACTTCTCATTAAAGCAATCTTCTGGGTATTGGCATAATAAGAAGGCTCAGAGCTTTAATACTGCCCTATAAAAGTCTCAAGACACAGACCCCTTAAGCAAGCAAGCCAGATTATCTAATTCCTTGATCACAGCAGAACAAGTAGTTCCTACTGTTTTAAACTACTAACTCTGTATCTCTGCTACAATTATAAAGATGTAAAATCAGCATAAAACATATAACGGAAATCTGTAAAAATGCATAAACTGTTTATAGTTTTATAAATCTACCTCTGCATGCATTTGAAGGGAAGCAGGTCATTAAAAATGAATCTCAAATACTTTACAAATGTGAAATTGTAATAAGTTGGATCAGGGAGAAATGTCCTTATTTTACTTGATGGATTCAACAGGATGCATTTTGCATAGTCCACTAATAATATAGTACAATTTTGTTAATCAGAATTATGAGAGAATGGAATTAGAAGCAAAATGCTTAAATTTTTGCTATTTTATGGTAAACTGTGGCTGCTCTATGTGAGGACCTTTTTAGAAAGAATACACTATTATACTTTATTAAAGTCCCCAAACTAAGCAAAATCAACCTTCACTCCTTCTCTCCAATTTTGAATGTTTCTGCCATTTTATTATTGATATTTGACCAACCTCAAAAGGATTCTAGCAATTCTTTATGAAATAATATCATATACTCTAGGATAGTAATTCCCAAAAGTCTCTGATCATCAAAATCCCCCAATAAGCCTCAAAAAAAAAAAAAAAAAAAAAAAAAGATTACCTAGTCCTACTAGAGAACTAATGAAGAAGAGAGACCCAGACTTGAAATCAAGAAAGAATATTTATTAAAATTCTCTCCATTTCTTATGCTTTTGTGAAAGTTTCTAATGATAATGCAGTTAAAACTGTATTATTCATTGTTCTGAACCATTGGCAAGTAGGTTGCATCAAGCATATCCCTTTACCCCTTAATACTGCCGTGTGCACTTCCTAAGAACAAAAATAGTACAATTATTGAAATCAGGCAATTTACCATCAATGCAATACTTTTATCTAATTCACAGTCCATATTTCAATTTGGCATTCTTTCCCTCTTCAGGAGAGTACTCAGCTACTGCATTTGGTTGCTGCACCCCTTTCATCTATTTTGATTGGGAACAGCTCCTGCCTTTCTCTTGTTTTTGTGATACTGACATTTTTAAAAATTATAAGCCAGTTATTTTACAGAATGTTTTTCAGTTTGCATTTATCTGAGCTTCCTCGTGATTAGATTCTGGTAATACATCCATGGCCATAATACTATCAAAGTGACCTTGTGTCTTTCCCGGGATATGGCACACAGAACCAGCACAGCATGTTGGTGTGCCCTCATTTATTAAGTTAATTTTGATTACCTGATTGAAGGTATGTGACTTCTCCATTGCGCAATTACAATATCTCCTAGGCAACTTATCAGAAATCTAGGGGGAGTTTCTTTAAGACCATTAAAACTGATTTTTAATTATGTTTATAGAAAAAATATATTTTAAAATACAAAAGTATATAAAGCAAGAAACAAGAATTCTCTTAACCCCCACTCTCCCCACCTTCTTATCAGGGATAACTCATGGCAGTTTCCTACGTAGGATTACAGATCTGGTCTGTGGTCATCTGGTTTTTAAAGCCAAGGAAATGTGCGCAGGAAATGCAAAACTAGACTAAAATTTGTTTTATTTGAATTGGTGAGAAATATTCTTTCGTTTATTTATAAATTCTTGTGAAATCTCAAAAGATACAATTATTGGTGGTGTCTTACCTTGTGACCCAGGTGGGGAGGAGAAAAGGAAAGGAACTAGAATAAATTAAGACATATTACAGTATTAACTCTGAAGCAATCCAGCCAAAGTGAAGACAAGACTGAGGAACCACTTGTGAATTAATGCGAGGTATAAAGTAAAGCCAGACAATCCACTCCGGAGTCTAGGCTACTCTAACTGGCTGTTCTTATGTCTCCTCCCACCATATTCTATAAACCATTGTGTACAAAGAAGAGATGCAATAGCAGTAGTACTTAATTACATTCAAGTGTATAAAGACAAGCACACTTAGGTGAGAGAGCTGTAAGTCTAGTGTAGTTGCCTTCGGTTGGCAAACAACAAATAAGTGATGTCGATCTAAAAAAATTTTTAAAGGGGGAAATAAAGTGACACAGTAAAAAGGGTATAAACCCACATTTAGAGATCAGGTATATAAAAGAATGAGCCACAGAAACAAAGTGAGGAGTACAGCTCTAGCATAGAAAAATGCATTGTGAGCAGAACATTGTCATTTCATAGAACATATGCATAGTATACCATATTGAATGAGTAATATTATTGTAGCCAACATAAAATAGAAATGGCCCCTTTAACCCTCTGATGAAGTACTTGCCATTTGATAAACTGAACAGGGCTTATGGATCTCCACTCTGATTTAAGACTGATTAGAAAAATTTCCTCACAATTGCTTTTCAGCCAACTGCTTGGCAGACACTGGCTTTTTTGTTTTTTTTAATTTGGGCCTTTTAAATGTGTATATGTGTAGAATTAGCACACACACATATACACACACTTGAATTTACTAATAGTTTCTCGATATTAATAATTGTGTGTGAAACAGTTCCCATATGTGGCAACTTGCGCAACTGATAATCTTCCTGTTTGGGATCAGATTATTCAGAGGGTCTGTTGGTTTAAGGATTTTACATTTTATCACAATAACACTACTACACTTTTATATTCTGCTTTCTAACCTCCAAAAAACCTTTATATTCATCTCATTTTCAATGATCCATCTTGAATTATTCAAAATATAGAATGGGGATCAAAAGAAGTTACATACATAAATATGAGCAGGCCTACATCAATTTTCGAAAGAGTGAAAGCAAGAAAAAAAAAGAAAGAAAAGTAATTGGTAGTTATCCTGTATAACAGAGGATTCAAGTTCCAGTAAGACTTATTCTCACCACTTTTTTTTTTTTTTTTTTTTTTTTTTTACACAAGCAGGCACTGGGAATCGAACCCAGGTCCTCTGGCATGGCAGGCAAGCATCCTTGCCTGCTGAGCCACTGTGGCCCGCCTATTTTCACCATTTTCTTGAGATT
The DNA here is from genome assembly GCF_023851605.1 of Tamandua tetradactyla. Lineage (NCBI taxonomy): Eukaryota > Metazoa > Chordata > Mammalia > Pilosa > Myrmecophagidae > Tamandua > Tamandua tetradactyla. The sequence continues at coordinate 26,968,168 of NC_135344.1, read as the reverse complement.
ATCTCTAATTCTAACAGGTCGTGAGAACACTTGATAAGATAGGAAAGGTGGATCATACTAGAATGGTGTAGTACTCAAATCTAGCAATTTGAATTTTTAAATCATATCTGCTGATCAGTATTCCAAACAATTCCATTTCACCAACATGGCACAAGTTCTGCATCTCTGCGTCGCTTTGAGAGTGGTTCGGGCACTGACAGCAGGTCAAGGGTATGACAAAAACGGACCATTGCTTTCTCCAGACCATGCTGCTGCTCTTACTTTCACTTTCAAGTGCTTTAAAACAGGCTCATAACTCAAGTAGCCAAACACATCCACATTAATTTAGTAGTCCAGCTTGTGTAGTGGGAAATGAAACGCACTAGCAAAAATAACTGGTATTTTCTTAGCTTTAATCACATCACATTCATCAGAATAATCATTTTTTCTTCTAGTAGGTCTGCAACTCAAATGCAGCCTGCTTTGCCCATGTCACAATCAATGATCTACTGGTCAAAAAGAAGTCCACTGTTATGATGTCTACGCCCACAGATTCAGTGAGTGGAATGGTAAAAAGCCATAACTCTTTCTCAGGAATGGAAGAAATGTTATTCGTTTGAAAGGAGATAGAGGAAAAGAGCTGAAGAATGACAATAACCAGGCATTCTGAGAGAAAACAAGTGGGGGCGGGTACTGAGGAAGGCCAAGCAGTCGGTCAAGAATACTGATTTATCTGATGAGATGAGCAGAAAGTTTGATGAGAAAGGATGCCTTCTTCGCACAGCAAAGATTGCAATGTGACTTTAAGATTTTGTTTTAGGAAAAAACACTTTCTGCCAAATGTGGTTTGTAACAGCACAGGCTAGCCATGAGTGATATAGTGGGAAAATAGCCACTAAGCCAGATTTTATTTGATTTGTACTGATGATTTTTATTAGAATACATGGATCATTGCTTCAACCTTTCCATGTAAAACCAAATCAAATTCAAAAACTCACACATCAGTCACCTAACCTTATGTCATTCCTTCTGCTTTACTAAAGTTGAGCCACATTTCAGCTGATCTGTCCTCGATAAATCGTTCAGTTACTCAAAACTGTTGGGCCAAATTCTGGGAGGCAAGTGGCACACAAATGCAACCACTAAATCTGCAGTTACAAATAAGAAAGCCAAAGAAAAGAAATACTGCAACCCTCATAAATACAGGAGATCAAAACAATAGACAGCCAATGCAAAACAAGATCAAATGAATTCTCGTCATTGTATCAGAGGTATTGTAATTTGTTTTTAAAAGGCCCCATCTCTCTCAGCTTTTTTTCCCCACCTTTAAATCAAGGAACTGTAAAGGACTCTGGAGAGCAGTTGCTCTGAAACCAGAGAGAGCCACAAATACATGGTCTAATGAGATTGAAACTGCAATGATCAGTTTTATAAATCAAAAATGCCAAATCTTCAAAGTGAAGATTACAAATGCTAAATATCCACTATGTGGAAAGTCTCTTATTATTTATAAGAATTGCTTCACTAAAGGAATTGAAATTAAATGGCAACAGATTCCCGAAAAAGTGCCTATATCCTACTCCCCACTGTTCCTTTACCTTTTCCTTTTGCATTAGCATTTTCCTTTCTTTCTTACCAACATTGACAGTTTTAGTTAAAAGTTACAAACAAGAATTAGAGTTTTGATATCCATTTATAGTTAATATATCTGCTCCATTATCATGTTTTCTTTTAGTCTCTCAAACAATTCTTGAAATGTACATTATTATTTTCTCTTCTGAGGAGATAAACAACTTTCCCATCAAAGGCCATCATCAGCCAGGCATCATAACCTATGACTTCCAGAGGCTGAGAATGTGCTACGTGGTAGTTTCTCATCAAAAACCCAACACCTTGGAAACATAGTGGTGCATCAGAACTTTAGATCTCTGGTCTGACTCCCAGCAACCGAAACTAGGCTACGAATCTACCAATCCCCATTTCTTCTCCCCCCAAAGACACAGGAAGTCTATATTTCCCAGCCTTCTTCGCAGTCAGGTGGGCCATAAGGTGAGATTTGACCAACGGCATGTGAACAGGTGCAATAATTGCCTTTTCCAGGCCTGGCCCCTAAAGCTTCCCAAGTAACCCTCAATGCATTCATTCTCTCTTTCTTCTTTGACCAGGCAGTTACAAAGACCAAATCAACGACCAAGGCTCTAGGAAACGGCAGAACTAATACATGTAAGAATCCAGACCTGAAGGACTGCAGGGAGTTGAGCTTCCCCACCCCCCTATCCACACTGCCCTGTGACACCTCAGAGAAATAACCCTTTATTCTGCTAAACTGCTGAATTTTGGAGATTGTTGTTTCAGCAATTAGCATATCGTGACTAATGCCTCCACTAAAACAGACTTCTGTGAATTCTGGCGCTATGATTCTATCTTCCAAGTAAAGCAAACACACACAGTTAGAGCTGGCACCAGTCAAATTGTGAAGCAGGGGAAATTGGTCTTTGAACTAACCTTCCTCCCCTTTCAGACTTGTTTTCCCCTCTTAGCTTTTCCTCCCTCTGAGCGCCAAATGTTCTCAGGCTGCTCAGTCTCCTCTGTCTCAAGAAAATAAACTCAATGCATCATTATCCATTATTTCTTTCAATGATTACTCTTCCAAACACCACCCATGGAGGTGTCGTGAGCTGCTGGCTACTTGAACAGTTTTGGAGAAATCTTTAACATCTCTGAGTATATGTATCCTCCTCTGTAAAATGGGAATAACTGTATCCACCCTCCAGTACTGTTGTGATGATTAGAGATAATTTAGGTCAGCTGCCACCATGGAACCTGGAACATAGGTTACAAAAATAATAATCTCTATTTTATTCTGATTGTATTATGATTGTAAATGACTAGATTACTAGTCAATAATCTAGATTACTGATTTCACATAAAATAACATTCACACAAAAATGAAATGCAGTATGTGATCACTAAAAAACAAAGGTTATGGAATTTTAGGAAGAGAGTTATATATACTAGAATGGTCATTAGCAAGGTAATGGTTTTTGTGAATACAGTGATGTTAAATGTCAAATGGGCCTAACAGAAAGCATCACTCTTAGCCTAAGGAATAAACTGCTACTACTTCAGGATCTCTCATATCACAGCAAACAAGGTGGTACCTAAGCCCAGTCTTTCTACTGATTCAGTAATGAATCTGTGCCAGCCATAAAAGAGATGTGACTCAAATCAAACAAACCCTAACCTAACAGTGGTACCGGGTAGGGGGTTATTTCACTTAAAAAAAAAAAAAAAGACAAAAACAGTGAAACCAGGACACTGGCACTTTTCTGAGATTTATTTCCCATAGAAAGGAAAGGGACGAAAGCAATGGTGTGCTGGAGAGCTGCACTGCCACTGCACAAACATTCCCACTCCTGTGTACTGTCCTCACATTGGTAACTTGAAACAGCCATGGCAGCAGCATTTACACCATGGAAATTGGCAAACATCGCACATCAGGGTTTTTTATTTCCTTCAAAGGGCAAACAATCATCTACTACCATATCAATGCACACAATCATTCATTGTGAGGTGTTCATACTCAAAATGTCTCATTTAATTCTCACAACCCCTACTGAGGAGAGTCTTATTATCCTTATTTTACAAAGGAACAATCAGTCCTCATAATGTTAAGTGACCAGCAAAAATATCCCAATTTAAGCTACAAAGCAGTGATCCTGAAGCCTGAGCTCTCTGCACTAACAAGACTGTTTACAAAAGTCAAAGGCACCTGGATTTCTTTATTTTACATATCAAACACATATTCCTATAAACTCAGAAAACTATTCCTTAAAAACATCCAAATTCTGACAGTCCATATTAATCACCCTCATTTTTTCATAATTGCTCATTTTGGTCCTGGATCCACTCTGCTAAATAAATACACGTTTCATTTCTTACAACCCTTACCTTTAAACATCCAATTCAGTGTTTTGTACATATAATCTTTCAAAGCTTACTCATTACACCACCTCAAGGAATATACTTATATCTAAGGGTTGAGATAAGTTATGAGTCATCTTTAAATCAATTCTTCCTCTTATACCTGTTTTTACCAAAGCAGTCTCCTCTATCTTGGACTGGGCTCTGGACAGTTCAGTGAGTGAGTCTAGGCCTAGAAGGATCTGGGATTCAGATGAATCTAAAGTCAGATTTAGAATCTTAGATTAAGCCTCTAACAGCAGTTCAATAACAATCACTGTCAACAGCTTGAATCAGGCTTGTATGTGGTGCTTACGGGCAAAGCATATAGCAGAAACATTTCGGTCACCAAAGGTTAAAGCCTGAGGTGTGGGTGGGAAAACCCAGGAAGCAGTAGCAGGTTTCAGGTGCAGTCTGAAGTTCAAAAAAGGCTTCCCCACCAAAGGACACTGAATGGCAGCAGGTGCCTGCCATCTTGGTAGATGAAACATTATCACTCTTCTTCTACCTAAAGCCTGGTGATTTAACAAAACACAGGGCCTTCCAAGGGCAGAAAAATATTTGTGCAAAGGCCCAGAAGCACAAGAGAGCATTCCCAATGCAGGCAATGGCAAAGTCCTCAATGAGCATAAAGAGTTGGTATGTAAGTCATAATGGCAATCGATGAAGAATCTTGGGTTTGGGAAGGGGAGAAAAGGACACAACCTTGTACATAGTGCTAAGAAGCTTATCATTTACTCTGCTTTGAGAAGCACCTGAGTATAAAAGTAACAGGTTCATATTTGAAATGGCAGCAGTGGGGACCATGGACTTTTAAAGGGAGAACTTGGAGACAAAGAGATTGCTAGGAGGAAAGAAACTATTGTAATACTAAAGATAACAGACAATGGAGGTTTATACTGGGGAAATGGAATAGAAAGGACTTAGTGGGAAAATAAGGGAAATCGATGGGTGATTTTTTTTGTTTGTTTGTTTAATGAATGTTGGTGCAACTTTAGGGGCAGGATGATAAAAAAGATATACTTTAGACTTGATCACTAATCATCCAACTGTGAAAGTCCAGCAAAGTAAATGAAATGTGGGTCTGAGCTCAGAATGGAGACAAGCAGATTACAGTAATTTTAGTTGTCATCTAATCCTAGTCCTTTTAAATAATATTGAGCATTTACTGCCAGACAAGTGGAAAATCCAGAGGCAAGCAGACTCTAGGGTTGATCAATCCAGTGGATCAATCAGGTCAACCAGGATAAAGATTCTTTGCATGTCTCCACTCTACCACTTCCAGTGGCAACTTTATCCCTAAGGTTGGCTTCTACCATAGAGATGTCATCACCATATCTACCTGCTTACTCATTCACCTTCAAATCGGAGACAGTTAAGTCTACAAATGAGAAAAATTTCTCCTGACCTTTTCCCTGGGTGGATCATAATAGAATCAATCCTTAAAGGCAGGAAATAACATTCATGAATTGGCTTAGGCCTGGATGAACTAAATTAATCACTGTGATAGGGAGAGAGGATTACCCTGAATGGTTTAGTCCAATCACAACTGTCCCCTAGAGATGTAGTCATCCCACACAAACTATATGGAGCCCACACATGAGGAAGGAGTGGAGTTCATGCTGGAGGGACAATCACAATTGGAAACAGATTCTCAAGAGCCATCACAGTTTACAGTGTATAGCCAAAGAGGTCTTTGTGAACAGACATGCCAACCTCATTGTGACACTCCTCCTTTAAATCCTTCAGAGGCACCCATTGGTGTTAGGGTAAGACCAACATTCTTAATTATGGGCATGAAGGCCACTTTGGAAATGCACACACATACACCCTCATTTTCTTTTCTCCAGTTACACTGATCCCCCGGCAATGTTGTCAAGCACACCTTCTAGGCCTCCTGCTGCAGAACCTCGAACATGTGTTTCCTCTAACATTCTCCTATCTACGCCTAACGCTCCACTTCCCTATTTTACCTGTTTCATTCCTATATCAACTCTCAACTCAACTTTATCTTCCTTAGGGTAGCTTTCTTTGTTCTTCCTGACTAGTAATACATGTCCTCCTGAACCACCTGTCTTGCCCTTCTCCTTCATTGAACTTGTCACAGTTTTTGTGATTCTCAAGCAACGTCTATCTTCCTCACTGGACAATAAGCTTCATGAAGAAAAGGGCCACGTCTGGTGTGCTTCCTATTTTATCTTCAATACCCAGCAGAAAGCCTGGCAGGGAGTAGACAGTCAGTATAATTTTAGTTAACTGCATTACTGGGTCATCACCTCTCAACATGGTATGGTGTACAGAGGAAAAAAATTTTTAAATGCTAGCTGAATTGCTAAAGTCATGAAACACTCCGCAGTGTTCCTTGGATTTTGAGAAGGATAACCTAGTCCAACACAAATTCATAATAAGAATTCACCCTGTCTGTCCACTATTAACTGTAAAAATTAACTTTACATGTGACATACCACACATCTTTCTCCACAATTTATAAAATAGCTTGTTTCACAAATACGCAAGTATAATTAAGATTCAGTAAGAAATATGTAGATCAGTATAATACATGGAAGCACTTGCCTGTCACATGACCAGAGAGAAGTTTATGTACAAATTTCAAGTTTAGGGATTTCTATAGCAAAAATTCAGTGAAACAGTCAGACTTCATGTATGTCTTATCTCTTGGCAAATATAATCTCTTATATGGTCATTGTAAAGGGAAATATTTGCCTCTTTATGCTCACTTTGATAAGCACCCTAGCGATTTAGTACACATTATATAATCATTGGCCTCAGGACAGAGGAGAAAACAACCATTACCTTTACAGTAAAACAGCTTTCTATGATCTGGTGATATCAAGGTAGAAAGTGGGTTAGACATTCTCTGACAGTTATTTAGACAGCATGTACAACTCAACACTTTTGAAAACCTATTCATTGATGCTTTTCCATTGATTAACAAGCATATCATTAATACATTAATTTCTGCTTCAATTACAATAATCAGACACTGTCAATAGGGTAACAACAACAAATACCCTAAAGCAGTTTACTGCTTTTGAATTTTCAAAGCACTTTCTCACCCAACATTTTATCTTTCCTCGTAACTTTGATATATCAGTGAAATTTAGTGGTTCATCCAAGTCTCGAAGGCAAGTTATTGAAAGACCCATAATTTCTCCTTCTTACCTCTTTCCAAACTGTCTTTACTCACTTTCCTATGCCAGAAAGGAAAGAGACATCTTCAGAAGCTGGAAACCCAAATATCGATGAAGAATGTTCTCTGCAGTAAAAGTTCTCTTTCCTCTCACAAATCAATAATTCACCATCCCAATTCCCTAACTCCCAGCACTTTTTGGAGGGTTAAATATGCCTCATGGGAAACCCTATTATTTAAAGGTATACGGACTCTGAAAAGTGTTCTTAATTCATTTTCATACACTTTTTCCTCTTCATCTACACAGATACAAAAAGAACATTTTTTAAATGAAGGGGCCTATGAAGAGGCAAAGATATGATTTACTTTTTAAGCTACACCTGAAAATTATCAACAGAAGATTAAATAAAATACACAGACACACTAATTAACCCACCAAGGAAGAAAAGTGCTGTTGTAAATAATGGATCATTTAAGAAAACTCTACAGTTCAGTCCAAGTTGCTGAAACTCACCCTATTCTTAATTGTGTATGACAGTAGGGGCCAGAAGTAAATGAAGAGGAATAGTGGAAACCAGTTCCTGTGTGGATAAAAAGTCTATTAAAAAAGTTCACTCACATAGACTTAAACATGAGCGTTCCCTGTGCATTGTGGAAGAAAAAAAAAAAACACAAATTTATCTAAATTATAAAAATACAAACATCATTTCTACTTTTTTCAGAACATTAATTTATCAAGAGATGCAATGCTACTATTCTAGCTACTCAGTCTCCATTCCCAAATTCTTTCTTCTTTAGAACCTGCAGAGTGCATTTAATTGCTGCTGTTGATGTTTGTTTGCTTGTTTTCATATTTCCATCTTTCCTCTAAGTGAATCAGAAGCAGCTGAACACATTTTCATTCCAGAGGTAGAGACTGAGTCTTGTGAGCCAATCAGACCACTAGCTTTCCGCTGGCCTGTGACTGGTTTAAAAACAGGCACCAAGATACAAAGGCATGTCTCCCACTAAGTTCCAGGGAATGTTTTCCCTACTCCAAGGAAAGAGGGGCATAGGAGATGTTCCTTTCCTTCTCTGGGCATTTCCCTGTTTGGATGTGATACATAGAACTCCAACAGGAATCTCCCTATTTTTCCTTGGATGAAGCTAGTACAGAGAGGAGGAAAAAATACAAGAGCTTTCAGAATAGGTTCTGTGAGGTAATACATTTCCTGATGTTTAAGCTAATTTGAGTCAGGGTTTTCTTTGTTGAAGTTGAAAACATCCTAAACTAGATAGCCAATTTCCCCTTCCCATCACCTCAAATTGGTTTTATGAACTTGGTGCTCACTCAGTAAATATCAATTTTGGATAAATTTTGGATTTCACCTACTGAAAGGCCACTCTCCTTTGTCCAAGCTCCAGAAAGTCATTATTTTCAGGCAACCTGCATGTTATATACCCTATAATTCCCCCATTTCATTCTTCTCTGATATTCATGTACGTCTACTCTTTCACCTCTCCTGCCCTTTGTAAGCTCTCCCAAATATCAAACAGCCAGCAAATACCTAATGAGCACTTTAGCATAAGTAAGGATAATGGCTGCAAAATACTGAAAAAAAGACTTTTTCCTTTATTATCATTCCTGCTATACAAATGGACAAAGTATTAGTGAGATAGGGGGAGGGATTTGACTCTCCAGACCTCAGATTCAGACTTCCCTCAAGGAAGACTCAGAAACTCCTCAAATTGTTGGCAAAATTTTACACACGTTTTTAGGTATATGCATTCTTCTAGGAAAAGAGTTCATACTTGCACTGGATTTTCAAAGCAGCCTCTGACTCAAAGAAGGTTAAGAATCTCCACTCTAGATCAACCACTTTTTTTGTTTTTTTGTTTCCTGTTTTGGGTGTGGGCAGGAACTGGGAATTGAACCCGGGTCTCCGGTATGGCAGGCAAGAATCCTACCACTGAGCCACCATTGCACCACCCAATTTCACAACTTTTTAACAAACCACAGTCAGTATTTGTTACATACACTTGACATTACTGTAAAAGAAGTGAGGGCAGAGATTGTTTTTACCAGATCTTCATATTTCTCTGTAATAGTCTGGACTGAGGTCTTCAAGGCCATTTATAACTCACTTCAATAGAAGGAAAAATAAGCCCCATATACCTAAGGATATGTACATTCTTAACATTTATAATTAACACAAGCTTATTTTTTCAGTTTGGGCCTCGCTGAGTAAGTTATGAATCCCGAGCTCAAAATTCAGTTGAAATGACAAAATATAATACTTGAATAAATTGCTAATATTAACAAAAAGGTTTAAGTTAAGCTACAAATCTTTATTTAGAAATTGCTTATTGGCATATTTTTTTAAAAGAAGAAGGAACATTCCAGGGCAAGTTTCAGAGGCACAGCAGGATTTGAAGAGGTTGCAGAGTACAAAGAAGGGAATTTCAAGGTGTGGCAAGGGAAAAAGTGAAACAGTGACAGTAGAAAAGGTAAAGCTATAATTTAAAATACACTAAATAATACAGACCTTTTTTATTTTACTAAATAGTGAGTCAAGCAAAGCAATAAGAGATAAGAGATCTGAATCTTCTTCATTAGCAATGGTTAGAAACATTTCACTGGACCTCCACCCAATTCTATTACGCTGCCATTAAATATTCCACGCCCACCTCTTTTCCTCTCTTACCAGTGTCCCTGGTTTCAGGCTTAGCCCTATCCAACCTAACTCAGGAGCCACTGACAACTGCTCCTTCTCCATACAAAAATCTTCAGTGGCTCCCACTGCTTTCTGTATAAAGCCTAACTCTTTGTGATCTGCCTTTACCTTCTTTCTAGAGTTACCCTACCAGCACTGCTGCTCCCTTCATCAACCCTGTGCTCCACTCTTATCAGACTCCTCATTGTTACCCAAAATATCCCTGCTTGTTTTGTATCCATGTCTTCCCTCCACCTGGCAACATTCCTTCCCATTAGATAAATGCATGCAGAATGAATAAATGAACACACACACACCATACGGATAGACCTTAGGAACGAAATACAAATTCCACACAAGGGTGAAATGTAAGTATTTATGTAAGATTTAATCTCTTAATATTTCAATTTTAAGGGTAGGTGGTACATGTGACAAATACACTCTGTAATCTACTTAATATTAAGTGGTAATGCCTTCTTATGACAAATACGAACTTTAATTTATCCTTTTATGGGAAAGGGTTTATTGTTTTACAAAATCATGCCTCATACTAGAAGTTCAGAAATTGGAATACATACGTATAATAGTGTATTCTAGACTTCTTCGACTTTAATATGTATCTATGTAAATGAATTTGCAAATTGTGTTTCCTATCTATAGCCTAAGTTGATAAGTTTAATTGCATTTATACACAAGAATTTTAAGAACCTGGACTTCTGTCCTCAAATATCTTTGCGAATTTAATGTAAACTATCCCTAAGACACAAATCTTTACAAACATTCATGGACTTTGGATATCTGTGACCAGAACCTAAAACAGTGTCTTTGCTAAGAGCTCAGTGAATATACGCTGAGTGAAATAATTGTATTTTTTTTTAATTTAGAAGCTTTGTCATGAAAAGAAATAACATCAGCTAAAAATCATGAAATTTTATAAAATAATTATAAACAACTAGAAGGGATTTTCAAAATGTCATTTGGTATTTAATCTCCTTTCAAATATACATTTTAGTTGTACATATACTAGAATAAAAAAATTATAAAAACCACAGAATTGTAAAACACAGAGTAAACACTAATGCATAGTAAACTATGCACTACAGTTAATAGTATAATTATAAAAATATTGTTTTATCAACTGTAACAAAGGTAGCACGCTATGACAAAATGTTAATAGAGAAAACTGTGTACATATGGCGAGGGGATGGTATATTGGAACTACACTTTCTGCATGATTTTTCTGTAAATATACAGCTGCTTTAATAAAAAAATGAAATTAAAAACTAGAATTTTAAAAGTGAGGTCATTAAAAAATGTCAAGTGCAACAGATTATTTCAAGACACAATATAAAAAAGAAAATACTTTTTCCTAGTAAGAGCCTTATAGATTTGTGATTATATCATTATCAGTTTTATAGCTCTAAAATATTAAATGGGGGGTCGATAAAAACATAGATGAGGATGGAGTCAAATCTGATTGGAAACATTTTTTTTTAATCTGTGAAATGAAATTTACCAATTATTACTCCTTTAAAATAAGAAGTAGATTTGACATAACTGACATAACTTGACCCTCTGACATACAGTTTACTACTGGCTTAACCAAGGGATTGTATGTACAGAGGTCTCCATTTTCTTTAAAGAAATAGGACCAACTGATATATATATATATATACAGCACCCTTCAAAGGCCAGTTAAAAGCCACAAATAATTGCAAAACTTGTTCAAATCAAATGGACGATTTGTTTATGTATGTTTTTGCAAAGTCTTTACAAATATTCATGAATGGTTTTGTGCCCCCTTTGAAAGGATTTGCTGTAAAACTGCACTGGCATAAACAAACAAAACTATTCTCAAAATTTATACCCATAGCAAAAATTTCTGAAGCTCTGCATTCAGTTGGTCACAGAAATTCTTCCCTCCCTGGATTTTCACTGGTTGCAGCCTAATATACAAAACTGTTTTGAGTTAAAATTTAACAGATATATATTCTCTCCTTTGGAGTCCATAGAATTAGCATTTTTTCAGAAATGGGGAGAGAGCAAGAAAATAAATGCATGAAGCTTAAAACCTACCATGGCCCTCTGCTACAGAGCAATGTTATGGTGACAGGAGTGAAGTTGGCTTGAAAAGTTTTTCTTACAAGTTTTCGGTCTCTGAGGAGGTTGAGAATGGGGAAGAAGGGATGTGAGGGAGAAAAAAAGGAGGCATGGCCAGACAGAGGTACAAAGGGGAAAATGGACTAGGATAAAAGTTGGAAAGTGTGTGCCAAGATAATAGTGAGCTCTCGTGCAATGAGGCTGAGGCACCATTGTCAGAGCCTGGCTGTGCCAGGAGTGCTGTGGCATGACTGACTGCACCGTCTTTAAGGGTTAGACTCCTGAATCTTCCTGTCAGAGGGGCTGGAGGGCAAAGCGAAAGGCTGGCCAACAGTAATCACGAGGTAAAATTAAGGGCTATTTTCCCTCGGCCCCACAGATTCGGTGTGCCTCTTGAACCTTTTGTGGTTGCCGTCTTTTGGTTTTATCTTTTTAATTCAGAAATGTAGCTCCAGTGTAAATAAGAGAAGTCAAAGGAAGAAAAGACTCTCTTTATAAAACAAGCTTTCCAAACACACCTGTCCCCGACTTTGAGGATTTTCTGTATCTGTACAGATATTAGAAGCATGATTTCTCAAAACCTCCCATTTGCATCACAATTTCCTGTTAACTCAGAATCTCAGTGGGAGTAGTTCTCAAAATTTAGTGGAAACAGGTATTCCAAGATCACAATAAAATGCTGGCCCTGGGACACGATACCCGCTGAGGGCCGGAATCTGCAGTTTTACAAAACACCCAGCATTTTAGGGTGTGGAGGTACCACTCTGAGAAATACTGGGGTGTCCATTAGGGGCAGTTTCCCTAACTCGGACTGGTCCTCAGACCTACAGTTATCAGTCATCTGGAGTACTGTTAAAAAAATATTTTTTCCGGCGTACGACCTAGAGGTACTGTATCTGGAACCTTCCACACGGGGCTGAAGAATCTGAATTTTCACCAAGCTTTCTCCCTCACCCCCACCCCCATCCCTCCTCTCTCTGCACACACATTCTGACCGCAGGCAGGGAGGTGTCATCTCTCTTTCAGGTTCTCCGGGAGAAGCCTTGCTAACAAGTGCCTGTGAGTTGCAGTCAAACAAGAGATGATAATGTTCACAACCTCTTAAGTACAGGGCAAGCATCAGGGCAGATGTTAACCATCACCAAGAAAGAGTGACCCCTCAGAGCATCAAGAACTCCAGAAAGGCTGGCGGCAGTACTGTACTGGTAGCAAAGCCCCCGAGGGACTGGAAAAAGTAGTTTTAAGTAAAAAAAAAAAAAATCAAACACACAAAAACCAAAGGAAACCTTTTGTGTGGGAAAATGATTGGCCCAATCTGCACACAAATAAATACATTACACAAAGGGACAAAATTTTTAAACAGGTCTACAAATACTTGAGATTTCTTTCAATTCTCCCCCACAGGATCCAGAAACACTCAATGATGAGAGTCTGTTCTTAAACAACCTGAAACCACCAATACCTAAGCACATGTGAAATATCAGAACAAAACATTTCCCCCACATCCCGATCCCCACACGGTGATGAAAAGCAGCCATCATCTGATTCAATCAGACCATATTCAAAGCAGGTGGTTGAGAACATAATTTGAGCAAAATATGCCAGCTTCTTCCCCCCACACAGCGGCAATATCACGATACTTACATATATGTTTTTAATGTGACCTGAAGAACCAGAAAGAACAGTTTCAAACCTTTGGGTGTGTAAAATAATCCCTACATTTCTAAACAGAAAAAAAGCATGAAGAACATTTTACTGGGAAAATGTGCCTTAGAAGAGCAGCAAGCACAAGGAAATAGCTAAAGATTAAAAATATTTATATTTAGAAGGTTTGTGTGAAGTCTTCAAAGATAGTCAAAATGGGATTTCTGTGGTTATTCTGTGTATCTTCTGGCAAATATGGATTTGGTTCCTTCAAGGCATGTTCAAGATTATTCTTCATTTCTATTTAATATATATTGTATATATACAATATATATTGTATATGTATTTATAGTTACATATGTATTTATTATGTCCATTTATTTATATCACATTTACTTGTTTTTTAATAAATTTGACTCCAATAAAAAAACAAACATGGGCCACAAAGCCACACACTTCTGGGTCTAGTTTCTTTCCATTTACTAAGTGTCTGGCAGGGATACTATATTTAATCTTGTTGTATCTCAGTTTTCTCATCTGTAGAATGGAATGACAGTATATACCTCACAGAAAGTTTGACAGATTAAATGAGATTACTGATGTACTACACTCAGCAGTCTTGTATACACAGAAGTGAATAGTCACATGCAAGTTTTTATAAGTATTAGCATTACCAAGTGTTGAAATTAACCTTTCTCTGACAAAAATAACTCAGATACAGTTTGACCTATAACAGAGAAGCTTCCAATTGTCAAAAAAGTCAACTGAATAACCATATAAAGTCTGATTTAATAACCTGCTGTGTAGTTTCAGCACATTAGTAAGCTCAACAACGGCACGCAGCAAAGCATCCGTCCAGTGTCCCCAGAAGGCCAGGGGAAGGGGCCATGGAACAATCTGGCCCCCCACATAAAGAAATGTTTAACAAATTCTTGAATTTAAATAAAAAATCTAGTTTGAACTGCAGCATTATTTCTATGAAAATTTTTGTCGTGCTGAAGAAACGTTGACACAGAAGGGGGACAACTGAGGATGCTATTTAGTTGGGAGAGATTAGAGAATATGTCTCAAAAGTATTAATGGAAAGGTTAGGAAAAAGCAGGGAGAAAAAAAGAAGTCTTTCAAAAGATGATTTTCCATTAAACTTCAGTTGATTATGGGGATAAAAAATTCCAGGCTATTAGTCTGTAATGTTCGTTAATAGTTTTCCTTATTTTAAGAAAACAATGAAAACTAATGAGATACATCCAGCAGCTTTAAAAAAAAATGAATTACTGTGCATAATTTGTAAGCCCATACACCACATGCCTGTATGCAGCCCTTCTTTTAGTCAAGGTTTCAAATTAAGGTTATTATTTATGAGAAAAAGTTGGAGAGACATTAAGAGCCATAACAATTCCCCCAGCCCATCGATGGGGAAAAGCAGTCACATTTAGAATGAATAGAAGATGTACGCCAGGCCAAATATTTAAACAGGGGCGCAAAGGATACGAACACAGCAATCCGCACGCACCTGTCACTGCAAAATTCAACACTCACAATTGAAGGGGCATTTGTGTTCACAAATCAAGTAATTATATCCCTAACTATCCATCTGCATATGCAATTACCCAGTCTGTTGCACAGAAAAGCAGATTTTTGCAGGTGTTCCCTTACCATCTTTCCTTCAAAATCCAGTTGCCCTTTATGAACTCAAATCTGGGCACATACCAGTCCTCTAATTGAATCTTCGTAGCACTGTGGTGAAGATCAAGTGTTATGTTTTCACATACCGCGTTCACATACAGAAGATTTTGTAATCTAATCAGGCTCTTGCTCCTTATTGCCGCTTAACTAATGGCTTAATGGGCTCTGCTTACACCTTGATGTTAAAGGACATGCAACGGGCTCCTAACTTCTTGATGAATCTATTCCTCAGGTTCTCTGACACATTCTAGTTTTGTAAGCCTACTTTTAAAAAAATCTCAGAGTTGAAACTCTCGTTTTCCTGGACAGAGAAAATGAGCATGTGTGGATGAGGGCTGTGCATTTTATCAAAAAGAAACTTTTCTGAATTTTGGAATCACAGAAATTCAAATTGTAAAGTGGGCTTTCTATACTCAAAACTTGTTTAGTATTTGCTCTGACTGGTGCAAATTGTACTTCTGTGCAGTCACATTATACCTGAGAAATCAAGAGCATCTTCAACCTTGAAGATACCCAGGGATCAGCTCCCCTCTGTGTCAATCCCAGAGCTAAATTAATCTCAGAGCCAATTTCATAGAATCTGAGCACTGAAGAGGACATCAGATGACATCAAGTTCAGTAATCATCTCGAAAATAGGAACCAAAGTTCGAGTGAATGCAGGGAAAGCCAGTGTCTCAGAATGTGCTTAAAGAATTGATTCTAGCACCTATGTATATTTGATTGTATTTCTAACTTTTCTTTACTGTTTGCAGTTAATGTTCACATTGTACTATGCAATCCTTTATATGCACATTTCCTTAGTTATAACATTTTTTCCTGGATGTGCAGTTTAAACAACAAAATGTCTATTTAAAACTGTAGTAGTAGTTTGCAGTTCTAGCAAAGAGGAAAGTTGTGGGGTTAAATTTTGTATTTTCTTTCTTAGAGAGACTCCTAAGCATATATTTTTATGTGCTCTTTTTAATGAATATAATGTACAACCTTTAAAACATTCTTTAGGTCCAAACAAGATCCAGCTTATTTTCTGCTTGCTGTAATTTAAGCAAGCATTCTATAATAAAAACAAAATGATGGGGGAAAAATAAACCAGGTCTAGATCTCAGGTCCACTAAATTCTTACCTTCATACCAAGGACAGGACAATGCTAGCCCCCAAATACATTTTGTTCTGTTTTGCACGAGATCCTTAGAGATGCTGGTGGAACGTCTCAGTGGGAGCAGGCATGCTCTAGCTGCCCTAGACCCACCTCTCCCTATCGTATGCGTTGCTCATTTATACTACCTGCCTGGATCCCAAAGTTAGGGGCATTTTCAAGGTCTTGCTATATACCCTGCTGTCACCACTGTAACCAAGCTGCAGGTAAGGTAAAGGCAGGAGACCTCTATTAAGGAGTAGACAAATGTCATGAATAGAAAGTAATACACATCTCCATCAACACAGCGTCAATCTCTGCTAAAAGACACCTATCATTTGGTGTTAAAATATTTGGGTAGTTAATTTAATAATCTGTTTATGTATTATAAGTGATATTTCAGGAAGAGAACACTGAGTAACACAGCTCTTCTAGGGAATTGTCCTAAATAATGTTCTAAACTGGATTAGCGACTATTATTTAAAAAATCAGAAACTCTATGTCACCAATCTTTAAAAAACTTTTGGGCTAAGTCAGCCTTTCCCAAAATTGTATCTGCAGGATGTTTCTCATGAGAGGTATTCCATGAAAAAGGGGGTTCCTTGGTCAAAGCAGCTTGGGAATCACTACAAAGTATTTTACTCTCTGGAGGTATTTTACCATGTTTAATGGAGAATGTGACAAAATAAAATTTATATTAACATGTCTTGAAACAAAGTTGTAAAAATGCTGGTCTTAATTATTCTTTCAATAGGCTTAATAGGAAAAGGGGAGTAATTAAAACTATAAACTTCGGTTTTGTGAACTACAAGAAATATATTAAAATATAATAAATGGAATAAAGGATAGGCTTTAGTACTTAAGCACCCCTTCTTGATAATTCCTGAACAGAGAAAATGTGAGAAAATTAATCTATAAATTAACATGCATATCCAAAGACAAATATCCAAAGACCAAACTCTTTGTGTCTCTGCAGAAAATATGACAGTAAATCATATGGAAAACTCCACCCTACCCTTATCATCAGTTTCTGTGATCTTTTGTTAAAGCTAGTCACTAATCCAAGTGTATTTCCATACTCAATGATCCTGCACCCTTCCTATCAACACAAATATAAATAACAAAATATATTTCATATGTTTTGAAATATTATACATTGGTAAAACCAAAAACTTAGAAAATTACAACATATATTTGGATTTCAGATCGCACTTCATTTTGTAAATATTTTCCTCATTTTTATATGATTTTGAATTCATTCTCCTATTTAGATATGAAATTATATTCTTAAATAGGCTCTCCTAGTTAGCACTGGCAGCTGAGCTGGATTTTTACTTCTTCGGTCGAAACAGAGGTGCAGTTTTGAAATATATGATTTGCTTTGTTTTTTTTTTGTAAACATATGATTTGCTTTTTTTTTTTTGTAAACAAAAAGATTGATCAATAATGTATAACCAGGAAGAAATAGAAGTATAACAGTTTGAGCCAATTACAGGCTCATCTCCAGGTAGTAAAGTAACCACCACAAACTATACATATATTCTAGTGTTTTTTTTAAATCCTGAATGAAAACTGTAGACTCAGATGAAAGTGGTTTGGATACATATAGAGGGAAAACTGCTAGTGAGAATCAAGGGCCTTTTCTCTCAGCTAAATAGAGTCTTTTGAGATTAGTATTATGATTTAAGTCTACTTCAAAATGGTTTCAGGCTTTTTAAAATTACATTAAAACTAGTCCTGATGCATTTGCATTTAAAGGGTCACATAACAGTACTCTGCAACGCTGAATTCAGTCCCCATTGATTTACAGAACTACGGCATTATGATCATAGACATTTTTCAGGATAAAGGACAATAATACTCTGACCAAAAGGGTTTAAAGATACCAGTCACCAGGAATGTGAAGAGAAGTACCGTTATTTGCAAAATAGAACATACTCACTTGCAATATTAAAACAATGCAGAGCAGCTAGACAAGGGAATTACCATTATCCTACTTCGTGCCGTCCTTTCCAGTAGGACCACATTCAATCAAGAACACTGTACCAGACCAAATGGACATTCCTCTGAAAAACCAGTGTATATAGTGTGTTCATATGTAAAATTCAGTGGAGAAGAGATGGAACGGTGCTGTTATTTTAAACAGAAGGTTGTATTTTCGTGTTGTTTTGGTTTATTTACTATTGCTTGGTCAAATTTGGCTTTTAAATAAGGGTGGAAATATTTTATGTAACTTTCACTTTTTTAGTTGTCCAGTTCCTTGGCTACTGTTTTTTTTTGTCTGTTTGTTTGTTTACTTTTTGTTTTCCTTCTCTCTTCAGAATTTTTAAATCTCAAGTGCAAAGTCTTTGATAAAATATTGTTAAACTGTATTATAAGTATATTTGTTGCACAGGGTTATGCTATTTCTGGTCTGGAACATTTTTAAAATTCTAATTGTCTGTTCTGTGGAGTAGGCAGTGATTTTGTTCCAGAAATTTTATACACGTTTGGAGAAAAGTACTTTATATTTACAGGCATTATCTGAATTTAGTGTCCATTCTTAGCTAAGCTGCTAGCAGTACTCAATTGGATCCCTTTCCTACATTGAAATGGAAGAACTGATGAGCTTACATTAATATTGTAATGTAAAGTAAACCCAGCAAAAATTCTTTTAAAATTTGATGATCTCCAATTTATTTGCCATTGTATGTTAACACAAAATAAATCAGCATTTTTTTAGGAAAAAAAAAGAACAAATTAAGAGTAAATTCTTGAAAGGAAAACAGAAAAACTAAACTACTTTTTAAGTATCTCGGTTAAAGTTATTAACTTTAATCCTTTCAATCCTATATTAAGAGAAAGGAGTATCTTATTGCAACTTCTATAAAGATCTAAAACAGAAAATGAAGTCTTAAAAAAAAACTACACAAAGCAACACAGCTCAAAGAAATGAGAGTCTTGACTTTCTTTTAAAAAGAAAATAAATGCATTCCTAGGCCTGGCTCATTAATCATCAAGAGCTCAATCTCAGGGCTACTGGTTTTATTATTTTAACCAATTCAGTCAAAACCTGTTTGATTCAGACTGTTGACTCAATTAAAGCTGCAGGTGAGTTTTTTCAATGTTTTGTATCAAGTGACATCAAAAATCTACACTAACACAAGAGAATCTAAAACAAGAACTTAACACCCATTTTGGTCACAGGAAGAGCCCACAAAGAAGGTGGAGAATACAAAGAGGTACCGGAGGTACAAAAGTTCCTAAGTTGCTTCATGATGCACTTAATTCTACCTCCAACTGTAGAATAATTTGTTTTGTTTTTAATCTTGTCCTAAATACACAACAGACATGAAAACACTTTGGAAATTTCAAAGCATTACAGAAAATTGTTATGATCATTCAATTATGAGAGAGCAAGTATGAGTTTTTATGAGTACTAATTCTGTTATTCAGTTTAGATATTAAAAGGAAAATGTGAATGCAAAAATCACTGGGGTAGCAAATAAATAAACCTTTTAAGGAACAATCAAAATCAGTTGCTCAAGATTCTTGCTTTTATCCATTGTTTTAATATCAATACAATGGATAAATCAAGAAAACACACATTTAAACTCTTGGCAAGGATGGACAAAATTAAGATCAATTTTGAAGAAAGTAGCAATGTCATAAAATTGTATACTAGACAGCAATGTCTATAATCTGAATCCAAGAGGAGAATTAGCTATTTTGCACTGCTCTTAATTATGAAAAGAAATCTATATTAATTAAAAAGAAAAATATTACCGAATTTCTGAATAGTTTGAATTATTCAGGATCTTCATTTCTTATGGATGTTAGTGGTGAGGTCATTTTGTTTTTAATTCAAGCAGGAACCACCTGCAGGAGTCATCTGAGCTTTTCCCAATTTTCCCATCTCCTTGGTTTGGGCATTAATGGATATCTTCATGTTCCCTCTTTGCCTGCTTCATTCCATATTTACAACCTCAAGCCTGCTTTATTGCAATACATGTTTTTCAGAGAAACAAAGCCCAGAGATGGAATGAAAATGGGAACGACAAAACCACTTCAGTATAAGCCTTTAATGCAAGGCAGAGAGAGGAAAGAAAATGCTCAAAGTTTTCATACAACTAACTCTGGCTGCCAAGTAAAAAACCTAAATTCAAGTGTTTTATAATTGTTACAAATTGTGCCAAAGTACAGTGTGTTACAATGAATTATGAAGCTTATCTAAATTATAAAAGTAATTAAACTTTCCTCAGATACTCATAATTCTGCCCTCCATAAATTTTCTGTTCAATACATATTCAACAGCTATGTGTTCCAGTTAAAGAAAAGAGAAGACTCTCCTTCCAAGAAAAACCGTGCACATATAAGCATACAACATATCTAAATTCCGGAAATGCATAAACAATTACTTTCAAGATCTTCAAACCATAGCAAATGTTAATACAAATATTTATACTGGAAACAATTCTCTCAGAGCTCTTATTTTTTCTTAGTTTTGTTTTGCTTTTATTATTATAGACATTTGTTTTAACATGAGTTTTCTCCTTCATCCCAACATTTCCTCCTGCCGCATGAAGTCATACATCATTGTTAGCATATTACTGTACAATCTGCTGCAATACAAACAAAAGTATGAAAGTAATGGCAACCCAATTATATGGTCCTTTCGACCTGCAACAGAGTCCCAACTTCTTTTTATACTCTAAGTGGTAAAATACATACAGGACCCATCAATTGCTGGAACACAGCAGTCTAGAAGGAATGCAGCCGCTGCTAGGGATCAAACTGAATAGGAGCTATAAAATTATAAGAAAACAAAAAACTTTGAAAGCACAGGGTGTACGTAGAGGATGATATTATTCCCAAGTTTAGATTTAAGAAGGACCTGAAATGATACCTCACACTCATAAGAACAAAATCTATTTTGAAAAGATTCAGTAATATTATGTCTTCCCAGTGGGAGCAAATCAGCCAAGCAGGTGGGTTAGTAATGAAGAAAACCCTTGTTCTATTATAAATAATCTTCAGTAATTAGCAAACATGATGAACAAATCAAGAAAAAGCATATAAGTTAAAGCACAAGTTTATAGAAAGTTTCCCAGCATTTGGGCGATGCGATGGTGACTCAGTGGCAGAATTCCCACCTGCCATGCCAGAGACCCAAGTTTGATTCCCGGTGCCTGCCCATGCAAAAAAAAAAGTTTCCCAGGATTTAGTCTGATTTTTGTTTGGGTACCTGGTTTCTCAATCCTAAATCAAGCACTTCTATTTCCGTATATATTCCAATTTAACTAAAACATTTATTTTATAAACAGAAAAGGAAATGAGCTTGAATAAGATATATTTATGCAATTACCATATCTAATAGCCAATTATGTGTCCTCCGTACATGAACAGATAAATAATATATGCACATACATTTATCAATCTTGTCTGTGAAGGAAAAGAGAGAAGAAATTAAAAGAAGAGCTAACTATTATATATGGCTCATAGTTTCATTACTTAATATTTACATAAGGGAATGGAATATCTGTCTTCAATACAGCAACAAATCATAAACATTTGGTTTTGATTTTTCAAACCAAACTAAAATATACAAGCCATTAAATGTCATTCTACCTGGCAGTTATGTTTGTCATAACTATTTACCTTATTTTGTAGAACAAAAGCATGGAAAATGCTGAAGTTAACATAAAGCTAAAAAACATCAATTACAATAACATCAAATTAAATATATATTTTTAAATCAGAATATCTCACAATTCCAGGAAAAATTCGAAGTTTATGTGAGAATAGGATCAGATGTGTCGTACTTCTAAAGTGTCCATTAACTAAAGCTACGAAAAACTAGAAGGGGGATGGGGAAACCTCTGACATCCCCATGAATACCAAATTAATTCATTACGATCAGTGCTACTACAATGAACACAAAATTAATTCATCACAGTGGAATACACAAAGCACTACCCACTTGTTATACCTACTGACAAAAATAATAGGATGATTATCCTCCACCGGGATGACACACGTGGCCATGGGCACTGCCAACAAGTCAGGCACACAAAGATGTTTCCTTTCTCTGGAGTCTAACAAGATATCTTCACAAAGTAGCCCTTTACTGACCATACTAAATAAGGCATAAGGTGCAAAAATCTAAATTATCATGGTTCTTCCTATTTTGTTGTTTCCTACCAGGACCAGATTAGGGTAAGGAAAGTGAGGCCCTGAAGGTGGAAGATTTAAGGAGGTACCCATTCTCACGGTCCTTTAAGTGTCTGCACTTGCAGGACGCTACAAGTATGTGCCTCCACCCACTTGTACACAGGCTGCAAGCCTACACTCTAATGCAGGAACACCTCTATTAGCTGTGGAGTCCAGGGTTCCTGTCATACAGCTATAGACCACAGACTTGACTCATGCATACAACTGCTAGAGTCACGGCCATGGTCAGCTGTATTGTCCTCTCAGGAAACCTCAATGGACATCAGTCTCCTCAGAAATACTTACATATATTTATGAGCACTAGATTTGCCATCAGCAGTTTTGCGTCTACGACAGGACTCTGCCACAGGATCTGTAAAAATTGGAGCAAGTGAATCATCCCTCAACATCCCTTCTTCTAGTGAAAGGGAGTGGCTGACGATTTTCTTCTCCCACACCATCAGAGTGGCAATGCCCAGGCACCTTTGACCTCCAGGGCTCAGTCTACTTACCCTTCTATCATCCACTTAAAGGATGTCTTCCCCCAGTAAGTTCAAGGGGACTCAGCATGTGGAAAGTTCATATGAGATGGTAGGTAGAGGACTCTTGCCTACAGATGACAAATTTCTCCTTGATAATGAACACTGTGATGTAATGTTCCCCTCTATTTGTAAATTCCTTTTTTAAAAGCCAGGAAATGCTAAGTATCTCTGGGAAGCTGCTCAGTATAATCCTCCTCAACCTAGCTATATTATTCTTATGGAAAATTTTCCTTCTTCCCCCCAAACAGGGAAGCGTTTGTTGTTGTTGTTTTAAATCTTCAATAATGGGCTAATTGTAGACCTTTTTACAGAACAGGAGACGCGAGAAATACTAATCTTAGTCAATGCAATGAAAGGTTCCAACTTAATGTTACTACTTATAAAAGAAGGAACTTATTTAGTCAAAATTGTTCTTGGAGCATTCGGGGACTTGGAAGATGGATACCTTTTCCTTTGCCAAACTGCTGTCCTGCTCTTCATCCTTATTACTTAGCCTTTGCGGGGTGCTAATGCTATAGCAACACATCTGCACATCACAGATGTGGTACTCAGGGAGGAAAATACAGAAATCTGCCACAATGTGAGAACAGAACACTATATTCCCACCTGAGAACATGCTATCGATAAATGCTGAAAGTCTCAGATGAGACAATAGGTTTAAGCAGAGAGAGAGAGAAAAGTTTTAGCATAGGGTAAACCACCTAGTAAGAGAAAACTAGAAGAGACTTTTTCAGCTAAACCTAGCTCCATTCCCATCTGTTTATGAAGAACAGAAATTCTCCAACTTGACGGTACATTAGAATCACCTGGGGAGATTTTATACTCCCCAAGTTAATTGCAGGTAGGGTTAAGCATTAGGTTTCCTAAGCTCCCCAAGTGATTCTAATGTACAGTCAAGACTGCAAACCACTGACACAGAAGCCAGACGGCCATATGCCAGGTACCGCAGAAAGGGAGTTGACTCTGAGGAGACACACATCAGAAAGTAATTCCCAAGCCTGACTCATTATGTGAATTCCCCAGGGAGGCTTTATAAAAATTACGGACTCCCAGCCCTACTCAAGACCTACCCTGAATCAGAATCCTGAGAAATAAAGTTCAGGAATTTCTGTTTATTTAAAAAATAAACCTTCAAATGCATTCTGATTGCCAACTGGGGTTGGGAACCACTGGTCTAGATGAAACTCCAAAATTCCTACCCCAAACTTTGTTGACCTCCACCATAAAGCTTCATATTTAGACTGATAACATTGCCCTGCCAGAGAGTTAGGAATAGCAGGGGAAAACAGTGGAGGAGGGGAGAAGTATTTAAGAAAAAAAATAAAAAGAAAAGAAATTTAAGTGTCCTCTAAGCACTCACAAGTCTGCTTCTTAAAGTGCTGATAATGAGCAGTGGTGTGCTGAAAAGACCAATGAAACTAAATTTTGTACCAGTTCATTTCAGCACATCCTGTTTATACGACTATTTAATGAGTCATTCAGCCAGGATGATTTTCTGTCTGAATATGTTAATTGCCATTTTTTTTTTCATAGCTCTCTATTAAACAGTACAGATAAAATAGGCATGCTCATGCTTTTTAAGCCCTATCAGCCTCTCACCCTCACAGGAGTAAATAAGGGGGAACATTTTTTTTAATGTTTAATTCTTTTAACATATATTGGCATTTGGGACCCCACTTCAATTCAAAAGCATATGTTATAGTTAGCATTAAAGGGAAAGGGAAATGAGGTAGTTCTCCCCCATATGCCACTGGCTTCATTCTATCACAAAGAATTATCTCAAGTAACAGGCCAACAATGTGAAGCCTCTGGTTGGTAAGTTCCCCACTTTTAGAAGGTAAGTGTAGGTATTTGGGGAAATAATGTGATAGAGAAACAGGACATTCTTGGTGCACACTGGTATTAATTTAAGCTAAGCTCACTTACATTAGTGAAGTACACGTCAATATATAATGAATATCATCAATAAGCAAGAAGCCTGGAAGATCCAGAAAATGAGTGAAAAGTCCGGTTAGTGGTTTGGGGATGATGATTAACAAGTGATTAAGAGAATCATTTTTTTACTTCATTTCTATCTCATGGGAAGCAAAATTTACAAATGTAAACTAACGAGTAATGTCAGTGCTAAAAGTGAAGTAAACGCCATCAGTAAAAAAGCCACAGCTTTTTATTCACATCATTACTTAATAAATCAAACCACTCTTAATATTCATTCTAGTATTTATGCAGTTTCCAATGCCTTAATTTTAATTTTAAGCATTTACATTAAACAAATTACACACCATTACACTGTATTCGGAGGAGGAAAAAAACCTTAAGGCTATAGCATATTTTACTTGTAACTGCTTTGTGTACAAATATTACATGGTCAAATTAATTTATTTTTGAGAGAGGAAGTCCTCCACAGCTCCTGGGCTCAAGAGGTACCAGCTACTTGTCTTTTTCAGGGATACTGGGCTCAGCTTCAAAGGGTCTGGAACTTCTCAAGAGGCATTGCATGGCCACAATTTGATCTTTAAGGTTGGCCATTTCTTTCTGTAGCACAAGACATTTGAGCCATCTGTGAGCTTCTCGTGGTGGCTGTTTCCTTTCTGTCTTGAGGGATGGACAAATGGCCTCTGGGCAGCTAAGGCTGCTGTCTCTCAGGGCTTGACACCTCCCTGGCTGCAAGTTTCCTGGAACTTGGAAGACCTTGATCTAGGGGTCTCCACTCTGCATCCTCCACAGTGCATAGATAAGCAAGATGGCTCTTGGCCTGTTGGCTGGAAGCTAGCCTTCTGGGACTCGATCTCCATTTGGGTTATCTTCTCTGGCCTCTGCCTGGACTCCTTTGTCTTGCTCACCACAGGTTTCTCCCCAGTGTAGCTGTGGTTTGGACTGTTGAGGTTTCTAAGGGAACAAAGAATATCTCTTGGCTCTCCTGAGGAATGGAATACCAGAAACTGGGGAGAAGGCAGCTGGGTTCAAGGGACCACCGGAAACTTCCTGTCCCCAGTAAGGAGAGGCCTGAGATTTTCTCCTCAGGACCACATTTGAGGCACCAGTGAGCAGATTTGTTCTTCTGGGAGTGGCCCAGGGTAGGCCACTGGTAGCCTCGGCTCCTGGGTAGCTGGCCCTGCTCCCTCTGTTCCCTGACCAGACTTCTTCAATGAAGAGATGTTGTGTTCTCCAATGG
Source organism: Tamandua tetradactyla (assembly GCF_023851605.1). NCBI lineage: Eukaryota > Metazoa > Chordata > Mammalia > Pilosa > Myrmecophagidae > Tamandua > Tamandua tetradactyla. The sequence continues at coordinate 26,941,913 of NC_135344.1, read as the reverse complement.
GCCGCCTTTTAGTAGCTGAAGAGAATCCACCAAATGGAGGTCAGGAAAGAACCTGGCACATGAAAGAAGTTCTCCCTGACACAGAGATTCAGATGTCGCGGGGTGTGTCTCTAGGAGCCTCAGGATTGCTGACTTTGCATGGACTCCTTCTCTAGGGTAAATGCTCACCACCCTCATCCGCCCCCACCCCACCCCCCGCCCCCAGCTGTGTCTCACTGAATACATCTGATGACTTCAGGTCTGAGGGCAGCCTGACCAATGATATACAACATACTTGTAGTGATTTAGGGTTTCTCCAGGCCCACTGAGGAGGTGGAAGAAGGCTGCTGCGATTCTACATGGCGGGGAATGTGGCTTTTACCATTGGGGCCTGCATCTAGGTTTGCCCAAAGGTGGGTACAGGATGCTTTTCCTGGGCCTGGTATCGCAGAGCAGCTGCTGCGGGAGTATCATACTGTTCAGCAAGGTAGGACTCTCATCCAAAGCATCCCCTTCTTGTTTTCAATGGCTTTTTGACATCTAAAAATTTTCATAAATGAAAATGAAGCAATCAAAATAAGAAAATTCAGTGCAAAGGTTTACTGGTCTTTGTACTTCATTAAAGGGACTTTAAATCACGATTGTTCTTTCGAGTTGCAACTAACGCTGCTTTGAAAAGGACAGATTGGGTTTAAAAAGAGACAGATATGACCTAAAGGGAATACATTTTACTGTGGTGAAATAAACTGAGGAAACAGTTTGCAGATTAAAAAGCCCCTTGAAAGGAAGCATCATCTTTGGGAGAAAAAAAAAATCTCTGCTGAGGAAAACAGCTGGAAACAGGAAGTTTTTGTGCTTTCATCCTGCCGACTTTGATTCCACCACATCCCCATATCATGGAAAGGCAAAGACACTGATTTCAGCTGTAATTTTTTTTTCACTAGAAGAGGATAGACTTTGTGGACTGTGAGTCACCCCATAGGAAATCCCCCCCCCATCAAACCAACACCAACAATGAAGTGGGAAAAAAGAAATAATAAGAGATAAGTAGCAACTCAAAAATAGTGCTGTATAGGTTTTAACAATGAAAGGGAAATATTAATTATTTGTTTCTCTTTCGCAATTGTTTCCCTCCACAAATCTCCTATAAATTTGGAATCCTTTAAGTGAAAAAAACTAAGCAAGATAGATACACTAATAATAATAACTTTTCTTTTCTCTACACTTGTTTGTCATTATTTTCATTACTGAGAAAAGGGGTTAATGTTCTTTCTTTCACCTGGATCCTCCTAAAGCCCCTTATACCCTTATAATCCAAAGTCATTGAATTCTAGCTTTCACTATATTTATATGTACAAAGTCCTTAAACTTGTCTGTTGGGCATCTCATATAGATTTCTCCCCACTGGCACCTTGAAAATACTTTTATGAAGTTTACCATGACATTTAAAGGACAACACAGCACAGTAAAGGAAGCTTGAATTAGAAGTTTAGATCACCCTTGGAACCAGATAAAGCAGCAGCTCAATAAACAGATCATACAAACCTAATAGACCCAACTCACAACTTTTTCTTCTGTTGCTGTTTTGGGATGCCCTTTAAAAGCAAGGATTCCAAAGCCAGACAATATGGGGAAATGTAAACATAAAACATAAAACTTAGACTTAAAATAGTACCTCTATAACATCTCATATTCTTCACAAAGATGAAGGGATGTGTATAGAAGTTAATGAAAGGAACTTACAACACACAAGCTATATATAAGTTAAGAAATTAATTTTTTCCTAAAGCTGTTTCTTAGTAAACAGGAAAATTTCACAGTATAAGAGGTTTCAAGCAGGATATATATAATGAATATTAACTTCATCTTAACAGGCAGCTTAAAAGTAGTTATCTTCAGATATTCAAACTTCCAGAGGAATACCCTGATTCCATGGTAACATTTCAATTTCTAAAAAATGTCTACTGTTGACTTGTTATGTGCTTCTTCCCTACCAAAGGATATTAATTGCTTTTGATATCCTTATCTTTTCTGAATGTCTTTTATTTGAACTACCTTGCTTAGATACTAGTGAAGCACAGCTTAATTACTTAGAATCCTCATGTGAGGTTTAGACAATATGTCTCTAAAATAGCAATGACCCTCAACAACAAAAGAAAATAATGTAACTGGTGTGCCAAGTTTTCAAGCTCCATTTCCTTGTAAGATATAATGCAACAAATATCAGATATAGGGCATTCTGATTACAATTCATTCCTGGAAATTCCAAACTAGTAAGGTTTGAATTCAGCCTGGAATTCTTTGTGTTCTTGGCATCATCAAATCCATCTTCATTCTCATCATCATCATCATTCCTATTATCAGCCTTCCTCTGCATTTGTGCACAGGACTTTCACATACTATTTCATTCATTCTAGAAAATAAGCTAAAAAGAAGGCAAAACAGGCATTCTCCTCCTTATAACAGTGAAAGTAAACTGAGGCCAACAGAGGTTGCGTGTCCCAACCATAGGCACAGAGACAATAACAACAGGGTCCAGGTGTATGGCAAAACTCCTTGTGGTACTCCATGAATGAGAACCCAACCCTGATTCACAACCCCCACCAATACTAGAAAATAATCAGCATAAGTACCAAAATTTCTAGGTCAAATTACAGAATTCTCGTTAGTCCTAGCATATTTCCAGAGAATTTAGCTTAATTAGGCAATGACAAAAACACAGCCCTATGGACTTAAATATTAAGCAGCAGGGAACAATGAATGGCATAGTCAACTTTTCTTTGACACCTATTCTAATTCCCCTAATACCTTCTTATCTCCGCCACTACCATAAGTATCTATTCATTTCACAATGTTTTTTGAGCAACTATTAGGTACCAAGGCCACTGGTCCAGAATAGAAGGGTAAATCCATAAATGCTGCTCCCATGAAGTCTGTTTAAAGATAAGAAATGTACACATGGTTTTGGAAAAAAAAGGGGACTCACAACTGTTGAGCATCCATGGGGACTGAATCATCTTCAAGCTTAGCTCTTTGAATTTTTATAACAATTATACGAGGAAGGAAACTGAGCCACTGGAGGATATTATGAGTTTTGCCTAAGGTTCCACAAATTTGTGATCATAAGACCTGTGATTCATGGCTGTCCAACTACAAAGTACATACATTTTTCACCACATCAGTGTCTCCTTTATGGAATGATAATACAAGGTAGGAAGTTAAAAACATTCCATTAGAGAAGTTCAGAAAAAGTGTTATATGCATTCATTCAGAAGGAGTGGTTATTTCTCCATGTGAAGAGTGGTAGTTACTAATTACAATTTTTAAAGTCTAGACACTCTGAAAAACAGAAACCATACTATATTTGAGCAAAGACATTCAATCACTGAAGCTACAAGTGTGGACACCATGTTGCCTCAATGCTTTAGAGAAAATATGAATGTGAAAAACTATTTAATCTTTTTCTTATAATGTTAATCCATTTAAGCTTTGACTTAGAAACATAATAGATCACACAAATCACTGTACAATCAAACATTGGTATCATACAAAAATAAACTGAAAAAAAATACACTGACAGAGCTATAATATTCTCGCTCAACCAGTATTTACTGCCCCACTCTCCATTTACCCCATGCATAGTCTGCCCATACAGCCTCCAACCTGTCATGTCTACTAGCAAAATGGACTGCAGTACCAACTTTAAAAACCAATTAAAGTATTAAAACAAAATAGACATTCTCTCCCATATTTGGCAGGAAACCCTTAATTCAAATGTTCCAAGCCTCCCCCAAGAACAAGCAATTATAAGGTGCAGAAAGGCAATGGTTTTAAAACAACACGCTAATCCTAATATTAGTACCTTGGAAAAGGAAAACTGCCAAGATGTTGGCATAATGCCCAGTTATCCGTCTTACCTAGAGTAATAAAACTGCCTTAATAAATGTGAACAAGACAGTTAGGATACATTTTGAAGTTAGGTTATTGGCATTTTTTTTCCACCTCATCTTCCCCTAGAGGAACAAGCCTGACCTATCGAGGCAAAATATAGCAGATGGTAACCCAGCCCGGTACCAAGTACAGTTAGTCAATCCAAAGAATTCACACAAAACTAAGGCAAGATGTTCAATGATTTACAGCCCTGGTTTCACTTGATAATTATGGAATTCTACTCTTCCACAATGACATCTTTTTATTGTAGTATGCCAGATAGCTAGTTAAAGTATCTAAGAACAATATATTAAGATGTGATTATTAATAAGAAAATAATTTGAGATTTATTACTCTTGTTACAGCTAACACTCATACCAGGCACTCTTGTAAGTAATTTACAAGAAATTACTCATTAAGTTGTCATAAAAATTCCATGGAATTTTTACCTACATCATACAGATGAGGAAACTGAGAACTTGTGACTAGAACAAAGAACCATACCATGGTGAACCAACTTTCAAATCCATAAATTATGGATTCAGTCCATGTGCTTAGCCACTAACTAAGGTATCAGGAGTGGGTTTAATCTAAAGGTTATTAGCAAAAATAAAAACTAAAGGGCATTTACATTGCAAGAACACTCAGCTGCCCGAGTTCTAGACCTAGCTGTTGAATGGGTACAGTGGATAAAGACATCTCTTTGAACAAAGATTTCTTCATCTAGTGGAAGATGAAGGAGTTGGCTAGATGCTGGAAAACTTGTTTTTCTAGTTTTAGAGATTTAGATTCTGAGAATAAACTCCTAAAAATCACTTTTATTTAAAGAACAGATCATTTTTTATCATTGTTCCAGATCTAGAAATACTCAACACTTGCAGTGAAAATCAAACAGCAGCAGTTTTCTCTCTGGTTCAATGATCCTCAACCCACGTGATTCTACTATAACTCTGCACTTCCCCTATTTGCAGAAGAGAATAAGATACTTTCTGAAAGTGTAACTCCAACAAACCAGGAGAAGCTATGGCTGCAACTTCCCAATTTCCAGGTAGGAACAGACTTGATGAAAAATATTCATCCTCTAATCAGCTTCTGGATTCTAAAACTGTTTTCTCTTTCTACAAGATGAAGCCAAATCCCCTATGGAAAAAACATCAGCTATAATGCACCCATTAAAATGCCCACATGCAGGCAGAAACACACACATACACACACACACACACAGACACACACCACACACACCTCAAAGATTTTTCCACAGGCAAGCATACACTCATTCATTTCAAAACAATTATTCAAATTACCTTTTCTTTTTTCTTTACCAAAGAGTCACACGCTTTTTCTATGTGGCTGAGCAGCAAATAGGCACCCGCACATGTATAAAGAAGTAAGCAGCTTGAGGTCTGTACAGCAACAGCCATGGTGGCAGACACAAAGGCAACCACCAAATTCCAACCTAAGCAGAAAGATGGGGCGGGGGCGGGGGGTGTGGGGGAAGATTCTGGATGTATTGTGTGTGTTGGGGATAATCTGCTGAATAATTGATTGGGCCCAAGTGTTATTGTTGGTTACATGTCCTTCAACTTTTCCATTTCCTAAAAAAGAGCTAGGCTGAAATAGCCCTTCTGAATTCACTCCAGTAAGATGGGCAAACTGACCCAAGTGACCCGTATATAACTAAAACCACGAGTAACATTGAGGCAAACTTGGCACCTATCAGGTTCTCTCGTTGAGCTGATATCTAAAATGAGTGACAGAACAGTGGAGGACAAGGAAGTCTCTTACCAGATCACCAGTGGTACATGTTAGAGGTAGGTGAGGGTCTTTAACCACAACATATACAAAACTCCCTAGAATCTCCTACCCCCCACAAGCAAAATGCCTTTTGGACTTCTTATTATGATATTATGTGTGCAACTGCCATTTTCTCATTCTGAGGTAAAGTGAAACTAGAAAGAGCATCTTTAGAGTACTCTTTCTATTTTAATTGATCTGTAACACAGTCTACATAAAATGAACAAGGGTATTAGGTAAATTGAGTCTCCAAAGCATCCCACTCATCCCACTTCTAACCAGACCATTATTCGTAAACTCTCCTACGTTATAGCATTTCTGTTGCCAGCACTTCTGAGAATGGTTGAGGGATGCCAAATACTTTGTATGTTGTCAAATTTAATTATTACTTCCAATGATGACAGAAATGGCGCCATTATATCTTTCCTCTCTAAATTTGATCATGCTAACAGCTTTGCAATACTTGTTAAGCAATTACTATGAGCCAAACACTGTCGTAAATGCTTTAGATATATTAATTCATTTAAATCACATAACCTGATGAAGTAGGTACTCATATTAGCCTCACTATACAGAAAAACTGAATAGCTGCTTTGTCCAAGGTCAGAGCTGGGCTTTAAACACAGAGTTCATGCTGGCAATTCCACCTTTCCCAGTTACACTTACACCCTGATTTCGAAAGACCAGAAAGTTGTATTCCTGTGAACACTTATATTGCTTCTATTCCCTGGAACACTTACTAACACAATGTAAACAAAACTGCAATGCATGCTAGGCACTGGAAGTCCTCATTTTGCAATCTCCATAGGAAATTTGCTTACATTTTTTTGCTTATATCTTGACTTAAGACAATCCAAACAGAATTTAAATCATTTTTTATTAACTGTTTAACTGATTAATTGTTTCCATTAAACTGTTTTCCTATTAACTGTTTTCGATTAATCTGTGTAAACTGAAGTAAATTATCTGAAGTAAATCATGGGGTAAATAAACCCTCTCTCAAAAATCATAGGAAGACTTCTGTATGTTATTAAATTTTAAATAATATATTTTAAACAGGAAAAATACTCCATTTCTGAGTTCAATACATTGCTGACCTTTGAATAATTCATCCCAAAGATTAGATTAATTAGAATTAAAATCTATACCCATGGGTGTCTTACTCACATAAGTATTCAAGGAACATTAAAAATGTATTAATTGTCCCCAGATATTCTGGATTTTCTAAAGCAATGTTAGACCCAGGGCAGGTTTTTAAGTGCTACTGCTAAAGGCCTGTGAATACAGGCTTTAGTATTATCTAAGCCACTTTCTTCTCTGCTAAAACTAGTTACCTAAAAGCAAGCAGAAGAAGCAACAAAAAATGCGCACATGTGCCTGTACACACACACACGCGCGCACGCACGGTTGAGATGGTGGTATTACTACCTATTTCTTCAGCCTTAATTCACTATGTAGAAAACTATACTCAGAAGTTATTTGCTATTCCCTGCAATACAGCACATAGTTGAAGTCCCTGGAATTGCAAACCAACTTGAGTTCTTTGTAAAGATTGGAAAGCTGAGAGAATAATCCCCTCTAAAATACAGTTTAAAGGCAACTCAGGTCATCGTGATGAAATCTCTAATAGCTTAATGTGACATCCAAACAGTTTCATCCAAATCTCAGTCTTTTTGTACTAGAGCCACTGAGGATTCCCTCTAAGTTGACATCATTCCTAAAAATCTTACACCTTTAGACCCTTAAATATTCTCCAAATTTGTCTCCCACAGGAATTTCATTAAACCAGACATAGCTGGAGGTTTGAGCCAAAAATAAAAGGAAATGAAAAAAAAAAATCACAGGAACTTAACGATGTTAGTACTCAGGGTGGGGAAATTCCTTTAGTAATCAGTCCCTATCTTCACCCTGATATATATCTTCTAAGAGATGAAATAACAACTTTCTTTGGACTTCTTCGTACATTAAAATAACTGGAAAAATATCTAAAGCAATCATTCTAAGGAATAACTAAGAGAACTAAAAGCAAAACCAAAGACTTTCAGCCTTACACTTTCTCACATTATTTTTCTCTTCATGTTTATCTCCTTTAAATTTCTCCTAAACAAAGGCCAAGTCTCTCCTCATGTTCTAAGCAGTGTCACTTAATAAATAAGACTGACAATAACCACATCTTCTGACTCAAGGTTATGGGTATAATGTCATTACCTAAAGCTCCAGATATAGCCCTCAGACTGCCCCACAAAATGACTGAATCACAGCAGAAGACTGAGGAAGATTTCCATCTGGTATTTCTCTGAAAAGTTATGAAACTCTTAGGCATGTTGATAGATAGAACAAAAAGCTTGAAAAAACAGAATATTCCACGTTTCTTTTTTATATGTTTATAATTATGGCTTGATAGAAATTTTAAATCAATTTTCTATCAAATATTACATGAATTCGAGATTCTACACCAGGCATTTCAATCTGGAAGCCTTTGTAACAGGCAGCAGTTCACAGTCAAATATGTCCAGTGATTTAACTTCTGAGCAGAAAATTAGGAAGGAGATAAATCAAACTTTTTAATCAAAAAGTTTGGCTTTCAAAATACAAGTTACATAAATATTTACTTCTGCTTTCCTCTTCCATATGAATAGGAAGTAATTAATCCTCCCCAAATATTTGGTGATTAAAACTCTAAAATGCAATTTCATGAATTTTCAAAGTTCATAAACTGAAATCAACATTTAAAGAAACTTTCTTTTAAAAAGCCTTGCTTGTCACTCCTCTATGCTTCATGGAAGCAGTTCACAGGGTAATGATGACGGTAGGTTTTCATTTATTTGTATACACGACACCAGTCACTAGCAGGGGAAATTATATTGGCTGTGTATTTATGAGTTACATTAGAAATGTGAACAATAGCAGACCTTTACCGAAACAAAAATAAAATATGAGTCAACAAGGTCTTTGCCAAACAGAGGTCTCAGGACAGCTTTTTTTCAGCCTTCTGGGAATCCTACTCCAATAATCACAATAAAAGCAGGACATGCCTCATTTCCTTCAACCACTCAACATACCTCTCTTGGAGATGTTTGTAAATTTCCTTCCTCTACGCATCAAACTGGCAAACTGTCGTCATTTCTTTGGGGTAATAATATCCTGTTGATGTCTGGGTAGGACTGTTTTGAGTATTTCCTCCACATTAAACATATACTTTTGATATTATTTTTCAACACAATGCAGTAAATTATTTTTGAACATATTTGAGCACACTTCAGTATAGCATGACTGGAAGTAATAAATGGTCAGACATTTCAGTAAAAAGCTAGTGTTGCTTTTAAAAATTTACAACTAGATTTAGACAATCAAGTAATTTAATAGTAAAAGCATTCTTTACTTTTTCAGAAGCTGAAAATATTTAAGTACAATAGTTTAATAATGCAAACATTTTCATTCAATTCCCATACTGGAGTTTTAGAAATTTCACACAGCAAAAGAGAAATCTTAATATTAAAAAACCAACTTGTAAAAAGCAGCAACTTTTATTTTACTGGATATACAAACCACACTAAGTATTTTAAACAGAGAGAGAGCTCTAAACTCATCCAGAAGTTTAAACATACCATAGGCTTAGTCTAAATACAGAGTGATTAAAAAACTTTTAATCTAAAATAAAATTTTTTTCAAAACTTAAAACAGATTTGGACCTGAGAGTATTTCCTGGACAAAGGATTTTTAACTAAACTAAATAATTCCTGGCAGAATTACATTTCTCGATAAAGTTGTAAAGGAGAAATCATACAGCATGACAATTTTGAAAAATAATCAACAAAAAGTCAAGTAAGACCAACTCTCAACTAAAGTAGTCTGCACTTAAACATGCATTCTGGTTCCAAAGACAGCAAAAGGGAAAATGCTAAAGAAAATTGATCATCACTGCAAAGCCCTAGATCTGAGCCAAACCAAATGGCATGTACCATGCACTGCAATTCCAGACTGCAGATCAACACCGTACTTAGTACTCAACAACGAAATAAGAATCATGAACATAAAGAACATTCAATTTCATTATTAATTCAGAGAACACAACTTTTAAAATGAACACAGACCCTATTTTTCAGCTACCAAATTAATAAGATAAACATAATGCAAAGTGGCACAGCCTTCCTGGATAGCAATTTGACAAGATATGTAAGGAGACTATTACCTACAAAACTATCCTAAAGAATATGCTTCCTTGCAAATGGAAACCAGTACTTATGTACAAAGATGGTCATGAGAGTGGTCAGCAATAGGGAACTGTTAAAATAAATTATGAACGATCTATCTGATGGAATACTGAGATGTTTTTAAAGATGCTTTCAAAAATGATAAAGGACAATGGAAAATGTTAAGTCAAAAAGCAATTACACAAATTTCATCTAAAGTTTCTAAAAACAAACACAGACTAGAATCTGCACAGTCATCAAAAAGTTGACAATGGACATCTCCACAATATTTAATATATAAATTAAAATTTATATATATATATATATATATATATATATTTTTTTTTTTTTTTTGCGTGGACAGGCTCCAGGAATCGAGCCCGGGTCGCCAGCTCGGCAGGTGAGAATTCTTGTCACTGAGCCACCATTGCACCACCCCCGCAAGCATATATTTTAACCTGAAAATAAAATAAAATACCCACATACACATAATAAATATGATAATCCCTTACTACAAGGATCTCACAATTTACTATTAAATTAAATTAAGTGGGAATAGGGAATGGGATATATAGATATAAGAATGATAGAACAGGGTGGGCAACGGTGGCTCAGCAGGTAAGAATGCTCGCCTGCCAAGCCCGAGGACCTGGGTTCAATTCCCGGTGCCTGCCCATGTAAAAAAAAAAAAAGATAGAACGTTGGTAATCATTTAAGCTGTATGATGTAACCTTGGGGGTTTATGCTACTATTCTTATTTTGTACATGTTTTCAATTTTTCAAAACAAAAAATTAAAAGGGTAATTAAAAGACAAGCAAAATGTCATAAGCTTCCTAAGAGTCAGACAATAAACAGTATAAGTTCAGAGATGAGAAAGATGATTTCTGTATCTCTGAATAGCTAGTAAGATTTCAACACTCGAATTAAGTGTTGGAGGGTAGGGGGGAAGCAAAATGAGCAAAGCTACACCGGGAAAAGGCGATTGGCCTTAAGCATCAGGCCAATGAATAACTCATAACAAATTCATGGAATTTAACTGCTGCTTCTAATATTAGATGAAATCCCCTGATAGAAAATAAAGAGGTATCACCTCATGGATTTCATTTAGGCTGTGACTCCCCCAGTGAGTCAGCATTTCACTTATGCAAATGCTCACCTGGTGGAAAGAGAATAAAGAATCATCATTGACTATTATTGCGGACTTCTGGGTTCACCCTTGGTCACTGAAGTGAAACTATGCCTTTGGCTGGTCAGCTATTCCTTAGTAATTCCCATAAGTTCTTTCTTCTTCCTGGACAAAACCTCTCTGAGATCTACACATCATGAAGGGTGGAAGAAAAAGGTCTCATTTTTTAAATACGGTACTCACTCCATATCCTTCCCAGCCCGCTGTTGTTGTTTTTTTCTTACACCAATAGCCCATCTTCATATAAATGTATGATTTTGTAGCATTTTAGGTACCACATTGACTGCGTGGATCTGAGTCAGAATATGCATTACCAAGTAGTGAAGGTCTAATTTTCCTAACCAATATCTTTTTGAAAAATAAAAACACAAAAACAAAACGATTTTACACTTAACAATGTTCTCACAAATATCTAAATACTCTCAAAGCTGCCAGTCAGATTACAAATGTGCTCCCGTATGTTAACGAAAATTTTCATCACTTCCCCTATAAATCTGGATTTGCAACATCCTTAAATGGTTATAAGATTACAATCTTTCTTTCTCCTATTTTAAGGAGAAAAGGTGTTTGCTCTCAAGTAATCTCTCAGACCACAAATAACTATATTTTAAAAAATTTTAAAACAGGTCCATAGCATTTGATAATTCTCTATTTCTTATTTCTCTAACAATCTCTAAAATCTTTTCATTCTCTTTAAAATATATATGCATAAAAGATTGAGGCTAACCAGCCAGCATTACTGGTAGACCTTGTTAATGCTAATTGAGTTAGCATAAACATGTAAATCCTCTTGTATAGAAGCCTGGCTTTTCCTGGCTCTCCAAGACCAAACTATTATCTGCAAAGATAAGATATAGGTTCTTGATTTGATTTTGCATGTAAATTATTTCACATAGATAAATTCTTATGTCTTGATATGTATTCATCCTCTGAAAGATCAAAGATCATTCTTTAAACACCAGGTTTCTCTCCAGTCTCCCATCTCTCCTCAGACTTCTACCCTATCTTTTCCCCTTTGTTAACGTTCTCTGAATAGTACCAAATTAATGAATACTGTCATTCTTCATAACTATTTTGATGGCATCCCGTGGTGACAATGCAACAACAGGAATATTACAGCACCAAGGAACATGGTCTCCATGTTTACTTCCTGATAGAGACACAATTACTGAGCACATGTTTGGATAATATTCATGCACACACACACACACACACACACACACACACACACACACACACACACACCACAATGACACATACCACCCAGTTGGCCAGCACCCACGACCAAGAAAAAGTAAAGCCCTGAAAAGTACCCTAGTGTAGATGAGAAAGCGGTGACTGTTAATCCAAATAAATCAATAAACAGAAAACTTTTTTAAAAAATCAAGTTGCAAATATCTCAACACTAAAACTGGTTCTTAAGAGGTCCATTAAAATGAAAGCCTTTTCAAGATGAACTTAGCACCAAGCAGCCTTAGCACTGCATTTTAAAAGCAGCAGCTTTTTGTAAGTTTAGAAGTAGAAAATGAACAGATGAAAAAAAAACAAAATATGATTTTGTAAAAGGGATAAATATAAAAATATACTGAAACACAAAGCAATTGATGGGTATTATTTACTTTTTATTTATAATATGATTGTATCCAATATAATCATATATTATCAGCTTTATGGATAATGTATATATAGTATATGAATTGGTACTACTACTGTTTTTAACATCTAACATTAACTAAATATTAATGACGTGTCAGGCACAATGCTAAATGTACTATAAGATATTATAAACACTATTTTTTTGAGGAGATAAACAACTTCAACAAGATTAAGAAAGCTGCTTAAGTTTGAAGGCAGACTGTCAACACCATAAAGACAGTTTTCTCTTGTTTGGCACTGTGTTACCAACACTTTACATAAATATGGCCAATAATAGGAGCTGAACAATAGTAGTTGAAGGACATAAGACAGGCTAGTAAGTAGAGGGAGGGGAATACATTAGCTAGAAAGCCCAAAATGGGAAGAGAAAACAGATTATAAAACTTATGGGAAGAAATGACCTCACCACATAGAGTACAGTCAGATCCACTCATTCATTCATTCAAGTATGTATTGAAGGTTTACTGTGTTCTAAGTAGCACTGAGCTAAGTTTAGGAATATGGCTGAGATATGAGCTCTAAAGATGTGAGCCTGGCTCCTTAAGAAAAAAAATAAAAAGAGTTCATTCAGGAAGAGTAAGCACTTCAGGAGGTGGTAACCATTTATGGCTGCCATATGCCCTAGAGGACAAGAGAAAAAAGAGAAGGAGAAACCATATTATTCTTGGGGGTTAAGAAAAGCTCTCTAGAGCTTGTGGCTCTCAGCTGAGTTTTGCAAAACGTTATGGGAGAAGAATATGGTCAAGAGTTAAAGGCTTCAAAAAGGTCAAGCAGTGGAAATACAGAAGCACGGTAGTTTGATGTGATATCACTAACAGCCTTAACGTGAGAGTTTTCGAAGTGTTTTATTAAGAAGTCAGGTCACTGCACATTTTATAGAGATGGGACATGAAAAAACTTGCCTATGAGGAGAGAGAACAAAGATGGAGGTTAGTCTGAAAATTGTGTTGTTTGTATGTGTTTAGTTTTAAGATGTGAGTAATTTAAGCATATGTAAACATTGAAGAACCAGGAGAGAAAAGGAGGTTGGTGATTCAGGAAAAAGAATCCTGCAGAATGTACAGGTAATAAGGGCTGAGACTGGCACATTTGGCTTGATAATGCAAAAACCAGGTTGGCTAAAAGAAGTTTCCATTGAATGACGGTGTTAAAGAAAAATCTGAAAGGATTATGTAACAGCAGTAATTCACCGATGAGCTACAGAGCAGGACTGTGGATAGGAAAGACATGAGATTAGGAGACTGCTTCTACTATTTTCCAGTTCTCTTATCTTTGAGCAAGTCACTTGACTCCAACATCTTCATAACTGCTTGAAGTTTTTGTGTGTATGAAATGACATGTCTGCAAGCACAGTAACCAGTCCATGGAAGATGCTCACTAAATTTTAGTTGTCTCATCTAAATCTAAAAGAATATAACGTCATAAAAAATAAAACATTATAAAGCATAGAGTAGGAGGGAGAGTGGATCTGGAAGGCAGGTAGAGAAAAGCAAAGCAGAGAATCACTATGTTGACCATCAGAAGAGGAAATGATCAAAATTCTAAATAATGAGCTCAGTTTAGTTAGAAGACTACAGCCAGAATGCTACAAAGTACCAGCAGGAGAGGGAATAAGAAATGGTTGAATTCCTGAAAAGTAGAGGCTTGTGGTAGACTGTTACAATAGCCCGTAGTAAATCACATCTTACTATACCCATATTTTTGTGGAATTTCCTGTCACCTTGACACTGGCTGGGCCATGTGACTTGCTTTGGCTATTGGGACATCAGCAGGCATAATCTAAGTGCTATTGAAAAGCACTTGCTCTTTGGATCTTGTTGTCTTCTGCAGGTCGTTGCTTTAACATCATGATGTGAGGAAGCTCAGGCTAGCCCCTTAAGGATGAGACCATGTAAAGCAGAGTGAGCTAATCCAGGCCCATCTGCCTCTCTATCCCATGTGCTACCAGCTGCACCTGCAGGAGTGAATGACCTTAGGTGAGACTAAAAGAATTAACCAGCTGCGCTCAGCCCAAACTACTAAACCACAAAATCATGAGCAAATAAAATGGTAATTGTTTTAAGCCACTAAATTTTGGGATTGTTTGCTATGTAGCAGCAAACTGAATATAAGAAAACAAAATTTATGAAGACTTTGGATACAGGACATAAGAGAAAGAAGACTCACAGATAATCCCCAGGTTTAGGTCCAATAAATTGGAAGGATGAAGTTGTCTTTAACTGAGATGAGAAGGCAGACAAGGCAGCAGATTAGTGATAAAAACCAGAGGATTTATTAAAATTTTCAGTATAAGCAAGGCTACATATACTTTTGTTTAGATACGGCAGTAAAGCAATAGTGACTCGTCAGAGATATACATGCATTTAAGAGATACATATCAGCTGCAATCAGGGAAGTTTGCTGACGGCTACAGCAAATTTATTTATTTATAACAATAAATAATCATGTTATAAGTTTCTATATAACCATTATCCTCCAAATAATACTTTATGCATGCGTAACTTTTTAGCCCAGCATCTATCTTCAAGTGAAAACATGAATTAATGGTCCACCCGTAACTACTTTTGTTGAAATAGATTGAACACCTGCTTCATAATTTAGATCTTGAAACTGACCTGACTCCTTACATGCTAAAACTATAAAGACTTCTAGAATGCATGGAGTCATCTTTCCTAGATTCCCAACAATAAGATCATCTATTCTTGGTTATATAAAATATTTAAGTGTTAACTCTAAATACTAATTCATCAGGTACAGATAAGTATAGTGAACTTAGTTCTATGAAACTGAATTTCTACAATTTCACAAAAAAAATTTCAAAAACTGTTGTAAAGCACTTGGAAAAATAGAACAAGACCTAAAAAATCTGCTTGCGAATATAAACAAAAAAGAAGTTAATTTGTACAGAGATATGTAAATAACCAAAATGAAAAAAAGAAGAGAAATTATTGTAAATAACCCAAATGATCAAAAACATAGAAGAGAAATACTAGTAACTCGAAAATTTAACTCTAGACAACTACTGAAAATTATAGACTCTGGGGTTACAAGGTAGAATTCCGACCTGCTATGTGGGAGACCCAGGTTCAATTTCCAGTCCATGCACTTCCCAAAAAAAACAAAGAAAGAAAGAAAAAACAAACAACAAAAAATTCAACAAATGGTGCTGCAACAATGGAGTACTCACATGGAAAAAGAATGAAAGTGATCTCTGCCATGCAGCATACAAAAAGAAAAAAAAAATCATCGAATCTGAACTATAAGAACACGATACTTCACATGTGAAAAAAATGATAAAAGAAACACGAAAAAGGATGAAGTACTAAATAAAATTGTTTTGATTCCTTTTAATGATCCAATAGAATTGTATGTTAGTATTGTCAGTTTACAAACAAGTGAAGCAAAGCATGAATAAACCTGAAAAGTAAAAATTTTGTGACATGTACCTAGGTACTTGAAAAAAATCAAAATTGATTTGGTAATAAAAAAAGTGTTTAATAGTCATTGGAGAACTTTTTACTGTATAGCAAACATATATACAGTGAAAAAAGAAATATGGCAGGGTCCTCAATTTGTGGATTTATGTTGTGTTTTCTCATGATTATTTTAATAAATCAAAATGGCACCACAGAATCTTGAAAATGAAAATTTAGTTCTCTGTAATATTACATATTTACACACACCCAAAACATGCCAGAGTTAGAACTACTACAAGAACAAATATTTGAACAAAACTCACCACTTTATTATTTGAATATTACTAGGCAGAAGAGCTATTTTCACTACAAAAGGGAAAAAAAAAGGTGGTAGGACAACACAGGTAAGGATAAAGTAAATTACCTCAAATATCAACAACCTCATTAGGCGTTTCAATCTTGAAAAACTAAGATGTATTGTAATGCTGTGAAATCATTGCTGCAACACTCTCTCAATTGCTTTAGCTTTAAAATAGATGGTATTTGAAACTATCTGAGGTACTTTGGAAAAATTGAGAAATATAATAAAATTATAATTTCTGAGTCTAAAATTAAAAAATAAAAACACTTCGTGTAATGTAGCACAAGAAAGAACAATGCTACTGTATACATGTTTCATTTATACGCTGAATTGAGATACCCAGGGACATTCACATTCTCTCGCATTTTCCTGCTTAGTACATGTGAATCCTCATCATCTCCTCTGTAAATAATTAGCAACAGTACCCCCTGATGTCCTTTATAAAGTACCTGAGAAAATCCAATTAAGTGTCATTTCTCAATTACAAAGGCAGACTGTTAAAACTATTCTACGTAAAATATAAAGTGTGGGCTGTGGGTAGTAAATGACTCCAAAAAGAAAGAAATTAAGGGCTTCATGTTCTTCCTCTATACTTTATCAGAGAATTGAAAATTCAGTTGACCACTAAAAAGAGTCTTCTCATCCTTCTACGACCCCCGCCTCCCCCTACATGCACACTCAGAAACAATGGAAAGCAACTTCATGAATGAATCACTCAAATCTATCAACTTATTTCATGTGAATTTTTATTGCTATCAAAGAATGATTTTCCTCGAGGTTATCCAATTAAGGACATCGATGTCACTGGCAAGTCCTACGGATCAACTCACCCTGTCAAACTTCGGCTTCCAGAAGACCAAATCATTAACATTACCTCACTATCCCAACATTGATGAAGTGCTGTAAAATAAAGCTTGTCTATAAACGATCGAGTCATTTAAATAAAAAGCAATATGTTTCTCTTCCTCAGCTATATAAATATAGATATGTATATATGAAAACAAGCATCATCCCACATTCACATATATATGGCATGTGCACATGGGAGGATCGATGATGTTTATAGATGTCTATATGTATTTATATAGAGATATACATAGGCTCCCGAGCAAAATGTTCGTTGTTTTTAAATTCTCTGATTTTTGTTGGTAACAGTTATTTCTTGTTAACCACATAGTAAATATGAGACTATCACATTATGTAAACCATGTGAAACTGATTGAGTTACATTTTTTTTTCCTGTAGAACATATTCTGTGAATTTATAAATGAAGACACAACTTTTTAACAGGAACACGCAGCTTTAGTTATGAGCAAGAACCGACTCAAGAAAATCTGATAATACAGAAAGAGCAATATGTAGACTACAGAGAATAACAGGGGAAAGCCGTCCATTCATTAAGCAAAAATCATAACATAAATTTCTGACATTGCGCCATAGATTTATTCTGATTACTAGTGAACCAAGGATTTATGTAAAAAGATTTCCCCCTGAAATCTCTGAACTCCTTAAGATGCTATAGATTTGTGGCTTTTTTAATTCAGCCTATTCTTCAAAATCCAGAGTGTAATTATCCAGCTTGTAAAATATCTGGGCCTTGGTATCTTTTCCTTTTCTCAAATTTCTTATTTGGCTTCTGTACTATGTCTTAGTGACAAGGCAGAGAGGGTCAGAGAAACTACTGACACTCCTATCAATTAGCATTATTACTTACTAGGAATTCTGGAACTGAGTCTATTTGGAAACTTTGAAACAGTTGGTTAATAATTTTCCCCATGAAACAAAAATAAATGGAATTATCATTGCCTAACAACAGATTATAATGTCATGCAAAAATTATGACAACTAAGACTCAAGAAGGAGAGGAACTGTTTTTTATATGGAAATAACTTTCTTGAAACAGTTACAGTAATACAGAAATAATGAACTTAACCCATTACCTTAAAAGCATATTATAAAATGTTATATTCTAACTTCTAGTAAAGAATAACACTGATTTGTATTTCATGCACAGCAATGACCTTAAATATAGATGTTGATAAGCCTCTTTACTGCTTTGCAGCATCAAAGGCAAATGTACACATTAAGTCAAATTCCAAAACATAAAATATCCTTTTCCCATGTTTCTCCTTCCTAACCCATCCTCCTAAGAAAACCTTACCAGAACTGTTCACTTACTCTCTTCTCCATTTTATTTCTCTAAAATCCTAATTGAGAGTTGCCTTTTGATGGTCCTGTGCTGTTTGCTTTAGTTATTCACCACTGTCTTAAAAGATGAAGGTTATTTTAATTAGCCCTTTATTCATGATAAAGAGCAAAATGAACAGTGCTTATGACATGAAATCTAGTTTATAGCAATAAACATCTTGATAAAAAGTTTTCTTGAAATATGCAGTAGCAGGACATTGTCACCTTTTTTCTGAAGTCTTATTTTCATGGGAAGTTTCTAGAATGCTAACTGGTGAAAATGGCTGTCCTTTTGAAGCAAAATAGCAAGATAAGGGGCTTAAGCAACACATATCTAAAGTTCTCTGGCTTTAGATTTGAGAAAAGGCATCCATGAGTAATGAAATCATGGTAGGAAATAGCTATCATCCCTAGGGTTGGTGAAATGAAAGGAAGAGGTTGGGTTTTAAAACCTAGAAGCTCAGGAGAGAGGCAATAAGGAGGAAGTGTCAGCATGTTGATGCTGATGTCTCTACTGAAGCTGACTTTAAAATACGGGAAGAAACTAAAAACTGGAAACAAGTAAGGCTGGCAACGTCATAATATGAGGAAGGGTGAAGTTCCTTCTTCCTCCCTTAGGCTTCCAGTCTTTCTCTAGAGCCCCAGGAGGATAACATGGAAGTCAGTGGAATAGGATAAGTGCAGTTTTCTCCAGAATCATAAAGAATACTATAGAAGGGTGGGTTTGGGGCTTGCTGGATTTCAATCTGTCAAAAAATATGTCATGAGAAAAAAAATAAATAACAGGATAAAATTTAAGGTAGGTCCTCTGATTCAGAGGGAACCAGATTTTGAAAACCATTTTTACCCTACCATTTTAGAAAACAACATTTTGGACAGATATATAAAATAGAATATCTCTAGAAATTAGAAGCCAAGACAAAATATTCAGGAAAACATGTAAAGGGTAGATGGATGTAAGAAGATACATTGTAAGAAAACTAAAAGTGCACTGATAAATAAAAATCTGCATGAAATTATAGAAAATATGTTGTGATGTAGATTGACAAACTTGAAAAATTACTTCTGAATAAAAGGACAAGGACATAGAGATAATAATAAACAGGGGTACTACACATTAAAGTTGGAAATATAATCTACATAAGCACACAACCATCAGGAATCATTATGCACGAAAAAGTACAGAAACAGCATTTTGGTGAAACAACTTAACACATCTTTCAAGGTCCTAAAGAGAGGTAGTTAAGTAAAAATATTAAAAAATCAAAAAGCAAGTTAAAATGTATACTATAGAGAGTGAATCACATTTTCAAGTATCATTGGAAAATTCCCCAAATTATCATTCATTAAGAGGAAGAAAAATATAAATTTTAAGAACCAAAAACTATAGTATTCCTCTACTGACCACACTGTGATGAAACTAGAAAATTTATTAAGAGGAAAGATGATAATTCCTTAGAAATGTAATTTGCATTCCAAATCAACTTCTGTATTAAAGAGCAAACAAAACTACTAATAAAAACTATTCAGAAACCAGTAAAAACCAGTCAAAATGAAAATACTGTATTTCAGCAAGACAAACGGGATGCAGCCAAGTTTACAGTCTGACACAAATTCATACTCAGGAAAATTTTCACCATTTTTATAGTGCAAAATGTTCCACAACGTACATGCATCTCTCTTTTTTAATTGATTTTTATTTTTGAAAAATAACCTGAGGGGAAAGTCTCTTCCCTGATGCTCTTGCCTGATAAATAACAAAATTTTAGTTCACCTAAATTTAAAATGGCAGACACCATCATTATTTCAATTACTTAGTTATAATAGAACCATAACTGTGGATTAATTATTTGCATAAAGCTATCTGAAAATTAACACTTAAATGTTAGTTGAAAATTCAGAAGACATAATAGAAATCAATCTTTATAATATTCAGATTTAATAATTTTTAATGTTTGCATAGAAAAGTTCACACATCTTATTTTGCTGCCCCTACAGAGTGATGAGACATAAGTGAGTTTCCCTGATAGCAGATTAAATAAATGAATCAATAATGAGTGATCTTAAAATGTGCAGAACAGGTATCTCTATTGGATCATGTCTTTTGGGGCTAGAGTCACAGTTATATTACAACTACTTCGTATTTATCCCTAACTATCTGAAGTAATAATAGTAATACATTTGTGCTTTCATATATATTATCTCATAATTTTGCAAAACAACAATTACGAATTGAGTACAGCAGAAGTATACCATATTCTTCAAACGTGCTTGTGACCATATTCCATGTTTCAGGAGAACCTAGAAATGTCCTGCCACAAATGTGTAGACATTCTTCAAAGGTGCTTCCTCTGGTCAAAAAGACTTATTGATTAGAGTAAATTTGATAAATTCGTGTTAAAAAGGCAGCCCCTTTGCAATTACAAACCATTGATGAAGGACTTACACAGAAAGTGAGTTAACCACCCCTTTAGCTAGATCTGGCTCCCAGCCCGATTCCATATGCCCTAAGCACTACTGTGGTGGGCATCTGACAACCACAGGCCACAGTAATTTCCCATCTGGTGTGAGGCCCTGAGCATCCCATTCCAAGAACTAGTCTTTAAAAGTTTAAGAATAAAAAAGTAACCAAAGAAATGTGAGCAATGGTCAATTATCTAGTTAGCATTTCAAAAGGCAGTGATAAAAAGGAGTAACATGCTGAGGCCCACAACTCAAATGAACAGCTGGGTGTGACAAGATCAGTCAATTAAGGTTTCAGAACTTTTCTAGCACATCTCCTTTCACTTTTCTCTTCCTTTCCCCAGGTCTCCCTCCTTGTCTCTTCCTATTCTCTCCATACTTAAAGAAATGTATGTCTTTACCTTTCTTCCAGCTATCTGTCATATTCCTTTTTCCTGTGCTCTCTTTCCTACCAAACTCGGAACATCTCCTTTCAATGTGCTGTCAAAGCCAGCTTTCTTAACTATTATGTTACCTTTAGGTATCATTTTAAATTCTCGTGCTTTCTAAATAAACTTGTACGTACCCTGATCAATTTCAAATCAAATGAGTTTACAATTTAAATCTCTATTTAAGGAAGAAAAAAAAAACTTAATTACATGGCATTGCTTTTTATTTCCAAGTAACCTTCAAATTGATTTTTTTCTGAAGATCAATGACCCTCTAAAAATAAGAAAAATATTCTTCTATCCATAATGGAGAAAAAACATTCTAGATTAAAGACGAGGTAAGAGAGACTCCTGATTCCTTAATTTTACTTTGTTATTTTTAGTAGGGAAAAGTACATTTGAAGGTCTTCTTTATGGAAGAAATCTGCAATACATTTTGTTACTTAATGCCTAGTAAAACTCGGCAAAACAGATATAGTTAATTCCATTTTTAAAATATGAAATAAGGTACAGTGAAGTATCTGTACTAAGTAAAGAAGAATTAAGTTTCAAACCCAGCTGTCTCACGCACCAGAGGCCATAGCAGCCTCTACCCTCCCTACTGAAATACATGAGTCACATCAACAAGGAACCCAATTCCCAGACACCAGCCCAAACTGAACATCTAGTAAATGAGCATCATTTATACAGAGGTGGAAAAACTCAATTCATTTCTACTTTGCCCCCAATACTAGACCAGTAGACTGTGTGGGCTTTACTCTATAATTACACTTATCCCTGCATCCCAGAGAACAGAACAAAAAAGAAGAAAGAAAATATAAGCTGATGGCCATAATTATTGATAATAATTATCTGAAATACATAACCTTCTGGAAGATACAGAAAAACCACTGTCAAGACTCCTGAACTACAGGCCTCTGTTCTCGGATTTTGTGTGTCCCACAGATAATAGCATTATGATCAGGAGGCCATGCATAACATCATTTACAGATATCTTTATCAACCAGTTACACAACATTTTTGTGTGTCAGCAGTAGCCTGTACTATCTTTGGAGTAGTTCCACATCTCAACAATGTATCTATAGTACCACAAAAGAAAATGTGCCTCAGGAATCATAAACACAAAATTCACTTTAATGCAAAAATTACATTTATCTTTCTAATAAGGATCATGGGCTAAAGGAGTACTGATTATTCTTGGCTGGTTGGGTAAAAGTTACCCCGCCTTCTTGTGTCCACAGCTGATTTCACTTCTTACACCGTGTGTACAGCCAGATTAGTCTTGGGCAATTCTATATGTGGAAGGCCCACGGATGAGTCCCAGGAAAAGTTCTATTCTATAGAGGAGCTGGGAATTTTCCATCTAAAACCCCTTGGCACAATCCCTGGACTGGGCATTGCCGATCTTCATGCCCCTCTCACTGCTCTGAGTTGCTTTGAGTCTTCCAGATTCATCATAAACAACAAGCTGAGTCTGGGGCCAAATCTAACCCTAAACTGGAACCTGATAATTCTCCCATGGCAGTGTGCCTTAACCTCTGTGGAGCTACAGAATCCTCTTGAGAACCTGACAAATTCCACAGACTCTCTTCTCAAAACATAAAGGTACGCAAGTACATTCAGGAACCCTTCCCTCCATGAGCCCTAAGTCAGGAACCCTGCTCTGGGCTCAATTCACCAAGATGTTAAAACCAAATTCTCCTAAGGAGTCTCAACAGATAGATTTCACTGTAAAGGCCAGGCAAGGTAACTGCACACTTCTCAGAGACTTCAAAAATGGCTTCCTGCAGACACCATTCCTCCCTCTGCTAAGGAGGCTACAAAGTCAACCACTGAGGTCCCCTCTCACTGTGGCATGAACCCTCCAGGTGGAGCTGACCCCTATTGAACACCACCTTCCTTTCCATGTCTCTAAGGTTACAATGCCAGATTTATCACCATCCTCATGGGTCAAGCGAGAATCATTTAAATGAAATTTAAAGGGGCCTTTAACAGCAAAAGGACCTACAACCAAAAGGATATGTTCTATCAAGGATATGTTCTATCAGAGAGAAAAGCCAAAGCATTATTGTTTGCTTTCCAGAAAGAAAAGCAGTAGGAAATTATTTATATGAATACAAAGGCACCCCTTCAAAAATGGAAAATATCAAGGCAAGAAACATCAAATTCACATCTCTGGTTTCTCTGAGGACTATAAAACACCACTGATGATTGGAACTCATCATCCTGTACCGCTTGGTACAAATTCAACTGCATGCCAAGCACACAATGACTTAACGCATGAGTTATTTGTTTCTCTAAATATTCAGGGAACCAGCAATTAATGTCATACATATGATAAGCACTCAATAAATACAGGTTAAATGAAATATAGAAGTTGTTGAAGAGGCGTGCCTTTTGGTAAGCAGGTGCATATGCATACCTAACTTGAAAAACTAAGACATTTTCTAGATTGGCCTCTCCCAAGGTTTCCGATTGCCAAGACAAAATTAAATCTGGCAAACAAACAAACAAAAAAGCTATGAAAAGCAGGGAGAATGTATTTTCTGTTATAAAAAATGTTAAGTATAGACATACTCTTGGTGTAAACCAACTGCACTGAGTCTAAACTAATTAAGTTTCCACAGACCACAGACAATTTGGGAGAAAACATGAAGAAGCAATAGGTAAGATATTTGTACCTGCTTGAAAGTAACCTTGAGACTATTTTGCTGACTCTTGAGAAATTTGTTTCACAAAGAAAACAAGAGTATATGACCATATGATTCTAATTAGCAAAGAGCAAGAGGGTTAAAGTTGAAATATCTAACACCTACAAGACTGCTATACTTCTCCCAGCACAGCTCTGCATGAGAAGAAATGCTTTCTCTATGATCCAAATGATGTGTATCATTCTCTACACAGATTAAAGAACAAATGCATTGGAGGATGGTCATTACTAAGATTTCAGGTATCTAATGGTTTGGTCAGCAATTTGGAATGGGTAAGAAAAGCAACTTCATTTAATAACAATGAAGTTTCAAACTTTATTCTTCTATTACTTATGTTTCAGAACCATCATCATAATCCAATCCATCCATACCTTGTGCTTATTCTACAAGTATCTGTAACATATTATGTACTTGTACAGAAAATAAAATCTGGAAATACCCTGCAATTGAAACTGTTCATAACTAGGAACCATTCTTAGATTATCAGTGATTTTTAAAAATCTCCCTGCTGTCTAACATGTACTGAGAGCACATTTTTGACACGATGTAAAAGCAAAAAATATATTTAAGCCACAAATTTGGATCTGCACATTTCTAATGACTGAAATCCACGGGAAAATTCCACAATGGCAATAACATTAAACATCACTAGCGGTAGCTGCAGTGTTACTAAAGGTAAATTTGGGCGCCAAGCTAAATTTCTGGAAGATTATCAGTTACATTTCCTCATTAGTTCAGGGATTTCCTCATTATTGACTGACTTTAAATTACAATAAGAATCTGAATCAGCAATATGTGGTGTTTTGTTGGTGGTGTGCTTTTCCAAGATACCTAATTTTTTTTAACATTACCCTTTTTTTTTATTCTGATCCCTATTGCAGTTAAAATCACTCCTGGATATAAACAAAAAGAACTATTTTTAGAGAGTAATGAGGTGCTTTCATGTTTTTGATATTGTTAAAATATTTAGATCCCTAAGGAATTTAGGAAAACTACAGTTCAGATTTTCTACGCAGCTAACATTTTAACCCTGACATTTCACCCTTACGAAAATATAGTGTGAATCATTTTAATCCCTGGCTTCTTTCTCTATAGTCTTTTTCTCTCTCTAAAGAGAAAAAGAAAATTAATGAGGTCCAAGCCATTAATCCTTTTGAGTTTATATGGCATAACCAAATTAGTTAGACCTCAAATTTCTTTTTTAAATAAAGGGAATAATACAGTTAGCATTTATCACTTCAGATCAATTTTCAAGGCAATCTTACCTAGATTTACTTCCTGCTGAGCTAAATCTCTGCAGGGACTCCGAGTAAAATTATCACTGACACTAGGAAAGAAAAACACTAGCAACAACTTTGCGATGGCTACAGTAACACATTTCTAAAGGGAAGTAAATTGCCAGTGTTTACTCTTGAATGGAGAGAAAGGAGAATGTCACAAGTATATAATGCTAGCAGGAAGATATGCAACATTTTAAATATCTAGAATATTTTATAGCCCTAAATACTGCCATTTCTGCAGGCTATTCTGTGACACTCTTTTTGTGGCACATATTCTAGAACTTAGACTTACAAAAGAACATATTCATAGAGTTTCGGGTTGCCAAGCACCCAGGGAGGGAGACTGCAGTTTCTGACATATTACGTTAATTTCTGAAGAACAAAAGGTTCAAACGTGCTACTCCAAGAATAGCACACTAGGCAGCACAGAAAGATTGAATTACTGGCTATGGCAAAATGGTCTGCCAGTAAGAAGCAAAAACTTTGTCATGAAGATATTAAATTACTTTGTATCCAATACAAAATTGAGCAGAAATCACAGCCATGTGTACAAAGAAGGCAAGCAATGAAGAATGGGGGCTAAAACAGGTGATGGAAAGGAGAGGGTTTATAAACTACACTGTGCATCTTGGCTCTGTGCACTTTAGGTTTATTTGCACACTCTTTTTAGAAAGATTGGGGGTTGGGGAGCCAAGCGGATGAAAGAGTTATTTATGAACAGACGGGACACCAGGATGGGGTGGTAAGAAAGCTATGGAGGAGTGTCTGGACTTGTGGATAAAGGAAGAAGTAGACATATGGGGAAATCTATATAGAAGAAACAGAGAGAGTGAAGAAGAGGCTAAAACAGGCAGATGGCTGGACTGAAAAGGAATAGCATTATGCGGGGGCTCTAAAGAAGGGGAGGCAGCCCTGGAAGGGGGGAAAATAGCTAAGGGAAAAAAAGAGGTCAGGAGGTGACTACTTGGAAAGTTTTCTAAAAGTTGCAAAAATTAGATATGGATAAAAATATTTTTAAAATATATTTGAAAGTCAGGACGGAACTGAAATGAAAAAGATACCCACTTTTTAAAAATATTCACATGAAAAACAGTGTTCAAAATTAACAGCAAACGTTTTTGACAGAAGTGTGAAGAACTGATACAAACGAAAGATGTAGGGACGGGTACTCTTGAAACAGATATTCTATAAAACTCTCACATGATTGCAAATGACACTCCCTGCAAGCATTTTTGAACTGCTTTCTTGAGGCAAAGGTGGGCTAGCAGAGCATCTTCTATGTAGGTCTCTTATAACACTCATCATGTTGGATAATAAGTAGGTGCTTCCAGCACAGAGGACAAGAACAATGTCTTATTAATTTTTGCTTTCCTAGTATTTAGCCCTATAACTGGCACAGAGAAAGGATTAAATAGGTAGAAGATGGTGGAAGGGAAACTATTAAAGAGGTAGTTTATAAGTCTCAACAAATGATGCAAAATGGAATGATCCTTTCAAAGTCACAGTTCTGACTGACACATGAAGGTGGAAATACAGATATATAATGCATGAAAATATTAGAATATTTTTCTAATGTTAGCTAACTACTATTTACTGAGTAATATATACTGGGGGTCAATAGTCACTGATTATGACTCACTAATTGTTATCAATAAATCACCAAATTAACAGGTGGAGTCTATGTTCTCATGTCTATCATGTGAATGACTTGAGACTATGTAGGATATCAAGAATGCTTGAAAAAATATAAATTTATAAATTATACTTGGGTATATTTCACTTTCCAAAAGTTAATATGAAATTCATCAATGTTTAAGAATAAAACCTTCTTGAGACAAGTAACAGAAATACACCTTGTTTAGTCTGGTAAGCATCAAACGTGACCAATTATTTAAACATATAGAATATAATAAACCATATCTGTTTAGAAAATATATGTTTATTCCTACTCCCTGATTAATTTCTTTAGGCGGACTGGTGGCCAAGAACTGTCAGAAATATTAAACTTAATTACAGTGCAATCCTACCAAGATTTTATTTAATTTAATAGGTAGATTTGCCTAAAGTGAATGACTTCAAAGTTGGATTTACTCCCATTAATAAATTCAAACAAATAAGTAACTAGGATTAGTTATTGGGAAGTTGGTTGCTTTAGCCACATAAGATCTACATACCTTAGGCCCACAGCATTATTTTCAAAACAGGAATCACCTATGGAAAAGTTTTGGATGGTAGCACAACATTGTGAATATAATGAACACCACAGAATTATACATTTTAATGTGCGTAAAAGAGAACATTTTAGGTTTTATCAATGCTGCTAGAATAAAAACGTTAAAAACATAGGATGGTACAACAGTGAACCCCAATGTAAACTATGGACTACAGTTAAAAGTACAATGATAAGAATACCGTTCCATCAATTTTAACAAAGGCGTCATACTAATGCAAACCATTAGTAATAGGGAAACTGTTCATCTGTGAGAGGTTATGGAATTCTGTATATGCTGCACGATTTTCCCGTAAACCTAGAATTTCTCTAATTAAAAATGCTATTTTTTGAACAAGGAATCACCTATCTTTTACCTCATGAAGTAAGACATCAATAAATGATTGTCAATTGTGATCACAGGATTAAAGATGGATTAAAGTGTTAATAATCATCATCATCACTTCAGGATTAGACTTCGAATAACTAAATCTCAGGTACCTTCTGCTAAATCTACACCAGCTTGTTTAGGGGGACCCTCAGCTGCTGTTCCAAACCAGTCTATTCCAAATTAAAATGAGAACACAAGGGAGCTTATTTCTTTAGGTGGACTGGTGGCCAAGAAGAGCTGGAAAAAACACCACAGGAAGAAAATGTGGCCACCTCTGATAACTACTGTTGGGCTTAATAGATGAAAGTTTGTCCAATTCTTCCATTAGTTTGATATAAGCAGAATATAAATGATGGCGATTTTCAAGTACAAGTGGTCAAGTACACTTGCAGAAGAGGCAATTCCTCATCCCACAAAATGCCCTCTACTTCTAAGGCTCTGTGACCCGTTTACACACTCCAAAAAAGGCAACCATTGTTCACAAAAAGTTCACAGAAGTGCCAGGACAGCCTTGTAACTTTTCATACATCTAGCTGTGAAAGCTCTGTGGTATGCAAATCAAAACACCTGAGCTCAAATTTAGGTTCCATTCACACTAACCAGTGAGCATGATTCCAACATTTATGTGCCTTAAATTTCCTTGTCTGTAAAATGGGGATATAATAACTATCTTTTTAGAAGCATGTAGAAAAAGAAGAAATAAGAAATTACAAACTCCATATAATTTCATGATAGGTCTTGGTATTCTTTTGTCCCTTCTCCCTTATGTTCTCATGCTATCCTCCATACCATCAAGTGGCACAACTAAAACAAGATGAGATTCAAAACAAAACAAAACACCAGCAGCACTACATGTCTGACTATATTTAATATACCTCATTTTCAAAAATAAGACAAGAAACACTCCTGATTAAAGCCTGTCCATCAACAGCCCTAATAAAAGCTGCACACTAAACAAGCTTCCCCAGGGAGCGTATGGCTGCAGGGCACGGGACCTCCATCATTATTAAACACAGGCACAGGTATGGCACTCTGGCTTCTATCAAAGGGCACATCAAAGAGCAAATACGTACCCTCACATGTTTAGAATTGCTATAAAACCTGAAAATGCAAGATCAATGCAACAGACCATGGGGATCTTTAAAGCCCAGAGGAAACCAGAGAGGGCAGGGGTCTATTCGGTTAATGTTATCCTGAGAGGGTGTGTTCTCTGGGTACACAGCTGGGCCCCATTACAGCCTCTCCAGCTGCTCTCAAGATCACCTAGCAGCCCAGGCCCCCAAGAGCTGCAAGTCGGAGCTGGAAATTCCTGAGAAAGTATCTTCAAAGATAAATTTCCTAGACCTTCTCCAAGCCTTATTTACTTGTTCACAAGGAAACATTTAGCAAAAATGTAACTATGAGTTGCCATGTAACAATGTTCTGGTTCCTTGCAACAGGACAAGGTCAATTTTTAAAATTTTACGTACTAATAAAATTCCTTCAGTATTCATACTTTCCTGATACTCCAAATGAGCTTTAAGACAACTTTTTTGTCTTCATCCTCAATCTACCTCTACTCCTCAATATCTTAGGTCTCCTTCCTTCATTCCTTTGTTCTTTCTTTTAACAAAGTATGTCCTTCCTGTCCACTCTGCACTCCTGGAAATTATGTGGGTGGATGGGGGGAAGTGGAGGGCAGGACACACATAGAGAAAACACACAAACAGGCCAGGTAGAGAAGTGCCAGAAAGAAAACTAAAGCAGAGGGAATTTTAGTTCCTTTCCTGGGGATAGAACACACAACTGAGGAAGCAGCAGTGTAGAAGGCTCAGTAGAGGTACAAGGTTCAATAGAATTTTGGCCCCTCCACTTCCTGGTCACTTGCCCTTCACCCTCCACCTCGCTCACTTAGGTTTCTGACACTGGAATTTCCACTCAGACTTCTTCACTCATTGACAGAGTAGGACACAGCAGAGTTAGGAGGCGGGACTTCTTAGGCTTTGCCTTATTTCTTTCCCAACAACCCTACTGCTCTTTGTACCTGTGGGGTGAAAGAAACAATAAACTGCAAGCACCTACAATCGGTGCACATTTAGTGTATCTCACCCAGTCTCACAATAAACATAGGAGGAATTCTTATTACTGCACAGGGGAGAAAATTAAGTTTCTGCTTCTTTTCCCCAACTTCTTTCACAACTGCCCATAAAGGGACATCTCCCTGGCTAACACATTCTGAGAAAGCGATAGGATTATAACTGGGACAGGGGCTGCCAATGACACTACACATCATGAAAACTGAATTCTTAGTAATCAGCAAAGAATTGTTTAAAAATAAGGCATTTCGTGACCGGTGCACTCTCTTTCAACTTCAATGTGATCTCTACTGGTGTTATTTAAATCCTGAGTTATTAAACTCTTACGGGTAAACCTCAGCATGAGAGGTTACAAGGGTCTGTCAAAATTCATGAAGGTGGGAAAATTTTAGCAGTCTATGAGGAATTCAAAACTTGCACTAAACAGGAAAAAAATAATGGTAGCAGCCATTCTTGCTTTAGTTAAGCAGCAGAAAAGGGAAAGAAAACACACTGGCATAAATTTTCAAAACTGCCATATTAGAAACAAAATTGGCATAAATTAATTTTTTTCTGATTATTATAAGGAAGGAAAAAATCATACTACTACCCAGCCTTAAAAATTTATCTTCTTAGTCTTTTCTTTGTTTGTGTATCCTACTAGATCAAATGAGAAAAATAGCAATAAAGTTTATTTTTCTTGCTAGCAAGTCCTAAAACCGACAGCAAATTCATCTCCCTTTTGCTGAAGGCACATGCTAATTGAAGTAGACATAAAATGTGAACCAGAAAAGAAATAAAAATACAAAATTTACGCCTTGGTCCAGTTAGTAAGTAGAGAGTTAAATTATTAGTTCAAGGCATTCTACAAGTTTCAGCATTAAAAATCAGAAGTAAAATGGCTGTAAAACAACAAGCACCTGGTCTTGATAGAAGAAGCTAGGCAATTTCAAGAAAGTAATATTTTACATCTGGAAGCAGTCCATGACAAATGAGAACAAACCAGTAAAATCATAAAAGGATCTCAGTAAAATTTTAATTAAAAAAAAAAGTTTCCACTTTCTCAACCTGAGATACATTCCACATAAAACTATACTTCACACTTCTTAGCAGACTAATCTGGCCCAAATAACTAAAATTGTAGTATTTCTCATTATCCATGCTTGAAGTAGTCCCTAGACCTCAAAAGTTATAGAACACTCAATAACAAATAAATAGAAATAAAATCAATAATTTTTTATTAAGTTTTTCATATCATGATCTTGAAGGACCTCAGAGAACATTTAAACTATTAAGAAGCCATTTTTTCCCACACTGTGAAGTACAGACAAAATGTACTCTTGATAGTTCTAGAAATGCAATTTCTCCAATATTTGAAAATGTGTTCATATTTAACATCAGTAGAGGTGGGAAGTGATGGAAGGAGAAGGGAGTACCAGATCTTAAAGTTTCTTTTCAGCTTCAGGTCATTAAGATCATAACCCTATAGGAACAAATCTACAAAACAGAAGTATGGTTAATATAATTACAGAAATCTAGTGCTACCCTAGACATATAAGGACTTTCAAAAATTAGTGACCTTGCAAAAGCATAATTGCAGTCAACACAAAGAACCATTCAGAAATAAGTATCAGAAAATATGAAATTTAGTTATTAAGAATGCTGCTCCATTATATAAGACATCATGAAAGAATGCCATCTTTAAGTCATATTACTGGAATTGCCACAAGACAAATTTCTAATGACTGAGGATATAAACAATAATTACTTAAAAAAAAAATTCTGGGCAATCTACTTATTAAATTTTATTGCTGTTACCACTGAATAAATTTGGACAAAGAACATGCTTTCTTTGGGTCTTCCATCATTTTAACTGTACTTCCAATTTCTTACTTGAAAGCTTTTAAGACAGAACAAAGTATTATGGTACTAACATTTTGCAAAAACTGACAACAAGCCTTCTTACAGTCAGGCCACTCTACCTCAATTCCTTTCTCAACTGTTTCCTTCCCCTTTTGTCTAACTTTATGAATCATACACTGTTAATAATAAGAGATTCTGGGGGTGCAGGGGTAGTTCAGTGGTAGAATTCTCACCTGCTATGTGGGAGACCGGGGTTCAATTCCTGGTCCATGCACTTCCCAAAAGCAAACAAACAAACAAGTCAAACAAACAAACAAGTAAAACAAACAACGAATATGAAATTCAACAAATGGGCGGGATATTCACATGGAAAAATAATGAAATGTGACCCCACCGTACACCATATAAATAAATAAACAAATTAATAAATAATAGGAAATTCTTATTTCCGTAAAATAAGTTTAAAAAAGTGAGTGTGTGAACATATGTGTGTGTGTATATGTTGAGGTCGTTGTGCCTGCATATATATGCGTTGAAGAGTATATCTTCATGTTAGTTGCAGCAGACAAGGATTAAGAATTACACATGTTTTTCATAATTCAGAAGCTGCTTGTGGAAGGGCTTGGGGGCATTTTGCCCATCGCAGGCAGGTTATTGAGCAGGAGGACCCTCCCAGATAAGGCACCACACTTCACCTTCCAGGCTCCTCGGAGTTATCATCCAAGAGACTTGAACAGTTTTTTAACCCAAGAGATTCCACTGTTTCCACAGTACCTGGTGAGTTGCACAGGTAAATGTTCATTCTGATAGTGGATATTCATTTGCTAGTCTGGATTTATAGTATATTCAGATGTGTTCAGTTCAAATCAAGACAAAAAAGGAAAAAAGGTATGAGGAATGATTTTGTTGCCATTAGCTTATTTGATTTGCATTACTGTAAAAGAGTATGCTATCATTTGCTTCTGCTTTGCCTCACAAATGTTTACAATAAAATCAATGTAAAATGCATTCTTGAGGGCTTCTCTGCCCAACATTGAATATAGCTCTAAACGTACAATCCATTAGGCCCCCAAAAAGACCACCTAAGTATAATAAGTCTTTATGATGCTCCTATACCTTCTCAATGGTTGGGCAGATTTTTTCCTCTCCAATAGGATTCTAACCTTTCAATGACCTGTTTTTTAATGGGTTATTGTATTTGTCTTTAATATTTGAATGTATTTAGAACATATTCTAATAATGAAGTCTGAATATAAAACCGTAACTGGGGCCTGAAAAGGGACTACACAGTATGAAAGTTTTTAAAGAATTTCTTTGGTCTCTGGAAGGGGCCCAGGATTAGGGTGGCCAGCCATCTTGGTTTAGCCAGGACTATCCCGGGATGCAGAACTTTGGGTGTTGGGCACCATTTTGAAACACAAATGTCATACCCTGAACGCTAACTTCAAAGTGAAGCAACAGGGCAAAGCCAGGGATAGCTACGCAGGGTTTGTTTAACAAACAATAAATACAAAAACGGATAAAAATCAGTTTACTATATCTTCTATTTCTAAGACTGAATGAATATTTCATAGATTGAAATGAAAGAAGGAAGGCTCAGTTTTTCTGACCAAGCCCTTCAGGTTCAGGAACCCATTTGATTCAGAAAAAGAAAATATATTTCTACATAATAATTGAACTTCAAAGTGGAAGAGTATTTCTAGTTTCAGATATATGGTAGTCTGAGCTAATTTCACTCCTCCTCAAAAAAAAAAAAGAATGCCTCATACATAAAAATCCTGGATAAGACATTACAATAATTGAGTAAAAAATTCAACTGCATAGCCGAACTCAATCCCCAGAGGGAGTTCATGGAGTGCAAAACACATAACTAGAAACATTAGCAGAGCTCCAGGTCATAAGAGATAGTAGCTAGAGTTTTAATGCATGCAGAGAGACCAGTCCCTAGGAGTCAGAAATCTGGAAAGTCCACTGACTCCATGCCATTGATTCAGAGAACTGGCAAGGAAACACGGCTCTGGCAAGGGCTCTGGTAAGCAAAGAAAAAGCTGTCTATGAGTAACGAAACCTCTAAACCTTTTCCATGTGCAGTTGCAGAATCTGAATCTCTACTAGCCACATGGTTTCAGAAATTCAAGCCATAAAACTAATGTAAAAACTGATCCCAGACCAATGAAACTCTTGGAGAAACTGGCAGAAGCTAACATAAAACCACTTCGTAATAAGTCTTCCATAACCTAGGGCACATGGGACTTCCACAGAAAACAAACACCCCAGATGAAGATGAGCTCACAATCAAAAATTAGAAACACATGCAAAGCAATCCACTGTGGAAGAGTCAGCACACACACAAAGAAGGATTAGCACCCTCAGATCTTGACAAATAGAATAATTTGAAAGAGACTAAAAATATAACTATCTTTAAAATGTTCCAAAAGATAAAAGAAAAAACATAAAACATAATGAAAGGACAAGCTTGAAACGGAACCAAATAAACATCAAGAAATGAAAAATGCTATTTAAAGCAGAAACACAAAACTTGGGTTAAAAGCATATTAGACACAATGAAAGATCATTTTAACTGAAAAATAGATCTGAAGAAATTATCCAAAAACTGTTCACTTATTCATTCAACAAAGACTTCTGTTTTCCATTGTGCATCTGTTCTGAGCGAGTTCTTGTAAACAGTCGGGATATGTTATTGAACAAAACAAAAGAAAAAGACTTTGGTCCTAATGGAACTTTTATACATTCTATTGGATGAGACAGAGAAGTAAAAGTGATAGAAAATATATAACAGACATGAAGGGACAAAGAATTGAATGAAAACTTCCAAAATCCTTCCAATAGGAATTCCAGAAATGGAGATATAGGAGAATAAAGAAGAGAGAATACACAAAAGTATCAGCTGAGAAGTTTTTAGAGTTGTTTAAAGACTTCAAAGTCAACACTGAAGAAGGAAAATAAATTAATTTTAAATAGTGTAGATATATCATTGTAAATCCAGAGAACCCCCAAAACAAAGAATATCTTAAAGACAAAAGACACGTAAATTTTATCACTAAATTATTATGACATTTTGTCAAATGTAAGAGTAAATGGACACTCAGTGTCTATCTAATAAAATTAACTAACACAAGAAATTGATGACATCCATTTTGACTGCTTATAAACATCTTTACTTATTTGTAGGTCTTTAATACCAATAATTGATTTTTTTAATTTGGCATTTTGTATAAACTGGTATCGGTGCCCCAGTCCGCCTAATCAAGAGTTAACCATATATTTTGTGAGGAATAATAAAAACTACTATTTATTACCACAGTTTTGCAAAAGTTAGAAAAATTATTTGCATAACAATTTACTATTCTTCACATAGGCGGGTAGCCACATAGAGAAGTAAACAAATATTCTGTTCCTTTTCCACAAAGATTAATACTTAGATGTAAAATTTTTTTTCATAATTGAGAAAGCAAAGGAAAGAGTGCAATTTCTCTTTCACAAACATCTATTTTATCAATAAGCCAATGTTTTCAATCTTTCAAGATTTCTTCTATGTCCACAGGACTTCATTTACCCTTTGTACTTGAAAAATTCAATCACTAACTATTCACCTGAAAGATTAAAAAATGTCCCATCCTAATTTTATTCAAATTATTTTATTTAACAGGAAAATGTAACACAGCAAAACAAATAAAATATTTTAAGAATAAGGCTACTACTGTTGCTGAAGGAATTTTATGTATGTGTTCATATGTGTAAAAATGAGTCTCTTTCAACACAGGAAATGCCATGAGATGCTTTGAAGACCACTGAATTAGAACATACTACAACGTGAGCAGTGATGCAATGCAAAGATCCCCCTTTGCCTTACGAGATCATAAAACAAGAGATAAATTCCTGTCAGGTGTTCTTTGCTCTACTTCATTATACCCATTATTATCCTTAACACTGTTCAACCTTTACATACAAAGCCGCAAATTGCATTTTTAAAGCAGTCATCACAATTTTAGAAGGATTCCTTTTTTTTAACTACCCATTATCCTGTTTGAGCTGTGATCAAAATCACTATAAATTAGAAAAGCCTGATCATTTTGATGTGCCATGCCACAAAATATTTAAAAACAGAGAGATCTGTAAAGAATTTTTATTTGGTAAGGTTTTTTTATTCTATCCCTGGATGGAAAATTCTCAACATTAAACTGCCTTTTCTAGATTAATAAAAACAACTTTTATGGTGTCACATAAGATTCTGGCCCCATTGTTAAATTTGTCCTTTAAATTCTTACGCATATACATTCTAAACATGATTTCTTGGATAAAAATCAGTTGTAAAAGTGAATCCCTCAGAGTAAGAAGTTACATAATTTACAATAAAAGCATAGTTATAAAAGATAAAGACAATCCTACCTACGAGCTACAAAAGTTATAGTATCCTTACTTATAAAACAATGTAATTGTGAAATATTCATCTGCTTATTGGATCAAGATGGATCATAACATGTGCATTGCTGACTAAGGAGCCACATTCATCCCTATTTTACTTATTCATGTCTTCAGCTCATTCCACGTGTCAAAGGAAGAGAGAAATTGGCATTAGTAACATAGTTAGAAAAACCATTAGGTAATAAGGCTCATAGGCTTTTCCATCTACATTTGACTAAGACTAAGACCACAATTAATTTGGATTTATAGTTACTACCATAACACCACCAACAGAAAAAAAAAATCTCTGAACACAACTGGATGTTTTGATAGTAAAATTTTCTGTGCCTAGGCATGAGGGAAAGGGTAATAATTTCAGTAATTGTGCATATCTATCAATGTAAGTGTATGAAAATTAGGTTTAAAAATTTGATCATAGGAATATAGGATCTTATATTATTCCTTATTTGAATAGAAGTTTAAGGAAGTATTAAAAGTCTGTGAAAATGGAAGCAAAGACTTTGTCTCTATGAGTTTCCATGAGTATAGTTTCTCTAAGTGCCATGGTGCTGAATATGAACAGAGTCTAAGACCTTAATAGAATCTTAAAATTCAATATGCTTGACTCATTTGAAAACAGATTTCCTCATAGCATTAGGGGGTGCACTAAAAGCACTCTGTATTTTGTGTATCGGGGATGAACATTTCTTGTACTTTGCAGATTTAAGAAAAAGAATCTGCAAGTTGGCATCCAATGTATTTTGTAAGAGAAAAAAAGAGACAGAGAAGAAGAATTACAGTAGTCAACCAAGAAGACATGTTTAATGTTTACTGCATAAATTAAAAAAATCCACAAAATCTTTACTAGTAATAACATTCTTTTACAGAAACAATATAATCCAAAAACAAAAGAAAACTTGCTTCCAATTTAATTTTCAAATCTACAGTTTACCCTCCTAGACAGAGCAATGACCAACACACACACACACGCTCACAGAGACACAATCTGTCACAACAGCATTGCAATAATATAATACTAATAAAATTTTAGGCATTTATGAAAACAAACCCAAAGGAAAATTTATAATACTTTTAGCAACTCATCACCATTTTAATCTGTAAAATACATCTTGGAAAAACTCAATAGACATAATTTTGAATTTAAAGGCATAAAGACTTGATTAAACATAGCCTAAACTCTTAAATTATGGTCAACTAGGAACAGACCATTTGTCAGTTGGTGGGACTGAGAAACAAAATCCCCCCATCACTCCCTATTTGCTGTGTGCTGATAACTGAGCAAAGAGGTTCACACATATTTTGTCATGTAATGTTCACAGTGACCTTAACTGCTCTCATTTACACAGGCTCAAACACAGTTCAAATGAAGCTCTTTTGAACACACCCATTCCAGTCTGAAGGGGATGAAATTAGCAGCATTATAACAATGGTGACAATGTGATAAAGAGAAAGGGTATGGGGTTCTGATGCCAGATCAGGTAAGTTTACACACCAGATCCTACTTGGCAGCTATGTACCTTTAGGAAAGTTATTTAAATTCACTGAGCCTTGTTTTTCTCAGATGTAAAATGGGGATAATGTTATCTACAAGGCTGCGGGGAGGATTAAATGAGATAAAGTTCTGCCTTATCTCAAACCTAGTACAGGGCAAGTACTCAACAAAGATAAGGTTTTCCCTTATCTTCCCCAACAAAAATTTCCTTTGACAGTCTACCAGGAAAGCAAAATGCTCTTCTTTTCCATTAGAAAGCAGCAGAAATCAGCCATACTCTGCATTTATCAAACTTGTCAAGCTGTTCAACGTCCATTATTCTTTTTTATTATATTTAAGGCACTTAAAATAATCTCCCAGTAATTTATTCTCCTTTTAACTAGATGCAGTAATTAGAATATCTTTTATGATACTGCAGAGTTTTCATTTCAGTCAAGGTGTGACTGTTTTAGAAAGCCACCGTTCACTAAGAATATTACAACCCAGAAACGAACTGCTTTTATTCTCATCTTGAATAGAAGCACAAACATAAAACGAAGAGAATATACAGTGTATTTCTATAGCTGAAAGAGGAAAACGCTCAAGCATGCACAAGCCAATAATTCCCAAAATACCTTTCATGAACTGAAAAACAGATATGTATGTTGCCATGGCATTCAACAAAATTAATATGTTTGAAATTTGGATTCTATATGGGAAAAACAGTCAAAAGTTTCTTTTTTTCCTTCCTAAAATGTGGGCTTATAACCATTAAAAAATAAATCAGCCCAATATATATTTCCCAGAAAAAAAAATGAGGAACAGCAAAGAGTTCAGAATAAATTCAGGATCCAAAGTAAATGTAGATATTATGTATTACTACTTGTCAAGCGGAGGCTTACTTTACAATAATTCTGTTGCATATGCTAAGAGTGCTAACCACTGTGTATCAGGATTCCAGACCTAGGCTGGCTGGCTCTGTCTTCAGTGAGCTTGGTAACCTTAAGTAATTTAATTTTTCTGAGATTCTGTTTCCTCAATTGTAAAATGATCAATGACTAGCACATATTAAGCACTTCCTAAGTATGAGAACGGTTTTAAATATTTCATGTATGTTTTGCCCTCATTTAATCCTTATAACATACTAGGAAGCTGAGTATTATTATCATCCCATTTTAGTGGGAAGGAAAATGAACCACAGAGAGGTTAAATAGCTCACTCTAGAAAAGGATTTCCCTGATTTAAAGATTTTGCTAAACTGCCTTCCCAATGGGAGGCTGAGATGAGATAAGTTCTAATGTCTCTGGCAGGAGCAAAATTCCAAAACTGCACACACTCTTTTGAGACCTTCTTTTTCATTCTTACTTCTATTATTTGTTTGTTTATCTCCCTGACTGTAAGTTTCTTCATGTCAGATACTAATTATTAAACATTTTATGCATACCTACCAAAAATGAGGACCAAATTCTGTGAGAATGTAATAAGAAAATTCTATGCTATCTTAGTACATTCCTAAAGGCAGATTAATCCTTAGAAGGCAGAAATTAATCACCTGTTGCCCTGAGGTCCATAAACTAACACTTGAGAATAACCAACAAATATGCCTATTGATCTACTCAGAAGTTTGGAGTAAAAAAGCAACTGTTGAGGATAGCAAACAGAGATCTGATACAACAGTCTTCTGAGTAGCATTTGAACTTAAGAGTATATCTAGAGAACTTCCATTGGAAGTAAATTAAATACCTACTTGTAGACATACATCATGCATAGCCAGGTATTAGGTAGAGATGAGCATGAGACATAGTTAAAGACAATAGAGCATCGTGAATATGAGCAGGATTGCAGCACTAAACTAATTAGGTTTAAATTCTGGCCCAGCCAATTAAAAGTCCTGGGCTTTGGAAATGCGACATTCCCTATGTGTGTCTCGGTTTCCTTATCTGCCAAACAGGGAAATAACTGCCATCTCACAATATACTTGTGAAGATTAAGTGAATTCCCATGTGGAATGTGCCTGAAACTGTGCCTAACACAGAGCAGATGCCACCTAAGTAGTAAGTGTTATTAATACAGTGTGTATGTATGCATATAGACAGTTGCCCTCAACATTAGTACACGTGCACACTTTTTTTTTTACCATTTACAACAAAAAGTGTTTATCTTTTAGTCAAGTAACAGGTACCAATGAAATAAACTTTTGCTTTTAAATTCTGAATGTATTATCTCATTCACTTTTATGCATCCATTCATGAACAATAATTAAATAACTTCTCCAGG
Organism: Tamandua tetradactyla; assembly: GCF_023851605.1. NCBI lineage: Eukaryota > Metazoa > Chordata > Mammalia > Pilosa > Myrmecophagidae > Tamandua > Tamandua tetradactyla. The sequence continues at coordinate 26,901,617 of NC_135344.1, read as the reverse complement.
CCAGTCAATATGTTAGGACAGAATACAGCAATGATGAAGGGATACATGTATCCCTGCCCCTAAGACCTATGCTATATTACAAGTGAGACAGACTTTAAAAAATAATTTCATTCATGGGTGTGTTTTTTCCATAACTTAAGAGTTCCAATTAAGGGCTGCAGATTATTATAGATTTTGTATTGGCTTTTTAAATCCAAAGTGACCTCCTCTATACAAAGACATTTAACATTTTAAAACACAGATGTGAAAACAAGAATAACTATGAATTAAATGTTTAAAAGTAAAATTGAGAGTCATGTTTGAGCAGTTCCAACAGGCAATCCTATTTCTTACTGTATTTGGAAGATCAATGATAATCAACATTTACAAAAATGTCTCTGTGTAAACATTAATAATCAAAATGAGAGTGGCTAGAAAACAAGAAGTGGCCAAGTAAATTGTGGTAAATTATACTACTATACATTTTTCAATAGTAAGAGGGAGCCAGGAAAAGGTATAAAGGAGGATGCAGTTTAACTTTTGAAAATCTAGAAATAACAATTTCCCCCAAATTAACCAGATGCACAGCATGTTCCTATGATCAAGTATCAGCAACCAAAAGTAGGTGAGAAAAATAATAAATTTTCAGCTTTGAAGGCTGTAATAATATCACCATTATAATTCATCCCAATACATCAACACAAGCTTTACATTAACAGCCTTACTTTCAAAAATAGACATAGCACCACCATAACATTTCATACTTTCAGTGTTTGGAAAGAATGTCAGGGAAAGCTCCCAGCAAGTGTTTCCATCAATCAGAGTAAGTGAAGAAGGGGAAAATGGAGAAAAAGAAAGTAACGGAGAAAGAAAACCACAGATCCTGCCTTGTGTGGGCTGAGGGAGGATTGTGTTCCAGCTCCTGAGGAGAAACATTCTCCAAGGTTCCGTGCTGATTCCAGACAGATTCCCAACAGCTGTTGAGTCACTAGTACTTTAAAACAGACAGGGCTTTACAACAATCTGCTTCAGATCTGACCTTTTTACAGTTTTTAAACTTCAAACACCTCATTTGCTGAAGCAAGGCAGACTATACTCCCATCTAAAAATGCACTTCAGTTTAATTGTATTATTCCTGCTCAATGTTATCACTATCTTACTAAAATATGATGGCATGATATAATATTCTATGGCTGAATTCCTAAAGCCTATGGCTGGATGCATTTTAAAACCATAGTATAAATTACTCGGTGAATACAATTTCTGTCACCAACAACCATGCTTTTATTTACAATGAAACACTGATTTAGACTGTATTGGTCACCTTGTTGACAACATGTATTAAAATTTCCAGTTATTTTGACCTGTAGATCTAATTAATACACAGGTCTAGAGTTAGCAATCTACAACTACCACTGGTATCTTCTTATACCAACTGTGTGAAGAATGTAAGGATTATGAAAACCTCTAAGAAGGATACATTAAAAAAAAAAAAAAACACCCAAAAAACAGGTGCAAGCTTCCTTAACAAAGCCTTGTCTAAACCTGCATTTTCTAAGACACAGTGAGTAATATTTCCTAGGCCATCTTTTCAATGCAATATTTGAAAGAATTGTGAGAAAATTTCTGTCCAGGGAAATTCAATTCAGTCCAAAGAGTCTAAGAAATAATGGTATAAAATCTTCACTTTGTGATCTGCTGCTCTCATCCCAGACTGCTTTAAAAAACAAACTGCCATTTGTGCAAGATTCAGTGATGTATAAAAACAAGGATGAAGACATAAAATAACAACTTTGTTGTATCAATTTAGACCAGAATTTAAATTCCCATCAAAGGCAGCAGCCCTTGTATTCTTGGGTATGCAACCGCATGGCTGAAAGAGGTGTTGTGACCTCACCGAGCCCACCCTCCCCATTTCAAGAACCATGCTATCTTCTGCGAATGCTGGGGAACTTCTTACTCAGCCTCAGTCATCTGAACAAGTCTGAGTGATGGGCAGAAATGTGAATATGTATAGCAAAGGTTAAGATATGAGTCCCAATTTCTTGAAGTTGAAAATATGTGAAATGATTTGCTGGAAATATTGTAACAAGGTTATTTTAGTGCTCAACATGTGGATTTATTGTTTTGCTTTCTTACAATTCTAAAAGAGAATCCCAAGGAGAAGATCCACTCCCTCAAAACGGTGGTTTTCATTTAGGCGATCATCTTCTAGCCATGGTCAGCACCTTAAGTGATTGGTAGAATAAACAGGTACTAGAGCCACACAGGGATCTTGCCCAGTGATGGAATCAGAATAATTTATTCCGGCTCTTGGTGGTATGCTAGCACATGTTGAATCGATTTGACCCTGTGTGGTTACACTGCCCCGATTTTGATTCCGCTTGCTAAACTCAAGGATATCTTTTTTTCCTCAATCTAAAACTACTATAATTCTTTGTGAAACTACCTGCTGCCCCATGCAATAAATTGTTAGCTTACTCCTGGCCCAAATGACTCTTTCAATACCCAAGAACTATAACCAAAGAATAATCAAGTCCAATAAACCATGCACTTTCCTAACTTAATCAGGGGCCACAACTATAAACTTAACTTGAAGCACCTGCTGGGATATACAAATTTTCTAAGTCAGACACCTAGAGGTTTCTAGAACTTGTACTCCATCGTCTCTTATGCACCCACCAGGTGAGTCATTCTTTTCTAATTTGTGTTTTTGAAGTGTAGGAAATGAGGTAAGTTAAATGCTATAAGAAAAATCGTAGCTTTAGAATTATTTTAATAGTTTTTCTCTTATATTGTAGCAACCAAATTGGATGCTGTTTTATCTAACTTCAATATTTAAAAATGTGCTTTTTGGATTCCTCAAAGACACTGATTTTATATTTAGCGTAACATGGGCCCCTTAACCATCTCAACATTGGGTATTCTACTTCCTGACCCACTATTTCACTTCCAACAATAAGTTCCTCAGTTTCCTCCTTGTTGATTAGAGCATATGACTCCGTAGTGGTTTGTTACCAAGCTGCACTTAATTTAGTAGGTACAAATATTTCCGTTGCAGCATCTTCCTTTGGTGAAATAACACCGGCCAGAAATTTGGTCTTATGTGTGTGTGTGTAGTAAAGCACCACGTATACTGACTGTGTTATATAAATAATGAAAATTAAATTACAGAATTTTAGGGACACATTCCAAAGAATCCATTTTACTGCCAACTACACTGGGCATATGACCAGCTGTGGAGCAAAAAATGTCCCCCTTCTCTTAAATGCTTATGTATCTGTTTTCATTGATTCTGATAAAAACGGATTGAGTGGGGCATTGATAAGCCCAGCCTTCTAAAATATCTGCATCAAAATTATTATGTGGGCAATGCGGCAGTGGCTCAGTGGCAGAATTCTCACCTGCCATGCCAGAGACTGGGTTCAATTACCAGTGCCCGCCCATGCAAAAAAATATATATATTATGCTTATCAATAAAAGAAAGAAAAACAAACCTCATTTTTTAATGCTTAGAACTGCCTGGTCCAAAATGAAATGTCCATTCTCTTTCCACTTCAATGTGACCAAAATACCAACTCTAAAAACTTCTTTCTTATATTATTCTTTCAAACACCTCAAAAATCATTCCACCCCTCCACCATGTGGTTCATGCCATCCATCATAGCATTTCTAGTGCATTCTATATGCAGCATTGAGATTAGGGCTTTACATGGATTAACTTTCCTCTGCATAAATCCATGAATTAGATTCTATTACTCCTGCCATTTTACAGATGAGCAAACTGAGATTCACTGAGGTAAAATGACTTTCACAGGTCATACAGCCAGTGAATGGCAGAGCCAGGCTTCAGACTCCAAGCAGTGTGATTTGGAACATATCCTCGTAACCACTACACAAGGCTCATCCATTGTGTATGGATCATAGTCTCAGTTCTCATGTTCCCTGAGAAATACCCACAATTCCTGCTCACAGATTCTTCCTTCTAACTCCTTATTTCTCTTTTTATCTCTGAGGTATCTTTTTCTGTCTCCCCTGCACATGGATTAACCTTGCACCTTACACCTGCTAAGTTATTTTCTTCAATTTATTTAAAATATACTTCCGAATATATCCTCCTCAAAAGCCTGGGGAAAAATAAGATGAAGGAAGTCAGATTTAAAGAGAGGGCACACAGCATTTCCTCTGCCGCTCCCCACCAAACCCGACACACACACACAACCCTCATAGTTTCTACTTTTTCTGGGAAAATTGTGTACTTTATTCTAAGCTGAATTAAGTCCCAGAGTATTAAACTAAAATACGTCAAATGACCATCTCCATTTTCAGCCAACTCTCGAGATGTGTATGGTTACACAAAAATAACTGAAATTCAAAGGTAATTATTTAACACACTTTACTTCCACAATCATTTACTGAAGGATTTCTACTTACTTCTTTAAACCTTTGATCTTTCAATTATCACTATTTGTTTACATCTATGCCCCCAACCGGTTTGTTAGTTTCTTGAGGTAAAGGAACGATTTTGGTCTCACTTTTTATTCTCTACAGACTAGAACAGTGCTTATACTAGTTTGTACTCAGAAATGATGTTGAAAATGGAACTAAATTGAGTTTCTGTTATATTTACTGTAGCTTCTGAATAAAATTAAGGTCACTAATATAAATAATTTAGGCTTAATCCTGACTTTAAAGCCATGGAGCAGATTTTACACCTGTTAGAAAATTAGTGGACTTGTGACCAATCTTTCAAACACTCAAGAAACAGTAATTCCTTTCACGCTACCAACACCACCCTACAGCACTAAGTTTTCCTAGTAACAAAACACATTTCTGAGAAATGCTCATGCCACAAAGACATACCAGGGCTGAACCTGAAAAAGCTGCAGAAGAGAGGCAACCCATACCAATAACACTGCTTTTACACATCGCTAAATGGGCAAAACGCCACTCATTGATGGCTGTGGTTCCACTGACACATTGTGCTGGCGTCACATACAGCTGCAGAACCCCTGAGACTGAACTGCGGCCTCCTTGCTGAAGCTCATTTCATCCATTGTTACTCATGATATGGTCTAAAGGAACATTTACAGGATCTCATAGAAAGTTTAAATGTTGTTTGATGAGAGTCATTAGATATTTAAATCAGAAATGAATGATATAGCAAAGAAGCAATCATGGTACACCTAAAGTAGAGCACAAACCTTCCAGGGTATTCTCTCCACTTGTTTGCTGTTCATATTTATACTCACGTATGCCACACTAAGAACACAAACCACAGAGGGAGCAAAAAACATGTGTCAAATCCTGCTGCAAGTATTCTTTTTCCCCAAAGAATTTCCACTATTTAGTAGCTCAATAGAAGTTTTTTATATGAAAATGCAAGATCAGTTTTACAAGAGTAACTCAGAGACATCAACAAACTCCCACGTTTGCCATTAACCAAAGCATCTGGATGTTTTTTAAGATTATGTTATCATCACATATGACAGTCACTTAATGTCTTCCTCAAAAGGAGGAGGTTTTGTCACCCTGACTTCATTTGGGTAGCAATAATGGCTTCTTTAAAGATCAAGCTCTCATAGCACTTAATAGCAGATAAGAGAGAGCAATATGGACCGTGACTTCTGCAACCATGTCCCTCAATTTCCAAGAGCCTTGCTTTGCAACTGTGTTTTCCATCCAGGGGTGGAAGGGGTGCCCCAGGACACACAATGACACAGGATCACAATGACACCATCATATATGAACTGAACTTCAACTTCAGGGGTCATCTTTGGACCAGTATGCAAAAATTTCAAACTATGGGTCACAACTTTCAGTCAAGTCCCAAATCTCCCTCTGTCGATGTATTTACTGTCTCCCTTTAGTTCAGGTAGAAAAGTTTACAAAGCTCTACAGTCTATCATACACACAGTAGATGAGTATGAAAATGAGTAGTATGATACAGCATAAAATTCAAGGCTTTCAGTGCAGTGAAGCTAGTGGCTCTAAGCATGTTTAGGTTATCAAAAACTTAAAAATTGTTTCAAATGTGCAAGTCTTAAAGTCTCACAGAACCTTTGAATGTTTTAGTTTTAGAGAATATGAAGCCCAATCCATTTGGAAGCCAATGTTTCCATTTACTTAATTTTAAAAGAAAGAAAGAGAGGTAGAAGGAAGGGAGAGAAGGAGGGAGGGAGGGAAGGGCCTAAGCCCAAAGCACAATAAAATCACATTAATTAATAAACAAATTTTTGAAAATATGTATTTAAAGAAAAGTTATAATTAGCTGGTCAATAGTTATAAAAGCATCTCAGTACAAAAGAAACATAGAAATTAGTTCAGGATTTTGCAAAAAAAGATTTCCAGGACAGCTGTAAGGAGTAAAAGAAAACCAAAAGTCAGCATAGTACACTGAGAAACTAGATCCCTAATTCCACTTGAAAGGATTGTAGACATACCTTAGGCTCTTCTGGATAATGAATGCCATTACATTTTAGGCGTAACTATCTCAAAATTTAGAAATGTCATTGTTTACTCTTTTAATTTTAGTGTGGAATAATAAGGGTAAGGTGTGAAAGCAGGGCATCTATTTGGGGAAAGAGGAACAAAATTTAAGATGTATATTACCAATTTAATTAATAAAGAGTATATACTGAATACCAATTTTCCTCTGAATCCTTCCCTCATTACAGTCAATGGAAGTAGTAGTTTCTTCCTCTAGGATCCCATGGCATTTGAAATTCTTATCATATTTTTAATATTCCGCTTTGTATGATAGTCACGTGTAGTCACCTCAAATTAGGCAAGCCACTTAAAAGACCTCTCTGAACATGATTTCTCATGTATAAAATCAAAATAATCAAACTTATAAAGATCTAAAGGAGTCAAAAATAAAGTTGGGAAAGTACTCTGAAACCCAGAAAGTTAGGTAAAAGGCCAGTCATTATCACATTCTTCTCTGCAGGCCCTGAGCTGACTGCCATGGTTTAACCTGATGCCCACAGCTCCAGAGGCACCATGCAGTGGCCCTGGCACTCCTGGAATTTCAACATTTTTCCCACGCCCCAGAACAGACCTTCACACGTATTTATTCCTCAGTAAAAGTTTATGCAACCAAATTGAATTCTATAACTACACAGTTATGAAAAGAAAACTAAACTAAAATGCAAATATAGAACAGTCTGGCCAACAAATAGCAGAGGCTGCCTATTAATACAAAACTCTGATGAGTGACTGGGACCCTCAGCAGCGTGTTACTTTCCCTTTCTTTGTTCAATTCAAAAACCTCTGGCTGGTATCTTAACTGCAGAGGTTTTTTTCCTGACACATACTCATACTTTGATTATGCTTAAATAATTCAAAAGGAAAAAGATATTTTGAAGAGTGTAGCCCTCCATTACATTTCTTTTAAAAAAAAAAATGTGTTTGTTCTTTTATTGAACTTTAGATGCAAGTGACTGACTAAATCAGTGTGTGTTCTTGGGTTAACAATAGCCTGTAAAAACTTGAAAATTTCATCCTACAAATTAACAAACAATGAGAATACTGAAAAGAAAAGGGGTCTATCCAGCCATTGAAAGCCACCAGTTGAGTTACCTGAGCTAGATGCAACTCTCCAACAGACTGAGAAGTTTCCAAGTCAGTTTGGTCACTAGCGTATCATCCATCCAGGGTACAAAACACAGTAATTCAGTTTAGATGAGCACAAATCATAAACTGGTAACATTTTCAGACATTTGGCTTTTATTTCATAGAAAATATTTAGTCGAGAGACTAGAGTTGATATTATCAGCAATGCAGATCTGCAAAAACTGACCAGAAATACACTATACATAATGCACTCCCTCAACTACCTGCCTGCTGAATATTCATGCATATTGTATGTGTTCTCATAAAAAGTATTGCTATCCAACTTCTACAACTGCCAGAATTAAAGCTTTAAAACTCTCAGTTAAAAACTGAGGTAGAGAAAAGTACCTAATCCTTCCTTCTCAATACGTTATATCAAATGTCTTTCAGTAACTGCATTAGAAAGCAATTACAGCTTAATGGCTGTCTAAATCCATTATCAGTGTACATTTAACCTTTCAATATTTAAAGATAATATTTAATTTGAGTAAATTAATGGACTGCCTGTGAGACCAAATACATCTATTTAGTCTTTCTGGTTATCCATCAATGATATTTCTCTTCAGAGACCAGGTCTTGCAACAAGAAGTCTGGTAAAAATGGAGTTCTATTTGTAGTTTAAACAGATATTAATAAATGAGAGGCCAACCTAACCCCAAATGAGAAGTAATGTCCTTATTAACTTCCTATGTCTTCTGGCATTAACAAAGTTGCTTTTAATTCTTTGCAGATTAATTTGTATCATTAATAGTTAAGTGAGCTTATATAACTTTATCTTTCAATGTGATTTTTTTCAAATTCCAAATTGTTTAATCTCTCTGACATTAAAACAATTGAGTAGTTTTCCAGAATAGCTTTTTCCCCCCTACAATGCAGTGTATTTTACATTCCCTAGTCAAAAAAAAAAAAATGTTTAAGAACCACGACAATGGCTTCAACATCTCAGTAACAGTTTAAGAAACCAGATCAATCAGAGAAAACACCACTATAAAAAGGATGTAGCATAATTTCCCAACAGTATTATATTAATACATATAAGTAAGATATTAAATTAGTAATCACAGAAATTCAGCTGTCAATAAGCAAATGCAAATTCTCCAACCGAACACTTTCTCAACTGCATTGAGAATTTCAAAAGGAACTATTCCCAAGTATAAAAACTACACACGTGTATATTACCTTTTTTTATTAAATAAGGGTTATAATCAATCACATTTCTCATTAAAATAAAATTACTGAATCATCTTATTTCATTACTGTTATTCAACTCAATGCAAGTGCATTAGCACATACAAACCTGAAAAACCCAGAGAATTTTGTTAACAACTGATTCACATTTTGAAAGGTTAATATAATTCTAGTGTGAGTAAAACACTTTAAGAATAATTTAAGATCTAGCTAGTCCCCATCACTTTTATCTCCTATTCCCAATTTAACGTAAATCCCTGTGGTCAGGGAAGAATCTCCTATCTCTCCCTCTCTCACACCATCTCCTAGTCCTGTATCTCATCCCAAAAGACCACTGGATCATCGAAACCACAGGTAAAGGCACAATTCCTGGTTTAACTCAATTCAACAATCCAGATGCTTACAAGAACCCAATGTGCTTTAATTGCTCTAAAACTAATATAAAAAATGTTAAAGGTAATGGAAGGAAAGTAATAGTGATTGAACCCTTAAATGCATTTATTTTGTTCTTATATTTTATGATTAATATTCTAAACAAAACAATCTGAAATATACATTTAAAATGTCTATAACTACCACCAATTTTTTGTTTTGTTTTTCTAAATGTATTTTGAGAAAATATATTCTCATCATTCAAGAATCAAAATAATATAAAAAGTTACCTGCAGTAGTTTAAATTATGTAGTGGGAGGAGGTAGACATGGGACTATGGATTCTCTTAATCTTAATCCATTCCTGTGGGGATGAATCGTTGTAAATCGGACCTTTTGAAGATGTTATTTTTAGGTGTGTCCCAATCAAACCTATTACCAGAGGCTTTATGAAGGGAAAGCCATCGGGAGGACCCAGAAGTAGGAAGTCTACGGGAACCAGGCACAGAAAGGAGAGGATGTCACTATGTGACGGGAAAGTTCAGGAACCACAAGGACTGCCACCGGCCAGAACACTTCCTGTGGCAGGGGACAGACAGTCCTCCCTGCCACCTTTCTCTGTGCTGACAACCGGATGTGCCGGCCTTTATCTCTGGAGGATAAAACACAAACCCCTAGTAGATAAGGGGTATATTTCTTCCCCTATATTCTGAGTATATGTAAATATTCACTGGAGACATCTGATTAAGGTGGGCATGTTTTACGACTTCCGGCTCACACCCAGTGGTCTGTCTGTCCCTGGTAGGGAGGGAGCAGGGTTCCTCCACTATGGCCACACACACCAGAAAGAGGGGTGATGGGCATAGGACTCTCCATGCATCACCCAGGATTACATAGGGAGCCACGCCCACTAGTGAAGCTGACCTTGCTCTTCCTCTTCTCTATGTGAGTAAAACGTTGTTCCATCCAGTGCTGTGTGAGTCGTGCTCCTTTCAGTGGCCTGGACACCTGTATTGGAGTGGGATGACATCCCTTGAGGCGTCTCTCTTTGTGACCAACACCACTGACCCTGGGAGGAAATATGCTGTGCTGGTTTGAATCTGTGGACCCCAGAAAAGCCATGTCCTTTGATACTCATAATACAGTATTGCTAGGTAGGAGTTTTTAAATTATCCATGGAAATGTGACCCACCCAATTGTAGCTGATAATTTTTTATTAGGTTATTTCCACGAAGTTGTGTCTCCACCATTCAAGGTGGGGTTGCTTACTGGAGACTTTTAAGAAGGAACCATTTTGAAAATGAGCTACCGAGTCTACACAGCCAGAGACCTTGGAAGATAAAGGAAAATGCCCCCGGGGGAGCTTCATGAAAGAAGAAGCCTGGAGAGAAAGGAGCAGATGCCACCATGTTTGCCAAGTGCCTTTCCAGTTGAGAGAGAAACCCTGAAAGTCATTGGCCTTCTTGAACCAAGGCATCTTTCCCTGGATGGCTTACATTGGACATTTCTAAGCAATGCTTTACTTGGGACATTTTTATGGCCTTAGAACTGTGGACTTGCAACTTAATAAATTTCCCCCTTTTAAAAGCCATTCAGTTTCTGGTACATTGCATTCTGGCAGCCATCACACTAGAACACACACTTTCCAGCCTCTGAAACCATGAGACAACAAATTCTCATTGTGAAACTAGCCCATTGTGTGGTGTCTGTCACAGCAGCCAAGAAACTAAGACATCCATTCTTAACCCACTTTATCCCCGCCTCGGGTAACTGTCTTTTATCTTGTGTTTTGTTTTTAAATGCAGAATCAACAAAATATAAATTTACATTCCTATTTTTCCCCTTTTTACATAAAAGGTAAATTCCCAATTACTATATTGACATGTCCAAATTGAACTATTACTTGAAATGGGGATATTAAAAAATTCATGAGTTAGTGAAAACTTGCATTACCTGCCAAAATTTAGTGGTTCCATTCAAGCACAGTAATATTTGTATTACTACCCTAACCTCTTCTAAATCTGAATATGTAGGAAAATCTTCACTAATCCAAATAGTAAAATATTTCAATCGTAAATTTCCCATTTAAATCTTAACAATTTCAACCAAAGATTATGAAACTGGGAGGTAACCAAAGAATAATAATTTAAAATATGTCCATACAACCAACAAAACAGTTCAGAATTAATTTTTCCTATAGCAAATCTAAGTATTTCTCAAAGAAAAAATGAACTACATTAGAGTCCACCTCATTAGGTTACAAAAGGTACATGGATAAGCTTGAAGAACGCTTGCTTTTCTCCTAATAAATTATTTCAGGGCAACTAACACGAGAATTAAATATTGATTCATTAAAAGCCAGGTTCTGTCTGGGTTCTTTGTTGTTGTTTTAAGGTAAGGGGCTCATCAAAGGAAGTAAAGCTAGGGTAATTCTCTTTGAGTGGATGTGACATATTTATTTAGGTCACTGCTAAATGGTATGGCCAGGCTTTCTTCTAATAATTCAAACAATTAACTTACATTCATTCTAATAGTCACATTACCAGATCAGGAGAACTGTTTACTACCTTGATGGCAGGTAGGAAAAAACAGGGCAAAAGAAAATGCACAATTTTCTCTGAGAAAGATGTAGTTTAATTCATTGAATAGAGATGTTTATTCAGACATCTTATGTGTAATATATATTATAATTACAAATCATGTATTATATATAATTGAATATATTATATATTACAAATCATGTGTTGTATATATTTCCCCCTAAATTAGCACAATCAAAGCAATCGGCAACACATGCCAACCATCAGGCATTCAACTATGAGATTATCAGTATCAAAGCCAAATAGAATGAGTTCCCAAATCAAAAAGAAAAGAAAAAAGTAATTGTAATTGTTAGTTAGACTTTCATTTGTGACCAACAGAAATGCTACCTTAATTTGGCCTTAATGACCTATAATCACTTTTAGCATATGGCTTTTAAGACGGCTATTATTCAGCTTGATCTATGGATATAATGGAATAGAATAGAACTGTGGGTATAATTAAAATAAGTTCCCATAAAAGTGGAATATGTAGTACGTTGCTAATGTGTAAATGACTAAATAACTTAATTAGGTGAAATGAAGTGCACTTATAACCACAGATACTTAAACTGAATCATGATAATGTGTATATGAATATACTCTTAAAAAAATGTTTATTAACCAAATAGTAGGGTTAAGAAATAAAAGTGACTAAGACTTGTAAAATTAAAACTAGTTAACATTGGGTCCTGGATATAAACTGATGTAACACAACCTAAATCATATCTAGTTGTCAAAAATACAAAAAAAATTTTAATTAAAAAAAAGTATTTTGGTAGGAATTAAATATAAAAATGAACTAGTACATTAATTTTGTCTTCACTGTTTTATTTTTCATACACATTGTTTTTTTGTTTTGTTTTGTTTTTTTACATGGGCAAGCACCAGGAAACAAACCCAGGTCTCCAGAATGGCAGGTGAGAATTCTGCCACTAGGCCACCATCACACCGCCCTATACATTGTCTTTTATATTTGTATTGGAGAGTTATTTTTGTAGGGGGTACGGTGCATTAGGGGTGGATGATGGCTAAAATCTCCACATACCTAAGCTAAAATTATCTAGTATTATCTATCTATCCATCCATCCATCTAGAATAATCTACATCTAGTACAGTGGATGTATAAAAAAATTAAACTGATCTTTTATATTTCTGTATTTTGCCATTCCATAAATGTAAATAAACATGGTAAACTATTACACTGAAGCACCTTTCTGTCTGTACCAAGAAAAACACGGATATTAAAATTCACCCAAAAAGGCTGCTCCCTGAAGCAAGATAAAGAAGCAGAGAAACACAGCGGGAAAAAGAGTGTGAAGTGCACATGTGGGGCCTTGATTCAAAACACAGCTGCTGGATCTAATTTTAGGCCAAACTGGCCTTGTCAGTGTCTCTTAACAAGGAAAATTTCCCCAATGAATATTAGAAGCTGAAAAAAACAAAAAAGCACATAATAATATTCATTAGTTAACTTATCTACACCATTGCTGTTTTTATACAGCAATGTGATACAGCTTAGAAGAGAGACAAGCTTAACTGGTCCCGTGAAGGGTACTTCAGTTAGAGAAGTTTTATTCCAAATAAATGACCCCTGAAGATCCAGAAATATATGGATTCACAGAGACGTTTATACAGCAGATGAAGCACAACTATGCACATGTACAAAAAAAGAATTAGAGTGTTGTGAGCATCCACAGACAAATATACATAAATGAAATTAAAGACTTTTCATAACTCTAAAAAAAGCATTGATCACTAACATTTATTGAGCTCTTACTGTTTGTTAAACCCAGGGCTAAGTACTGTTTTGGATTAAATTGATTAGTTCATTTAATCCTCACAAATCCACCATGACACAGGTCCTGTGAGCAGCACCATTTTTCGGAGGAGGAAATTCTATCGAAAGCTATCCCATCTCTTCAGCATTTAGGCAACTGAGGTGTGTGGACATTTATCAATAAGTTTCTCTGATTTTACCTAGCCATCACTTCAAGGAAAGTACAAATACATCACTTTCCGCACAATCTCATATTCCCATGCCCTCAAGTAAATGACCCTTAAATTTATTTACACATAAATTTATTTACACTTATCTAGAGCATTTGCTGCCACCATCAAGTAGGACAATGAAGCATTTGTCCAATAATATATCAGCTAACTCTTTTTTTTTTCCAGAAGGGAAGCAAATGGAAAGGCTGTGATATTTACTACAAAGTGTTTTTTTCACCCTTATTCCCAGAATGTATGCAGAATAATAAATCCTCATGCTACATGAATTTTCCTATGGAAAACCATCATATCTTCCATCAGATTCTCAAACCTATGGCTCCAAAAGTATTCAAAACCCTATGTCTTCATTCCCTGGCCCAGGCCACACTGTGAGTATCATACCCCCTCCCCCAACTTGCTCCTATTACCCAACTGTTATTCTTAAAGAACTACTTAAATTTGCAATGGCCACAACTGACCATACTTTTCCCTCAGCTTAAACTGTCCTTCATCTCTCCGTCTAGAGATTTCTCACTCATCATTCAAAGCTCAATCGACTTGGCAGTTTCTGTGCAGGTCTCTCGGCACTTATCTCCACTCCAGTGATTCTGATTGCACAGTGATACCCTATACTTCCAATCCAGAACTTATCATACAGTAGGATAATTTTTTATTTAGATGCTTATCTCCCGCTATGTGCGCTCCTTGAGATCAAGAACTATCTTATCCATCAACATTTTGCCTATCACAAGACTTCAATCCATCTTCATACTTGGTGATGGCTCAATAAATTTACTAAATTAATTGATAAATGCATTAAAATGCTATAAAAATAATCAGGTAAGGACTCTATCTAGTAAGGTGCTAAGGACACAAAACTTGCAAAAAACAATCTTTGCCCATAATGATCTTCAAACCTCATATTTATTTACTTAATGTATATCCAGCCTTATTCCATACAGAATCTACTCTGTAACATGGAATTCTTTCACATACAGAATATTTTCCCACAACAATCTTCTTCTAATTTTTTTTAGCTGTTTTAGTTTTTAAGTAATTTTTCCTGTCCACAAATGTAACACATGCTCACAGTAGTAATGGCAAATAAATAAAAACATAAAGAAAACAGAAATAATAATATATTAAAGACATTTGTCACTTTCCACTTTTTAAATAAATAAGTTCACTAAGATTCAAAGTGATCTGAATATCACAATATCACACAACTAACAATGGGAAGGATGGGAGGAGAAAACCTAAGATATACCCCTTTACTCTGGGTCAGCAAACTACACATCCTCTGGCCAAATTCGGATGCCACCTCTTTTCCTTTAGGAACTTGGTGAATAAACTTTATTCAAACAGAGCCATAACCATTCCATCAGGTCTTGTCTATGCTGCAGTAATAAACCGAGGGCAGAGTTACTACAGAGACTGTATGGCCTGCAAGTTTCAAAATATTTATCTGGTCCTTTTCAGAAAGAGTTTGCTAACCCCTGCTCTAGTCTATATCATTCTACTCTCAGAGACATGTGGTAGGTCTTTAGTAGACAATAATGAGTTCCTTAAAATTTCCCTTTTAGATGCCTAAGCATGGAAGAGGTGAGAAGTAAAATCCATAAGAGACTGAATATTAGCATAAGATTTTTTTTTAATTCTGTAAAATCAAAACATGGAACTATATGCTTAAACCAGGGTGTCTTATCAATAATCATATTTAGTAAAGAAAGCAGGAGCCATGGATGGCACTCAGGAAACTCTGAACAGAGACATCAATTCCCCGGCACCTAGCCAGCCTTTTTCCTAGACCAGAGTCCTCCTGCCTTCTCTGGTATGTGTACGAAGACACCTACCAAATCACATTTCCCAAATTTCAGTTCCATTCCCATGATTTTTGCCATAACTGAGTACTACCTAGACTTTTATTTAGTTAATTTTATTTATAAAGAATAAACTTAAAAACAAACAAACAAAAACTAAGCCTTCTCCTAAGAATAATATCTTAAAATCCAGGCCTAGTTGTGTTAGTTATATTTCTTATAAAGCACATTCAGTTATACATAAATATGAAGACAGATAGATACAATCATTGAAATAAAAACTGTTTCTTATTTTCTCCCTCCCCAACTGATAAAAAAATACTCATCAACAACTCAATATTCCATTGTGCCATTTCTCACTGAGCCCACTTAATCACACTTTGTTTAATTTTTCTCATGTGTAAACCCATGGACCTCAGAGGGATATTCTGAGAAACAAAAAAAGAGTTAGTGAATGAAAAGTCTGACCCATGATAAAATACCAATAGTGCCATGACCCCTCCAGAATCTGTAAAAGGACTTTGTGTACTATACTACCTATAGGACTATATAGGGAGTTTTTCCAGAGAAATAATAAGGCAGAAGACACGGAAAGAGCACTCCCCTTGGAATCCAAATGACTGAGATTAACTTAGGCTTTGGTCCCGTTAGCTGTCTGACACTGAACAAGTCAAGAGATTTTCTGAAACTTGGTTCCCTCACCAGGGACTTGGAGATAACCAGTTTTCACCAGGTTTAACATAAGATAACCATATAAGGGTGCCTGCAATACGGTAGATATTCAGTGAGTTTCAACTTCTCCAACACCTGATTTAGGTCGATCAGTATTTTATCGGATAATATATGCCAAATGCAAAATGAATGTGCAAATGCAAAAATGCTAATACGACCATCAGAAAGTTTTATGACCTTGAAAATCCAATAAATGAACACAAAGGGAAAGAAATTTAGCAGTTTACAATGACAACATTAGGCTCTAAACTTAAAATGAGCATGATGCCACAGAACTATTAACCAGCAGATTCACTTAAAAATATGTATTTAGTTGTTTACTGAACCATTTATTAAGCAAATTCAGTATTTATTGACTCAAAAGATGTTTTAACTTAGACTTGAAGATCAAAGAAAGCTTCTCTGAGAAAATAGCATTTCAAATGAGACCTGAACGGAGTCAACCAGGCAAAACAAAAGAGGAGGCGTGCTGCACAGCATGTACAGAGGCCCTGAAAAAAAAAAAAAAGCTTGGCAAGTCCAAGACCTAAAAGAAGTCCAATATCGCTAGATTGTAGACAACAATGGGAGAAGGGAACCAAATAAGATCATGGAGGTACCTGTAGGATATGTTAAAGAATATACATGTTATTCAAAGTGCCATGAAAAAAACACCGAAGTTAAGAAATAAAAAGCCAGGTACAAAGAGTTTCCACAAAAATTGAACATTTTTTTAAGAATTACCAAAAGGTTTAATAAATCAATATTGAAAACTGTCTGACAAGATGGAATCCATTAGGAATATTTGCAAGTGTAGTGAAATAAGTAGGGATGGAAGACAGACTAAAAATGATTAAAGAGCAAATTGGAACTCTGATTTCAAAAGTATGGCAAACTACATACAATGAAGGATTCTCACCCTACGTAACAACCAAGATTCTGAATTTAAAAAAAAATGGCTCCTTTTGCTAGAATATAATTGCAAAAAATGAGGCAACGTTCAAGTTATGAAAATAAAACAAAATAAAACTTGAGCTTCCAGTAGTGAGAGGTAGGCACAAGAGGCAAGTATGCCCTGAGGGTAAAGGCCAATTTAGCAATGTGATAAATGTGATAAGAAGGCTCCCACAAAAAGGAGATAAGAATTATTAGAATTATTAGACAGCATCTATAAAATTATCTTATGTTAAAACTAAAGATATCATAAAAATAAACAAATTAAAAACTACAGAAATGAGCAGGCATGATTATAAAAGAACCAAATAGAACATTTAGAAATGAAAAATTACCACTGACATTTTTAAAAAAGATTAATCAATTCATTAAACAACACATTAGAGAAAGCTAAAGAGAAAATTAGTGAACTGAAAGATGGATAAAAAAAAAAAAAAAATTACCCAGAATGTAGCAAAGAGATACAAGGGGATAGAAAATATGAAAGAGAAGTAAAGAGAAATTGAAGGTAAAATAAAAAGGTCTATCACTCATTTAAACAAAGTCCCTGAAGAATAGAATAGAGAAAATGGAGAAGGCAGAATATTTGAAGAGATAAGAGTTCAGAGTTTTTCTGAATTGGAGAAAAACATAAAGCTGTGGATGCTTTATGTAATGAAGTAAAATTAAGAAAATCACACCAAGATACACTATAGTGTCAAGATGATGGAACACCAAAAAGAGAAAGAGAAGAAATCAGGAATGGCAATTGGATGGACAGCTGATTTCTGATGAGTCAAAATAGAATCTCGGGCAGGCCATGGTGGCTCACTGGCAGAATTCTTGCCTGCCATGCTGGAGGCCCGGGTTCAATTCCCAGTGCCTGCCCATGTTAAAAAAAAAAAAAAAAGAATCTCAAATCCAGAAAAATGAAATCATCAGAGTAATGACAGAAAATAACTGTCAACTTGTTAGCAAAACTATCTTTGAAAAACAAAAATAAGGACATTTTGGATAAACAAAAACTACAACAGCTGACCTCCAACATAGTTGTACAAAAAAGTCTTCTAAAGGATGAAATACGAAAATGACCCCATAAAAAGGTGTGAGATTCAAGAAAAAGAGTTGAGCAAAGAAGGCAATAAACAGATAAATATAAGCAAATAATGTCTATAAAATAAAAATACCTAATTTTTAGGAACTATTTTAAAGGTCAAACCTAAAATACTGCTAAGTAGGAAGAAGAGTGATAGGAAGAATAGTATCTTATGGTCCTAAACTGTTTGAAAGAAAAATTAAGATTTTTAGGAAAATTTTAGACTTTGTAAGATATCTATGCATAGTAAAATCTGGACAGCCAGTTAAAGGAACAGAAATAAATTCCAAACAGCAGAAAAACTGATACCAGCATTCAATTTTTAAAGGAAGGGAAGGAGAAAAAAGCAGCACAGAAGAAGCAAATGGAATGCAGGAAGATGAGCAATGTGACAGCAATCACAGGGCCAGCATGCTGCACAGTTCCAAGGTACATCATTCACATTGATGTAAGTGGCCCAAACAGAAGTACAAAATATGTAAATGGACTTAAATAATTTGGTATTGTCTTATTAGATTAAAAATTTAAATCTAGCTGTAACTGACATACTGAAACTTAATATGAAATGGTTTAAAATAAAAGGATTTAAAAAAATACACTTGAAAACTATTAACCAAAAACAAAGTGGTATAATTAGATTATTATCAGTCAAAACGGACTTTCAAACAAAAAAAAAAACTGAAAAAGGGTAATCATATAATGATGAGTTTAATTTACCGGGAAGATATGATCTAAAAATTTTAACATGAATGCATATAATATTTTCAATATATATAAAGCAAAAAGTTAACAGAAACAAAGGAAGAAACTGAAAAATTTATCAACATTGTGGAATTATTTCAACCCAGTTCTCTCAATGACAGCAATGTCAAGCAGAAAACAACAACCCCCCTCAAAAAAATAAACAGTAAAGGTACAGATGATTTTAAGGCCAGTTAACTAGCAGGGAATTTTGGACATATATAGATACCTCAACCTAATAATAAGAGAACATACATTTATCTCAAGCCACAATGCAAATTTATAAAAGCAGATTAATTAAAATTAACCATAAACAATTCCCAAGAAGTTATCAAAGAACTATTATCAAACAGAAGAGTTCTCTGACAATGTTTAAATTAAATTAGATAATCAAGAATAAAAAGATTACTAACACTTTCATTTTTTAAATTTCAAAGGCACTAATACATTGTACAAGGGTCAAGAAAGAAATCATATTGGAAATGTTATATTTATATATATACAGACATATATATAAATCATGGTGAAAATGTTATATATTATAACTTACGGAATACACTGATAACAGTACTCAGAGGGTATTTTATGGCCTTAAATTCTAATACAATGAAGTTCTTAAATTAATGTTATGATGATAACTCAATGAGCTAAGTGATGAACTTAAGAAGTGAGGGGAAAAAAAAAACAACAGAATTAACTCAAAGAAGAAAATAGGCAATAATCAAGATAAGAAATTAATGAAGTAGAAACACAATAGAAATAATCCACAAAACCAGAAATCGGTTCATTGAAAAGCCTAATGAAATGAGAAAAACTTCTAGTGAACTTGGTCAAGGAAAAGGAAGAAAAATACAGCTAAAATCCGGAATAAAAAATTAAACTTAATTACTGAATTATCAGAGATTAAAAAGCTAATAAAAGAATACCATGAATAAATTTATGGCAATCAATTTGAAAGTCTAGATAAATAGGAAAAGATCATATTTACATACATATAGATATACTTCATGTATATATATTTTATATATATATGTGATTTATATATAGGATACTTCATATATATAAATGCACTTGTAAGTAAATATGTGTATATATATCCTTTAAAGACTATCTGAAGGAAAGGTAAAACCCTGAATTTCAAAACCATAATATTTAAAATTCTAATCAATGTTTCAAAATCTTCTCATAAAGAAAACACCAAGCCCAGTTAGATAGACAAGTTTTATCTAATTTCAAAATACGTAATACTTCAATCTTATACAGACTCTTTCAGAGAATAAAGAGAAAGAATACTCCCCTATTTGTTCTAGGGTTAATATAATCTTGTAGCTAAAACCAGGCAAAGACAGTAAGATAAGTATTATATGCCAATCTTAGTCATAAACATTGATGCAAAAATGATACAAACAATATTAGCAAAGTGAATCTAGCATATTATTTTTAAAAGAGTAATCAAAATACAGCATGTATACATTAATTTTTTTCTCCCTAAAATTTAAGACTGGGGGAAAAAATGTTACCTACATCTACACAACATTAAGAAATTAAAGGAGATAAAGAAATAATCAT
The DNA here is from genome assembly GCF_023851605.1 of Tamandua tetradactyla. Classification (NCBI taxonomy): domain Eukaryota; kingdom Metazoa; phylum Chordata; class Mammalia; order Pilosa; family Myrmecophagidae; genus Tamandua; species Tamandua tetradactyla. The sequence continues at coordinate 26,881,024 of NC_135344.1, read as the reverse complement.
GTAAGTATACATAGAAAAAGTTTTTGATAAAATTCCAGACCTACCCATGACAAAAACTCTTGACAGAATATGTATAGAAGGAAATCTCCTTAACTAAATATCTATCAAATGCACTATTAATGGTAAAAAAACAGGAATAAGACAAACATGCCCAGTATTGCAATTTCTATTCAATCAAAAACTCTTGACAGAATATGTATAGAAGGAAATCTCCTTAACTAAATATCTATCAAATGCACTATTAATGGTAAAAAAACAGGAATAAGACAAACATGCCCAGTATTGCAATTTCTATTCAATAGTGTACTTGAAGTCCTTGACAGCACAGTAAGACAAGAATAAAAAAAACACAGCAAAAGATGTTTGAAAGGAAAACTGAATTGTCATTATTCACAGATAATACGACTATCTAAAGCAAAAATCGAAAGAAAACACAGATTTTTTTTAGATTTACTATGAGAGTTTAGTAACATGATTGAATATAAAAATCAATTGCATTTCTATATATCAGGAACAAACAATTTTAACATGTAATTTAAAAGAAAATACAATTAGAAATAATTAAAAAAATAGTAACTAAATATGCAAAACTTCATGGAGAAAATTATAAAATTTTATTTTGATATATTTAAAAACTAAAGAAATGGAATTATATGTAGAGAAATAATCTTTATTTTAAAAGGCACTAATGCTCTCCAAATCAATCACTAATTTCCTTTCAATTTTAATAAAAGCCCTAAAAGATTTATCAGAGACCTTACCAAGCTATTTTAAAATTCCTAGGGAGGGGTGCGAGGGTAGTTCAGTGGTAGAGTTCTCATCTGCCATGCGGGAGACCCGGGTTCGATTCCCTGTCCATGTACTTCCCAAACAAACAAATTAGCAAACAAACAAAAGAAAAAATAATTCAGCAAAAGGTGCTGCAATAAGGGGATACTTACACAGAAACAGAATGAAATGTGACTCCTGCCAGAGAGCATAAAAAAAATTCCTATGGGGCAGGTCACGGTGTCTCAGCAGGCAGAGTTCTCACCTGCCATGCCAGAGACCCGGGTTCGATTCCCGATACCTGCCCATGAAAAGAAAAAAAAATTCCTATGGAAGGGCACAGACCCAGAGAGAGGCAAAATTAAAATGTACACATATGTAAAAAGAGAAGAGAGGAGAAAGAACTTTATTTGCTGTATATAAAAAGGTATTATAAAACTTATAACGTGGTACTGGGGCAAGGGTAGACATATTAACCAACAGATTAAAATAAAGGACCCAGAATAAGAGACTCTTACAAATATGGAAACTTAAAGTACTACAGAAATGCACTGCAGATGACTGGGACAGGATGGGCTTTTCAATAAATGGTGCAAGGTCTAATAGGTCTCTAGGCATTTATAGAAACGTGAAATGGGACCCTTTTTTCCTCTATATCAAAATCTATCATAAGTGTATTGAAAACTTAACTGTGAAGGGCAAAAACTATAAAAATCTTTTTAGAAGAAAAATATAAGAGAGTATATTTATGACATTGGGATAGGGAGGATTTCCCAAACATGACACAAAACATGAAAAGATAAAAGAAAAAATAATATGACTACATTAAATTTATGAACCTTAAAAGATACCATAAAAGAATGAAAAGACAAGCCATAAAATAAGGGGAGGTTTTTACAGCATATATGACTGAGAAAGAATTATTATCCAAAAATATATTAAGAACACCTATAATTCAGTACCAACAACAACAAACCTGGTGGGAATTGGGGAGAATATTCTACAAAAAAATAAACATGAATGGGAAAAAAAAAAAAATATATATATATATATATAATGCCCAAACATATTAAGCATCAAAAAAATGCAAGTTAGGACTAACAATGAGATGTATTTTTCCTACTAGATTGATTAGAATTAAGAAATTTGATAATATCAAAAGTGAGCAAGTGAACAATGAAGTGGATCAACAACAACCTCTAATTTATGGTGGGAGTGTAAATTGGAAACAATTTGGCACTATCTTGTTACATGGGACTTGACATACTCTACAACCCAGCATTTCTACTCATGGGTATCTAGTCTTTTGGGGTTGTCTTATACATGTGTGCCAAGAGATATGTACACAAAAGTGTGTAGTTCCAAACGATGGGAACCAATCCAAAGATTCATCAACGGGAAAAGACATAAATAAATAGGGGCATACTCATCGGCAGTCAAAATGAAGTAACGCCACATGCTATGACATGGATAAGTCTTAAAAGCATAACATTGAGTAAAAAAAAAAAGCAAGTAGCACAAGATAATATAATTATGATACCCTTTTTATATGTTCCAAACAGAAGCAAAACCAACAACCTATCATGTAGGTATACTTATACATGTTATAAAACTACTTTTAAGAAGCAAAGCAAGAGAATGGTTTCTCTGGAAGGAAAAATAGGGGGATATGGATGGGGGAAGAGCCCCCAGGAGAGGCAACAGATCTGATACTGCATGGTTCTCAGGTTAAGGGGGGTGTTCACAGGCATTCACACCATCATTAAGCTCGACAGTACACACACGCTATACGTAATTTTCTGGAAGTATCAAGCAGCACCTGATAAAAATATGTTTTAAAATGTTTGGCTGGGGTTAAATTTAAATAAAAAGCATATGGGATAAAGAGATACTGGTAGAACAAGTCTGTGTAGACAACACCTAACAAAAGTCCTGCTATGAAGCAAGGGAAGAGACAGGGCTGTGACCAGAGGAGAATGTGAATGAGAGGGAGTTTCCTTATGTTTTGTTCAGTTTTTACCTATTTGCAGGAATGACATGCAAATGCTACCCACATACGTCAACATTGCCCTGCTAACTCAACCAGCAGCCAGGCTCCGGCTATAGCAGACAATTTGAGGCCCCAATACTTTCAGCACCTGATGAGGAAGGGCACCTGGGTCATGGAGCCACGGATCTCTCACTGTCACACACACCAGGATCCAACCATGCCCACAGCATACACCAATGCTCCAACAAGTGGCCCAACCAAAGAAGAAAAGAAAACGTACCAAGCAGCATCTTTTCCTCTACTCAAAAAGTAAATATTCTGAAAGAATGGAATATTTTCCCTACCTAGAATGAACTAGAAAACATACTTGTTTCGATTGGTTATCCCAAATAGTCGACAAAAAAATTAGCAAAAACTTGGTAAGGGCAGTGGGGGGAGGGAGGGGAGCGGGGAAGAAGGGCGGGGAGAAAGTGAGAGACAGGTCATCAGAAGAAAGTCAGGAGATATTGGCTGGGATTTGGTAAATAAGGAAAGCTTTATTTTGTTCCTAGTCAGGTAATTTTCTCACATGGGCCACCTGCGACAAATAATAGCACTTCACTTCCAAACAGAATAAAACCTAAATCAAACCACCCTACTAAACTTCACCAACAAAGACTCTCAACAACATCTATTGGATGTGCTATCTGACACTGGGGGGTAGGGGCAGTGAATTCAATCCAATAGGTCTGACTAAACCATCACAATTTTTAGTGGTAATAAGAATATAAACTTAGCCTAAATAGCGCAGAATTATAGAAGACCACTGAATAAGAAAGAAGAGTCCTGTTTGCCTCACTCTCCCACTTCTACTTCTGCACCCTCTCAGAACAGAATTACAAAGTCAATTATCAGGGGGAAAAAAAACACTTCTTTGGTCCTTGGCTGCTAAAAAAACAGTGGTTACCACATGATAGCTGAGTCAGGTCTCACAGTTATGGTAGGCAATACAAAGAATAGTAAATTTTTAAGTATTAAAAAGTTGTAAGAAAATTTCACAAGAGAAGCCAGTGGCCACTACGAATGCTTCCCAATGGGTAAAAGTTACAGATGTCAAATGAGGTCTACACTAAATTCTCCAACGTAGGCCAAGCAATCCCACCCCTCACCTGGATTTCTGCTGCAGCCTCACAACTGGTCTGGGTCATCCACACTGACATGTCTAGCTTTCCAGTCTGTGTTCTAGGCTGCAGCCAGAGGGTTCCAAGGCATGAATCTGATCATCAACACACTGCAAAGGCTTCCAATGCAAAGGCTCAGCCTTGGATGATCTGTCCCAGACCCACCTCCCCAGCCTCAGCTCTCATCAAGCTCTACGCCCTCCCCAACCATCACTCCCTGCTTTCTCTGCAGGAATTGACACCCCCTCTTTCCTATTTCTCTTCATCTGTCAGACTTTAGTTAATGTGTGCTTGCTTTCAGGTGTGAAGACTTTCCCAACTGTTCTGGCTGGGCCATATATCCCTGGCACAACTCTCCTAATGACACATACCTCACAAATGTAGAGGGTCACATTTCTTTGGCTGATATTCAGTCAATGTCTGACTCCCACATTTAGGCAACACAGGAACATATCTGTCTTCCTCATCATTTTATTTCCAGCACCCTGCATATTAACTGACACATGGAAAGTGCTCAATAAATAATTAACTATCTAAAAATAAATGGGACTGGGAGGTTTGTAGCTGCTGGAGGTGTGCACGTAGTTATCTGGTAGAGGCATGGGTTGGTGGCTGCAGCCTCTAGGCTGAGGTGAACTGTGCTCCCACTGAAGGCAAGAGAGCCGAGCCGAAGCCTTGACCACTGCAGTTGGACTGACCGTTGGAGCTGCATTATTTGCAGGCCATTATGTTTTGCAAGCCATAAACCATATGGTGCCTCAAGTAAAACAAGTTTTTCAAAGTCTTCCAAAATCTGACTTCAGTAGTGGCTATAACAGAGGTTTGAGCCCAAAATTACAAAATGGGAAGCAGCATTAATACTGCTTGGGTGTAAGCCCAACTGCCAATAAAGGAAAAATAAGAGATGCTCATTGAAAAATTATGCTCTTAAATCACTGAGACAAGGGAGGAGCTCCTTATTTAGTAATCAAAATTAAAGAAGCTAAAGATATACTAGGAGGTCAAGCTAAAAAATGAAGTAACTGTATGATGAAAATTTTAAGTTCATGTTAGTTTATGTATATGATTACCAACTTTTTATAATAAAATGCCTCAAAACTGTAATTTTGAGAAATGGATTCACACAAAGCCTTCCTATAATATTAAATTTGAGAATTTAAAATCAGATTACAGACTATTTCAGGATATTTGGAGATTAATTACTAATTATGGATAAATGTACTTATACCATTTGATTAGAAACAGTCATTACTCTTTAGCTAATAACTTGGTACCTATGTATTCCTAGCATTTCTCAAGACAAGGTGAACTTGACAGTCCCACCACTCAAGGAGCTCCCAGTCTAATGGGAGGCTGATAAATAGGTAATTAAAATACAGTGATGTTACAATGGAATTAGCACAAACTGTTACATAGTAGGCACTCTTACCTCATTGGGAGAAGAGGTGTGTCATGGTCAGGTTCATGTGTCAACTTAGCCAAGTGGTGGTACCTGTCTGCTGGTTGGGCAAGTGCTGGCCTGTCTGTTGCCATGAGGACATTTCATAGAATTAAATCATGATCATGTCAGCTACATCCACAGCTGATTCCATTTGTAATCAGCCAAAGGGGAGTGCCTTCTGCAATGAGTAATGCTTAACCTGATCATTGGAAGCCTTTTAAAGAGGATTCAGAAGAGACAGGGTCTTCCTGTTTCAGCTGGTAAGCCTCTCCTGTGGAGTTCATCCAGACCCTCCATCAGAATCATCGGCTTCACAGCCTGCCCTGCAGATTTTGGACTCTGCATTCCCACAGTCACGTGAGACACTTTTATAAATTTTATATTTGTGAGTGTTCCCTGTTGATTATGTTTCTCCAGAGAACCCTAACTAATACATCTTGGTACCAGAAGTGGGGTGCTGCTGCTGCAGTTGGCAAATACCAAACATGTTGGAACGGCTTTTTAAATGGATAAGGGGAAGAATCTGGAAGAATTGTGAGAACCTTGATAGAGAAGGCCTAGAATGCTTTAAAGAGACTGTTGGTAGAAATGTGGACTCTAAAGATACCTTGTCTTAGACAGAAATGAGGCACGTATTATTGCAAACTGGAAGGAAGGCGATCTTTGTTTTAAAATGGCAGATAATCTGGCAAAATTGACTAGTGGCTTTGGCTGGAGGGCAGATTTTAAAAACCACGAACTTGGATATTTAGCAGAAGAGATCTCCAAATTAAATGTGGAAATTGCAGCCTGGTTTCTCCTCACAGCTTATAGTGAAATGTGACAGGAAAGAGATAAGCTGAGAACTGAACTCTTGGGTACAAAGAAACCAGAAATTGATATTCTGGAAAATTCTGGTCTTCCAGGAAGGGAGACCCCAGAGAAAAGTGCCCCAAGTAAGGATTTAACCAAATTTGGAACCAGCCAGCCACTTCAGAGAAAGCCAGGCTTGGACATGGAGTTATCCAGGAAGGATTTGTGGAAACTCCTTATGTTTGATGGGCATGATCCAAGGCTACTGCATAGAAAGCCAATGAGAGCGCTACATGACCTGTATAAACAGAGTTGCTGCCAGTCTGGACTGGGGTGTTCAGCAAAGGGACACACTGGAAGAAAAATAACTTCAGAAGCAAAACCATGGAGGCTGAGGTCTGAAGTCAAGAAGCCTTGGGCCTGGAGAGTGGACCCACCCAAGCCCGTGGAGAGGGTGAGTTTGCCCCAAAGGCAGAGGATGGGCCTTCCACCTTATTGCAGTGGAAGAGTCATGCCACCTCAGGCCTTGGAGAAGGTGAAGCACATTCCTTGAGGTTTGGGGAGAGCCTGGCTGCCACCAAATGGAGGGGTTGACCGTGTGTCCTAGAGTGGCAGAGAGCCCAGGTGGAGCCCCAATGCCTGGAGAGGGTGGCACTGAGAAAAAGGTGGTCTTCCCAATGTGCCCCCAATGTTGCATTCAGAGAGAGGCAGGCCTTTGCTTAGGCCCTTGGAAAGGGTGGGACTGATGCTTTCAAAAGCTCCGAAGATAAATGACTCTCAGACTTTGAAATCTAATGGACTTTGCCCTGTTGGTTTTCGAAACTGTATGGATCCAGTGACCCCTGTGTTCCTTCCTCCCTATGGAAATGTGTATATGTATCCTATGACTGTTCCTCCTTTGTATGTTAGCAGCAAATAAGTTGTTACGAGTTTTCAAAGGTCCAAAGCCAGAAAATAATTTTGCGTTAGAACAGATGAAGCATGTAATGAACTTTGATAGGAGTTTGTACATTTCTAACTTTGTATTTCATGTATATTTCTACTGAAATGGTTTAAGGATTTGTGACATTGTTATGAAATGAATGTATTTTGTATATGGGGAAAACATGTCTTTTTTAGGGTCCAGAGGGTGGAATGTGCTGATTTGCTGGTTTGAAAGGATGTATGTTCTCTAGAAAAGCCATGTTTTAATCTAAATCCCATTTCATAAATGCAGAATAATCCCTATTCAATACTGTATGTTTGAAACTGTAATCAGATCATCTCCCTGGAGATGTGATTTAATCAAGAATGGTTGTTAAACTGGATTAGGTGATGACATGTCTCCACTCATTTGGGTGGGTCTTGATAAGTTTCTGGAGTCCTATAAAAGAGGAAACATTTTGCAGAATGAAAGAGATTCAGAGAGAGCAGAGAATGCTGCAGCACCACGAAGCAGAGAGTCCATGAGCTAGCAACCTTTGGAGATGAAGAAGGAAAACACCTCCTGGAGAGCTTCATGAAATCAGAAGTCAGGAGAGAAGAAGCTAGCAGATGACACCGTGTTTGCCATGTGTCCTTCCAGATGAGAGAGGAACCCTGACCATGTTCACCATGTGCCTTTCCGGATGAGAGAAACTGTGACTGTGTTTGCCATGTGCCTTCTCACTTGAGAGAGAGAAACCCTGAACTTCACTGGCCTTGTTGAACCAAGGTATCTTTCTGGATGCCTTTGATTGGACATTTCTATAGACTTATTTTAACTGGGACATTTTCTCAGCCTTAGAACTGTAGACTAGCAACTTATTAAATTCCCCTTTTTAAAAGCCATTCTGTTTCTGGTATATTGCATTCCAGCAGCCAGCAAACTAGAACAAAGGTGGTTGTTAAAGGTACAAAGAACCACACTGTAAAAAGCAAAGCCTCGTCAAATTGAAATCCTGCAGCTAAGTGAAGTCACTACAACCTTGATGTAAGAAACTGACCCATGTATGTATATATCATAATTGACAGAACTCAGATTTCATACTTTAAAAACTACAATAGTAAAACTAGCCCCTTTACTTTTCATAAATTGCTCCTTTACTTGGTTATTTTTTTACAAAATTTTGCAGCTGTTGTGAACAAACTTAAGCACTACTAGAGAAACTGAGAATACCCTCAGCATCAAATTATTCATCTTGGACTTTGAAGAATTTAGACACCATGAATTTAAATGACATTTGAAGGAAAAATGGCTCATAATCGTTCTAACATTAAAATATAGAGAGTATCATAAGGATCTTAACCAGAAGAAATGTATAAAAATAAGGTAAATTATAGTCTGTGGTTACCAAAAGGAGTATTTTATATTGTGCAATTCTAAGATGAATATATTTTACCGCCTACCATCTAAACTTTCTTAAATCATCTTAAAGAGTTCTTAATTATTAATGGAGTACACAAGAAATTTCAAGTTAAAAATAGCAGAGATAATCATTTGATGTTGGTATGTTTTTAGGACATTTTCAAATACGGGTATACATATATGTGCTGTTTAGGTTTATTTTTCATACTGATCCCATCTAAAATCTTTCTGATCAAATCTATTCATTGTGATTTAGGGTATGACAAAACATCAGCCTAAGACAACTATTAAATAAATAAATGAATGAATAAATGAATCAATGATTTTGCTCTGTGTAAATTTTAAAAAGAATTAAGAAAACAATTTAAGTATGGGAATAAAAAAGATGAGCATGCATATTCAGTGCCCCAGAAGTAAACGGGCACTATCTATAAACCTGAAATGTTCATTTCTCCTCAAAAAAGACTTATGGAACATAATTGCCATTCCCTCCCATCAGGTCTGTGGGACTAACTTTGAGAGTACATTCATAACTATACATTTTGAGGTCCAGTTTCCATATTCTTTCTAATTCATTCTCCATCCCATATACTCATGTAGAAGTATACATCTGCACAGATTCTAAGATTTCCATGCTTCACTTGGAAATATCAATTCTTTAGTTATATTTTTAAGTGTCTTTTGAAAATATCTACTTGTATATTTCAACATCACTTACTTTAAAAGTGTTTTCTTATTGAACCATTACAGAACTTATTATCTAACAACAGCAACATCATGCTCCAACTGAATTTTTCTAGAGATGATTTTCTTTTTTTTCTCACCATAGAATCCAGCATTGTAAATTACACACAGTTGGCTTTCAAAAGAAAAGGTTTACAAAATGAATGAATGAATAGAATGAGTAAATGTAAGTTCCTCTTAATTCTTGTATTTTTCCAGTGAACTACATTCACACTGGAAAAAATAATAATGATATGCACTCATCCCCTTTTACTTCTCTGAAGTTTTCAACATTCTTTAAGTAATCAGGCTTCAAACGATTAGGGACTATCTTTCATCGATCCAGTTTTACCAATATTACTAAGAATTAAAGTCTAGAACTCCTAGGCAAGTGAAACACTGCAAATGTATACCCCATATAAAAGAGAAATGATTCTACATGGGCCAAAAAAAGATAAACTGAAGACTAATAAGAGATTAATAAAATCAGGGAGAGGAGGGAGCAATTAGTGTCAGAAGAAAACTAATCTTATGGTTAAAAGTAACTAGATGAAGAATCACAGTACCCACAAAAAACAGAAAAGCATTTGATCATTTGGGACACCAGTTAGTGCACAGTGATGTTCAGGAAAGCACACAACAAAAAACAAACATTCAAACAAGGATTGAAATTATTGTTTGGTCTTTCTTTCCTAAATTACAAGATAATGTTATTATAGAATCATATATTCAATCTTGAAATACTACTGTGACAGGATAACCAAAATTTCTTCTCTTGCACTTAAAAGTCATAGGCTAGTAAAATATCTCCAATTTGAATCCCTTATTTTTGAACAGTAAAAAAAAAAAAAGATTTGGAAAACATATAGGTTCTTCACTGAATTTTTTTTTAAAATGGATCTAGAATATTCTTTTTGCCATAAAAATCTTTTTTTTCCTTTATAGCAAACACAACCATTCATTAATAGATTCTTACTAAAGCAATAACAACCATTACTTGAATTTTTGGCTTCACTGTGGAAACTGGAAGCACACGCTAAATGTAGACCATAGAGGCTAGGGAAAGAAAGATGCTTTGATCTGAACTCAGCAATTCTTGGCAAGGGGGTGGTATTATGTATGTTTTGCCTATGCGTGATGCAATTATGATAGATGTTTATCCCAAAGTATATCTGGCTATTTCATAGTGCTTTTATAAACATTTATGTAAGTTTGGCTAAAATCTGTGAGAATTTTTTTAAAATGCATTTCAGACTGTATTATATGGCAATAATAACTACTGAATTGCCTGGTTAAGCTTTTGAACCAAAAGATATGGGACTGGCAGAAGTGATGGCAATTATAATAAAAATTATAATGATTAATTTTTGCCAACTTCAAATATTTTCAATATAGTAGTTTTCCTTTCTGAAAAAGTTAAAAACCACTCTTGAATTGTACTGGAGAGTTTCAAATTACTTTTTCATTTCTAACATGCAAGTTTGAGGTTCCATCTTTTTTGTTTTTCTAGTATGAAACAGCTACTTAGTACCAAACAGTGCAAAAGATTCTGATTTCCAAAATTAGGTTAAATAAATAGTCTTCTCTAAAGTAGCTATCATTTTGGCTCAAGAAAAATTTCCACTGCTGAATGATAGAACAGGAAGAGTTTAGAACTGGAGATATAAAATCCTTAAATTCTGTTCTAATGCTACCATTAAAATGTAGTTTTTGAAGGAACTGGATTATAATCTAGAATATCCCCAAGGACACTCTAAATCAGGAAGAGAAAAAAAAGGCATTTAAGGCAGGGATGTTTGCCTAGAAATCATTGCGTGTGCCTAGATTGGAAGTGATGGCCCTGCAGAGCTGAGAAGCCTCTTTCTGGGTACTGTTTTTAATCCATCCTTGGCAATATCCTTCATTTGTGCCAGGTTCACAGTGATGTTCCACATAAAGGGCTCAGTCCCAATACCCACATATCATAGGGTAGTATAAGAGAACTCTGTATGTTATGCAGGATTTTCTGTAAACCTACAACCTCTCTTGAAAAAATAAAGTATCATAGCAGATATCTCCATGAAAACTTCATGATTAATTTCTGACAACAGGAAATAACTTTTCATTTATCTGAACTCCCACATCACTATTGACACCTCTCTTTTAGACCCTGAGTGTTAATTATATATGTACCTTTCTGTTCTTTTCTGTAAGAATATATTCCCTCACAGGGCAGGTCTTTTCCTACACAGAGCCCTCAATGCCTTATCATAGCTATCACAGGGGTTTGAACATAGGGTATATTAAAAAAAATATTAGATGAACAATCAATAATAATCAGGATAAGTAGATAAATAAGTAGCTAGAATAATTCAAACAGCATTCTATCTCCACTCCCAATGTATTTAAACCCAAAGGACAAAACTGAAGCTATGATAGTCCAGATAGTGATGCAAATAAATATACCTTTGTAATTTCATTATCAAGTTTTATTCACCTTAAATCAATATAAAAGTAATTACTGAAAAGGTAAGTCAATGTGCATATTTTTTAGGTCTTGCTCTTCAGCCTTTTACACAGTATGAAAACTGAAGTTTCCAGAACTATTATTATTTCAATATCCTTCTCCATAGAGGATAGGTTTTCTCCTTGTTTAACAGTCTCCTAAATATCTTGCATTTGAGTTTTGATTTGGGAAATCCAAGATTAAAAACATTTCATTTAGTTTTCATACAATTCAGCTAAGTACCCCAAAAGGGAATGTTGAAATTAATGGAAGATTAAAGCAGGGAAGAACATTCTAAGAGGTATTTGTAATGGGTTTTATCACCACCTTTTCTGTTTTACTGGGAAGTCTTTTCTCAGGGGGCTGAAAGTTTATATGCCAACCATCAGCCTAGGTTAACTATTAGAAGTTAAAAATGTCAGGGGAAAAAAAAAGTTTGTAATGGAAATGCTGACATGCCATGAAGTAAAGAGGCATGAGCAGGTGCTTCTGCAACCGGGTCATAATTCAATCAAACTGTATTTTGACGTCATCTGTTATAGAAAAAAGCCAAATGGTTTATGAACAGCTCCAGAAACCCCAAGATCAAATTACAGCCCTGATATTTAATCATGGGTCTTACTTTGTTATTTTTAATAACACAATACATTTTAACAGTTATGTGTCAACTGCCTTTGCCAAATTAGGACATGTGGTGACAAGTGAGCTGGATTACAATATCCACCTCACAATCTCAATTTTTATTATTTTTTCAGAAATGGTAGATTTTTCAGAAGTGGTATAAGTTTTCCTACTCTTAAGAAACATACAGTTGGTACCAACGGATTGAATCCAAATCTTAATTAAAAGCAGCATGATGTCTCTGACCAGGGGGTCAGGACATCTGTATCTGTGTCCAGCCAATAACCAACTGTATGATTTGGACAAGTCATTTAACCCTCTCAAACCTTAACTCCTTACCTGGAAAATGGCAGAGCATCTCTAAAGCCACTAAATTCTATAAAAAATATATCTGTATGGTTTCTTTGAGATTCCCTGGGAATTTGAGTGTAAACCCTTTTTAAGCCAAAACACTGATGAATTTGTAATTCAATTAAAAGTACTCTAATCAAAGACCTTCTAGTACATAAGAAATCGTAAGCTAAAAATTTTAGAGGCAATATCAGCAAGTGAAAAAGGTTCTTTAAAAAGTAATGTGCAAATACTGCCACACATGTGAAGGGTTGTTTGCAAAACAAATCAATACGGTCACATGCAACAATGGATTGCAGTTAATAAACTACATATAGTAATTACCACCAATGGCAGTCTAGAAAGTCATTCATTAAATGTTAATTGTCACACAAAAGTACAAAAGCATCCATTTGAACAATCCTGTGGCTGCACCTTTAAATAAGATACTTTCTTACAGCTCTGAAATGCATCCATATAAACTGAGTTTTTAAACACACCTGGGTATTTGATATGCTGATTAACTGGGTCTTTATTTTTGAAAAGAAAGTAAACATGACAACCTTTTTCAATACTTTTGCTATTCTCACAAGTCTAATATAAAAAATATATATATGACAAAGTGCTAAAAAAATCTTCTCTAAATATTAAATTGCTACTGCTCTTACGTCTCTCCAAAAAGCAATACAAGAAACAGCGTTCAAAACTATCCATGTAAAATCCATGCATATCCTATTTCTGAATCTAAATGGGTTTACAAATTTAGAAAATGGAAAACATCTATACACTTATAAACTTCGTTGTCAATTTTGGAAATTTTACTCAGAGCAATAAGAAACCAGCAACAAGAATAACTTAAAAAAAAAAAAAGCGTTACTGTCTCTAATACTTATAACTATCTAAATAATTCAGAAAACCCTTTAGTCATTTCAAATAGCCCAAACAATTCAAAAGAAAAAATAAAAGGGGGGTGGTGGTGGATTTTTTTCTCCTCTACCTAACTTTATTTTGACACTATGACTGTTATAGATTTGATTTACTTCACATATATATAGATTCTAAAGGTTTGATGAAGAACATTTTGGTTCAAGACTTATAAACAGAAGAACACTTCAAAAACACACATATCAGACACTTAAGATCTGTTATCTTGGCTTATGGGACCAGATCTAAATAGCATTATAATACTAAACATTGAAAATCACAGGCCTGGGGCCACCAGGACCCACTCTATGCCTTGGACTAGGTTACAAATTTCCAATATAAAATGTAGTTTACCATTAGGAGTAAATGTTTGATCTGCAAAGCTTACAAAATTACTTTGTTTATCATAGCAGATGAAAGCAAAAAGGAATAATTTTAAGCTCAAAACAAAACTGTTTATACGACAGTCTTTAGTGCTCCATGATTCTAAGCATTTAAGACAGATTCAAGCAATTAACAGCATAAACTTTCATTACATAGTTCTATTATATATGTTTATGTGACTTAGCTGTTCATCTGTTATTTAAGTGATTTCCTCATTACAATAGTAGGGTAAGGATAATTTGCTGATGCTGTCAAAAATGTTAAGCATTTCAGTCTCGACAGTTCTTGGCTCCCCATGCTTGTTTAATGCATTTTATTTACTTAAGTCAGTGTCAAATAGAGTACGGCTTTTTCTTTCTGAATTTAGAAAATGTAACATTTTAAGCACATGTCTGGTACAGACATATCAAAACTACAAAATTGCTTATTTGGGTAATGCAGCTAGAGAGAACCTAGGATTATTTTTCTTGAATATTAAGTCTCATAGATCTAACAATGAACTAAAAACTCTTATAGTTTAAGACAGGAGATGCTGATGTTTTAAATATTAATAGATCAAGTTTGACTATCTCAAATTATGGCTTGACCGGGTAGATAAAAATAATTGAAAATGAAATATTTTCACTGGCTGCCACATAGACTGTCCATTTACAATACAGCTAAGCACAACAACTTTAAAAATATCTATTATATTTTCTTTCTAAAAACAGTAAAATATAATAAAGACATACTGAGTCACATCCAAATCTAAATAGATTAGAAGGACAGCTTCTTTGGACACTAAAGCAGGAAAAAGAAAGGGTATAGTTTATATCATTTTATTAAATATATTAAAACCAATGATTATCTACTTTAAAGATCAGGAATAATATTTCAGGCCAAGCCTCAATTTTATATTCTATGTCAATATATTCTTGATAGCTAGAGCTACATATGACACTGTATGTGTATGCATGTGTGTGTATGTTTGTGTGTGTGTGTGTATGTGTGTGTGTGTGTGTGTGTAAAAAGGACTTTAGGCTAGGCAGACCTAGATTTAAAACCCAATACCATTATCGGCTGACTCAATTGCAAGTCCTTGACTATCTTTGACTCTCAGTTTCCTCGTCTAACAAATGAAGATGGTAATCCTTGTACCTCATTGAGTCTTTGTAAGAATTAACAAATATAAGGTGCCTGGCATATGAAGAAGCACTTTAAGCTTCATAATGCCTTATCCCACCTATACACTACAATCAATCTGACATCTTATAAATAGCCATAGGAGAGACCAGGCAAAAGAGGGTGATCAGGAACCCAGAATTCAGCTCTAAACCTAAAAAATCATTCAGAAGGCACATGCACAGGCAGAAACATTTCTGTGCATACATACCACACAAATCCTGATTCCCCACTATGCACTAGAAATTACAGGAAAGCATTAGTAGTGACACTAGTGTTACTTCCAATAAAGTAGTGACACTAGTGTTACTTCCAGAGCCACTGAGAATTAGCAAATCAAAACTTGCTTTTTTGAAAAGCAAATAATAGAACTCACTTAGTTTAGGCCTCAGTTTTCTTTGGCTGATTCATGAAGGTACTGATCAATGTATTTCTAAAGGGTTTCTATTTCCTAAATTCTATGATTCTAGCATAATGGGTTTAATGTTACTTCTTTTTTTTTTAACTTATTACATTACTCTGCTCTTTATAAAAAAAGCACACAATCATTATGAACTGTAATACAATAGAAAGGCTGTTTGAAAACACACACATGCACTATTAAATAGCTCTCCTCAACAAATTTTACATTATAACCATGAACTCAAATTGTTACTGATGGAAACTGAGTGCCACCATTTGTGTTTTGTTTATGATGCAACACCACCAGTTGGATCCATTTTTTTTTCCTCTCTGAATTTACCGAATTAGCGTGTTATTTAGTGTCATGTGCATATAACTTAACTAACTTATATGAACATCAAGAACTGTTTTCTCTCTTACCAAGGTAACCCACCACAGGGATGTGGTGTGTTTTGCTCCTGCTCTTAATGATTCAAACACCCACTCATTTGGCAATCTTTAACAAATGCTGAACACCTCAGTAAAACTAAACAGTTACAGGAAAAAAAGTTCAACTTTTAAACTAAGAGAAGATGTCCATCATAGACTAACTGTAAATACATGGAACAGATGTGTCCAGTGCCTGGTCTAAAAAGTTTTTGAGTATAGATAATTTTAGTGGCCAAACTTTAAAAGTACTTTTTAAAAAGATGTCAAATCTAGTATGTTTATGTTTTGCTCACAAGGTAATAAAATGCACTTTTGTTATACCAGAAAATTAAGTTCCTGTTCATCAATAAATTGTAGGCGCTCTAGGTGCTTTTTTTTTCTTGTGATAAGTTTGCCACCCTGTTTTAAAGAGAATAATTTTTCAATCATCCAAACGTGGATGCTTTTCGTTTACTTTTAGATCAGTGATATAACGGATATTAAATCCCTTTGAATAAGTCATCATGTAGGTTAAAATTATATTTTAAAATAATTCCAGAACCCACCATTTCTCCCCATTAAGGTCATCTAAGCTCTAAGCCATCATGGCTGAATTGTTTTAGTGCTCTCTGTTGAACACCTGCAAACATCAAACAAAAACTGCTGGTCCTTTCCTGGGTTGACAAAAGCCTTTCATGTGAAAAATGCTCCCTGGGAATGTCAGGCTGTAGCTCAGGTTACATTCCATTCCCTTAGCAGCTTCACCATTTCTTAAGGTGGTAGGAAAAAACATGTTTGTGAAATGAAAGATAAAAGAGAATATAGCTACACTTTATTTCATTCTCATACTGCAAATCACGATGGAGCATCCTATATCAATGGAATAAAAGCTATTGGGAATGTTAAGCATAAAATATTGCCATGCCTCACTTTGAAAAACTATAGCTGATTTTTCAGTTCTGAACAGTTTACTTATAGTTTGTATCTTTTTTCCTTGGAGCCAAGTTTTCAAACCTACCCATGAAAGTAACATATGAGTCTACTAGGAAAATGAATATCAAGTTGAATTGAATTTAGAGAATCAGTTCTCTATCTGAAGTTTCCTTGTTCATTCTTCTAGTTAAAAAGGACAACATACAGTTTTCCTGATCTTTTACAGTTATTATGCTTTAAAAGGGAATTATCTTTGTTATTGAGTAGAAATATAAGCCATTTTCTTTACTAACAGTCCTGTGTTCAAAAATATCTTGAAAGGGAAAAAATTCCAATCTGTGTGTGTGTGTATACAATAGTAATAGTGTATTAAATATATATCAAATTGTTTTTGGTTCCATCTCCTGCATTTTCATTCCAGCAGCTAAAATAAAATAATCACTATACTTTTTACCCCTACAAAAAGTATTTGGACCTGAATACTACACTTCTGGTACAATGTAACTTAGAGTTCATCACATTAGAATTAGTCATTACATATTCATTAGAAATATCTTAACATGTCTTACTCAGGGTGAAGTTTCGCTCTAGGTTTATGTATGCATGCACATTTATAATAACTGTCTCTCAAGAACTATGTAAGTTTCAGTATATGATCACTTACCACAATGCATTAATACATATTCATACACATCCAACCTATACCTTTATTGCTACAATGTACTCTCTGTAAAAATTTAAACATTATTGCAAGGACTTTATTTAAATGAGGACCCAGAAAACGGACCAGAAGTACAGTTGTCTTCAAATGTATCATATTTCATGCTTATTAATCACCTTAATTTATTAAACCAGATCTAAATTGACATACTTAAGGAATCCCAAATGTGTCATATTTACACATTTTGCACTGACTTTGAAAGTAATGACTTTCTGACATAGTTTGTATTTTAACTGAAGACAAATTTCTTAAGTAAAATCATAAAGAAAACCACTGTCCGAGATAAACCTAATTACCATTTTGAAGTGTCTAACATGAAAATTTAATTTTCCTAACTCATCTTAACTTCAAATGTACATATTAATATTTTCTATCTATTAATATTTTCTATCTTAAAAGTTGGGTAGAGAATACAATACAGAAATTTGGAAGATAAAATACTAACACAATAAATATTTAAATCCGTAAATGGAAAATAGAACAGTATCCAGTACAAAAAAACACAAAGATATGGTCAGTAGTGCTTTTAATCAAAAGTGGACCTTCTACCCCAAGAAAAAACATAAAATATAACTATGGAAGGCATCCCAAATTTTATAAATCAAGTTATAGAGACAACAATTTCCTTAGACTGATGGGGACCAGAAGAGAGTAAAGTAGCTCATTTGGATATGAGCAACTTTTTAAAGGAATTAATTTCATAAAAAACATACCAAATACACAGACCACATAGGCAAATAGATTTCTTTCATTGCTATACCACTGAATGAAAATCAAGAGATGGCATCTCACAGCTAAAAAAATGTCAACATTTACCAATCTGACACAAGAATAGTATTCTGCCTAATGTACTGTTAGGTACCCTTGCCAGATCTCCTAAAATACTGCAGCTGTTTAACAAGCATAAATGGATTTAAGCCTTGGACCCAAAGGATGGCAGGCAACAATGTATGACTCTTTATGTGAAATTCACTGGACAAAAATTTGAACACATTTCAAATGAATATCTTAGTTTCAGTTTTCACTTTTAATAAGAGGTACACCAGACATTCAAATAGTCCCCTATTAAAACTGCTCCTTACATACCAGATAATCATTGTGCACACAGATTCCTTTGTGAATAGCACTAACATTTTTTTTAAGCATCACCCAAAGATCTTTAATTTATGAAATGTAAAAGTCCTACCAAATCTGCAACTTTAAATATAGCAAAAACTCATTGCACACATAAATGATTCAGGACAAAACAGTTAAAGCATTAAAAAAGATATTTTAAATATAAATGAATTCATATTTAGCCAATCAGTATAGCAAGAAGCTATTTACTGCTATGTTTTACTACGCAGCATTCACTTACAAAACTAAGTGCTCATTTCTTTAAAAGCGTTAATTGTATATAGTACCTAAAATTGACATTGTTTATAAAGGATTTTCCCTTTTAATGAAAGTTGGATTTTTCCCCTATTTTCAAAAAGGGAACATTAATTTATTCTCCATGTTAGCATTGGCCTTATCTTCATGTATTTGATTACAACTACCTTAGAATTAGCTTTTAAATTAATTGATGAAATTGAGAGTTTTAATTTTTACAAAAAGGCTCAATTTTAATTTTGCAAAAGATAACATTTTGTTAAAGTTATACCACTGATGGATAACGAAATTGCCTTATCATTAGGCTAAAATTCCAATGACTTTTTCAGAACACCTCAACAGAGCCAAAAATATATGATGAATGAATAAACAGCTAAGAACATTCAACTATACATTAAAAGAATTTACATACTTGAGCCAGTAAAATGTCCACTCGCCAAAGAAGTTGGTCCATTTTTCCCACTGCTCACAGGAGGTGAAAACATCTAAAAGAAACAAAGAAATATTACTGTTGAAGAGAAGACATTTGTGCCTTCAGAGTTGTCAAAGATCTTTCACTCTCTTACCAAATAACTCAGACTTTATACAAAGGGTTTATTTAGTAAAAACACATCACCATCCAACTTAAAACTAAACAGGCACAACATCACCAACCACCCTCCATCCCACCCCACCCCCCATTACCACTCGGTTCTTTCTTTTTCATCAGGTTCATTAGATTGCTAGGCAGTACTACTACATTTTAAACAAACACAGTCCCCACAATGTTATCAAGACTCAGGTTGAGGGCAACGGCCTCTCTAGAAAACATTAGTTTTACAAAGGAAAAGAAAAAAAAAGTTGTTTGTTTGATATTTGAAAACCTTGGCCATAAACGTGGCAATGTCCATTTCCATCCCGTATAGGATATGCCTGTCATATGTGAACCCAAATACAAATAAAAGTGCCACCTGCACTAAATTTTCATTTCGTCTCTAACATGAGAGCAATTTGAAGCAAGACTCTCTCTCTCTCTTTCTCACTCTCTCTCTCACTCTCTCTCTTTCACTCCCTCTCTCTCCAGCATTTATTTCGACCCTAATTGGTTTCCCTCTTCTTCGACGTGTCTAGTGGATAATGCGCACCTTCCCTGAGTCAGAGCCTGCAAAAAGCAAAGGAACGAATGGAGAAAGTGCAGCAAGCAGAGAGGGGGCTGCAAAGCTGCCTAAGGCTACGTTTCCTGGCAAAACTTCCGAAAGCCATTTCTCCAAGGGAAGGTCTAGAAGAGCAGCAGCAGCGGCGGCAGCAGCAGCAGCAGCGACAGCGGCAGCGGCGGCGGCGGCGGCGGCGGCGGCAGCAGCAGCATGAAAGAGCCCCACTTACAAGGCGGTTTGGATTTTATGTGCGTTTTGTGGATACTATTTATTTTGCTTTGTAAATGCATCTTACATCAAAATGACCTGGCATTAAAAAATTAATTTATTCCCCTGACATGTTTGGGACTTGGTTTGGAAAAGGGGAGTAAAGGGATGGAGAAGGACCAAATACAGCCCCATAACTCCACAAGTGTGAAAGTTCTGCTTTGTGCTGATCTCACGACTATGAAATTTATGAAAGCAGTCTAAAGGGCTCTAAAGTATGTATGCTCAGCCTAGACATAAGAGTTTTAGGTATCCCAGAAAAAGATATAACTAGGAGGACTACAGGTCCTTCTAATCCAAAACACCAACTGTTAAAAACTTTAAAGGGATAACTGTGTCTCCTCTTTTCTATTTTCCACTTCCAAATATGAAGAAATAAAAACGAGTAGTAGTAGGCAAAGTATTAGTACTGTGTTGAAATATGGCCACGTTTTAGGGTGGTTTATAGTTTTAAGGATGTCTGTATTTCCTTTCTACTGGGATGGGATTCCATTATTTGGGGGGTGGGGTGGGGTGGGGGTGGGTAAGAAATTCAAGGCAAGTAATTAGGCTCTGAATAAAAGCCTGAATCTTCCATCACACCCAAAAATTCTAGTTAAAAACTTGTCAAAAAGACTTTCATATTTACCAAAGATTCAGCCAATTAAAAATTACTCCTGTACTTTAGAATTACAATTGGTTTCTAGCTAGTGTCTGGGATTTTTTTGTTTTTGTTTTTGTTTTTTCACAGCTGTTGTTAGTTTCCACCCTTCTTTCTTACCGCACTGAAATCCAGTAAATCACTCAGCTCTTTGTCCGTCCCTAAGGCAGCCATTCGCTGTTGGTGATGCATTTTAGCAAAATCACACAAACCTAGAAACATGGAAATAACCGCAATCAGAAAATCCAGTCCCAATCCTTGGAGGAAACACAATCGGATTTTTGGAGACTGGGGGGTTGGGGGTGGGGATGTGGGGGCGGGTGGGATTAAGGTGGAAAGGAGAGAGGGATGGGAGGGGGGAGAGTTGTTTTTGTTGTTGTTGTTGTTGTTTTAAGATGGAATAGGCAGCAACAGCAAAAAAAAAAAAAAAGGGGCGATATAGTATTTCCAAAGAGACGATCAAAACTGGTAATATCCACTATAAAACCAAATCCCGGAAGGGGAAAAAAAAAGCCGCTCTTCAGCGCATCATTTTATGCAACAGGAGGTAGAGCGAGAAATGAATGGATCACAGAGAAAAGAGAAACTACTCAGAACGATCCGGTCTCAACTTTCCCCCCACCCTCCACCCCACCCCCCTTACACACACTCAAACACACACATACACACTCACACACACCACTCCCCTTTGCATTTCAAAGTAGCTATAAAGAAATTAAAGATGAGCGTCTCTGGAGTGAAAACACTTCCAAAGGGGGAGGGTTGATGGGGGAAGCGCAGAGTGGAGGGTCGGGTCCTGCAATTGTCCTGTACCCTAATTTGTAAAAAGGAAGGGTTGTAAAAATTAAAGTCAGGCCCTTGGCAAAGTAATCGGTCCCTACAAGTGGGCACCACTGGGAGGGGGGGTGATGAGGCGGAGGGGGGGAGGGTAATCAGAGACGAGGGGGAGGGAAGAGGCACGGGAGGGGAGGGGGTGTCTCTTCTGGGAGCGCCGGGAGCCCGGAGACCGCAGCACCGGGGGCGCGGAGGCGCGGAGCCGCGTGCGGGGCCGCGGAGCCCAAGCCCGGCGCAGCCCGGCGCATCAGCCCCTCCGAGCAGCCGCCGGCGCCGGTACCTACCGCCCGCGCGCGAGAAGGGGCTCTCCGTGCACCGCTGGCGCCAAGGCGGCGTTCATGTCTAACCACTACCTCCACCACCGCACCACCTCCTCCTCCTGGCGCCCGCGCCCGCGCCCGCTCCTGCTCCTTCCCCGCCGCCGCCGCCGCCACTACCGATCCGCAGACACAGCCAAGATCCCTGACTCTTAACACCAACTCTCTTCTCCAGGGAGGGGAGGGGACGGAGGGAAGGGGGGAGGGGGAAACACGCCGAGGCGCACGGAATTGCAAGTTCAGCAAAGAAATAGGTGGGGGGGCTCCGGCGGGGAGACGCGGCTCGCTCCGGGTCGGGCTGGCCGGGATGCATCCCCCCCCAACCCGAAGGAAAAAAAATCTCAATTCTTCACCCCTCACCACAAAAAGAAAAAAAAAAAGAAAATACAAACGAAAATTCAAGGAGCACCTCATTTTCTCTCAGATCGTCAGTTACAAACAATCTGAAGCCTAAACAGTTCAGTTTTTGCCCGTTTCATCATCCATCGGAGGCACTTTGAAATTTATTCGAGTTTACATGCACTCACTTCTTTCTTTCTCTTACTCTCGTTCCGTCTCACTCATGCACACACGGCAAAGCAAGTTTATACTAGGCTGCAAATACACGTGATGCAAAAAGACTTTGCCAAGAGGAACATTATTTTTCTTTTCACTGTATAAACCCAGCCACATTTTGTTGGGGAGCTTTTCGATTAGGTAGTTTTGCGTTGGGGGAGAAATATATATTGGATACTTTCTTTCCTTCCCTTCTAAGTCACAGATAGTTACAGCTGCAAACTTCTCAAAAAAAGCAGTTTTTTGGGGGGTGGATGTTGGTTTGTTTTTACACTTGAGTTCTAGCACACTAAGTTCCCGTTCGCCAGCACTATAGTTTTTAATTCAACATTTACTATTACAGGCCCTGCATGCTCTTAAAACATACTTTCTCATATCACTTTTTAGGATCAAAATTAAGCTTCAAAATTCTATCGTTTCGTAATAACAAGCGTGCTTTATCTCGTATATGCAACATACGCTATTTTAACGTGTGTTAAAATGCACATTCTACACACCCTGCTATTGCTAAATGTGCGAGTACATACACAAAATGCATGCACACACTTTTTCCCATTGGCAATTATTTAATAGTTTGTTCCTTTTGTTTTAACAAAACGTTGGGATCGGCATTTAAAAATTAAATTCAATTACAAACAGTTTACTCTGACAGCAAATTGTAACGTTACCTTAAATGGTCACAAATATGCTCACAATATTCCAATGAAAGAGACTTTAAAAAGAGAGAAAAATCTTCTGCAAGTACTTAGTATTTCACATGTGTATCCCCCAAAAAAAGTATTTTAACTGGTACTCAGTCCTGCTCCAGGGATAGTCCACAGATTACAAGATTATGCACCTGGCTCTGGTTTTTGCATTTTCCAACATAAAACTGCAACAAAATTCCCTGCCCCAAAAAGAAATCATTAAGGAAAAATCCAACAACTTTTTCTTATTCTTTATAAAAAAATATCGACAGGAGAGTTACAATTTTTCCTCAAACAAATCTTGTTGGTGGTTTTTTTCTTCTCCTCTTATAAAGTCTTAAACTTGTTCCAAGTTTAGAGGTGTCTCATCATCATCATCCTCCTCCTCATCATCATCACCATTGACTCCCCCGAGGAGTCACATTGATAATAATAGGTTTCCCTGAAAGATACATTGTAATCCATTCACATCCGGGCACTGCGGGTTTATAAAGAGAAGGCGCTGCGGCCGCGGCTGCTCCTTCAGACAATGACTAGGGAGGGGCGGGGCGGGAGCGAGCGGCCATAGAGTGGTAAACAGAGCGCCTAGAGAGGCGGCCAAGATGGCGGCGCGCGTCGGCCACGCCTCCTCCAGGAGCTGAGGCGGGTGACGGAGATTCGGTCGGTGACGCGTCTGCGGTCGAACTGTGAGAGTTGTGGGGCTGGGGTCGTTCGCAGGCCCAATCTCACCGGGAGTTTTCTCTTGTATCTGTTCCTCGGCCGTCCTGCCCTTTGACTTAGAAATGTAGGCTCTGAATAAATTAATAAATCTAACTCCACAAACTTACTCAGGGGAATCAATCCCCCTGGCTCACCCTGAGGCAGGCTGGGGAGAGGCCGCGGCGGCCTCGCAAACAGAAAGCCGAAGCCTGGGTTCCCCAGCAGCGTGGAGCCGGCTCTCTGGAGAAAGGCTACTGCACCAATTTGTTGCTCTTGGGCTTGAAGAGGGGTGTGAGTCTTCCCCTCCTCTCCTTTTCCCCCCCTTCACCCTCCCACCCCCTTTATAGACCGCTGTCAGTGTAAGAACTTTATAAATCCACAAAGTGCATTTGAGGAGACGTTTTTTATTGCCTTGTAGATTTAAATCGAGTTTATACCGTGAGTTACTAGTGACAACTTTCAGTCTGGCCAAGCAATTAACCTTCTCTAGCCTGTTTTCTGGTCTGTGAAATGCACGCGCTAATGGCCACTTGATGAGTTTTGTAAGGGTTAAATGGGTAAAGATAAAGATAGAGCAACAGCTAAAGAAATGACCCCTTTCCATTCTAATTCCTCATTAAATCAACAGATACCTCTAACCTAACCAAGGGTAGGATTAAAAATGGGGCTTTGTCTATTCCAAAAGAACAGCTTTTAGTCCTTCCAACAGAGAAAAGTGAGTAATACTAACATGTAATATTTATTTAGCATTGTTCTAAGAATTTCACAAATTTGGGGTGATTGGAGTATGTGTTATTCCTCTATTTTAACACAGAGGCAGAAGCAAGTGAGAATGAGTATCTTAACACAGGCAGAAGTTTAGTCACGACTTAAAGTGATACAGCCCAGCTTTCAAATCAGGCAGGGTGGGACCTTGAGGATTCAACCACTTTCCATACCATCTCCCAGTGGGAAGGGGCTAATCTCCACTTTACCCATTCTCTGAGACAATTTCGTGGCAGTAACAAAGTTCATATCAATTTTAAGATCTTTTTTCTTGTTTGTAACTTTTAGGTATTTTTAGGTTGCTTCCCAACCATTCACACATTGTGAAGATTCTTGTCTTCTACCCCCATTACGTGTTCTCATCTTAAAATAATATTGCACATTTAGGCAGGACTTTTATCTGTATTATCACAAACATTATCTCCGATTCTCATAGTAAATCTCTGCAGGCTCTGCTGGGGTGATGGATGTAATGAAAAGATCAAAAACATTGGTTTAGTAGAAATATTCCACTGGCTCTACCTCTAAATTGACCTAAGGCTGATTTTAATATCTTTCGTTGTAAAATGCAGGGGTTAGATTAGATAATCCCATAAAATCACTTTAGCTTTTAGATTTCAAGATTCCTTCTTTCTCTGAAGTACAAAAGGGAATAAATGATCTATCAAGAAATAAGTGATAGAACCAGGTCTGGTACCTAAATACATCCAATTGCTGATCTAATGTTTTTTTTTTTAATCACATTTGTAGTCAGAAAGCCTTGCAACTATTCTGCCTATTTTAAATTATGCGGCAGATGCTTTTTGTTTTCGTTTTTCTTGGATTGTCAGAAGAAAGGTGCTTTCTGGTTATGAAGACTGGAGGCACCTTGAAAGGGAGATTTAATAGGATCCTATGAAACAAATAAAAAGGGAAGTGTAGTAGATACGTTTTGGGGTGCCTGCTCCATCTACAGCATCCCTTCATTAAGAAACCATCCATATATCCTCATGAGGAGGCAGAACTTAATGTGGGTATCACATGACTCCTTCCTGCCCAGCCCCACCAACCCCGTTAATTGGCCCACAGAACTAAAAGAGGAGAAAGTTGACAGTAGTCTATGGTGAATGATGGCTCTGACATGTCTTAGAGTCAGCAGACCAGAGCTGGTGCCAGGAATTCAAGCCATATGAGAACCATGGTTATCGGAAAACAAGAACCACGAGTAAGCAGAGGAAACTACATTCCAGATAAGAGAGAAGGTCTAGGAAGTTCTGAGAAAAGCAGACAAACAATTCAGCCCTAGGAAGAAATGCCTAGAAATACTTCCCCAGTTACTATGAGGTCCACATGTACTCCTGTCCATGACATAGCTGTTTCCTGCAATATTCCCTTCCCCAACTGACTTAACCTGAGTATTTTTCTTAGCCTTACAAATGAAGAGTTGAACTAGAGAAAAAGATGCTTTAAATTTCAGCAATGTAAAAACCGTGCTTAATGTTAAAAATAAGAAGAAAAATGGTGACTCTTATACTAGGAGATAAAGTAAACAATTTGTGCCTTGCCCATATAATAGAGATCCTATCTAATTAATTGTGCCACATGTAGTCAGGACATATGAGTGTCATTCCCTCGTCTGTTGTTTTGTGACCTTGGGCAAGTTTCATATCTCGTCAGATATATATTTTTAATTATACCTGCCTTAACTACCTTACATGACTGGTTAGAATCAAATGAGATAATGTAAATGAAAGTACTGTCAAACGAAAAAAAATTTGAATGTAAGGCATTATTATTGCGTGAACTGAACTGATGCCTAAAGAAGTTTATTTTATAGGAGGGTAGAAGGAATAGCAAATATTGACACCACGTGGCTTCATAGAAACCACGTGGCTTCATAGAAAGAACAGATATTGACAGAAACTTGGGCGAAACCCTTCATTTTCAGTTGAGGATGTAAATACTTGAGGTGGTTTGGAGCTATATACCCAAGAACCACATATTCTTAAACTTAATCCATTCTTGTTGTATGAACCCGTTGTAAATAGGACCTCTTGATGAGGTTCCTACAATTAAGGTATAGCTCAATTCAAAAAGGATGGGTCTTAATCCTATTATTGGGCCTTTTATAAGCAGAATGAAATTCAGACAGACAGAGAGAAAACCACAGAGGGCGCAGCAGAAACTGAAAGTCAATGGAACCCAGAAGAAAATGGAGAGGTCAGGAGAGACTGCCATGGACAGAGGAGTTGAGGACCAAGGATTGCCAGCAGCCAACCCCAGAGCACAGGTCCTCAAGAAGAAAGTATGGCCTTGATAATGCCTTAATATGGACTTCACCTAGCCTCAGAGTTATTTCAGAGTTATTTCATACCTATAAGATCATACAATGTTTGTCCTTTTGTGTCCAGATTATTTCACTCAACATGATATCTTCAAGATTCATCCATGTTGTTACTTGAATCAGAACTTCATTCCTTTTTTATGGCTGAATAATATTCCATTATATGTAAATACTGCATTTTGTTTATCCACTCATTGGTTGATGGCCATAAGCCAATAAATTCCCATTGTTTAAGTCAACCCATTGCATGTTACTTACTTTAGCAATGAGGAAACTATAACAAGTTTCAAACGAATGACTTACCCAAGGTCATATTACTGAATGACAGAACCAGAAGCAGCTTTCCAGTAATTGAGTGCCAATTCTCCTTCAGATTCCATCCAGCTTGTTCTTCAATCCTGCCTATGTTACAATTAACAAGCAAACAAAACAACAAACAAAAAAATCAGCTCTCTGGTGCTCTAATGAAATTCGTCCCAAAATTCAGCAAATAAGATTTGAGTGTCTACCTTGAGTCAGCAGCTATCCTCTCAGGACCTGAGGCAAAAATGTAGGCAAAGAAATTAGAGTGATACAAATGTCAAGAGCTGTCTTGATTGAATGGCGAAGTCACAGTGAGCAACATACGGCCTGTAGAAGATGTGTGGAAAAGGGAGGGCACCCTAGCATATTTTTAGATAGATATATCAAATAGGCAGAATACCCAGCACCGCAAGCTACAGCCCCACTCATACTCAAGGCTGAATCAGAAAGGCAGGATTGAAGGGCAGGGGGGTGGGCAGATCTGGCCAGTGTGTGTCAAATGCCAGTTTCTGATACACGAGAGCCCCATATCCCCCTGAGAGAGCCCCATATCCCCCTGAGAGAGCCCCATATCCCCCTTAGTCTTTGCAGTCCCTGGTGGTCCCGTGATTCTTTCCCTGGCAGTTCACATGGGCTGACTCCTTATCCTTATTAATAAACCTTAATAATCCTTTTCAGATTAAGCATCCCCTCCTACTAGAAGCCTCCACCTAACCATTTTGTCTAAAGTAAACGATTTTATTCTTCTCTGCCACAAAATCAACTATATCTTCAGTGGCATTTTTCATAATTGTGATCATTTTGTTAATATATTTCTTTTCCATTGTCTGTCTCCCCCATCAGACTGTAGACTGCCGGAATTGCATGGCTTCATAAATTGTTTTCACCCTTATATTCCCATGCCAGAGTGCCTGGCAATATTAGTTACTTGATAATTGTATGTTCAGTAAGTGAATGAAAGAAACTGCATTTATTCTCAGGACTCACACTTTAAGTCAAAGAGTACAGCTTGTATACCTTTCAACTCAGTTACTCTTTTCTTTCTTTTGATTTTTATCGTAGTAGCATATATATGACCTAAACTTTCCCCTTTTAACCACATTCAAATATATAACTCAATGCTGTTAATTACATTCACAATGTTGTGCTACCATTCATACCAAAACTTTACAATCAACTCAAATAGAAATTCTGTTCAATTTAAGCATTAACTACTTGTTCTCTACCACCAACCCAGCCCCTGGTAACCTATATTCTAGATTCTGACTCTGTAATTTTGTTTATTGTAATTATTTCATACCTATAAGATCATACAATGCTTGTCCTTTTGTGTCTGGACTGTTTCACTCAACATGATATCTTCAAGGTTCATCCATGTTGTTACATAAATCAGAACTTCATTCCTTTTTTATGGCTGAATAATATTCCATTATATATAAATACTACATTTTGTTTATCCACTCATTGGCTGATGGACATCTCCATCTTATGGCAATTGTGAATAATGCTGCCATGAACAGGGGTGTGCAAATACATGCTCAAGGCCCTGCTTTCAATTCTTTTGGGTATATACCTGGTAGTAAGATTGCTGGGTCATGTGGTAATTCTATATTTAGCTTTCAACTCAGTTACGCTTAAGGTTTTATTTTAGCTTGATTTTATTGTACATATTATTTCTGAATATTCATCTTGATTCTCAATAGACCACTGGCCTCCTAAAACCTAGACCCTAGAGATAAAAACCAGGATAACTGTCTTAATTTACCAAGCCATGAGAACAGATCTTAATTCTTATGAAAACAAAAAAAGATAATATTGTATTGTTTCACTATTATTAATATTTTAACATGTTATGAGCTTAGATAGAATAAAGAAGGTTGATTATTCTAAAACTCAATCTGTGGCCATATAATTTAATCCCAGAAATTGCTTGATTTTCGGTTCATTCTTGGAGAAATAATTAGGCTTCTGCTCCAAAATCACTTTTGTGCCAGGCTGTGTGCGTGCTCCTTAAGGAACAAAGACCGGTTCCTCACCTTTCAAAAAGGAACACATAGGGTGGGCCACAGTGGCTCAGCAGGCAGAGTTCTCACCTGCCATGGTGGAGACCTGGGTTCGATTCCTGGTGCCTTCCCATGTTAAAAAAAAAAAAAAAAAACCACAGTGAAAATAGAGACTATAATAAACCAATAATTGTTTAGGACCCATGCAGAAATCATTGTGACAAGCTGTATAGGATAGTGACCTGAGTCATAGTCCTTGATGATCAGAATTTTGAATTTACCTATTTAAAAACAAATTTTTGGGGGGGAGGCTGGTTGGAAAGTAAAGGGAAAAAAGAAAACTTTGACAATCCTTCATTCTTAATGTCCATGATAATTCCGTAATTTAAAGAAGGTGCAAAAGATTTGTGTACTAGCCTTCTAGAAAATTTCTTTCTAATCATAAAATTGTTTTCACTTTTATACTTTAAGTGTTTTATTGTAAGTGTCTAGCCATTTTTTGAGAGACTTGAGGATTGGGAGAATAAGGCAGAAATAAAGTTCCAGATGAAAATGAAGGTGTGATATTATGCATTTTATTTGTACCCTAATGTTCCAGTCCTTCATTGTGGCTGCAGGTTTAAAATGCAGCACATATAGATCTTTCCCAGTTGGCAATGAGCTAAAGCCATGGCACGTGTCCCTGTGCTTTAAGTAGAAGCGTGGTTTACCTGTGTTTAAATTTCAGTTCTTCCATGTAGTGGCTGTGTGACCTTGGGCAATTCCCTGTAACCCTAAGCCTCAGTATCCTCATCCATAAATTCAGCATAATAAAGATAATAATATTAACAAAAGCACTCAGCATAGTGCTCATCCAGTAATTGTAATCTAGCAATTATGATATAAATGTGTTAGTGCCACAGTTTTCAAATTATGTCTCAACCCTTTAATGGTCATGAATGAATTTTGTGTTTTGAAATGATCATGAAACCCAGCTGTTTGTTTGAAGTGAAACAGAATAACTTAGAAAATATTATAATGCACTGCATGAATTAGGATTAAGTTTTGTTTTATGAAACTCTTGTTTCAAGTATATATAGGGTATAGTATGTGGATACTGGATGACCCTCAAAAATGTTTAAAGTCACTGCCTTAAGAGGTAGGTCTCATTGCTTTCCTAGTGAGGGTATTCATGAAGTGTATTCTGGGATCATAATGGAGAAGTGAGGAAAAAAGAAAAGCTAATCAAGTTGTCATTCTGAATCTTCTCAAACTGCATACTAGTTTAGGCCCATTCCTCCACCTCCAAGGAAAAGGAGATGGAGAAAAAGACAAAAGGATAAACAATGTAGAAAAAAAGATAAACAATATAGAAAGAACAGAAGGAATTTTGGAAAGTGGTGAGGGAAACTTTCACTTAAAAGCACAATAAATAAAACAGAATGAGCTTAATATCTTTATCCTTGCTTTTCCAGTCCTTCAAAAGCTGGCCCTCCTCTTACCACTCCCACTTTATCTTCATCTTCCCTTAAGTCTCTTTTAGCCAACTAGCTATGCAATATACTTTCATTGAGTGTCTTTTCTATAAGAAGCAGTATGTAAGGT
Organism: Tamandua tetradactyla; assembly: GCF_023851605.1. NCBI lineage: Eukaryota > Metazoa > Chordata > Mammalia > Pilosa > Myrmecophagidae > Tamandua > Tamandua tetradactyla. The sequence continues at coordinate 26,849,975 of NC_135344.1, read as the reverse complement.
GTGATGAGGAATTCAAGATGAAAAATCAGGGCCCCCGAACTCCCAGCACTCACACTCTAGTGGGTAAACCAGACATGCATAAATCACTCTGACTCCTGGCCCACTGAGCCCAGGAGACTAACACAATGAGGAATTATTATCAGCTGGAAAAATCTAAGTAGGTTTCTTAGAAGAAATGAGGTTTTAACTGGATCTGGAAAGAAAAGTGGTATTCCCATCAAGGATAAAAACAAGAGGACTTGGGCAGGCCGCGGTGGCTCAGCGGGCAAGAGTGCTTGCCTGCCATGCCGGAGGACCCCGGTTCGATTCCCGGCCCCAGCCCATGTAAAAAACAAACAAACAAAATATAATAAAATAAGAAAATGTTTAAAAAGATGTTTCCCTTTAAAAAAAAAAAAAAAAAAAAAAAAAACAAGAGGACTTTCTGAACTGAGGTATTAACTACAGCCTTCGCTGGAGGGCTGGGGAGAAAGGATTTTGTTAGTCTTTTTCCTTAGAGTTAGATTTTTTTTTTCAGGGGTCAGTTGACAAATTTGGACCCATTGGCCTTTATTCACAATGCATGGAACCATTCAGGTCATGCACGTAGCACCAATGCTCAGATATGGCTGAGAAGTCATTCTGGAAACATTATGGAAGATAGATGTGGCTAAGAAGAAAGTTAAGGCAGAGATCAGTTAAAAAGCTGTTCTGGATCTTTTAACCAGAGATTATGAGAGTCTGAAGTAGGGCTGTGGCAATGGCTGTGGAAAATAGAAGAATCATCAAGAGATGCTGTGTATAGGCTAGCAGGAAAGTTATTTGGGTTACAAAGCAATTTTAAAAATCAGTTCAAACTGACAAGCAATAAAGGGCTTGAAAATCTAAAATTTCTGAAGCCATCAGTTAGGGTATCAACTTACTTTCTCTCAGCTCTGCCTAATTTTATGTCAGGCTAACTCTCTTGTATCTCACAATGGCTACCAGCCACAAATGAGGCTTTAAGCTTTTTGTTTGCTTCCTGGAGGTGATAGATGCTGTTCCCCCAAACCTTGACACTAAAATACTGAGTTGAGAGCTCTGACTGTACCATCTTGGGATTCACTTCTCCTTGATTCGGTCAAGCATTGTGGCCAAGAGAATGCTATGTAATACCTAGTTTAGGCTCATCCCTAAGGGAATATTATGACAAGGCTCAATCCAATTAAAGTCTACTCTTGCAGTTGAGGTGGGGCACATCCTGCCCATGTCATAAGACTTCTATACCGGGGAGAAGGGAAGATAGATATTTGTGAGCCAAACACAAGGTTTGCCAAACTTTGTGGGTATCTGTGCCACTATGTATGTGTTCACATCTTTTCTTTTGCTTGAACTGACTTCTCTCTTGCAGCTTCCTTGAATGATTACTACCTTTTTATCAAATCCAGCTCAATTCTTATCTCCTATCGAAGTCTGCTCTGACTTCTTGATCTTTCCAATTACTACTTCCTCTGAACTCATTTACTAAAAAAACATAAAAAATTATAGTATACATTTACATAAGTAAAACTCTTAATTATACAGTTCAATAAATTTTTACTTACGTACAAACACCTATGTAACCACCACCCAGATGAAGATAAAGAATGTTTTCAGTAACTCAAAGTGTTCCCTCCTTTAAGTTCACAGTTGATAGCCACCTTCTGTGACTTTGATCACCATAGATTAGTTTTGCCCATTCTTGAACTTGCAATGATCCAATATACAAAAGCCATTTGGGTTGTTTCCAAGTTTTGGCTGTTGTGAAGAAAACTGCTTTGAACATATCTTTTGTTGGACAAATGCACTTACTTTTCTTGGGTATGTACCAAGGATATAACTATCATATGTCTAGAATTGCTAGGCACAGATAGGCCTATTTTAGTTTTGGTACACACTGCCAAAGTTTTCCAAAGTGGTTTTTATCAATTTCACTCACACTAGCAATGTGCAAGATGAATTAATTTACTTTCAACATAAACTATTGTAATTTATATATTGATATATTGCTCCTGCCTTCTCAATTAGATTCTAAGCCTCTAGAGGGCAGAGACAGTCCCAGAGTTCTTCATTGTTCCAATGCCTACCATTGTGTCCTGCATAGGTATAATGGATTAGTCAATTCTCAACGCATTTCTAGCTATGACTTTTAAATAAATTATATTTATTATAATTGTATTAATTCTTAACCAATAATTTAACAATTGATAATCAAAATTACAATAAAATAAAATGCTTGCTTTTTATTTCTTTAATTTTTTACTAGAGAAGTTATAGGTTTACAGAGAAAATAGAATTCCCATATACCACCCTTTTTCTAACACTTTACATTACTGTGGTACATTTGTTACAATTGATGAAAGAATATTATCACTATCATTGCACTATTAACTATAGTCCACTGCACTATTAACATTAGGGTTCACTATATTGTGCATTCCTATGTTTTCTTTTGTTTTATAATTTGTATTCCAGTAACATATAAAACCTAAAAGTCCCCTTTCAGTCACATTCAAATATTTAGTGGATTGAGCATCTTCCTTAGTTACACCTCTTTGAATTGATCAGGTGACCTGCAAATGCCTTGCAGAAAGCAAGTTCTCAATATGTGTGTTGAATGACTCTCCTGAACAAGTTAGTGTCTCAAGGATTGTAATGAAAATCCTGTGTCCACATGTCTCAGAACTTATCTTCAACAATGAGTATGGATGCTCATAACAGCTCACACCCACCCAGCAGAGATTTCATTTAGAAGCTCAAGGCTGACCATTGGCATATTTAGCCCATACTTACCATAATATTCGCTTGCCTTCTTTGAGATTTAATTGCAGGCTTTTCTATACATTTATGTCCTCCCCCACCCTCTCTCAACTCCACCATTCATTCATTCATATCACAGATATTTATCAAGGGTCTGCTATAGGTTCTTTTTTTTAGGGCTAAATGAATCCAACAAATATTTATTGAGTGCCTATTATGTACCTGGTATTGTTCCAGGAACTTGGGACACATCAGAGAACAAGGCAAGGATTCCTGCCCGCATGGAGCTTACAGTCTAGCAATTATTGCTTAACCTGCACACTGCCCCTGACCCTAGGCAAGTCTCCACCCCTCACTATGCCTCAGTGTCCTCAGCTGCCCAATGGGAGAATAAGCAGGCCCAGCTCAAGGCATGGGTAATGGGTGTGGGGTACAGTAGAGGCCTGACAGGTCACCCTTCCCCCCCAACCCACCACCCAGACAGGGTTGGAAGTTGATTTTTAATATAAGGTAAAATGTGGAAAGGGCAGCGAGATCTGAGCTAGCTTCTCTAGTGTGCTGTGGTGGTGGGGGGAGGGCCCAGCTGGCTATACCAACTGCTGCTCCTCCTGCTGCTGTTTCTTGGCAAGGTCCTTGGCCTTCTCTGTAACTGCCAGTGCAGTCTCCTTTGCCTTCTCCTTGGCTTCCTTGGCTGTCTCAACAAGTGTTTTGGAAGGGGCCTCACCTTGCAGCTTGGCCAAGATGTATTTAAAACCCTTCATAGTCTTGGTCACGTTGCTTTTAAACCGGGCCAGACCAAATTCCTGGACAGCCCTAGAGACGCCAAATAAACTAGAGGAGACCCATGCTTCCCGGCGGATTTCGGTCCAGCCACTGTTATCAGAGTTCACACAGTAAACACATCGTTCCTCCACCACCATCCGCCGGGGTGTGGTTGATGTTCCAGGTGAAGGTGGTCATGGTCTGATTCTGTGGGTCCACAATAGAGTCCTCCAGGATGTACACCGAGTGAGCAACATTGGCAGGAAACAGTCGCTCCGCCCAGCGAGGCATTCTGTTGGTCTTGGTCAGGAGTCGCCGGGACAGGAGTTTCTGGTCAGGGGTCACCTCCCGGTGTACTGTGTCTTCCGTCAAGACATGTTTGCTATAGGGATTCGGGTACCGCTGCCAGAAAACAGCCAACACTTGGTCCCAGGAACTCCGAAGCACGCTCTGGCCCAGGAAATATTTCACCATCGTCCCGGCTGGGGCCGACTCAGCACCCGCGCAGCATCCGGGGTGCGGAGCCCGCGGGGGGGGGGGGGGGGGCACGCGGAGGCCGAACCGAGGCTCAGCGCAGGCCCGCCAGCTTCGCAGCTCACTCACTCACCGCCGCACCACGCTCGCAGCCGCCAAGAGGAGGTGTCTGGTCGCGCCTGTTATAAGTTCTTAATGAATCAAATAGACCTCTGCCCTCTAGAACTTAAATTCTAAAGGAAAACACCTTCCTTGAAGGCAGGATACTTACTATCTTAGTCATCACTCTTCCGACAGCCCCCAGCACAATGCTTACTTTGCCTAACATGCTCTGTAAAAATCTGCAAATCGTCAGAGAACTAACAAAGCAGAATTTTAAGGAAACAAAAATAAATGTGCTCATCTCTTTTACTCTATTTAAAATTATACAAATAGACTAATCAGAATAGAGAAGAATATTTAACTCAACATCTTCCTCTAAAACATACTCAACGTCCATTTATTTACAAGACAGCATTTTGACCTATGATAACTAAAATCACCCCATATTGTGAAAACATTGTGGCAAGATGCTAGATGGGTCTAATTTTCTCCTTGCATTGTAAATCTTTAAAGCAATTTAGGATGACAGTTTAAGATAGTTGATGAGTTTTAAGCTTGTGTGGAAAAAGATGTAAAGTGACTGTTTAATAAACAGCATTATTATTAAGCCATAGGTCTTACCCCCTCAAAATATCAGTATATCAAAATCTTCTATGTTCACCAGGACAAAAGGATGGATTTTCAGAATTTTCTTAGAATGCCTGAATTAATATTATCTTTATGTGGGCTAAGAAATATTGCTAACAGCCCCACTGATTGTCCACTTAGACTGAATGTGTGACTCACTGCACTGGTTCATAGATCAGGAGTGAAGGAGACAGATTTGGAGTGTTTATCGGCATTAGCAGGTCTAAGCGCATTTGTTCACAGGTGTTAAGAATCATCACTTGAATGAAAAGCTGGACAAGGGAACAGTGCTGTCTAGTGAAAACATAACTAAAGTACACCCACAGCTTACACCTTAGAATATAGCACTATACATTCTGTGTTGACCTAACCCACAGCCAAAAAATCTTGGTACTTTCTTTCCATGATTCATTCCTTAAATTGAATTAACACATTTTAAATCATTATTGAAATAATGATTGAGAGAATGATAGCTAAAACCTTTTCCTTGTTAAATTGATGCTGTATTGTGAGATGACATTGTTATCCCAATGCTTAAAAATTAGGAAGTTTTAAAAATTAGATTTAAATATTAGAATATTTAAAAAATGGAATTTGTGAACATTGCTATACAGAGTTCTTTTGACAGACCTAGGATTAGGATTTGAAACATGCAATTCCAAAATCTTTGTTTAGTCCCTTGGGGAACAGATTCTCCAGGGCTTTGTCCTGTTAATTCTTTGCAGATCTTTTAGTGGACTAAATTTGCTGACAAAAGCCTGAGGCAGGGTTCATTGTAGAAAGAGTCACATCACAAATCCATTGGCCCTGTAAGATGTGAGAAATCTGAACTAAATTTTACATACAATGTTTGTCTTATAATTCATTGAAAAATTTTATCTTAAAGCTCTGCATCAAATCCTATCAATCATTTGGCCTAATGACCTTCAAGAAGGTCAGACAATTGTCAGACATTTAACAACATTAAGAAATATTTCCAGTAACAGGTTTCCCTCAAAGGCAGGAATAATTTCTGACATGCTTATGAACATTTGGTTTTAGAAAAGCATATGAGAAAATCCGATACTTGGAAAATGGGATGAAATATGAGCTTAAAAGGCATTATATCCCCCAAACAATGAAGAGATTTTCATAAAAATACTTACCTCTGCCCATTGTGCCTACAGCACTATAGGTATTGGTGAACATATGGCACATGATGTCACCCACTGTTCCCATTCTTCCTTCCCTCTGAGATGCAGCGCAAAGCCCATCAGCATTTCTAGGGAGGATAATATAATTATATCAAATTACTGTATTTTGATGTGTGAAAAATGAATTAGGTAGCACTTTCCTAGCAATAGGAGTATATGCAAACAATGTTGTTGAGTGAACATTATGAATTAATTTAACATAATTGTTACAGTAGATAAATATTATCCAGTATTTCAATTGTCATTCACCAGAAGAACAAGTAGCATTGAATAAATATGGCTTTAGTCAAGGATCGTGTCTGGATCATTGGTTTATTTCTAGCATTTTTTTTTAACTTAGAAAAATATCTACACTGCTTAAGTTATAGATATTACCTGTTGTTTGAAGTGAAAATTTTACCAAGATATCTCAGAACTTCCTCAGACTTTATAGTGACAAAATAATTCTGCAGATGAGAGCATTTATTGTTAGCCATCTAGGACAAAATGGCAATTGCAAATTGAAAGAAGGAAGATAATTTCAAATTATGTCCTTCAGCCTCTAACTCAGCTTTAAACTTATTCATGGATGTGGGCTATAGAGTAGACTCAGAGTAAAGGAAAAACATTTCTATCCACATTTGCACAGAGGAAGATCAGACAGGGTAAGAGAGCAATCACGACATTTGTCACACTCTAAAGAGTAATATGATAACATTAAAGGCATTCCCAAATAACTTTAGACCAAATACACAGATAAAGGAGGAATATTTGTGCTATCTTATTACTTTCCCTAATAGTTAGTTTCCCTCTTTGGGTAGACATGTGTTATTAAAGCATCTACTTATTCAGATAATAAGTGTTTGAGGTGAATTATAATGGGTGAATCGCTCATACTGTTTTAGGTATTGAATTTGGAATTTTACTCACTACTGAGGAACAATATCTTTCCCCAGAACAGTGATTCTCAAACTTGAGAACGCATGGGAATCACATGTGTTCAACAAATTGCTTGGTCCACTCCCAGAGTTTCTGATTTAAGGGGACTCAAGGACTTGCATGTCTAACAAGGTCCCCTATAATGATGAAACAAATTGGTCTGGGAACCACTTTTTGAGAACCACTGCTTTCTATGGCAGCATGGCAAAATTGACACACATGGGTTTAGGAATTCGAAACTGATTTTAACAATAGCTCTGCCATTTGTCTGTGGCCTCAGGCAAATAATTTAACAACCTGTGCCCACATTCCCTCATGTTTAAAATGGAGGGTGATGGTATCTCCCTCATCAGGTTTCAGTGTTTGTGTGAGACTATGTGTGCTTGTGTGAGCATATGTGTGTGTAAATGAATAAGCCACTGATATGATTTGCTTCACTAGCTTGAAAAACTAATTCAGGTCTGTCTCTTTTATTTTTCCAATTAATCATTCATATCTCCATATGCCCAATTTAGATATATGTCTAATATCTGCCTCTTGAGAACTTCTCCTTTCTCAAAATATGTGTCCCAGGAGTTTACTCAATCTCAAAGCCAATCCACCTCCCATACACTAGACAAGAGAGAACTAGATGGTGTAGTCAGTCTACTAGTACCTTTATTTCTGCCCCAGCACGCAATGCCAGCATTGAGAACTCAGCTCCTACCACCAGGTAGAATTTTTCATCTGTACAATGCCCTTCACCAAATTCAATTACAGACCACAGTGGTGCCCCAAACTTGGGCTCCTATATTGCAGGTCTTTCAGTTCACACTCATAGGCTCAGTTATTTTCCCAAAATGTGCTCCTAGGCCAGGGTGATCAAGTCTGATGGACTCTTAGCTTTGGCCACTGCTGTGTTAATACCAGCACCCCACCTTCAACCAGCCCAAACTCTAGACTCTGTTATGGCGCCAGAGTTATCCTTTTTCTCCTGATGAATATCTCTTTGGAACTTCGGCTGTTCTTTCCTACAAGCTCAGCTTCCCTCCAATAATCTTTAAGGAAAAGGAACTAGAATACCAATTCATTTCTTCTAAGAAGGGTTCTCAATGCCTATGCAAATTTACCCACCTCAATGACCTGCTAGTACTAGTTTTGCTGGCGATCACCATTTCCACTTTTCCCCATCCCTCTGGGTCCTGCTAGGAGAGTCCCCAGCATGTAGCAGACTGTCTGTAAATGGTAACCTTCACTATAACCACTAACTGACCTTCTTACAACCCTGCTCTACTCTTCAAAGTGCTAAAATGGGGCTTCCCACAGCTGAGGTAGTTTTCCATCTATTGGCTCCTTCAGATGCTGGGGTTTCCCTTGCCCCCTTACCCCCAATGAAATCATGTCCTACCATTTTGCTCACCTTCCCGAATCCTGGACTCTTTTGTTATGCTGAGGTAGGGTGGGAAATACTCTTAAAAACAAATATTTTCTTTGTCTTCCCTCTTAAAACCTGGACTAGAGCTGTTCCAAGCAGACCCTGGGTCTTTCTTAAGCTTTCTTTAAACCTCCCAACAGAAGGCATGTCAAGGCTCATCTTACCCACACCAGAGGAAGGAAAAAGAGGAAGATGAGGAAAAGAAGGAAACTTGCCCTACCACCCAACCCCCCACTGAAGGCTTCTCAGCATGTGACCATGACACATATCAGAGCCATTTCTCCCAGAATTCTGGAGGGTGGAGTGGGGTAAGGATTGGGGATGGCCAAAAAAGGGAAGAATCTGCTTGAAACAAATTGACAAGGCAACAGAATTAAAGCCTTCCCTCAAAATTTATAGGCAGAATCTTCATATCTGGTATGTTTAGAAATTATTGTTGTTAAAGCAACATAATAATTATCTAATCATTCAATAAAAATTTGTTCTATGCAAGGAACTGCACTCAGTGCAACTGATAGATCCAGGAAGAATCCTACAGGGAGTCAACCCTCCTGGTGTTTTGGTCTAATAGGGAGCTCCCATGACATGGTATTGATGAGGTGAGCATCAGGCATGACAATTCGAGCCTCTGAACAACCAGCACCATAAAATGACCATACAGCCTTACAACCAGGAGTCAGAGAAATTACTTTCTTCTCAGAAGGAACTATTTTCTATGCCATGCTTTGCAAATGGAGATAATCTCCTGGCCTCTTGATGAAGACACACTCTTTGGGATGTCTTCTGTGGTTGTAGGGATTGTGACTATTTGATCTTCATTCTATTTGTTTGTTTCCATTAGAGTGACAGAAAGCCCTTGTAGAATGAGTTAAGAGGAAGCAGAGGAACAGCTTGTGGTTATGAAATGGTGTAATGTGAACTATTAGTTTACTGACAGTGTAAAATACTTAGTGCCTGTTTGTTCCATTCTGTGCCAGTTTGAAACTATAATATACCCCCCAAAAGCCATGTTTTAATCCTGTTCCAATCTTGTGGGGGCCAGAACTATTGTTTAGGGTGGGAAACTTCGATTGGATTGTTTCCATGGAGATGTGACGCACCCAGTTGTGGGTGTGATCTTTTGGTTAGATTACTTCCATGGAGATGTGATACACCCAATTGTGGGTCAGGCCTTTTGATTAGATGGAGATGTGACTCCACTCATTTAAGGTGGGCCTTGATTAGTTTACTAGAGTCCTTTAAAAGGGGAATCATTTTGGAGAAACCTCAGATGCAGATGCTTGGAGAACAGAAACGATAGAGTCAACAGAGATGCAGACATTTGGAGATGCTTGGAGGATCAAAAAAGAGAGCAGATGCCTAGACATGGACGTTTGGACATGAAGAGCCCAGAAAATGTTGCCCTGTGCCTTCCCATGAGATACTAAGCAAGCCAGAACCTAAAGTTGTGTCCCAGAGGAACTAAGTGAAGGCCCACAGATGTTTAGAGAGGAAACCACTGGCATCAGAAGCTGAAAGCAATGGAACTGGGAACAAGAAGCAGCAGATGCTAGATACATGCTTTCCAATGTAACAGACATCGGCTTTCCTTGAGTCAAGTATCTTTTTCTGGATGCCATAGTTTGGACATTTTCTGGCCTTAGAACTGTAAACTTGCAAGTTAATAAATTTCCTTTTTACAAGCGATTCTATTTCTGGTATATCATATTCTAGCAGCATTAGCAAACCAAAATGCATCTCTAAAAACTATTTTAATAGTCCCTCATAGAAATATGCATAGAAATACATTCTGGGATTGATAATTCTATATAACAGGCTATATACAGCACTTTCACAAACAGCATGAGTTACATAATAAATAACAATAATACCTGACAATGCATAAGTAATATTTTAATAATTTACAAAGTTTGTGTGACTGGATTAGTTCATTTACTCTTTACAACAATTCCATGAAGAAAATATAGTGATCCTCATTTTTATACACACAAAAATACCTATGGCTTGTAGAAGTTCAGAGGTTTGTCTACATCTGTGGTTTTCAACCCAGGCAATTTTGTCCCCCAAAGGGGACATCTGGCAATGTCTAGAGACATTTTGGGCTGTCATACTTTGGGTGTGGAGGGGGTGTTATTGGCACTTATGTGGCTCAAGGCCAGGGATGCCATTAAACATTGCCCAGGACAGGCCCCACGATAAATAATTATCTGGCCCAAAATATCAATAGCACTGAGGGTGAGAAATCCTAGTAAGATTCAAATCTAAGACTTTTACTTTAAACCCAGGATTTTTTCTATGATCCCCAAACAAAATGGAAAGCTTTCACCACAATTTGAGTGGGGAAACACAGTCTATTACGTTTTAATTTAATGTTCATTTTTGCTTCTCTTTTTCTTGAGTTCAGGGAAAGGGGTGGAAAGTGTGCCTTTAGTACACAAAGAAATGCTGCCATGGTAAAAATAATTGTGGCCAGTGGCTCTGGAAAACCTTTCAGCATAACCTCTCCCCTTTCCAACCTTATCCCACTGTGTTGTATCTGCAATTGCAATTCTTTGGACCACAAAGAATGATAGAATTTTAACATGTTTCCCACTTCTAAAACTAAGATAGACAATGTCTAGAACCATGCAAGAAACAGAGGAGGCAGGAATAAATGATTGATTAACACGTGTGATAGTTCTCAATTATCGATGGTAATGGTGCGTGGATGTAATGTGGATTTGCCAAAGCTGCTGGTAAGCCAAAAGGCATTTTTACTGAGATTGGGAATACAAAACATTTTTTAAAGGGACTCATCTATCTAATAATTACTTTAATTTCGAGGTATGCTACTATAGCAGTTATTTTTAATTCCCTAAATGCACATCAACTGTGAGGTAGGAGAGGGATCCAAGAATGTGCTAGTCAGTTGGGGATGCCAACAAAGATTAAAAATTGGAACAGAATTAGTAAAGGAATGGCTGAAAAAGCTATGGTACAGGCATAGCATAGCAAGGGGCAGTAGAGTTAAGGGCACCAATCCTAGAGCCAGACAGCATGGGTTCTAATCCTAACCTTAGATTCTTACTAATTTTATGGTTTTAAGGAAGTTACTTAATTTCTCTGTATCTTAGTGTCTTCATCTATAAAATGAGAATGTGTATAGTACCTATCTCATAGCATTGTTCTGAAGACAAAATGTATTTAGAAATGTGCCTCCACATAGTAAGTGTGATAGTACTGTTTTCTATATGATATAGCCATTAACACAAATCAGGCAAATCTGTGTTTTCCTGTGAAAACATGACATAGCATACTGTCAAGTCCCCCCCCCCAAAAAAAAAGAAATAAAAAGAAAGAAAACTACAGAGCAACAATTATAGCACTATCCCATTTATATTTAAAAATTCTCTGATGACCAAACCTATGAGTTGTTAAGTTTCACGGTGAGGAAGAACTTAAACTTGTTTTTTTCAGTGAAAAAAGTTTATAATCACTGTAATCATTCCTTGGTTTGAGACTCAGTAGACAGAGATCACTTTGGAGCAGATTTTCTTTTACTTTTCTCAAATAATGGAATATAAGGCCAGGAGGCCTGTCTGACCCCAGAAAAGAGTAGAGAAGGACCTTTTAAATACCATCAAAGGTTACTTCAGCCCCTGATAGGCAGGGTTGGTTTCTTGGGAAGAGGTAGGAAGATTGTATGATCCCCTCCTAGGAGGACAGGGATCGTACTGATTCTTCCTTTCTGAGAGTTACAGGATTAGAACCGCTCTGCTGTGTTAGCAAGATAATGTCTGAGGTTTGTTGACAGGAATGTACCCCAAGGATCCCAAAGAAGAATGCTCCCAGAGGAAGAGGAGTCTGTGGATTAAAAAAAAGCATGGCATAGCATACTGTCAAGCCCCCCTCCCCAGCACATGGTCACCTTTCCAACATCCCACTAAGCTATGCCAATTTAATGACACAAGTACGTGTATAGATCTTGGTTTTAAAAGTTGAAGGCAATCTTTCCATTTCTCCATGGTTAAATGAGTCACAGCAATCTGGACCAGCTGGGCAGAGAGCTGCTGCTTGTGCTTGCCCAGCCAGATACGAGATGTCTAGACTTTGTGACATACCACTGACATTTAAGTAGCAGCAAGAGAAACCATATCCAGCCCTCTTACTACTCATGTTGAACTCAGGTACATTTTAAAGCACTGCATAGTATTTACAGTGGTAGATATTTAGTATTTAAAGTAATAGATAAAGTGTTCAGTGTTTGAGAATGTGAAATCAGTCTGTGGTAACTCCCAGAATGTTTTAAAACATCTTTTCTAAAGTCCGGTTCTCTTAGGAGCCTAGTATCCTTATTCTGCCCTCTGCCCACAAGTTGTGCTACTTATCCTCTCAACTCCCACCACATCTACAAAATTTTAAAAAATGCAGCTGGTGTTCCAAATCTTTCCTTAATAATAGCTACACAGATAAGTCCTCAATTGGACTCAGACAACACCGGGCTGACTCCATCTTTCACTACTCCCACAAACATCTACAGGAGCCCAGAGAATCAAAACTCTCACATTGTAACCTAAAACATTCCAGCACAAAACTGCCTTGACTTAGAAAATAGATCTTAACAGAGGTTGGACTAAATTATTTTCCACCACCCTACTATGAGTTCGTAATCTGTACTTTTTTTCTGCCTAATCACCATCTGGTACCCTGCCTACACCTACTTTTCTTCAACTATCACCATAGATTCTCCCATCATCAGCTGCCTAGATTATTCCACCCTCCTCCAAACCCAAAGCTATACAACATCATAGTTAAAGTAAATGTTCATTATTTTCGGAATTGTCATGGCAAAAGGAATAAAATTGCTTTCTACAGTGGGATTTAGATCAGTGCTGTCCAATTGAAACATAATGAAGACATACGAAATTTTAAATGTTCCAGAACTCACTTTAAAAAAGGTGAAATGAGTGAAATCAATTTTGATACTCTATTCTATTTAATCCAGTATATCCAAAATATTATCATTTTTACATGTATTCAATGTAAAAATTACTGAGATATTTATATATTCAAAATCTGGGCTTACCCCACATTTCAATTCAAACTAACACATCTCAATTGCTCAAAATCTCAACTAGCTGTTGCATTGGGCAGGGCAGTGTGAGATGTGCTCTCACATTCCTGGGATAATGGGGCACTGGGAATGATGTGGACTTTTGAGTTCAATGAGAATCTCCTAGGGCTCTGGGAAGGGTTCATGGGGAGGCAGGAATGGAAATTACTACCCTAGTGAAATCAAGTTTGGCCTTCAGTTTGCTTCTAAGGAACTTCATATCATGTTTTCTGACAAAAGATGTCAGACACTGAGCAAGTTAATGTCTTTGAGCCTCAGTTTCATCATATATTATTTGGGAACAATAATCAGAATATCTAGCCCACTGGATTGTTGTGGTGAAAAAACGGGAACATACTAAGCAAAACTCACAGTATCAGTTATTCATTTGGTAGCAAATTTGGCCTTTCCATACATATTTTAAATAGCTCTATACATTTGACATTCAATAAACTGCATATATTTAAAGTGTACAATCTGATAAGTTTGTTATATGTATAAATACATGAAACCAATCTAGAGAAAGGATATGCACATTACCCCAGGAAGTTTCCCCTATGCCTCTGTGTTTCTCTTTTTTTCCTACTCTTGTCTATTTCCCACCCATCCTCATCCCCCATTGTTCTAGTTTGCTAGCTGCTGGAATGCAATATACCAGAAACGGAATGGCTTTTAACAAGGGGAATTTAATAAGTTGCAAGTTTACAGTTCTAAGGCCGAGAAAATGTCCCAATTAAAACAAGTCTATAGAAATGTCCAATCAAAGGCATCCAGGGAAAGATACCTTGGTTCAAGAAGGCCGATGAAGTTCAGGCTCTCTCTCTCAAGTGAGATGGCACATGGCGAACACAGTCAGGGCTTCTCTCTCGGCTGGAAGGGCACATGGCGAATATGGTGTCATCTGCTAGCTTTGTCTCCTGGCTTCCTGTTTCATGAAGCTCCCCGGGAGGCGTTTTCCTTCTTCGTCTCCAAAGGTCGCTGGCTGGTGGACTCTCTGCTTCGTGGTGCTGCAGCATTCTCTGCTCTCTCTGAGTCTCTCTCTCCAAAATGTTTCCTCTTTTATAGGACTCCAGAAACCAATCAAGACCCACTCAAATGGGTGGCGACATGTCATCCCCTAATCCAGTTTAACAACCATTCTTAACTAAATCACATCAACTAGGGAGATGATCTCATTACAGTTTCAAATATACAGTACTGAGTAGGGATTATTCTACCTTTAAGAAATGGGATTTATATTAAAACATGGCTTTTCTTAGGGGGCATATATCCTTTCAAACCAGCACACCCATGTTCATCATCAGGCAAAAAATAGTTCACTTTCATTTTGAATTTTCTAGAATTTTACACATATAGAACAATACAGTGTATATCTTTTTCATGTCTAGCTTTTTTCACTTAGCATAATCAATTTGTGACTTATCCATGTATATCCATATGTCATTTATTTTTATTGCTGAGTAACAGTCCATTGAATGTATACCACAAATTGATTATCCATTCACCTGTGGCTGGACATTTGGGTTGTTTTCAGTTTGGGGCTATTATCAATAAAGCTGCTATGAACATATAAGTTCACAGACCTTTACTTCTCTTGGGCAATTATCTAGGAGTGGAAATGAATGATTTATAAGGTAGGTGTATGTTTAACTTTTAAAGAAATTGTCAAGATGTTTTCTAAAGTGGTTGCACCATTTCGTATTCCTCCAGCAGTATATAAGAGTTTCAATTTCTCTACATTCTTGGCAATGGTCAGTTTTTAAATTTTAGTTATTCTATGTGTAGTGGTACTGCATTGTGGTTCCAATGTGCATTTTCTTACTAATGATAGTGAGCATCTTTTCATATGATTATTTGCCATTAGTATATTTTCTTTCCTTTCTTTTTTTATTATAGAAGTTGTAGTTTTACAGAAAAATCATGCATGAAATAGAGTTCCCATATACCACCCTATTATTAATATCTTGCATTGGTGTGGTAAATTTGTTACAATTGATGAAGAATATTTTTACAGTTGTACTCTTAACTATAGTCCATGCTTTACACTAGGGTTCAGTGTTTGTATTGTCTAGTCTATGACTTTTCAAAAATTTTTAATCTACTAACATATATACAGCTTCAAATTTCCCTTTTAAATCATCTTCAAATATATAGTGCTTCAGTGCTATTAATTACATTCATAAAGTTCTACCATCACCATCATCCATTACCAAATTTTTTTCATCAACCCAAATAGAAACTTTGTACAATTTAAGCATAATACACTATTTCCTACCCCTACCCCAGCCCATAGTAGCCTGTATTCTTATTTCTGACTCTGTGAATTTGCTTATTCCAATTATTTCATATTAGTGATATCATACAATATTTGTCCTTTTGTGTCTGGCTTATTTAACTGAACATATTGTCTTCAAGGTTCATTCATGTTGTCATATGTATCAGAACTTCATTCTTTTTATGGCTGAATAATATTCCATTGCATGGATATACCACCTTTTATTTATTCATTCATCAATTGATAGGCAAATGGGTTGCTTCCATCTTTTGGAAACTGAATAATGCTGCTATGAACTTTGATGTGTAAATATCTCTCTGAGTCCCTGCTTTCAATTCTTTGGGGTATATACCTAGAAGTAGATTTGCCCAGGCCATATGGTAATTCTATACTTAACTCGCTGAGGAATCGCCAAGCAGTATTCCATAGTGGCTGCACCATTTTACATTCTCACTAATAATGAATGAATGAGTTTTCTTATTTTTCCACATCCTCTCCAATATTTATACTTTTCCATTTTTTTAAAAAAAATAGTAGGGTATGAAATACCTAGTGGGTATGAAATGGGTACATAGTGGGTATGAAATGGATGCTTTTGATTTTCATTTCCCTAGTGGCTAATGACATTGACCATTTTCTCATGTCCTTTTTGGCCATTTGTATATTTTCTTTGGAGAAATATCTATTCAAGTTTTTTTGTCCATTTTCTAATTAGGTTGTCTCTTTTTTTGTTGCTGAGTTGTAGGATTTCTTTATATGTTATGGATCTTAAATCCCTATTAGATATGTGGTTTACAAATATTTTCTTCCAGGATGTCACTTTACTTTCACAAAAAAGTCCTTTGCTACACTGTTTCTTTTTTTTAATTTTGATAAGGTCCCATTTATCTATTTTTTCTTTTATTGCTTGTGCTTTGAAGAAAGCACAAGTCTTCAAGTGTTTCCTAGCACAAGTCTAGGAAACCATCACCTAACACAAGGCCCCACAGATGCTTCCTTATTTTTATTTTTAGGAATTTTATAATTCTGGTCCTTATATTTAGGCCTTTCATTCATTTTGAGTTTATTTCTATATGCTGTGAGGTGGTGGTTCATCTTTATTCTTTGGCATAAGGACATCTAGTTTTCCCAGCACCATTTGTTGAAAAGACTGTTCTTTCCCAATTGAGGAAAATTAGTTGTCAAAAATAAGTTGGCTATAAATATGAGGGTTGATTTCTGAACCCTCAATTTGATTCCATTGGTCTATATGTTTGTCCTTCTTCCAGTATCATGCTGTTTTGATTACTGTGGTGGCTTTTAGTAATAGGTATTAAGGTTGAGAAGTATGAGTTTTCCTACTTCATTCTTCTATTTCAAGATGGCCATATAAATTTGATGATTGCTTTTCTGTTTTGGCAAAGAAGGCATCTTTTCATATAATTTGCCATTGGTATATTTTCTTTGAAGAAGAGTCTGTTCAAAATGTACAACACTATTACAAGGACTTAATAATAGAGGGGTATATGGAAAAAATGTACCTAATACAAACTATGGATTCTAGTTAACAGTAATATTTTAGTATCTTTTTATCAACTATATCAAATGTACCACATCAATACCATGGATCAGTAATGGAGGTGGGGGTAGAATAAGGGATATGGGAGGATTTGGGTTTTCTTTTTTATTTTCATTTCTTTTCTGGAGTAATGGAGTAATGAAATGTTTTAAAATTGATCATACGGATGTATGCACAATAATGTGCTGATACTATGAGTCAGTGATTTTATACTTTGGATGGTTTATATAGGGTCAGGAATCTATCTCAACACAATTGCATTTTTTAAAAAAGAGTCTGTTCAAATATTTTGCCCTTTGTAAAAAAATAGGTTCCTTTTTTTTTTAATTTTTGAGTTTTAAGAGTAAGCTTCATTTGCCTACACAGGATAAGTATTCAAAAAAAAAGACTAAAAAATCTGTAACAATTTCTCTTACTTAAATATCAAAAAAAGATATCTCCTTTAAATGTATGGGAAATCTCTCAGTTCTTTTACTATTGTTGAATTTTCAAAATGGTCCACATTTACTTTACCCCCAACCTTTCATGATTATACACCCCCATACCACACGCCTGCTTCTTTTCTCTCCAGACTTAAGAATAACTACCTTGTTTGGCTTATCAAAATAGTGATATTATAGTTAGAGGCATCCAATTTCAGAGCTAGAAAAATATTGAATGACCATTTTATCCAATCCCTACACTTTTCAGGGAGGGAAACTGCAATTGAGAGATATAAAGTTCACAGAGTTGGTCAGTGGTGAATTGGGTCTTCAGATTTTCCATCCGGCTGCTTTTCCCATGAAACAATGCTTCCTCTTCTCTATAATTCTCTAGTCCTTTTTTAATTCTAGTAAATACCTTCACCTTCATCACAGGAATTTCGTAGAATATTACAGATGTAATTGTACCAGATTACTGTATAAGATTTTACAATTTATTTTTCCAGTTTATGCTCCATGTGTGTAAGTGTGTGTGTATGCATGTGTGTGTTTTGGAGTGAGGGTTGGGTGGGGGACATGGGAAAGTCTAATAAGACTCAGTGTAAACCAAATCAGCAGTCACAAAAAAAAGTCATTGATTGGCAGACATAAATGACCACTGTGGTGGTTTGAAACCGTATGTACCTCATAAAATTATGTTCTTAAAGCTAATCCACTTCTGTGAGGTTAAACCTATTATAAGTAGGTTTTCATGAGGTTACCTCAGTTAAGTCATGGTGCAGGGTGGGTGTGCCAGCTTAAAGCTGTTGTGTACCCCAGAAAAACTACATTCTTTGACCCTCATTCAATATTGCTGGGTGGAATATTTTTTATCATTTCCATGGAGATGTGGCCCACCCAACTATGGTGGTACCTTTTGATTAAATGGTTTCCATGGAGGTATGTCTCCACCCACTCAAAGTGAGGTTGCTTACTGGAGCCCTTTAAACAGCAACTTTTTGGGAAAATCCTTACAGCCAAAAGAGCCCACAGAAAGAAAATACCCCTAGGGAAGTTGTTTGAAGAAGCTAGTAAAGAAAGCCAGCAAATGTCTCCATGTGCCTTCCCAGTTGAGAGACAAACCCGGAACATCATCGGCCCTTTCTTTGGAGTTAAGGTATCTTTCTCTGGATGCTTTAGTTTGAACATTTCTATGGCCTTAGAACTGTAAACTTGCAACTTAATAAATTCCCTTTTTAAAAGTCATTCTGTTTTTGGTATATTGCATTCTAGCAGCTTCAACAAACCAAAACAGTAGGTCTTATTCCTTTTACAGGAGTTCTTTATAAGAGAATGAAATTCATGCAGGGTGAAATTCATGCCGAAGCAAGAAGCTGAAAATAACCACACCCAGAAGAGAAGGGAGAGACCAGCAGACACCACCATGTGCCTTGCCATTTAACAATGGATCTCTGGTAGTGGTTCTTCATCATCTTAATGATGGCTTGATTTGTTGAACATTTTCATGACCTCAAACTGTATGCTTGTGATTCCCAGAGCCTGCCCATGTGAAAAAACAAACAGCAATAACAAAAAACCTGTATGCTTGTAAGCTAATATGCTGGTTTGAAAGGATGTATGCCCCCTAGAAAAGCCATGTTTTAATCAAAATCCCATTTCATAAAGGTAGAATAATCGCTATTCAATACTGTATATTTGAAACTGCAATTAGACCATCTCCTTGGATGATATGATTTAGTCAAGAGTGGTTGTTAAACTGGATTAGGGGACGACATGTCTCCACCCATTTGGGTGGGTCTTGATTTGTTTACTGGAGTCCTATAAAAGAGGAAACATTTTTGGAGAATGAGAGATTCAGAGAGAGCAGAGCAGAACGACATAGCCACGAGAAGCAGAATCCACCAGCCAGCAACCTTTGGAGATGAAGAAGGAAAATGCCTCCCAGGGAGCTTCATGAAACAGGAAGCCAGAAGAAGAAGAAGCTAGCAGATGGTGCTGTGTTCACCATGTGCCCTTCCAGATAAGAGAGGAACCCTGACCATGTTCACCATATGCCTTTCAGATGAGAGAGAAACTCTGACTGTGTTTACCATGTGCCCTTCCACTTGAGAGAGAAACCGTGAACTTCATCAGCCTTCTTGAACCAAGGTATCTTTCCCTGGATGCCTTAGATTGGACATTTCTATAGACTTGTTTTAATTGGGACATTTTCTCAGCCTTGGAACTGTAAACTAGCATCTGATTAAATCCCCCTATTTAAAAGCCACTCCGTTTCTGGTATATTGCATTCCGGCAGCTAAGAAACTGAACAGCTAACAAATTCCCATTCTTTTTTTTTTTTACCTGGGCAGGCAGTGAGAATTGAACCTGGGTCCTCTGGCATGGCAGGTGAGTACTCTGCTACTGAGCCACTGTGGCCCGCCCAAAATTCCCATTCTTAAAAGCAGCCCATTTCAAGGTATATTGCTTTCAGCAGCCTAGCAAACTAAAACAAGCTCACCTGCATTTTATAACTGAGGAAATTTTTACCTAGGAATTTAAGTGACTTGTCGTGGTTTGGTACTGTGTAGACTAGACATTAGTCTAGAGTAATTTCCATTAAATACAGGTTTTTCAGTATTTTGAAACTATTTCCAGGATAGTTAACATGGATGCTGTTATGATGTGTGGTCACTACATCAAAATTCTAAAATTTCTTAAAAATATATTTTGAGGATTAAAATCTCCACATAGAGATCAAAAAGGCAGAGTGAGACATTTAATGGCTCCATTCATCCCCTTCCCCACAAACTTTGAGCAAGAAATAGCAGTGACATCTTTCTAAAAGCTTGAGAACTAAACAAAATACTATAGTTACAGGATGAGCACTGAATAAAGGAAAAGGCTTCTTACAAGCTGTAGATTTCCTGGTGTTGCCATGCCCCTCAACAGCTGGGTGTTGAGTTGGTCTGCACTTCCAGGGTGGATAACTGATCCCAGTTCCAGAGGGAACAGAGTAACCCTAGTGCACATCCTGGGATCATGGATGTGTGACCCATCTGATTGATGGCGGCCTGAGGGACTACCTTCCCAGAACTTGCCCTGTGCATAGAAGTCAATTCACAGAGCTGTGGGAGAACAGTCGAGTCATGCCACCTGGGGAAAAATATTGCTATCTGTAGGACAAACAGTGTATGAGAAAACTGTTGCCTAGGGAAGAAGGTACATTTTGTAAACAGGGAAAGCCATACACATGCCCAAAACTAAGGAATGCATAGAAAGGATCAGAGAGGCCCCTATGCTTTAGGATGGAGTTATTTTAAAACAACCCATGGTATGGATAAGCCCTAAAGGTGAGCACTTGCACTTGTACAGGCTAATCTGCAAAGCCTTTACTGTTTACTTTTTTTTTTGGTTATCTCCTGGCATTCAAGGGGAGCTAGGTCATAATATAGTTGGAAATAATCTTAAGGAACAGATGCCGAGGAATCTAAATTTCAGTGATAACACAAAATATCAAAATGTCCAGGTTTCAATAAAAGGTTACAAAATATATAAAGAAACAGAAAGTAATGTCTCAGGCAAAGGAGACAATTAAATTATTAAAAACCATCACAAGGAAGGCTAGATTTGGGACATAACAGACAAAAGACTTTAAAAAAGAACTAAAGGGAGACATGGAAAAGAATTAAAGGGAACCAGGGAAATGATAGATGAATACAAATAGAATATCAATAGAGAGATGGAAATTATGAAAAGGAACTATACAAAGTTGAGTACCGTGGTAACAGAAATTTAAAATTCTGTTAATTTTAAAGAGGGGTTTAACAGCAGATTGGGGTTAGCAGAAGAATGAATCAGGAGTTTGAATATAAGAAAATTGAAATCATGCAACCTGAAGAGAAGAAAGAAGAAAAACTGAAGAAAAGTGAGCAGAGCTTGAGGATCCTGAGGTACATCAACGAGCATATCAATATATGCACTGTGGGAGTTTCAGAAGGAGGAGAAAGGGAGAAATAGGCAAGGAGAATATTTAAAGAAATAATGACTGAAACTACCCAATTTTAATGAAAATTATGAATATACACTTCCAAGACACTCAATGCAATTCAAAGAATTCCCAATGTTCCCAACCAAATAGACCTACACCCTGGCATATTATAAACAGGCTGTCAAATGCCAAAACAGAGTATTCTGAAAGCCTTAAGAGAGAAGTAAAACGTCATGTACAAAAAAGGCTAAAAATGATTAAGTGCCAGTTTCTCATTGGAAGCCATGGAGGCAAGAAGGTAGTGAGATGACATATTTAATGTGCTGAAAGCAAAAAATTGCCAACCAAGAATTCTACATCTGGGAAAACTGTCTTTCAAAAATGAAGACGATATTATGACATTACAGATAAGCAAAAGCTGAGGGAATTCATCACCATTAGACTGGCCCTACAAGAGATGCTCAAGAGGTTTCTGAAGATTTAAAGGAAAGTACGAAAGACAATAAATTTAAGCTGCATGAAGAAATAAAGATCTCCAATGTGGGTAACATGGGCAAATATAAATGCCACTAGTAATGCTTTTCAGGTTTGTAACTCCACTTTTTTTTTTATTGACAAATCTTCACACACATATATTCCATACATAGTGAACAAGCAACTCACAATATCACCACACAGTTGTGTATTCATCACCATGATCTTTTTAAGAACATTCATATCATTCCAGAAAAATAAATACAAAGAAAAAAACTCATATATCCCAGACCACTTACCCCTCCCTCTCATTGGCTGCTAGTATTTCCATCTACCCAATTTATTTTACCCCTTATCCCTCCTATTATTTATTTATTTTTAATCCATATTTTCTTACTCATCTATCTATACCCTTGATGAGAGGAGTATTAGATACAAGGTTTTCATAATCACAGTTACATTGTAGAAGTGATATCTTTATTAAAATTGTCCTCAAGAATCAAGGCTACTGGCACATAGCTCAACAGTTGCAAGTACTTCCCTCCAGCCACTCCAATACACCATAAACTAAAAAGGGATATCTATATAATGCATAAGAATAACTTCCAGGATAACCTCTCAACTCTGTTTGAAATTTCTCAGCCACTAAAACTTTATTTGCTCTCATTTCTCTCTTCCTCCTTTTGATCAAGAAGGCTTTCTCAATCCCTTGATGCCAGGTCCAGGCTCATCCTGGGAATTCTGTCTCATGTTGCCAGGGAAATTTACACCTCTGGAAGTCATGTCCGACCTAGCAGGGAGGGCAGTGAGTTCACCTGCTGAGTTGGCTTAGAGAGAGAGAGAGTCCACATCTGAGCAACAAAAGAGGTTCTCTGCAGGTGACTCTTAGGTCTAATTTTAAGTAGGCTTAGCCTATTCTTTGCAGGAATACATTTCATAGGGGTGAATCCCAAGATCGAAGGCTCAGTCTATTGATTTGGTTGTCCCCACTGCTTGCTAGAATATTAGAAATTCACCAAAAGGGGAAGTCGAATATTTCCTCCTTTTTCCCCAGTCCCCCAAAGGGACTTTGCAAATACTTCTTTATTCACTGCCCAAATTACTCTGGAATATATCAGGGCACCACACTAACCTGAACAAAACCAACAAGATCTCATGCCCTATTCAAGATTCCATGTACTCATGGTATTCAACTAAAGTGACCATACAAATTAAATTAGGTAATGCGCTACCCAAAATATAAATTTTGCACCAAGTAAACATCTCTCCCTTAGGTCTCACACAGAGTAATTCCACATTTTACTTTCCACAGGATCTAAAAGGCAAATGCACAAATATAATGATTAATCACTGGTTTTAGAGTCATAATGTATGAACATGAGTTTGTGACCAGTACTACATAAAGGCAGGGTGATGGAAGGGTTTAAGGACATGGTATGTATGTGAACTATTGAAGGTAAGTTAGTATCAAAACCAACGAAATTGTTATAGATTTGTGATGTTAAGTTTAAGTCCCATGATAATCTACAAGAAAATACTGGAGAATATGGAAGCTCATAGAGACAGAAATTAGGGACAGGTTGAGAGGCAGGAGGTTTGTGGAATTAATGCATAATGGGTGTAGGATTTCTGTTTTGGGAGATGGGAAAGTTTTAGCAATGAAAGGTTGTGAGGCGAAATGTTGTGACTGTGATTAATCGCATTGAATGGTATGATTAGAGTGATTGATACGGAAAAGTTTATGTTTTGTTTATCTCCCCACAATTAAAAAAAAGGAAATAACAACTAAAGAGACAATGGCAATTAAATGCCATACATGATTCTGGATGGGATCTAGCAAGGTAGGAGTAAAGACTTAAAGGGGCATTACTGGGACAAATGATAAAATGGAAAAGTAGACTGCAAGCTTTATATCAATGTTAAATTGCTTGAACTTGATAACTGCACTTAAGGTGATTACATAAGTAAATAACCTTGTTCTTACGAAATGTACCTGGCAGTATTAAGTGTTCAAGGAACATGATATATACAACCTACACTCAAGTGTTCATAGAATGGATGGATGCATAGATAAAAGATAGATAAATAGAATGATATGGTAAATGTGGTAACTAGTTAAAATTGATGGATGTGGGTATGGGAGGTAGAGTTTTGTCAGAGTTCACTGTATGGGATTTGTATTATTTTTCTAATTCTCTTATATGTTTGAATATATTTCAAGATAAAAGTTTAAAAACCTCCATACAATTTTAAAGAATTAGTTACCTACACTGCCCTTTATTTTTCTTTTACATTAGACATATATTAACAACAAAAATAGTCATTATGTTAAGCATTATGGTGATAGTATCTGTATAAATAGTGCACATAAAATATTTAAAATTAAATTTTTGCTCTAGGTTATCTTTGTAAATGAGATAATTTTTAACTTCATTAATGTCTTTACAGCATCCAAATTATCTTGCAATAGTACGAATTTTATTACATCAAATGTACTTTATATGAATTCAGAATTAGATGCTGTTATGTCTTAGACAATCTGAAATTCCATTTATGATAAAAACTTTAGTAGTGGATCAATTAGTTTTGAAAATGAATTAATCATTTTCTTTGCTGTGTTGGATCCTTAGGGGTAAATATTCAGTACAACACAAGGGGATTTAGTTGTGTGAGTCCCATTAGTATGAATAGGAGTTTTGTAGCTAAATCCATGAGCTGAGCATTTGCTCTTTAATGTTATTTTAATATTTAATTGTTATAGCAGGGTTTTCAAGCTAAGGCTTTCAATGGGAGAGACTTCCAGAACTTATGAGAGAGATTTTAAACATCAGCTCAGAGCATATTGCAATATCCTTCATCAGAAGAGGAAGATTCTTTAAAGAGAAATAGACCTATACTAATTCAAAAAATAATTTCTCTTTGTGGTAAATTTCAGATTGAGATAATCAATTTCTTATTTTTTATTAGAATTATCCAAAAGATTCATTAAATTGCTTTCATGAAGTGATTTAGATGTTAATTTAGTGAAGTTTTAGTGGAGTATCAGATGGAGTCAGGAAGAAAGGGGTTTACTTGTGTTTGTGTATTTTGTTCATGGACACTCATTGTTTTTGTCATGAATTTCAAAATGTATACATTTGTTATAACAATTTATGTAATTGTTACCCTTGGTTTTCCTTAAACTACTGTATGAGGAAGTTATAAGCATTATTATATGTGAAGAATCCTCAGTGAATGATTAAACATCTTTACTACAAGTTAGATTTTTTTAATCATCTCAGGGATGTAGCTCCTTCTAAGCAATATAAGGTAGCATTTTTCTCACTAGACATCACCTTAAAATACCTTGTGGTTTTCAAGAAGTCAGTACAGGCCCAAGCATTTATGAAGAGTAAGAACATCTAAACGTTCAGTTCTTAAAACATAGTACATACTATTTTGAACAATTCTAAGGACATAAAACTACGTGATTGAGCTAGTGCAAAAAGTCATTCAAGGTCACCAAGAAGAAGGACCGGAAAGACCCAAACAAAGAGAATAGCAGTCATATTTATCCATCAGTTATCCCTCCTTTCTGCTGAATGTTTAACCTTTCCTTCTCTTGCATTCAACTTGCACAAGTTTCCACATTCTGAAAGCAAGCAAACAAACTTTTCTTCCATGCAACTTTTCCTTCTTATGTTTCTCCTTTCATTTACCACCTGACTCCTGGAACCAGCCATGTGACTTCACAGTATCCTCTTCCAGTTACTTAAAGTTCATCTGCTCTTCCAGGCATTGCAAGTTGGATTATCTCTAACGTGTTGATGAAAACTATGTTTTGTGGTGCTAGCATTGACTTCTTGCTGGCCACAGTCAAAGTGACCTCCTCTCAGTGCCAATACAACATTTTCATTCTTCAGTTCTTGATACCCTTCCACTTCTCCCTTCCCTTCCTTGTTCATTTCTATCTTTCTTCAAAGATATTTCTATCTTTCTTCAAACTTATTAAATACTTACAGTTTTCCAGACATTGCTGTAAGTACTTTACAACAATGAAGAAGACAAAGTAATCATCTTCAAGGGGGTTAGGATCTGGTAGGAGAAACGGGAAGCATCCTTCTTTATTCTATTGCTGAGTAGATGAGCTGGGATTCTGAAAACCATATTTATTCTTTGCCTGCTGGCTTCTCTTTTAGGTTCAGCCAATAGGGGGTGTGGGCAAGAGACAGCAAAGCTAGAGTGGGGCAGAAGGATTTAGTCCTTCCTGTTTGCTTATTGCTTATTGCTTCTGTCAGTGATTCCTCAGCCATGGCCTGTCACTTAGGCAGCAATAGCTGGTTCCAGTCTCCAGCTATTTTTTGGCATTCTCCCAACTTTATTGTGCCCATTCATTGCTACCTGCAACAGCTGGGCAGTGACTTACCACAGAGGTTTATGTTTCAGCTTCATGGAGTACCTCCTCTGAGCTCTTGAGGCACAAGCCTCAACCAGGCAACATCCCTCTTCAGGGGCAGAGGTTCCAGCTCTAGGAATACGGAATCATGCAGAAGGTCCAGGTGGCACAGCAAACTATTTTGCCTTTTGGTTCCTTATGACCCAACAGTTTCAAGGATACTCAATGATTTGTGGCAAGCAGGCATTCTGTAAGGAGCCTCTGGCAAGCTCCTTTAGGAGAGGTACAGTACAAACCCCTAAGCTCTCTTCTTTTATGGGGAGAGTGATGGGTGGGTGTTTTATGATACTTTATTTTTTAACAGCTTTATTGAGATATAATTCATATACCATATAATTCACTCATTTAAAAGTATTCAATTCAATGCTTTTTAGTGTATTCACAGGATTGTGCAACTATCACCACACTCAAATTTTAGGACCTTAAAATCTCTTCTGCAGATAACTATTCTCCTTTTGAAAAACACTCCTGGCTTGTTCCTGGGCCCTGTTAGAAACAAATGTCTGACAACAAACCATCAGATTACTCTGCCCATCATAAATCAATGACTTGCCCATAATGAACTGGTTGTTGTCTGAGCCATCAGGGAATGACAGTGGGTGTGTACAACAGCAATCTATCATCACATGGAGATGTTGTGGAAGAGACTGAGCTCTAGGAATCCCTGAAGACTCAAGTGGGTTGAATGAGCAGGTGGCACTGACTTCTTCAACTTCTAGTCATGCTGCACTGCCTTTCTCTTTCAACCCATTTTGGCCTCAGGGGGCATTTCTTATGACAAGTTGACTCAGGAGAAAAAAATTGGGCCTGAGTTATACACGGCTAAACTTCACACAGTCCTCTTGGTCTGGTCTGAGAACTGTCCAGAAGGATGGATAAATAGTAATTCACGGCCTGTAGCCAGAAATTTGGTTGCATGTTTAGAAACTTGGAAAGAACAGGACTGGAAAATTAGTGACAAATAGGTCTAGAAAAGAAGAATGTGGATGGCCTCTTGAAATGGGCACAGAATGTGAAGATATTTCTGTCCCATGTTAAAGCTCACCAAGAGGCATCCACTGTGGAGGAGCCTCACAGTTAATGGATTGACTAGACGATACAGTCTATGCTTGTCAATCAGCCTTTGTCTGATCTCAGTCACCCCAGTACTTGTTTGATGAACCCATGTATAAAGTGGCCATGGTGGCACTGATGAAGGCTATGCATGAGCTCATCTTCCCTGAACAAGAGTGACCCAGCTACTCCCCTGCTGAATACGTAATCTGTCAAGACAAATTGAGCCCCTGATATGACATCATTACTCTGGAGCATCAGCCACTACCTCGAGACAGGTTGATTACATTTAGTTCCTTCTATCACAAATGGGCAGAATTTGACCTCACCAGAATAGATGTATTCTGAGTATGCATAAGCATTCTCTGCCTATAACGCTTTTGCTAGCACCACATCTGAAGACATAAAATCTTATTCACTATCGTGGTATTCCACATAACACTGCATCTCTTTAAGGAATTTATTTTACAATAAAAGGAGTGTGGCAATAAGCTCATACTCATGGAATTCACTGATCTTATCATCACCCCATCACCCAGAAGCAGCTGGCTAGACAGAATAGTGGAATGGCCTATTAAAATATCTGTTGTAGAGCTGACTAAGAGACTACACTATAAAAAGACAGGATTCTGTCTTAATTACAGTAGGCTTTGAATTGGTGAACAATACGTGTTCATGTTTTTTCCATCACAAGAATCCATCGGTCCAGGAATTAAAGGGTGGGAGAGGGAGTGGTTCATTTCACTGTAACACCTAATTTCCCATCCACTGGATTTTTGTTTCCTAACCCTACACTAGTAATTCCATTGACTAAAAAGTTCAAGCAGCTATCAGGTTGTTTTGGGCTCCTCATGCCATTGAACCAGTATTGGGTGAGGGTGCTTGATCTAGTAAAAGGAAATTGAGTTGCTGCTACACAAAGAGGAACCAAGAGGATTGATCTTGGTTCTTTTATAAGTTTCTTCTCCAACAGTAAAACTAATAGAAAACCACTACCAACAACAACAACAATAAAAAAAACAAAAAAACTAAAGCAACTTTTCACACCACTCTTCCCAAAACAAATGAATGAAAATAAAAGGCAGGGCTCAAAGTTTATCCACCCCACACAATAAAGAATCTTAACCATTGGCGATCCTGGCAGAGGATCAGGGAAACAGAGTGGGCAGTGGAGAAAGGGAGTTATAAATAGCAGTCACAGCCTCATGCCCAATTACAACAATGAAGACTGTATTGACTCTACATATCTTTTCTTGTTGGGAAATTAGGCTTGAGGAGAGATCAAGGTTGGGAGAGGCTTCCTAGGCTAAACTGTGATGCTTAGGATATATGGCGGACCTGTAGGAAGCTACTAACACACAGAGCACATCTATACTTTTACATTAGTTTGAGAGATTATTTTCTTTCTATTTTTTGGCGGGTGGGTGGGGAGAATTATCTGCTATTTTACTTGATTATTAGCTCTATGAAAGCAGAAGGCCTGTCTTCTTTACTGACCATTGTATCTCAGTGCCTAGCATAGGATTTGGTGCATAGGAGATGTTTCATAAATGAATGTTGTGTTAGTCAGCCTCCAAGAATGCCCCCATGACCCCACTTTCTGATATTCATAATCTGTGTAACTGCTTTCCTTTGAATGTGGGCTGGGCCTAGAGATTCCTTCTAACAAACAGAATACAGCAAGGATAATAGGATGTCACTTCCAAGATTTTGTCATAACTATAAGAAGACTGTGGCTCTGTCTTGCTAGCTCTCGCACTCTTTCATCACATGCTTTCAGAGAAGCAAGCTGCCTTGTTGTGAGCAACCCTAAGGAGAGGCCCATGTGTCATGGAATCCCAACCAACAACCACAGAAGACCTGAATCTGACGTCTTTCCAGTTGATCCTTGAGATGACAGGTCCTGCTGATATCTTGCTGTCTTCCTTGTGAGAGGTCTTGAGACTGAGGCATCCAGCTCAACCATGGCCAGATAACCATGGAATCCACTGACTTAAAGAACCTGGGAGATAATATCTTCATTGCTTTAAAAAGTTTTGGGATCATTTGTTAGGTAGCAATAAATAAATAACATAAATTAAGTAAGTGAATAAAGTCTTGATACATTTTAAACACTCTATTGATATCGTTGAATTTGAATTTTTGGAATATCATTTGCATCAGTTTTTAAAGAGATCACCATGAGACTGTGGGGAGGAAAACATGAGGATGATTTACAATGATCTAGGTATACAGCGATACCCAGATGCTGAGAATGCAGAGAAGCTGGACTTCTGAGGTACTTAGGAGGTACAACGGTCAGGCTTGTTGTCCTGATCAGGTTCTTGTATCTAATTGGCCAAATGGTGGTACCTGTTTGTCTGGTTGGGCAAGTGCTGGCCTGTCTGTTGCAAAGAGGACATTTCATAGAATTAGATCATGATCACATCAGCTGCATCCACAGCTGATTCCATCTGTAATTAGGCAAGAGGAGTGTCTTCTGCAATGAGTGATGCTCAATCTAATCACTGGAAGCCTTTTAAGGAGGATTGAGAAAAGACAGGCTCTCTTCCTGCTTTGGCTGGTGAGCCTCTCTGTGGAGTTCTTCCAGACCCTCCATTGGAATCGCCAGCTTCACAGCCTGCCCTGCGGATTTTGGACTGCATTCCTGCGGTCAAATGAGACACTTTAATAAATTTTATATTTGAGAGTGCTTCCTGTTGATTCTGTTTCTAGAGAACCCTAACTAATACACCTGTGTAGTCAATGGGATGTGAAACACTTTCCTAGTTATCACTAGGACCCTATATACTCTCTCTTCTCTATTTGTTCCTTTTCAATCTCTTCTGCCAGAATCTCCTCCCCTTCTCTACCTCCCCTCAGTTGTTCAGACTTCCATGAGATTTCATCCTAGGCAATCTTGCCTTGTTGCACAGCTCCTGTAACCATCTATATACTGAGGACTCTCCTATTCTCCAACCACATCTTTCCTGGGAGTTCATTTTTTCTAACGCCACACAAGGCCCCAAATTATCTAGTCTAGGTGTTGGCAAACTTTTTCTGGGCTTTGTGAGTTACATATCTCTGTTTCATCTACTCAGTTCTTCAGTTTTAGTGTGAAAGCAGACACAGATAATATGTAAATGAATGAACATGGTTGTGTGCCAATAAAACTTAATTTCTGGGTGGGCCACAGTGGCTCAGCAGGCAGAGTTCTCACCTGCCATGCCAGAGACCCAGGTTCAATTCCCAGTGCCTGCCTAAGCAAAAAAAGCTTTGTTTCTGAACTCCAAAATCTGATTTCACATAATTTTCACATGTTGTGAATTATTACTTTAAAAAAAAATTGTTTCAACCATTTAATAATATAAAAACTTATTCTTCGCTATTGGCTTGTGTGGGCTGTCATTTGCAGTCCCTGATTTAGTTCCTACAATGTTGCTAGTCTCATTTCCTGGGATTCTTGACATTCAAGACTTGGTAAAGTGCATGCCTTTTCTGAACACTCATGCCTGTCAATGATCCTGTGTATGGAGTTCCTGCTGCCTTGGATGCCCTCTTGCCTCTTTTTACCCTGTAAACTGCTCATCATTGCATAATCATTGGCCCAAACATACCCTACTCAGTGTAGTCTTCTCAGATTCCCCCAAGAAGAATTATTTTCTCCCTCTTCTGGGCTCTCAAAGCACCTTGTTCATACCTCTGTTGTAGCAGGTATCATTCATATTGTGATTTATCTTTTTAAGCATCTATCTTCAACAATGGACAATGAACTCCTAAGCGTCACACAACCTGCCTTAATTATTGTAGTTTCAAACTGTTCTAGTTTGCAAGCTGCCTGAATGCAATATACCAGAAAAGGAGTGACTTTTAAAAAGGGAAATCAAGTTGCAAGCTTATAGTTCTAATTCCGTGAAAATGTCCAAATTAAAGTAAGGATATAGAAATGTCCAATCTAAGGCATTCAGGGAAAAATACCTTGGTTCAAGAAGGCTGATGATATTCAGGGTTTCTCTCTCAACTGGGAAGGCACGTGGTGAACACGGCATCATCTGCTAGCATTCTCTCCAGGCTTCTTGGTTTATGAAGCTCCACCAGGGGTGTTCTTCTTCATCTCCAAAGTCTCTGGCTGCATGGGTTCTCCTGGTTCTCATGACTCTGAAGCTTTTTCCAAAACGTTTCCTCTTTTAAAGGATTTCAGTAGACTAATCAAGACCCACCTGGAATGGGTGAAGTCACATCTCCCTCTAATCAAAGGTTAATACCCACAATTGGGTGTGTCACACCTTTGTGGAGATAATCTAATCAAGCCTCCAATTTACAGTGCTGAATAGGGATTATGAGGACAATCAAATCCAAATTCTACAGGGCAGACCATAAGCTGAAAACCCCACTGAAATTTTCTGATTTCTGCAGGAGGTTGGCTGGCTGAAGTAGAGATGGAAATTCTCCCTTCTCTTCCAGGTTCCATTGACCTTCAGCTTCTTGCTTCCCATGGCTTTCCCTGTATCTCGCTCAATTTCATTCTACTTATAAAGGTTGACAGTAACAGGATTAAGACCCATCTTGATTGGGTTGGGCCACACCTTAATAGAAATAACCTCATCAAAGTGTCCTACTTACAATGGGTTCACACCCACAGGAATGGATTAAGTTTAAGAACACATTTTTCTGGAGAATATACAACTTCAAACCACAAGTGTTATCATTACAATTACAGCTTTCCATATTTTAAGTCTGATGTTTTGGAGAATAAAATATTTTCTGATAGCTGGTGTTCACAATACTCTTTGGAGAATCAAATATTAGACTTCTTATAAAATTATTTTATAATCCATAAACAGGTATATAAATGTTCATCTTTATTAATATTATTCCTACTACTAAACTTCCTAACTTACTAAAATTACTACTGCTAGAGGTATTGCTATAAAACTGCTGTTAAAGAAATTTGCCTCATATCAGAGAGCATTTTACCTTCAGTAATTTAAGTTTATCTATATTGTTTGATGAGCTATAACTGATGAAGCACATATTTTATGATTTTGTCAGATAAATTTTTGAAAATATGACCTCTTTTGCTTTTATTTCTTGTTTTTGCATTAAATTTCGGTTATTCCTTGAACTCTAAATTTATGATATTTTAGAAAAGAAACAAAGAAGTATCTTTCATCTCTAATATATCCATCCAAGTATGATTTCTTGTTTCACCCTTACGTGTTCTTTTCACCAAATATAATCTTTGAGATAATCTCATATTCAGCCAAGAGGACTGACAGCTTTCCACAGTGGATTACTGTATGAGGGAGAAAAGTATTTCAGTCTCTCCCCTATTAATTTCTATCAAAAGCCTGCTTTACTCTCTTGTGCCCCAGTGGAACTATTTCTGTTTGATTTCAATTAAAAATGAAATGTCAGCATTTCAGGATGCTTATGCTGTTTTATGATGCATTCTCTTCCAACTCCCTAGGGTAGAAGCCAGTATGTTTGGAAGAAACACAGTTGGGATGGAAAAGTAGATTTCTGTTTCACGTTTTCATTAGAAATACAAATGAGAATATATTCTATCAACATCTCTACTTAAAGGAAGAATGTGACTCAATAAATTTCCCAATTTCTCTATCATTCACTATCTTCAATTTATCCAGCAGTTTTCTCTCTTAGATCGTTTTCTTTATTTTCAGGTTAAATTTATCTAGAAACACTCTTACCTTCATTTCTTGACTGTGAATAATATATACTACTGACAAAAGTATCTAAAGAATGGTGAAGTGCTCATGTTATTAAAAAAGTTAATTTCATAGAAGGTGATATTTTAAGTACAACTGTTGTTTCAAGAGAAAATTTCCATGTTTCAATTCTTGACAACCTGTGACTTGACATATAAAAAATTCAACCTTAGGTGAAACATCAGGAGAGTTAGCATCATTCTGCTTCTCCTCTGTCAAGAAAATGGGAATATGCAGGTAATTGTGGAAATGCATGAATAGTGATGACAGCCTGGCCAGGAATGTAAAACGTACAAAAAAGGATCACTTCTAAACATTTCAGTGGGAGATCTATAACGTCCTAAAATACCAGCATCTACCTAATAGCAAATAATATATTTTTCTAATTTTCTTTTTTATAAGAAAAAAATTATAAAGGAATGTGCTTTCTGACTGCATCACATTTGACAGTACAGTCCATAAACTGGGGGAAGCACAGATTTGTACAACCAATTTTCATATGAAAGTACAGTCACTAAACACTGAAATAATATGACAACAATTTCTGAGTATTAATAAAAAGTTGAACAAAAAATGGTGACCCTTTCTTTGGTGCTAAAAATAAACTAACTGATATGATTACAACCGGAAGACTTGGGACTGGAAAGGAGTGACTGGTGAATGGTACATTTGGCTGTTATAAAGTCTGTTTTGCAGTCTTTCCTCTTATTGTATTAGAATGTTTTGCTCAAATTGAGTGACTAGTTTGTTACTCTGTACCAGAGCAAAAGGCTGTGCTTTCTTTCTATGCACGTATCCAGGAAAATTTAGTCAACAAACATATTCAGCATTCCTCTCCAGCACCCCAGATACTGTATGGGGTGCTGGAGAGGAATGCCATAGTATTCCTGGGATCACGGGCCTTATGTTCCAGTAGACTGAACAGACAAGCACACAGACATATGCAATAAAGTGTCACAGGAGTCACAAAAATGGTTTTTATAGGGTACAATTGGGACATAAGAAGGGAATGGTCAAGTGCATTCAGGAAAGCCAGGAAAAGCTTCAAAAGGACACATAAGATACTGATTTTTGATAAGAATCATGTCAAGGCTGGTAAGTTTTAGGACTTGATGGTGATAAGTGACTTTGATACTTCCTTTCATATCCAGTGGATTCAGAGGGGACAACTGGTGAAACTTCTCTAGAAGCTGGATGATATAATGAAGGGAGACCCAATTCTCACAGGTGTGTGAGGGAATTTGGGCTAGGAATTACTTTCCTGGCTCAAGTTGGACTGTACAACAATGTACCTTCCAATGAAAAACACCAATTTTCTTATTTTGCCCTTCCCATTTCAGGCTGAAATTGGTAGGATCTGATTTTTTTAACTTTTGAAAAAGTGTTATATCGAAATAGCACCTATTACTTTTAATAACCTTTCAGTTCCTGATAGAGTGCCAATTTATTTTTAAATGTTGTGTCTGCTGGAACTCCCTTTTTCCTTATTTATTGAAAAGTTCTGGAAAAATTAAAATACTAGGTATGTCCATTGTTAGCTGTTCTAGTTTGCTAGCTGCCGGAATGCAACACACCAGAGACGGACTGGCTTTTAATAAAAGGGGATTTATTTTGTTGGTTCTTCAGAGGAAAGGCAGCTAACTTTCCACTGAGGTTCTTTCTTACGTGGAAGGCACAGGATGGTCTCTGCTGGTCTTCTCTCCAGGCCCCTGGGTTTCAACAACTTTCCCCGGGGTGATTTCTTTCTCCATCTCCAAGGGCCTGGGCTGAGCTGCAAGTGCTGAGATGAGGAATGCCGAGCTGCTTGGCTGTGCAACATTGCGCTCTCTCATTTAAGCACCAGCCAATTAAGTCAAACGTCACTCATTGCAGCAGACACGCCTCCTAGCTGACTGCGGATGTAATTAGCAACAGATGAGATTCACGTACCATTGGCTTATGTCCGCAGCAACAGAACTAGGTATGCTCACCTGGCCAAGTTGACAACTGAATCTAACTAACACATTAGCTAAATGTAAAGTATTGATGGTCATTGGAAAACATGTTTTGGAGGCTTGACTTTATATGATGTAAGTATGATTGTACCCTAGGGTGACATGGAAAATACTTACCGGGAGCAGAATTAGCTACAAATTTTCTACCCTAAAACCAGCTATGAAGAATTTAGATCAATTTTTACAAAAGAACCAATTTTCCACAACAATAAGAAAATCCCCTTGATCTATCACAGCAATAACTATTTGAGGCTGACAAATAGGTGACACCACCTAGTTGTATGAAAAAATAACACAATACGTAGTAAAATACCTAACCTAAAAGGAAGCATGGGATAATTCTCTGGTAAAACAGACAAAACTTAACAGTTTTCAAAAGAACTCAAGATAAAATAGCAAGCTACATTATTCCTTATAAATTTATAAATCAGTAGTAAATGCTTTTATAAATTTATTCATTTAGTTCATATAATAAAAATTGTTTATGGAATAAAATTTGGGATCTCATTAGATTTTATCTACTGATCTGATAGGAAAATAATCTTCTGTTCATGAGATATGTTTTCATTTCAACTTGTAAATACTTTCATGATTCCTCAAAAATCTGGAAAATTCATGACAAGGCATGCTGATGCATTTATTATCCTGATGGAGCCTGAAATCATTATCAGTTGAGGTACTCTGAATATCAAGTGGAAATATAAAACTCATTGAAATATTTATAGTTCTCTGGCAATGCATTTGGCTGTTATGCCAGCTAGATATACCTAATTAGACTATCTGGATTGTGATGGTGGGTAAAAGTTAATCTAACTATATGGAAGTCTGCAGTGTATGTAATGCTGCAACAAGCCACATCACCTAGTGGTGATATAACTAAAACACTAGAAGATATTAGCGAGCCTCTTCCTTGAAATGAATAAGATGTAAGATATACTATGCTTGGGTGTTAACATGAAATCAACAAATGTGGCAAAGATAAGAAGTTTGCTGAAGATGGAACCTGAATAAGAGAACATATGTGTGCAGCTGCTGGAAAATGGGTGATTATAACAGTTGGACAAGGCTTGAAGTAATATTATTGTGCTTTCACAAAGCCAGCTTTGAAAATACAAAACTATTCTTCATAGAGGCCCACAAAGGCATAGGAGTGAAATCTATCTAAAAACTTTTCTGTAAAAGCACTCCCCTCAACTTAAGCATAAACCATGCACAACCAAAATATGAGACAGAAGTCACTATTCTAGTGGCCATAATCTTGAACCACAGGGCTTTTATAAAACAAATGATTTCTAAGGGCTGAAGGTCAAAGTGGAAGAAAAGGCATTTTATCGAATTTGTTCAGGAGGAGAAAGAACCTCCAAGATGAATGCCATGTCCTTGGCTCATGTATCATTCTTACGAAATTCCTTAGGGCTTTTCTAAGATTTCGATGCATGTTTACAACATCTGTGTAATTAAAACCATTTTGACACTATCTGAAGTCATTTGTGTTCTCAGCCAAAATAAAGCTTTTAAAAAAAAATCCTATAATATCTCATTAATTTAAAATATAAAGGACCTTAAATAATGGACTAACATTTATGCAACTTTGCACTGCCTAGCAGTTTGGTAAATAATTATAAAACGTAATTACTTGAAAAGAGCTCACTTTAAAAGTTGTATATTACTTAGGGGAATAATTGAGTTAGCAAAGGTTTACTCTGTGAACTATAATAGCACTAAGTTCTTATCATTATCATGAATAATAAAGAATGTATCGGTTGCATACTATCTCAGTAGCACTGTGCTAGATGTTGCAGAATCTAAAATAATATAGAGGTCCCTGCCTTTAATCAATAATATGCAAATAAGGACCATAGTGGAAAAGAAAGGAAACATGCCACATGAATTAAATATGAGGTTCTTTATGATAGTCTTGAATCTCTTCATGACATGGTGGTTAGCTTCCCCAGAATTGGGCAATCCAAAAGAAAAAGGCGGAAGCAGCAATGCCTTCTATAGCTTAGTCTCAGAAGTCACACACTGTCACTTCTGCTACATTCTCTTTGTTAGAAGTAAGGCACAAAACCCAGTCCTTGTTCAGGGAGAGGGGGACAAAACTCCACTTAAAAAAAAAAAATTATTAATAAAATCAATCAACATACAACACAAACATTCTTTTATTTCCGTATTAAAAATTTTAATAATTTCATAAGTAGGGAATTAATAATAACAGATATATCAAAATCAACATCATTATGGCACTCTAGATTTATGAGCAGAAATTCCAGTTATTTGTGCAGGTAAGAATAAGAATGGTACAAATGATACTCCTTGACTCTTTTTTTAGCTTTCTCTCTCTTTTTTTCTTTGTCTAACATGAATATTCTTAACATATGAACATTCCAAACTTGGTGCGCAATCAGTGGCTCACAATATCATCACATAGTTGTATATTCATCACCATGATCATTTCTGAGAACATTTACATCACTCCAGAAAAAGAAATAAAAAGAAAAAAGAACAAACTTATACATACCATGCCCCTTACCCCTCACTCTCATTTACCACTAGAAGTTCCTTCTACCTAATTTATTTTATTTGTTCCCCCTATTATTTATTTATTCTTAATCTATATGTTTTACTCATCTATCCATACCATAGATAAAAGGAGCATCACAACAAGGTTTTCACAATCACACAGTCACTTGCAAAAGCTATATTGTTATACAATCATTTTAAAGAAACATGGCTACTGGAGCATGGCTCTACAATTTCAGGCACTTCCCTCTAGCCTCTCTAATACACCTTAACTAAAAAGGGGTTATCTATATAATGCATAAGAATAACCTCCAGGATAACCTCTTGACTCTATTTGAAATCTCTCAGCTACTGACACTTTATTTTGTCTCATTTCTCTCTTCCGCATCAGTCGAGAAGGTTTTCTCAATCCCTTGATGATGAGTCCCAGCTCATTCTAGGACTTCTGTCCCATGTTGCCAGGGCGGTTTACAGCCCAGGGAGTCATGTCCCATGTAGAGCAGGGGAGGGCAGTGAGTTTGCTTGCCATGTTGGCTGAAAGGCCAGATCTGAGCAACAAAAGAGGTTCTCTGGGGGTGACTCTTAGGCCTAATTTTAAGTACGTTTAGCCTATCCTTTGCCAGGATATGTTTCATATGAACAAATCCCATGATTGACGGTTCAGCCTATTGATTTTGTTGTCCTCACTGCTTGTGAGAATATCAGGCCTTCTCCATATGGGGAAGCTGAATTTTCCCTCTTTCTCACCATTCCCCCAAGGGGACTTTGCACATACTTCTTTGGTCACTGCTCAAATCACTCTGGGATTTATCAGGACATCACTCTGGACAAACCTACAAAATCTCAAGCCCTACTCAAGGTTCATTGTACTATGGTGTTCAATTAAACTGTCCATATAAGTTATAATAGGAGGTGCAGTAGTCAAAATATAAATTTTGTACCAAATAAATATTTTTTGCTTTAGTCTCACACATAAGTTAAAGTTCTAAAATATGAATTACCATATATTTTCAACACCCTGTAATATTGACATTCCTTTGTTCTTCCTCATACAAAAACATTTTTTAGTTTGTACACTCAATCATTATCCTTGTACTCTAGGCATTCCTAGATTATGCCATCTCAGTCTTTATCATCTATCTTTCCTTCTGATTTCATTTGTGCCCCCAGCCCTCCTCCCTCTACCATTCTCACATTCAGCTTCATTCAGTGTATAACATTATTGTATTACAGTTAGGTAGTAGTGTGCTTTCCATTTCTGAATTTTTTCAATCAGTCCTGTTGCACAATCTGTATCACTTCAGCTCCAATTACTCAATATCTACCCTATTTCTATCTCCCGATGGTCTCTGTTCTTAACTGAAATTCTCCAAGTTCATTCATTAATGTTAGTTCATATCAGTGAGACCATACAGTATTTGTCCTTTTGTTTCTGGCTAATCTCACTCAGCATAATGTCCTCAAGGTCCATCCATGTTGTTACATACTTCATAACTTTATTCTGTCTTACAGCTGCATAATATTCCATCATATGTATATACCACAGCTTGTTTAGCCACTCTGTTTATGGACATTTGGCCTGTTTCCATCTCTTGGCAATTGTAAATAATGCTGCTATAAGCATCGGTGTGTAAATGTCCATTTGTGTTCTTGCCCTCATGTCCTCTGAGTAGATACCTAGCAATGTTATTGCTGGCTCATATGGCAATTCTATACTTAGCTTCCTGAGGAACCGCCAAACTGCCTTCCAGAGTGGTTGTACCATTTTACATTCCCACAACAGTGGATAAGTGTGCCTCTTTCTCCACACCCTCTCCAGCACTGGTCTTTTTCTGTTTCATTGATAATGGCCATTCTGGTGGGTATGAGATAATATCTCACTGTGGTTTTGATTTGCATTTTCCTAATAGCCAGTGAAGTTGAGCGTCTTTTCGTGTGCCTTCTGGCCATTTGTATTCCTCTTCTGAGAAGTGTCTGTTCATGTCTTTTGCCCATATTGTAATTGGGTTGTTTGTCTTTCTGTTGTTGAGTTGAACAATCTCTCTAAGTATTCTGGATACTAGACCCATATCTGATTTATTCTTAAACTCCATTTTTTGAAATGAATTTTGTCATAGGATTTGTGGACATATTTTTAAACCAGTATATCTGGGAGATAATATGGAGTGAGAGAAGGAAGGGAACCTAGAGGAGGAATAGGCAATGTTTGTTTTGTTTTTTGTTTTGTAATAGGCCAGGTAGTGAATATTTTAGGCTTTGTGCATGGTATGGTCTTTCTCACAACTACTCAACTCTTCCATTGCAGCAGCCATGGACAATAGTTAAATGAAATGACGTCTAAGTTTAGCTCAAGATAGGCTGGTTTGAGCCACGGCTTATAGTTTGTTAACCCTTGGCCTAAAACATACAAGA
Source organism: Tamandua tetradactyla (assembly GCF_023851605.1). Taxonomy (NCBI): domain Eukaryota; kingdom Metazoa; phylum Chordata; class Mammalia; order Pilosa; family Myrmecophagidae; genus Tamandua; species Tamandua tetradactyla. Next base: position 26,809,812 of record NC_135344.1, on the reverse strand, counting down.
AGAAACTATTCCATATACTGACTTAAAAATAAACAAACCAAACAATCTCCCTATCTCCTAAAAGGAGAACCAGGTACAGCAGGAAAGTTTAGGATCTAAACTAATAATAACCCCATACTTTATACATAATTGCTCTTAATCTTATTTACAGATCCAGGAGTAAAATATTATGGTCTTTAATTTTACTAGATGTGGAAACTGAGGTTCATATTGGGTTAGTAAATTATCTATGTTAGTAGCTTGGAATTTGAAAACAAATATGTTGGTTCAGAAGTCTATGCCCGGATGCATGGGTGGTTCAGTGGTAGAATGCTTGTCTTCCATGTAGGGAAACCCAGATTCGATTCCCAGACCATGCACTCACCCCACCACCCTGCAAAAGCCTATGTCCTTCTCACTAAAAAGAAAAAAAAAAGTCTCTTTTGTATGGAGAAAGACTTGCAAACATAAACATGGCTGGAAAGATAGTGTAGCTTGGACCATAGTTATGGGCATTTGATGCTAGAGGGGGGTTGTACTTTGGCGATAAACTATTAATTGTTTTTTTGATCAAGTTTATGAGTTACATGAATGGAGCTGGGTCCTAAAGGATATAATCTGATAGTAGTATATTGATTACATTGTAGTGGGGAGTAAGGAAGGAATTCAGTTTGGATAGGAGGCTATTTGAGTAGTTTAGATAGGAAATTGTTGGAAACTGAAAGATGGTAATAATATAAAAACAATATTACACAGGAAATTTCTACTAAATGTTGGAAATGGACTGAAAGGTAAAAAAAAAGTACGAAAGATAATTGTGCTGGTTTAAAAAGATGTATGCACCCTAGAAAAGCCATGTTTTAATCCTAATCCCATTTTGTAAAGGCAGCCATTTCTTCTAATCCCTATTCAGTATTGTATATTTGAAACTGTAATTAGATCATCTTTCTGGAGATGTGATTTAATCAATAGTGGTTGTTAAGCTGGATTAGATGGAGACCTATCTCCACCCATTTGGGTGGGTCTTGATTAGTTTACTGGAACCCTATACAAGAGGAAACATTTTGGAGAATGAGAGCAATTCAGAGAGAGCAGAGCAGAACGACATAGCCACAAGAAGCAGAGTTTACTAGCCAGTGACTTTTGGGGATAAAGAAGGAAAATGCCTCTCGGGGAGCTTCGTGAAACAGGAAGCCAAGAGAGGAATCTAGCAGATGATGCCATGTTCACCATGTGCTTTTCCAGATGAGAGAGAAACTCTGATTGTGTTTCCATGTGCCCTTCCCCTTGAGAGAAAAACCCTGAACTTCATCAGCCTTCTTGAACCAAGGTATCTTTCCCTGGATGCTTTAGATTGGACATTTCTATAGACTGTAAATTAGCAACTTATTAAACTCACCTTTTAAAAAGCCATTCCATCCTGGTATATTACATTCTGGCAGCCAGCAAACTAGAACAATAACCCTAAAGATGGTGGTTGAATTAAACACAAAGTCATAAAGGGTTTTATGTAGAGATTATGAGTTTCATTTTAGACATTTTGGTTTGAGGTTCCAGCAAGACATCCAAATGGAGGTATATAAGAGATAGAGTGCCAGAGAGAGATTAGGACTGAAGGTGAAAATGTGCTCAAGATGCATCATTAAGAGGTAAATATAGATATGGAACTTTAATACACACACAGGAAGATTAAAAGAAATGAAAAAGTGAGAAAAAAGTACTTAGAAAAAGTTCAAAAATTAATCATTAAAATAACTATAAGGGGATAAAAATCCAGAATTATACTGTTTCTAAGAGACAAACCTAAGGCATCAGGTTGCAAAAAGATTGAAAGTAAAAAGCTAGAAAAAACAAAGGAGATAAATACTAATCAAAATAAATATTGTGTAGCTATATTAATATCTCATTAAATACTGTTTAAGATTAAAAGAACATATTGTTAAGGATTGGAAGGATCACTAATAATGGTAAAATACTAAGTTTATCAATAATATGTATCTATTTCAACATGTATGCCCCTTATAAAGTGACCTTAAATTCTATAACGCAAAAATTGAAAGAGGTGCCTCAACATCTATGATGAAGTGATGGTAGAGGAGCCAAGAGGGGAATTAGAGATTTTCATCCTTGTCAGGCAGTTATGAGACTCCTTTCTTCTGTGGTGTTGCTGGAGACCAGGTGGGAAGACTGTACTTCTATCCTCCACCTGGCAGGAACAGGGTTCTCTCCCCTTACCTGCTAGGGTGGTGTCAGAGAAGACCCAGTGGTAACTGATAATCAGGTCATCCTCTACTACAGTGTCAGCGTAGGCCATAAGGGAAGCAGTAATGAGGCAATATTACCCTGTCAGGTATCAGTGAAGGCTGTTGTGGAGCTACATCCCCACCAAGTAATATCAATGAACCCAGTCCTTAAGGTGTCAATAGTTCCAAATGTGGAATCCAGACCAGAGTTCTACCCTGATTTGGCATTTATGAGAACACTCCTCCCTGCCCCACCTTTTCTTTCTTCTTCTTTTTTTTTTTATTTTGGTCATAAAGACTTTATGACCCTTGTCATAACATCCCATTGTATGTATACACCTCAAATTGATTAGCCACAAGTCTGTTGATGGACATTTGGGCTGTTTCCATCTCTTGGCCATTGTGAAAAATGCTGCTATAGACATCAATGTGCAAATTCCATTTGTGTCCTTGCCTCCAGTTCCTCCAAATATATACCTAATAATGGGATTGCTGGATCATATGGCAAGTCTATACTTAGCTTCCTGAGGAACCGCCAAACTGCCTTTGGCAGTGGATGGACCATTCTGGATTCCCACCAACAGTGGATAATTATGCTTCTTTCTCTACATCCTCTCCAGCACTTGCACTTTCCTGTATTTTTGATAATGGCCATTCTAGTAGGTGTGAGATATCTCATTATGGGTTTTTTTTTTTGGGAGGGTGCATGGTCCGGGAATTGAACCTGGGATTCCAGCACAACAGAAGACGAGCATTCTACCGCTGAACCACTTGTCTCATTATGGTTTTAATATGCATTTCCCTAACAGCCAGTGAAATTGAGTAACTTCATGTTTTTCAAAACCATTTGAATTTTCCCTTCTGAAAAGCAACAGGCCATGTCTTTTGCCCATTTTTAAACTAGGTTCTCTTTTTGTTTAGTTATAGAATCTTTTTATGTATTACATATAGTAAAACTTTATCTGTTATGTTTTTTCCAAATATTATCTCCCATGGTGTAGGCTGCATTTTTACTTTCCTGAAAAAATCCCTTGATGCACAAAAGTGCTTAATTTTGAGGAGAAGCCATTTATCTATTTCTTTATTCAATGCTCACACTTTGGATGTAAGGTCAAAGAAATCACCTCCTGTCACAAACTCTATAAGATATTTCCTATTTTCCTGTAAAAGTTTTATGGTCTTAGCTCTAATGTTTAGGTCTTTGATCCATTTTGAGTTAATTTTTATATAAGGTGTAAGATAGAGGTCCTCTTTCATTCTTTTTGATATGAATATTCAATTGTCCAAACACCATTTGTTGGAAAGGCTGCTCTGCCCCAGTTGAGTTGGCTTGACCATCTTATCAAAGATCTAAGATCTATCTTTAGGTACTGTTTTGACCACTCTAGCTTTGTAATATGCTTTAATGTCAGGTAGTGTGAGACCTCCCGCTTCCATCCTCTTTATCAACATATTTTTAGCTATTCATGCCCCACCTTTTCTTGATAGAACAGTGTCATAAGAAGCCAGCAAAAACAGAATTTAAATAAGATCCAGAGTCTCCTAACATAATATCCAAATGCCCATGTTTCAATTAAAAAAAAAATCACTCATCATAATGAAACCCAGGAAGATCTCAACTGAATGAAAAAAGGTTATCAATAGATTCAAACACTGAGATTACAGGGGTGGTAAAGTTACTCAACAGAGATTGCAAAGTAACCATTGTAAAAATTCCCCAAAGAATAATTAAGAACACACTAGATGATGGTGAAGTAATACACAGAAGGCAGGGTTTAACAAATGAGTATGACTGCTGAATCATTATATTGATATTTCTTTTAGTCTCCAGTATCTTAGAGTAGCTAGAAGTAAAAACCTAAAATTGTGGGATTGTAACCCATACCGAACTGTGAAATGTGTTTTACAATTAACTGTTGTGATATGTGCTTTGAAATGTATTGCTTTTTTTGTATTTTCATGAAAAAAGAAAAAAAAAGTCAATTGTGATGATAAATGCACAGTTATATGATGGTATTGTGAACCATCGATTGTCCACTTTGGATGATTACATGGTATGTGAATATATAGTGTATATCAACAAAAAAATTTTTAAAAGAATACACTAGAAACAAATGAAAAGATAGAAAGTCTCAGGAAAGAAAGAGAAGATGTAAAGAATAATCAAATGAAAATTCTAGAGCTACAAAATACAATAACCAAAATAATAACTCAATGGATGGGCTCAACATCAGAAAGAAGACAGAGGAAAGAATTGGTGACTTGGGAGATGGGAAAATAAGGAATGACCTGATTTAAACGATATAGAGAAAAAGTCTGGAATTAAAAAGATAACAAAAGAGAATATAACCACAGAGGCTTAAGTGACTATGGCAAATGACCTAATATTTATGTCATTGGGGTACTGGAAGGAGAGGAGAAGGAAGATCGGGTGGGAAAAATACTCAAAGAAATAGTAATTGAAAACTTTCTCAAATGTGGCAAAAGATTCAAAATATGAGAAGATGTAGACTCAGGAAGCTGAGCAAATTTCAAACAGAAACCCAAATATATTCACACCAAGACACACTGCTGTCAATCTTCTGAAAACTAAAGACAAAGAACAAATTATTGAAAGAAGCAAGAGAGAAATGACATCTTAGCTATGAGGAAAATAAAAACAATTAAAATGGCAGGGTACTTCTCATCAGAAACCACAGTGGCCAGAAGGAGGTAGTGTGACATATTTCAAGTGCTTAAAGAAACAGAACTGTCAACTCTGAATCCTATATCCATTGAAAATATCCTTTATGAAAAAAGTAGAAATCAAGACATCCTCAGATGAAGAAAAACTAGGAGACCTACACTAAAACAAAGGCTAAAGGAACAAACAGAAAGAAAACAAGAAAAAATAGAAACTTGGAACATCAGGAAGAAAGAAGACAGTAAGAAAAATATGGGTAAATTTAACAGCTTTTCCTTCTTCTCTAAAGTTTTCTACATTATGTTTGAAAGAAAATTATAATAGTATCTGGTGTGGTTCTAAATGGATATAGAAGAAGTATTTAAGGCAATCCTATTATAAATGGGAGATGGTAAAGGCACATAAACAGGTGTAATGACACCAGTGTCATATAACCTATATCATAGGTTATAATTATATATAATGTAATAACTGGAGCAACCACTAAAAAAGATATATGAAGTAATACACCCAAAACACTCTAAATAAATAAAAATTAAAAATTAAAAAATGTTTCAGTAACCCATGGTAAAGCCAGAAATATGCTTTTAAAAAATGAAAAAGACAGAACAAACAAAAAGCAACAAAAAAATTAAACAGATTTAAGCCCTAACATATTACTAATTATATTAAATGTGAATGTTCTAAATACACCAATTAAAAGACAGAGGTTTGCAAAGAGGATTAAAAAACATGACTCAACAACATGCTCTCTACAAGAAACTCATTTCATATATAATTATACAGGCAAGTTGGAAGTAAAGGATGGAAAAAGATATATAATGCAAACATTAATCAGGTGAGGTAAACTTCAGTATAAATAAAATTAAAGAAAGAAAAAGATCAATCCAACAAGTAGATATAGCTAGCTTAAATGTGTATGCATCAAACAACAGAACTGCAAAATATGAGGCACAAAATCTTAAAGGAGAAATAGACAAATCTACAATTAAAGTTAAAGACTTCAATATCCCTTTCTCAATAATTGATAGAACTAGAGAGAAAATCAGCAAAGTATGTAGAAGAAATCAACAACAGCATCAATCAACAGGATCTAATTGACATTTATAGAAGATTTCACCCAGCAAAAGAAGAATGCACATTCCTTTTAAGCACCCACAAAACATATACCAATATAGGGACTTCTGGGTCAAGATGGCGGCTTAGCAATGTGCGCGTTTTAGTTTGTCCTCCAGAACAACTACTAAATAACCAGAAACAGTACAGAAAAGCTCCTGGGGCCACGTCAGTGACCGGACACACAGCGTACCCCAGTCTGGACCAGCTGGACAGGGTGCGAACGTCCCCAGAACTGTGGGTTCCCCCAGCTGGGGCAGCCAGCGCCCCTCCCCCATAGGCTGCTTTCCAGAGGGGAAAGGAAAGGGACTTTACCAGCAGCAGGGGATGAGCCCAACCAAACACCAATTGTGGCATTAATCAACAAATTCTGACTACTAAAAATAGGCCCCCAGCTCAGGTGAACCTGGTCAAAGAGGAGGTTGCTCATTTTTGCCCCAGTGCCAAGGGGGCAGGGCTGACAGAAAAAGAAAAAGAAAAAAAAAAAAAAAAGGAAACAGAGCTTTTTGTGGCTGTGTTTCTACAAAGGCCTGACTGCATTTGGATACAGCAGCAGGGCTTCTCGGGCTGCAACTGCCCCAGGCATAGGAAGAAACAAGCCCGTTTGAGGGCCTGTCTGGAGCCTGTGCTTTCCCAGGGGAGGGGTGAAGCCCAACTCAGGTGGAATCCCTCCCTCAAGGAATTCAAACACCAGGGCATGGTAATTTGAAGCCATTAAAACCAGCCTACAACCTCTCCTCTGTCTCCACCACACCCCCAGCAGGGAGAGCCTTCCAAACTTAAAGGAGCCACAACATCTTTTGCTGGTGGGACCCACAGGCAGACAAGCACCACATACTGGGCAGGATAAGAAAAACAGTGCCCAGAGACTTCACAGGAAAGTTTGTCAACATGCTGGGTCTCACGCTCAGAGAAAACCAACACAGGTGACTCTTTCCTCCTGATAGGAGGCCAGTTTGGTCTGGGAAAATCTGGCTGGGGTCTATAATACCTACACAGACCCTCCTCAGGGTGGGAGGAAAAATGCATCATACAAGCAGCACAAGAAACAGGAAAACAAGAACTGAAAAATTCTCCTCTGTTAAACAAAACCTAAGCTAGAGGTCCAGAAAAAGCTGAACTGAATGTCAAAGAACAGAGAGACAACAAATTCATCCAACAAGAAAACCCTAGGTAAAAGAAGTGAAAGCAATCTCCAGAATAAACTAGTTAAGGTAATTAAAAGACTAGACGCCAGCAAAAAAAATAAATCACACTAGGAAAATTGAAGATATGGCCCAGTCAAAGGAACAAACTGACAATTCAAATGAGATACAGGAGCTGAAACAATTAATTCAGAATATACGAACAGACATGGAAAACCTCATCAAAAACCAAATCAGTGAATTAAGGGAGGATATAAAGAAGGCCAGGAATGAACAAAAAGAAGAAATCAAAAGTCTGAAAAAACAAATCACAGAACTTAGGGAAATGAAAGGCATGGTAGAAGAAATGAAAAAAACAAAGGAAACCTACAATGGTAGATTTAGAGAGGTAGAACATAGGATTAGTGAACTGGAGGACAGAATATCTGAAATCTGACAAGAAAAAGAAAATATAGGGAAAAAAATGGAAAAATATGAGCAGGGACTCAGGGAATTGAAGGGACAATATGAAGCACACGAATATACGTGTTGTGGGTGTCCCAGAAGGAGAACAGAAGGGAAAAGGAGGAGAAAAACTAATGGCGGAAATTATCACTGAAAATTTCCCAACTCTTATGAAAGACTTAAAATTAGAGATCCAAGAGGTGCAGCATACCCCAAAGAGAATAGATCCAAATAGACGTACTCCAAGACATTTACTAATCAGAATGTCAGAGGTCAAAGAGAAAGAGAGGATCTCGAAAGCAGCAAGAGAAAAGCAATCCATCACATACAAGGGAAGCCCAATAAGACTATGCATAGATTTCTCAACAGAAACCATGGAGGCAAGAAGACAGTGGGATGATATATTTAAATTATTAAAGGAGAAAAACTGCCAACCAAGAATTCTATATCCAGCAAAATTGTCCTTCAAAAATGAGGGAGAAATTAAAACATTTTTCAGACAAAAAATCACTGTGAGAATTTGTGACCAAGAAACCAGCTCTGCAAGAAATACTAAAGGGAGCACTAGAGACCGATATGAAGGCAGAAGAGAGAGGTGTGGAGAAGAGTGTAGAAAGGAAGATCATGAGTAAAGGTAAAAAGAAGGAAAATTAGAAGGACATTTAAAAGCCAAAAGGCAAAATGGTAGAGGAGGGTACTGCCTGGGCAGTAATAACACTGATGTTGATGGATTAAGCTTCCCAGTCGGGGGACATGGACTGGCAGAATGGATTAGGGAACAGGACCCATCTATATGTTGTCTCTACTCAAAGGCCATGAGGGCAAGGACACAAACAGACATTTGCACACCAACGTTTATAGCAGCATTATTTATAATTACCAAGAGATGGAAACAGTCAAAATGTCCATCAACAGATGGGTGGCTAAACAAACTGTGGTATATACATACAATGGGATATTATGCAGCTGTAAGACAGAATAAAGTTATGAAGTATGTAACAACATAGATGGACCTTAAGGACATTATGCTGAGTGAGATTAGCCAGAAACAAAAGGACAAATATTGTATGGTCTCACTGATATGAACTGACATTAGTGAATAAACTTGGAGAATTTCATTGGTAACAGAGAGCATCAGGAGAGAGAAACAGTGTAAGATATTTGGTAATTGGAGCTGAAGGGATACAGACTGTGCAACAGGACTGAATATAAAAACTCAGAAATGGACAGCACAAAACTACCTAACTGTAATACAATTATGTTAAAACACTGAATGAAGCTGAATGTGAGAATGATAGAGGGAGGAGGGCAGGGGGTACAAATGAAATCAGAAAGAAAGATAGACGATAAAGATTGAGATGGTATAATCTAGGATTGCCTAGAGTGTATAATGACAGTGACTAAATGTACAAATTTAAAAAATGTTTTTGCATGAGGAAGAACAAAGGAATGTCATTACTGCAGGGTGCTGAAAATAGATGGTAATTAATATTTTAAAATTTCAACTTATGTGTGAGACTAAAGCAAAAAATGTTTATTTGGTACAAAATTTATATTTTGACTAGTGCATTTCCTAATATAACTTATGTAGATAGCTTGGTTGAACAACATAAGTACATGGAACCTTGGGTAGGACATGAGATTTTGTTGGTTTGTCCAGAGTGATGCCCTGATGAATCCCAGAGTGATTTGATCAATGAGCGGGAAAGTATTTGCAAAGTCCCCTTTGCGGAATGGTGAGAACAGGGGAAAATTCAATCTCCCCAAGTTGACTTCTTGATATTCTCACAAGCAGTGTGGACAACCAAAGCTATAGGCTGAGGCCCCAGTCTTGGAGTTTGTTCATATGAAACTTAACCCCACAAAGGATAGGTCTAGCCTACTTAAAATTAGGCCTAAGAGTCACCCCCAAGAGAACCTCTTCTGTTGCTCAGATGTGGCCTCTCTCTCCAGCCAACACAACAAGCAAACACACCACCCTCCCCCTGTCTATGTGGGACATGACTCTCAGGGGGAGTGGACCTTCCTGGCAATGTGGGACAGAATTCCTAGAACGAGCTGAGACTCAGCATCAAGGGATTGAGAAAAACCCTAGAATGGGCGGAGACCCAGCATCAGGAGATTGAGAAAACCCTCTCGACCAAAAGGGGGAAGAGTGAAATGAGACAAAGTGTCAATGGCTGAGAGATTCCAAACAGAGTTGAGAAGTTATCCTGGAGGTTATTCTTATGCATTAAGTAGATATCACCTTGTTACCCAAGAGGAAATGGAGAGGCTGGAGGGAACTGCCTGAAAATGTAGAGCTGTGTTCCATTAGCCATGTTCTTGATGATGATTGTATAATGATACAGCTTTCACAATGTGACTGTGTGATTGTGAAAACCTTGTGTCTGATGCTCCTTTTATCTACCTTGTCAACAGATGAGTAGATCATATGGAATAAAACTAAATAATAGGGGGAACAAATGTTAAAATAAATTTAGTTTCAAAAGCTAGTGATCAATGAAAGGGAAGAATAAGGGGTATGGATGGTATGTATAATTTTTTTTCTGTTTTTGTTTTTTTTTTCTGTTGTCTTTTTATTTCTTTTTCTAAATTGATGCAAATGTTCTAAGAAATGATCATGATGATGAATCTGCAACTATGTAATGATATTGTGAATTACTGATTATACATGTAGAATGGAATGCTCACATATTAAGAATGTTCGTGTTTCTTTCCTGTAATTTTTTTAATTAATAAAAAAACTAAAAAAATATATACCAAAATAGACCGTATCCTGGGCCATTAAACAAACCTTAGCAAATTCAACAAAATTGAAATCATACAAATTGTGTTCTCTGATCACAACAGAATCAAAATGAAAGAAAATTAACAGAATGGTAACAGAAGATTTTCCAAACACTTGGAAACTAAACAACAGACTTTATAATAATCCATGTGTTAAAGGGGAAGTCACAAAATAAATTTAAACAAATACATAGAATGGATGGAAATGAAAGTACAACATATCAAAATTTGTGAGATACAACTTCAAAAAGTGTGAAGAGGGAAATGCATGGTACTAAATGCTTATATTAAAAAAGAAAAAACATCTCAAGTCAATAATCTAAGCTCCTACCTCAAGAACATAGAAAAAGAAGAGCAAAAATAAAACAAAAGCATGCAGAAAGAAGGAAATTATAAATAAAGATAAGCACAGAAATAAACAGAATTGAAAGCAAAAAAAGCAACAGAGAACATCAATGAAATAAAGAGTTGGTTTTGTGAAAACCAATAGCCAACAAAATTGGCAATCCTCTAGAAAGACTGGAAAAGAAAAAAAAAAAAGGGAAGACACTAATTTCCATATTAAAAAAGAAAAATGAGGTATTACTACAAATCCTTTAGACATCAAAAAGACCACATGGGAATACTACAACCAACACTACACACATAAATTTGACAACTTAGATGAAATTTCCCAATTTTTTTAAAAACACAAACTATCACAATTTACCTAATAAGAGATGGATTATTTGAATAGCTCTGTAACTATTTATGGAATAGAATTTTTAATTAAAACACTCTCCAAAAAAGAAATCTCCAGGAGCCAATGATTTTACTAATGAATTCTACTGTTCTAGTTTGCTAGCTGCCGGAATGCAACACACCAGAGACGGACTGGCTTTTAATAAAAGGGGATTTATTTTGTTAGTTCTTCAGAGGAAAGGCAGCTAACTTTCCACTGATGTTCTTTCTTCCGTGGAAGGCACAGGATGGTCTCTGCTGGTCTTCTCTCCAGGCCCCTGGGTTCCAACAACTTTCCCCGGGGTGACTTCTTTCTGCATCTCCAAAGGCCTGGGCTGAGCTGCTAGTGCTGAGATGAGGAATGCCGAGCTGCTTAGCTGTGCCACGTTGTGTTCTCTCATTTAAGCACCAGCCAATTAAGTTAAACGTCACTCATTGCAGCAGGCACGCCTCCTAGCTGACTGCAGATGTAATTAGCAACAGATGAGGTTCATGTACCATTGGCTTATGTCCGCAGCAACAAGACTAGGTATGCTCACCAAGTTGACAACTGAAACTAACTAACACATCTACCATATATTTTTGAAAGAATTAACATAAATTCTACACAATCTCTTTTAGAAAACAGAAGAGGAGGGAACACTTCCTGATTCATTTTATGTAGTTAGTGCTGCCCTGATAACAAAACTCAACAAAGACAATTCATGAATAGAAAATTATAGAACATTATCCTTTATGAATATAGATGAACAAATCCTTAACAAGATATTAACAAATACATTTCAGCAATATATAAATCAAGTGTTGTTTATTCTAGGGTGTGCCATATTCTTTAATCTGCATTCAATATTGTTGGGTGAGATCTTTTTTATTGTTTCCATGGAGATGTGACCTACCAACTATGGGTAGTAACTTTGATTAGAGGGTTTCCATGCAGATGTGTCTCCACCCATTCAAGGGCTCTTATTGGAGGCCTTTAAGAGGGAACCATTTTGGAAAAGCTTAGAACCAACAGAGCCAAAGACCTTAGGGGATGCAAAAAGAAAACACTCCCAGGGAAGCCACTGAAGAAGTCTGGAAAGAAAGCTAGCAGACATCATTGTGTGCCTTCCCAGCTGAGAGAGAAATCCTGAATGTCATTGGCCTTCTTGAGCCAATGTATCTTTTCCTGGATTCCTTAGTTTGGACATTTTTATAGCCTTGCCTTACTTTTCATGGCCTTAGAACTGTATACCTGCAACTTATTAAATTCCCCTTTTTAAAAGCCATTCCATTTCTGGTATACTGTGTTCTAGCAGTTTACAAACTAAAACAGATTTTGGTACCAGAGAAATGGGGTGCTACAGTTTGCAAATATCAAATATGTTGGAACAGCTTTTTAAATGGATAAGGGGAAGATTTTGGAAGAGTTGTGAAGAGTGTGACAGAGAAGGTCTAGAATGCTTTGAAGTGACTATTGGTAGAAATGTAGATTCTAAAGATTCCTCTGGTAAGGCCTTCGACAGAAATGATGCATGTGTTATTGCAAACTGGAAGGAAGGTGATCCTTGTTTTAAAGTGGAAAATAATCTGGCAAAATTGACTGCTGTTTTAGATGGAGGGCAGATTTTAAAAGCCATGAATTTGGATATTTAACAGAAGAGATTTCAAAATTAAATGTGGGAAATGCAGCCTGTTTTCTCCTTGCAGCTTAAGGTAAAATGTGACAAGAAAGAAATAGGCTGAGAACTGAATACAAAGAAATCAGAAATTGATGTCTGGAAAGTTCTTGGCTTCCAGAAAGGGAGATCCCAAAGATTAGTGCCTTACATGAGGATTTAACCAAATATGGAACCAGTCAGCCACTTCAGAAAAAGCCAGGATTGGACATGGAGTTATCCAGAAAGGATTTGTGGAAAGTCCTATTGTCTGATAGGTATAATCCCAGTGTACTACATAGAAAACCAACAAAAATGTTGTGGGATCTGTACAAATGGAACTGCCAGTCTGGAGAAAAAGGGATATAGAAAAGGGAAAGATTGAAGGAAAAGTGACTTCGAAGGCAGAACCATGGAAGCTAAGATCTGAAGCCAAGAAACCTCAAGCCAGGAGAGTGGACCCACCCATACACTTGGAGAAGGTGAGTTTGCCCTGAAGGCAGAAGGCAGAAGTTCCACTGCCCCAGTGCTCAGAGAGGGCGGAGCATGTTTCTTGAGGGCTGGGGTGGAACACATTTCTTGAGGGCTGGGTAGAGCCTGGCTGCCACCCATTGTTCTGGATGGGGTGAGCCTGTGCCCTGGATATGACAAAGGTCATGGGTGATCCCCTGATGCTTGGAGAGTGTGGAGCTGAGAAAAAGGTGGTCCCTTGGAAAGAGCCAGGCCACTGTATAGGCCCTTGTAAAGTGTGGGACTGCCAAGGAATGTGCTCCACCTTCTCTAAGGCCTGAGGTGGCACTACTCTTTCACTGCAATGAGGTGGAAGGCCCATCCTTTGCCTTTGGGGCAAACTCACCCTCTCCATGTGCTCAGGTGGGTCTGCTGTCCTGGCCCAAGGTGTCTTGACTCTAGACTGTAGCTTCCATAGTTCTGCCTCTGAAGTTATTTTTCTTCTAATGTGTCCCTTTTCTGCCCCTCTTTGTTCAGACTGGCATTGGTTTTGTTTGTATAGATCCTTCAACAGTCTTCTTGGCTTTCTATGTAGTAAGCTCAGATCATGCCCATCAGGCATAAGGAGTTTCCATGAGTCCTTCCTGGGTGACTCCATCTCCAATCCCGGCTTTTTCTGAAATAGCAGACTGGTTTAACATTTGGTTAAATCCTCACATGGGGGAACTATTCTCTGGGTCTCCATTCCTGGAAACTCAGAATTTTCCAGAACATCAATTTTTGGTTTCTTTATACTCAAGAGTTCAGTTCTCAGCAGCTTATCTCTTGCCTGTCATTTCACTATAAGCTGTGAGGAGAAACCAGGCTGCACTTTTCACATTTAATTTAGAAATCTCATCTTCTAAATATCCAAGTTCATGGCTTTTAAAATTTGCCTTCCAGTCAAAGCAACTAGTCAATTTTTCCAGATTATCTGCCCTTCTAAAACAAGGATTGCCTTCTTTCCAGTTTGCAATAACACATGCCTCATTTCTGTCTAGAGTCTTGTCAGAGGTATCTTTAGAGTCCACATTTCTACCAACAGTCTCTTCAAAGCATTCTAGGCCTTCTCTATCAAGCTCCTCACAACTCCTCAAAAATCTTCTCCTTATCCATTTAAAAAGGCATTCCAACATGATTGGTATTTGCAAACTGCAGCAACACCTCCTTCTCTGGTACCAAATCTGTTCTAGTTTGCTAGCTGCTGGAAGGTGATATATCAGAAATGGAACAGCTTCTAAAAAGGGGAATTTAATAAGCTGCAAGTGTACCATTCTAAGGCTGTGAAAATGTCCCAATCAAAGCAAAGACATAGAAATGTCCAATCTAAGGCATCCAGGGAAAAATACCTTGGTTTAAGAAGGCCGTTGAAGTTCAGAGTTTCTCTCTCAACTGGAAAGGCACATGGTGAACACAGTGATGTCTGCTAGCTTTCTCTCCAGGCTTCTTCTTTCATGAAGCTCTGCCAGGGGTGTTTTCCTTTTTCATCTCCAAAGGTCTCTGGTTGTGTGGGCTCTTGGCCTCATGGCGCTCATCATTCTCAAGCCTTCTCCAAAATGCTTCCTCTTTTAAAGGATTCCAGTAAACTAATCAAGACCCACCTAGAATGAGTGGGGCCACATCTCTTTGGGGATAATCTAATCAAGTTTCCAGCACGTGGTGCTGAATAAGGTTTAAAGAAAGGTTGCTCTCACAAAATTGGATTAGGATTAAAGCATGGCTTTTCTAGGGTACATAAATCTTTTCAAACCAGCACACCCCTGAAGATTTCCATTTAAGCAAAAGAAGTCGAGTTGTCTTGATTAGTGTTTTGGTTATCTACTATTTCAACACATTAACTTTACTTGAATGTCTTCCAAGTTTATGTGCAACTAATGGCTTCATCTACTTGTTGAGAGGTTTGTAAAATTAAGAGTTTATCTGAAACCTAGCTACTGTTTAATGAAATTTCTACATATCTCTGGTGTTCCAATACTAATTCCACTGTATTTCAATGTTAGCCTTATTAAACAAATTTTAAGGCTAAAATTTTCCAAATGGAAATAGTTTATTTCAACTTTTCAATGTAGAGACAACTGGACTAGTGTTAATAAAAGATTTCAAGTGTTCTTTGTGATTGGTTACCCCTTTACAGAATTTTAGCAATTTAATAAGGAGAAGCCAGTTAAATTTGAAGATGCATGTGAAAGTCATTTCCAAGTTTATGCACTCTGAGGCTGAGAATTGAGACAATATTTAATTGGGTAAATGCCTTGTCTCTATGAGAGTATGGTTATTGTTCTATATATCAAGAAAGCTTATGCGGTCTGATAACATTTTTTTATTTTTTATAACATTTAAATAACATATCATTTGAATATTTATTTAAGTTTGTTTTGCCAAAGAAATTTTCTAAATTATGCACTAACTTTTTAATTTGCCCACTTTTCAACTTTATATCATTAAATAAATAAATGCAGACAACAGTAGCAAATTACAGCAGTATAAAACTCCTTTTTAACACCACATTCTACAAAGTTGAATGGAGAATAAAATAGAATGGGATATACTAGATAAGGCTTAGTAAATAGCAAGTATATTTTATACAGTCAAACATGCTTAGAAAATTAAGGAGTGCTTCCCAAGTAGGAGTATTATTGTATGGAAATGTTCAGAATATTAAAAAACAAAACAACAGAAAACACCACCATCACAACAACAAAAATAAAAGCATTTTTGCCTAAAGCACACTTTAGCCGATTTTTTAAAAGCCTTTTTTGGTGACTACTACAGGAATGAGGTTTCTATTTCTCCTCTTGTTGTAGAATTTGTTAAGTGGAGGAGAGTGGTAGATCTGTTTGTTTCTTGTTGGCTCCCCATGACATTCACTGGTGTCAAGAGAAGACTGATATCTAGAAGACTCCCACAGGACAAGCTGATGCAATTAGAGAAGTTTAAGTTATAATTGGTATCATTACTTCAAAACATAAATAACATCCAGAACACTCTTTGCACTGTTTCATCTGTTTAGCAAGGGCACCTTTAACTTCATGGCAGACAATGCTGGTTCTAACAACTCTTCATCAATAGTTTTATTTGAAATGGCAATGTGAAGAATGTAAGGATGCCTAGAAGTGGGGACAGTTCTGAGTAATCTTTCTCTTGATCCCTCTATTTTCATCAAAATTTACCAGTCAAATACTTGGGTATCCAGAATCTTTTAGCTTTTTTTGTGAGTTGTGGCCTGTTGGGGAAGAGAAGTTTCCCACCTCAGAGTGGCTGTGGTAGAGAAAGTTGAATGGGATTGAGGAATTTAGGTATTTCTTAGAACAGCGTAGAACCTCTGCTCTTTTCAGCACAGGATACCTTCAATTCTCACTTTTTCTGGGGTTTAGTGCTGCTAATTGTCTTCTGGGTCATTTCCCCTCTACAAGAATCTAGTTTTAACTTTCTCCTCTCTGCTAAGTCAGCTGCTCCTTATTGTTCTGTTTTCAAGCTTCCAACATTTTGTTGACATCTTTTTTCTGTTAATAGTTCTCTTCCTGATTCATGTTTGTAATGATTTTAACTTTTATTTTTTAATCCTTTCCTATAATTTTAGTGAAGTTTTGGAGGGAGCAGAAAGAAATATGTGTGTTTAATCCCCCATTTTTAATCAGAAATCTCTAAAGCATTTTTTATTCCAGGTTATGTGCTAGGTACCGTACTTCTCTTTGTCCCTCAGAATAATTTGAGGAGATATGGCCACACTAGATAATGTTTGGTATTGAAGTAGAATGCAGTTGCTTGGGTGTGTCCAGCATAAATTCATATAGTCCACCAAAAGACTATATGAATGATGATCTGAGGACCCTCTTGGGAGAGATGTCATTCAATGGGCAGAGAAAGCTCAGCAGACAAACTTGGTCCAGGCAGAAAGACTTAGATTTTGGAAGAGAGGGGGCTTCTAAATACAGCAGGAGTCTATCTTCCGAATTTGTTTCCTGGCCCAGACTTCCACAGATTCTTGTAGGCTTCTTACTGGGGTAAGTACATTAAAAGCAAAAATTGAAAAGGCTAAAAACTCTGTGAGATATTAAGGCTCCAGAATCACTCCTCTGGAACCCTAACTAGACTAGTTTAGTAAGGAAATCAAAATATATTTCCCACTTGGCCATTAGACTGATAATACAAATCTGGTAGTCTAGAATTGTAGACTATAACTTTGTGGGCACATTCAGGTATGCCTTCCTCCCTGTTGTGTCCCTAGAATCAATAAATATCGGTTGAATGACTTCATGATGGCTATAATTGTTACCCCAAAGGTTCCTGCCATCATAAAAAGCACCCACTGTATGTGGCAGAGGCAGGCAAAGCACCTAGAAGTGCTGACCAGGAAGAGATTCACCTGGGGTGCTGAAGACAGGAGGGAAGTGCTTTCACACAGCTTCACAAAAAGCTTTTGCAGGAGCTTCATGGAAGAGAGCCAGGGCCAAGGGGAAAGAAACTGGAAAACATCAATGATAGTGAACAGACATTTTTTGTGAGCACATGTGAAACTTCTCTTAGGATCTCCTAGAAATACTCAAGGAATATTTGTTATGAAGTGTCAGCCTCTGCAAAATCAGGAGGGTGTAAGAGCCATTGAAATATGGGTTACCACAGACGGTATTATTAGGGAAGTCATGGATGGCACATTGATCTAAATTATGATCATGATTCAGGTTGTGATGGCCTGCCTCAAAGATGGTCCTGAAAGTCTCTACCTCCTCAAGCTCATGTTTAACCCTCTCCCACTCTGAACACGGCTGACTTGTATAACCATTAGGATATTGTGGAAGGATGATCTGTATCTTCTTAGGCTAAGTTATAAAGACAGCTTTTTTTTTTTTTTTTTTGGCTTTGCTCCCTCTTATGGATTACTTGCTCAAAAGGAAGCCAGCTGCCATATTATGAGGACACTCAAGCAACCCTCAGGAGAAGTCCAATTGCAACGAACTGAGACCTGCCAATAATCAGAGAGGAAATGAGGCCTCTTGCTAATACAACCATCAAGCCTGCACATAACTGTAGCCCAGCTGACAACTTGACTACATTTTCACGAGGGACACTGAACCAGAATGGCCCAACTAAGCCACTCCCAAATTTCTGACCCACAGCAACTATGAGATAATAAATGTTTATTGTTTTAAGCAGCTAAGTTTTAGGACAATTTTTAATGCAGCAATAGATAAATAATATGCAGGCAAATATGTATGAATAAGCCCTGTTGGATTCTACAAATATATAGACTGTAAAGATGATTAGATCCCATGTAGCTTTGGTAAATTTAGCATATAATGCAAGATTCATTCTGATATAGGCTAAAAATGGCAGTAATAAGAACCCATAACATACATACTTTGAAATTATTGTGCACTTAATATATATAATAGAATTTCTTAACTCTGCTTTTGGAACATTACAAGGTATCTCAAACACTGAATTTTAATTTGCTTAAATGTATTAAATAAATGACTACCTTTTGTTTTTGGATGATATGATTGCAAAGAAAACCTTGAGTGTAGCAAATAACCCTTCACAACTTGAAGCAATACTAACATTCTTTTCTAGATGCTCTATGTACAGGGCACTAAGATGTCCCTATTCGGATGATTATGGGGGAGCATATGGATCTGTTAAATACATTCCTACCGATCTATACAAAATTTTTACATATTTATGGTATTTTACAGTTTGCAAAGCACTATCACTCATTTGATTTTTATAAAGGAAATATCTCCTTCATTTTAAATAGCAGAAAACAGTTTTCATCAACAGCCTCAGATTCTCCTCCCGGTGGGACTTAGATTCTAATCAATCATTATTCATGGGATTTATTAGTCTAATCACAACTTTTAGAGACTGCATTACCCTCTAAGTCTCACTTATGGTCAATCAGACTTCACTTCACGATACTGACTTGCTCCCTACTTCTGAAGCTTAGCTGATTCTCTGCCTTGCACTACAGCCTCTCTAATTTCCCCTTTCCCTAACTTCATATATACTTCCTCTTTCTCCAAATTCTTTAACTTTTCTCTGTCCAGTAGATACCCGCTTTGTTAGCACTGAACATAGAGGTTCTCTTAATGCATTCATTCATACTCTTATCAGCTCTCTATTGAGCACCCATCCTATTCAAGCTATCCTGTGAAGTACTGACTGGTAAGACATAGCACAAGATAAGATTCTTATCCTCCAGAAGTTAAAGTCCTGTGGGGAGAGAAGATGTGTGTAATAAAAACATCTTAAGGTTGGATATGATAAAAATTACAGGGATGGTCCAGGCAATAATGGTAAAGGAAGCTTTGTGCATTTCTAAATGAGAAGAATAGGAAATTTATCAAGGACACAGCGGTGCTTGAACTAGGCTTTAAGGAATGAAGAGGATTTTGATAGGTGCAAGTAGTGGGAGTGAAGGAAACCCAGAAGTCTTGAAATGAATGAGAATGGCAAGGGAATAAAGTAATTATAAGGCGAAAGCTTGGAAAAGTTGTTGCATGACTGTGTACATGTACATAAGCATATGGCCCTCCCAGACCCACACACATGCACTTGTTCACTCCCCTCCACCCTGATCTCCAACTCTGGGCAAGTGCTGACCTGTGCATCTGGGCCATACCCACCCCCAACCCATGTAGACGCAACCCCTGCCCTCTGCTGCTAAGCTTTATGCACATGCACAAAAGGGCCCTGCCCCCTAGATCCACACACACCAGGGTCTCACCCCCCAGACCCAGACATGCAAACAGCCACATCCTCCACACTTGCACATTGACATCCTGCTTCCCTGGACCCTTCTCCCCGCACAAAGACACATTGAAGCCCTGCTCTCCTTGTGCTCCAACTTCTGTGCCATCTACCTTTCACCTGGATACCTACAACCCCCATGCTCCACGCACCCACCCACATTCTGCCTATGCACCAGCCCCAATACATCTGCACAGCTCCCATCTACCTCCCACTGTAACCTACCTCTGGGTCCCTGTGGTAGTTAAGATTCAGGTGTCAACTTGGCTAGGTGAAGGTGCTTAGTTCTACTGCTGTGGACATCAGCCAAGGGCATGTGAACCTCATCTGTTATTGATTACATCTGCAGTCAGCTAGAAGGTGTGCCTGCTGCAATGTATGATGCTTGATTTAAGTGGCTGGTGCTTAAATGAGAGACTCAAAATAGCACAGCCCAAGAAGCTCAGCATACCTCATCTCAGCACTCGCAGCTCAGCCCAGGCCTTTGGAGATGCAGAAAGGAATCACCCAGGGGAAAGGTGTTGGAACCCAGAGGCCTGGAGAGAAGGCCAGCAGAGATCGCCCTGTCCCTTCCCACATTAAAAAAAAGAACCTCAGCTGAAAGTTAGCTGCATTTCCTCTGAAGAACTATATGTCAACTAAATAAATCCCCTTTTATTGAAAGCCAATCCATCTTAGGTGTGTTGCATTCCAGCAGCTAGCAAATTAGAACAGTCCCCCACATGGCACCCTGCTTCTGTGTTCCAGTGCTTGCCTGGGCTGTACCCCACTCCCATGACCCCTGCACTATATCTCCAAAATCCTGAACCCCACATCCCATGCTCATAGGCACCAGTGTAGCATCCCTAATCTGTGGCATATACATGCGCAGCAACCACGTCACTACACTTTTGTGCCCCACATCTTGCTCCACATTCATCCCACAAATACAAAACTTTGGACTACTGAAGGAAATCAACTTCAAAAGTAACCCTGTCAAGATATTTACATGACCTGAAGACAACAGAGGATCACTAAGCATATCAAGATTCAGACAGATAGAGCCCAGGCTAATGAGGAGACACAGACTTTGGAATAACTAATCAAAGAGGTTCATATAACTATACTAAATAAAATCAATGGGGTGGTTAATGACATAAAAGAGATCAAAGAGAATCAGAAGAGCACAAAAAGGAATTTGAAATAATAAACAGAAAAACAGCAGATATCATAGAGATTAAAGTTGCTGTAGACCAAATAAAAAATATACTAGAGACAGACAACAGCAGGTATGAAGAGGCAGAAGAAAGACTAAACAAACTAAGAGGACAGGGCAACTGATTTTGAGCACACAAAAGAGAAAATGGTAAAGACGATGGAAAAATTTGAATTGGACCTCAGGGAAATGATGGACAAAACAAAGCACACAAATACAAAAATCATCAGTGCCTCAGAAGGAGAAGAGAAGAATAAAGGGCTAAGAAGATTAGTTAAGGAATAATGAAGGAAAACTTCCAACCCTCATAAAGGACATAAACATGGAAATCAAAGAAACCCAATGAACTCCAAACAGAATAAATCCAAATAGGTCTTCCTCAAGACACATACTAATCAGCCTGTCAAATGTCGAAGAGAAGGAGAAAATCCTAAAAGCAGCAAGAGAAAAAACAATCTACTACAAACAAAGGAAACCACATAAGACTGAGTTCAGATTACTCAACTGGCACTATGGAGGCGAGAAGGCAATGGTATGATATATTTAAGATACTGAAAGAGAAAGACTTCCAGCCAAGAATTCTGTACCTGCCAAACTGTCCTTCAAAACAGACAAAGAGATTAAAATCTTCAGGGACAAACAAATGCTGACAGAATTTGTCAACAAAAGATCAACCCTATAAGAAATACTGAAGGGAGTTCTGCTGGCCAAAAAAAAAAGAAAGGAGAGGAAGGTCTTGGAGAGCACAGAACTGAAGAGTTCTAGTAAGGGTAACTTAAATGATAAAAAGAGAAAGAAGGAAAAGAATAGATAGATCTGACAAATAAAATCCAAAGATAAGATGGTGGATTCAAGAAACGCCTTTACTGTAATAACTTTGAATGTTAATGGACTAAATGTAATTTTATTGAGATTTATTCACATATCATATAATCATCCAAATTGTAGAATCAGTGACTCACAGTATCATTTTATAGCTGTTCAATTATCACCACAATCGATTTTTGAACATTTTCATTGCTCCAAAAAAAATTAAAATAAGACCAAAAGTAAAAACAAAAGTAAAAAAGAAGACCCAAAACATACCATCCCTCCCATACCACCTATTATTTATTTATTTTCTTTTTTTCTTACTCATCTGCCCATACACTGGATAGAGGGAGTGCCAATCACAAGGTTTTCCCAATCACATAGTTACACCTTAAAAGCTCTATAGTTAGTCAATCATCTTCCAGAATCAGTATAGCCTTCTACGTTAATTTTATATGCTCCATTGCCATAGAATCATGTTATTGGTAGGAGACTTGGGGATGATTCGTTGGCACGTCTTCCTGAAACTGAGTGAAACATACTCAAACCCATCCACATAATTGCCCTTTCCTCGGCAGATACATTTAAAGCTGCTGTAATGAGAGTACATGTTTCATAAATTAAGATCTGTTAGTTGAGAGCAGGCTACTTTCTTATAGGCTAGTGCTTCAGCGGACCTTCACAAAGGATAGAACTAAATAAAGTGATCATCCCAAATAATTGAAATCCTTTCTATATACCTGCACTGTCCCCATTGCAAAGTCCTGGTAAAGGGAAACATTTAGGTAAGTTTTATCAGAGGCTTCTTACATACATCTTCTTCTATGTGTCACGTTTTCATGGCATCACAGCCTTGTTCTAACTGTAGTTTTTTTTATTCTCAGGACAGTTCCTTTGAGCAGGAAGGAATTATCATTAATTGCAGATTAAGTTAATTGAAAGTAAATTAACTTCATATGAGGTAAAGTAACTTGTGCAAGATATTATCTGGTATTTTTCCTTTGGAATATATCACTGGATAATAACTGTTTTTTTTTTCTTTTTTATTATATGTACTTTCTTCCATGCTAATGCAAACTTTTTAGCAAAATTACCATATAAGGTAAAACATATCAAGAAGATATTTTCATTACCTTATAGTTGAGAAAATTCTGATTACTTATGCCTATTCTACATTATTATTCTGGGTTATTAAAAAAATTCTCCATACATTCAAAAGATTCAAGACATACAAAATATGTCTTTTGACCACCATGGAATTGAGCTAGAAATCAATGAGAAAATTTACTAGAATATTCTAAAAAAAATTCCCAAATATTTGGAAACTAAATAACATGCGTCTAAACTTGAAGAAATCAAAGAGAAATTAGAAAGCATTTTGAACTGAATGAAAATGGAAGCACTACATATGAAATTTACCAAAATGCATCTAAAGTACTGTGAAGAAATTTTTTAGCAGGGTCTTGAACAGCAAGTGAAATTCCAATAAGAGAAAAAAAGGTTGGGCTGGAATATCACCTGTTGGAGGATCAGTACACTCAAAGATTAGAAGCTGTGAAAAAATACGACTTCTTGGAGTAAGATGAATGTCCTATGTGATGCAGGAAAGGAAATAAATGTTTTTGCTTTTTTTCCTCCAAGACTTGTAGTCAATAAAATATTCTGTTTAACAGAATAAGAGGATTGCCTTGCATTTCCTGCACAGGTCTCAAGTTAGAACACAACAAAACACATTTGTATCAGTCAGGGTTCGTTGCAAAAAAAATGAACTGCTCCAGATATCTTAAGAAGAGAGGGAATTGGGTACTTTCAGAACTGTCGGAAGGAGGAGACTTAGAACTAGTCTGCCTGTTCAGGGTGGAAATGGGAGATAACACAGCTTATGCGCATTTTCATTTTACGATTCAGAAGGAATTCTATAAGTTTTTGATGCCTTAGTTTGCCCAGGATTGACACATAGTAGGTATTCAGGTAATGTTGAATAAACGAATAAAACTACACAAAGGTCAATATTCTGTAACAGTGCTGATATCCTTGTTAATAGAAATTTCCTTTTTGAATCTTCCAAGAGCCTGTTGAAAGAATTTCATAAGAAACCAAATGAATCAGATATTTATTGTTACGGTAATTTCAAATAAATCAGACCCAAATTTTACCACTTTTTAAAAAGGATGGTGTGTATTTAAACTTGTTAAGTGCATTCAGTGACAGAATGCTGCTTACATAATAGTACTGCATGTTAAAAACAGAACTTGCTTTTTCCTTGGTGTCAAGGAAAAAGACTTTTAAATCATTGAATGTTGATGTCTGCTTGTTTAAGAAATGTGCCTGAACACATTTGATCTTTTTCAGGTTGGGTGGCTTCCTTAACATAGACATAGAAATGGAGGCAAACACTTGGCTAATAACATCCTAACTCCCCTTAATGTTTTTGTTTACTCCAGCCTTGCATGACCAGCAGCAGGATAATTGTGTTAAGTTTGGGTAAAATAGTTCTCATCACACAGACCCCCAGCAGGGCACAGGAAGTTAGTTTAACTAAACTGTATCTATCTCAGAATAGAAATACAGGCTAAAATAAAAAGAGAGAGAACCTTTCTCACATTAAGAACCTGTCTGAGATAAGGGGCAAAAGACTTGGCTGAGGATCAGTTAGTAGTAGGTGGATGCAGCAACTTAAAACTCCTTATTTTTCAGGAATTTTGAGTCTTTTTTGTATTAGATGTAAAGTGTTCCTTTAGAAGCAGTACATGTGTGTATAGTCAATAATTGAATATTGATTTTTAACACTTATTTTTGAAGTGATTTTTTTGTAGCATCAGGAAAAAGGCTATATCAAAGTACATTTGGAGGGTGATGCGATGGTGGCTCAGTGGCAGAATTCTTGCCTACCATGCCGGAGATCCAGGTTCCATTCCCGATGCCTTCCCATGCCAAAAAAAGAAAAAGTCCATTTGGAGGAGCATAATCTCTATGTACTCTAGACTGGCATCAGAAACAGTCATTAAACTAGGGATCAAAGTGAAACTATATCAAATGATGTTCCCCGAAGGATCTCAAAATAGCATAAAATGGAGATAGGTTCCTGTGCTTCCATCTTACCCCTATTTCCCAATCTTCTCCATTATTGAATTTAAAAAATCTACTTGCAGATGGATCATTAATTCCATAAGGAATTTTATTCTGTTTTCCTGCACAGGTAACATTTTGTTTTGCAAGAATCAAAGCCACTTAGTATTTCAGGACTGGCTTTTCTTAGAATAAACTACATACCTCATAAATAAGAGCAACACCTTAGGTTGTTTGTTCCAATTTGTTTTCCTTTTTTGAATCAATGCAATTTAAATATTTGCTGAATTTTTCAACCTGACAAGCTGGGCCAATTAGGTATCTCTAAGGTATGGATTTGATACCACGTTCTGATTGTGGGTTTGTATTTAGCCTCTAATCAGACTCCAAACATAACTTCCCCATTAAATAATTTTATAAATAGGAATCAGACATGATGTCTACTGAACAGAGTTTCTAATAAAGGAATTTCAAATACTCTATGTCCCTCTCTTTTCCCTATAACCAA
This sequence comes from Tamandua tetradactyla, assembly GCF_023851605.1. Classification (NCBI taxonomy): domain Eukaryota; kingdom Metazoa; phylum Chordata; class Mammalia; order Pilosa; family Myrmecophagidae; genus Tamandua; species Tamandua tetradactyla. The sequence goes on along the minus strand of NC_135344.1, from coordinate 26,784,237 downwards.
GAATTCATGAGGGGAGCTAACCAATGTGCCAGCTTTTCTAGTCAATTTTGGGGCTTCTGTGTCACTCATCTTTCATAAAAGGAAAGCAGCTATTATCTGTGTGCTATTTTCATTAGGAATACAGTGGGAACATCTTCATTAGAAACAGAGAGTGCGCTTGATGTGCTCTGTTGTGATAATGAGGGGAAGAGTGTGAACGAGAAGATAAGAGGAGCAAGTATTTAACTGGAAGCATTCCACCTGGCTTCTGCTTCGTTTTATTTAATTGGATGAGGAACATTTTCTGCCTGTGAAAACAGCCAAATATTCCAGATTGGGAATCAAGGCAAGGATTTGAGGACATCATTGATAGCAACACTTCATGTCCCCCTTTTTCCTCATCATTGGTGGTTTGGTAACTTCAATGTCTAATAGCACACATGGACAACACTTGGGAAATCTGGAAATTCCAAAAAAGATGCAGTTTAGGTGGAAAAGGAACTACCTTGGACAAAATTGTGGGCTAGGTAAATTCTGTTTTCAAGGCTTTTTCAGGTTATATTCCTGTTTTTCTTTTACTTTCAGCGCCTCTAAGCTTTATATTTACATCATTATATAAACTTAACTATCTTGTACTTCAGATCTGTGCTAAGTAATGTTATAAATTAGTTGGGTTGTCAGATTTAGAACATAAAAAAGATAGGATGTCCAATTCAAATTGAATATCAGACAAAGAGCAAATACATTTTTAGTTTATGTCCAATGCAAGATTTGGGTCATACTTATACTAAAAATGTAGACAGTTTGTGATTCAAATTTAACTGGAGGTTATCTTGCATTTTATCTGAAACTCCTATAAGTTTGTGGTGTGTAAATTTAGTTTTCAAGCATTGGAGAGTTCTGTAGAGGTGAATTTGGTGGGCAAGTGGATGAGGGGAGGTAGCACAGGGGTCAAGAGGGAGCAGAAAGGATGAGGCATTGGCTCTTCCTTTCATCTGCTCTGCTTTCATCTGATTTGTGTATTGGCATTTGGTATTTGATTTTTATTTTATATAAGTGCCTTGTTATCAAAAGAAGTCTGAAAACCACTGGTTGTCTGGGCTGTCTTCTGTTTGCCTCTCCAAATGGACTCTTGTCTTTCTCCATTCTGCAACTATGTATCATTGAGCTCTCTTGCCCTTTGGCTTCTGGAGAACTGGCAGGAAATTGAAGGCAGAAAGTAGACTGAGGCTGAGGTATTTATCCTCTGGCTTTTTCCCTGTGGAAAATTAAGGCTTTTTTTTTTTTTTTGCCAAAAAAGAATTCTTTTAGCTGCATGTAATGGGGAACCCAACTAACTATGGCTTATGCAAACAAAAATTTATTTTTACTACATACTAAAAGTCTGGAAGTAGGCAGGTGCAACCAGTGGTTTAGTGACTCAGTGATGCCAGGCCATTGTCTCTGAGATTGCTTTAATATTCCCCTCATGGTTACAGGATGGTTGCTAAGTTCCAGGCATCAAGTTTCTGTTCAAGGCAGAAAGAAGTGAGGAAATGGTGAAAGCTGCAAAATCAGACCCTTTATCAGGAAAGCCCAAAATTTCCTCAAAGACTCCCTGTAGACCTCATTTACATTTCATTGGCTAGATGTTTGTTATATGATCCCCTAGGTTGTAAAGGTTGCTGAGAATGTAAATATTTACCTTTTTCCAGCCTCTTTAGAGCATAAAAGAGAAGGGAGTTAGGAAGGATGTTGGCTTAATCAACTAAAGAAACAGGGGAATTTGGTTTTCACAAGGAACTTCTAGGAAGCCAATGTCTCAATCCAAAGGAATAGCTTTTCTAATAGAATAATTTATTGATGCTCTGCTGAGCAGGTAAAGAAGTGTGCAAAGTAAGATTACCTCATTATGGACCCTTAATTTATACTAAATTTTGTTTTTAAACCTTGGTCAGAATTTGAAAGGCTGAATAATCTCGGTGGATTAAGACCCTAGTCAAACTGTATTGTAAATTCTTCCATTACCCCTTTTACATTTCCACTTTTCCCCCCCTTTGTATATACTTCCTGACCATAGAGGCAAAATCAAGGTAAGAAGAGTATAAAACCATGGAAAAGGACATGGGCCTAGACATTAAGTAATTAATCTATTTTTGGTTTGCCACAATGTAGTTGTGTTTTTAGGCAGTTTTGCTTTTCTGAACCTCTCTTCCTTATCTACAGAAGCAGTGCTATGTTGGGCTAGATGAATATTTTGTTCAACACATATTTATTGAGTATGTACTATGAATCATACCCTTTTCCAGGCACCAGAGTTTGATAAAGTGGTGATGATACAGACATGGAGTTTATATTCTACTGGGCAGAGACTGACAATAACAAAATAAACAAATGATAAAAGATATCAACTAGTGATCAGTTCTATGAAAATAATTAAATACAGTGATGTGAGATTAAGGGCCCAAGTGACTAGTTCAGATAAAGCTGTGTAGGAAGGCTTCTCTGAGGAGTTGACATTAAACTGAGATCTCAATGTCAGAGGTGCCAGCCCTTCAATGGTGGGGTTTAATAGCTCCAGGAAGAAGGAACTACAAAAGCAAAGGCCCTCAGGTGTGATCAAGCTTGGCCTGTTTAGGGAACAAAAAAGAAAGCAAGAATCTCCAGATCATAAAAGGTGGCAGAGTGAGACACTTCAGGATTCTGTCCCACGGAAACTGAAGAAATGGCATAAACATCTTTCTCAAAGCTCCAGAAAACAGGTAAAGGACTACAGTAAAATGGTGAGCGTACAATCAAGAAAAAGGCTTTATAAAAGCTGTAGGAAACCCTGGCGCTCTGGTTGGCCCCTACCACACCCCTGACTGGCTCAGCACAAATATGGCCCATGCTCCCAGTGCACATATCTCTGGTCCCAATTCCAGAGGAAACACAGTAACTCTTGTTTATATACTGGGTACATATACATATCTGGCCCAATCTGTCTGGTGGTGTCCTGAGGGCCTTGCTATTCCAGAACTTGTCCTGCATGTAGAAGGCAGCTCTCCTACAGAATGCTGTTGGAGAACAATCTAGTTGCATTGCCTGAGGTCAGGGATTGCTGACTGTAGGATAAACAGCGCAGTGTCTAGGCTTGTGAAGAAATGTTTTCCTAGGAAAAAGGGGACATTTGGAATTGTGTAAATGTGGAAATTCCTAGGGCCACCCATGCATGCCCAATACAAGATAAGTGCGCAGAAAGGATCAATGAAGCCCCTATACTTTGTCCTGGAACTGTTCTCTAAATTCATTATATGGATAAGCTCTGAAGGTAAGCACTTGCACAGATCAATCTTCAAGACTGGGAAGGATGTTTTCTTTGTTATCAAAAGAATGATCTTTTGATGATGTTTATGATCTGGAGATTTTCCTTTTGGTTAGATCCTGGCATTCAAAGAAAGCTCTGTCATAACAGTAGCCGGATTTAAGCTTTAGGGAAAAAAACCAAACTAAAAAAACACCTAAGAGTTTAAATTTCAGTGACAACATAATAAATATCAAAATGTCCAGGTTTCAATAAAAGGTTATAAATGATACAAAGAAACTGAAGTGATGGCCCAGGTAAAAGAAAAGGTTAAAGCTTTAGAAACCTCAATGAGGAAAAGAAGACTTACCAAAGACTTCTATAAAATGGTCCTAAATATGCTAAAAGAGTTAATGGAAAATATGGACAAAGAACTAAGGGAATCAGGAAAACAATAAATAAACACAAAGAAATATCATTAAAGAGATGTAAATTATGAAAAATCACCAAACAGAGTTGAAGACTATAGTAACAGAAATTTAAAATTCCCTAGAGGAGTTCAATAGCAGATTGGAGATGGCAGAAGGAAGAATTAGATAACATGAAGATAAAACCACTAAAATCATCCAGTCTGAGGAGTAGAAAGAAGAAAGAATGAAAAAAGAGTGAACAGAGCCTGAGGAACCGATGGAACACCACCACCAAGTGAATATATATACTGTGGGAGTACCAGAAGGAGAAGAGAGAAAGGGACAGAGAGAATATTCAAAGAAATAATAACTGAAAACTTCCCAAATTTTACAAAAGACATGAATATATACATTCAAGATGCTCAATGAACTCCAAACAAGATAAATCCAAAAAGACCACAATGTGGCATATTAAAATCAAATTGTTAAATGTCAGTGCTAAAGAGAGAATACTGAAAACTGCAAGAGAGAAGCAATGTGTCACACACAAGGGAGCCTTGATAAATTGCTCTTCAGAAATCATGGAGTAAAGAAGGCAATGGGATAAAGTTCTGAAAGCAAAAAAACTGCCAACCAAGAATTCTATAACTGGCAAGTGAGGGGAAGATAAAGACATTCCCAGACAAATAAGAGATGCTGAGGGAGTTTGTGATCACTAGACAGGCCCCAGAAGAGGTGCTAAAGAGAGTTCCACTGTTGAAGGGAAAGGATACTAGACAATAAATTGAAGCCATATGAAGAAATAAAGATCTCTAGTGAGAAATTTACATGGGTAAATTTAAATGCTAGTACTATTATCTTTTGTAACTCTACTTTTTTACTTCCTACTTCCTAAAATACAAATGCAAAAATATAATAAATTAGTGGGTTTTGACTCATAATGTATAGACATGTAATTTGTGATCAGAACTACATAAGATTGGGGGAATAGAGGGATATCAAAGAAACAAGATTGTTATATATTTAGGCTGTTAACTTTAAGTCCCATGGGAACTAGAAAGACTGTCTCGGAGTATATGCAAGCTCATAAAGAGATATTAGAGTGCAGGTTTCTAGGGATGGGGAACTGGAGAAATGGGAAGTGTAGGTTTCTGTTTAAGGATATGGGAAAACTTTAATAATGGAAGGTGGTGAGACTATTGCAGGGTTGTGAATATGATTAATCCATTGAATGGTATGCTTGGGAGTGGCTGAGATGGGAAAGTTTATGCTGTGTATATCTTCCCATAATTAAAAAAAAAAGAACTAAAGAGTAAATGACAATTAAATATTATACATGGTCTGGATCTAGCAAGGTAGGAGTAAAAGCTTAAAGGGCCATTATTGAGATATTTAACAAAACTGGAATATAGACTGTAAGCTTTAATTTTAAATTGCTCAAACATGGTAACTGTATTTAGATGGTTACATAAGTGAAAAACATTGTTCTTAGGAAATGCACATGGCAGCATTAAGTGTTCAGGAAGCATGATGAATACAACCAACACTAAGTGTTCAAAAAATATATACAAGCTATGCTAAGTGTTCAGAAAAGTATAGATGGATAGACAGACAGAAAGACAGACAAACAGAATGATATAGTAAGTGTGGCAACTAGTTAAACTTGGTGGATCTGGGATGGGGGTAAGAGTATGTTAGAATTCTCTACATGGGGTTTGTATAATTTTTTGAATGGTTCTATAAATTTGAGAATATTTCAAATTTAAAAATTAAAAAAAGAATGCAGGACATATATTGAATTTAACCACCACTTTTATAGTCCTGGCATACTGAAAATGCAAGTTCTCATTAATCTTATTGCAGTGTGTGTTATATATAAATTAAAACACAAATACCATCACATCCTGGAATAATTGGAGATCCCTTCTTTCTGCACAGGCTTTATGTAAAAGGGGCCCCTTGTACATGTGGGGAGTAACTAAGCATAATGGTTGGAGAATTTGCCCTGGATGAGCTCCGGTAGTAGATGCAATGCCCTGGATGGAGTTACACAGAGAACCCACAGCTGCTACCCCTACCTATTCCAGATCTATCATCCATGTCTCAATTATTGTACTATTGCTCTCTAGTCCTCTAGAGAAAATGGAATCCATTTTTGGTATTAGCTGCACAGCGTTGCTTCTGTTTGCCCTCTCCTTTTAATACCCTGGGATGTGATGATCCCAGACATAGGTTCCCTGATGCCAGTTTGTAAATTAGCACCTATCTGGAGGCCTTGCAGAGGTCCCTGAGGATTCTTGCACCAGTTCCAGCAAAACAGGAAACTGAGGCCAAGGAAATGATTTTCCATAAAACTAAATTTACACAATTTTAAAATATCTTTTTCTCCTCTGAGGTAATACCCTTCTTAATTTTTTTTTTTCAACTTTTTTTTTTTATTAATTAAAAAAATAATTAACAAAACAATTAGAAATCATTCCAATCTACATGTACAATCAGTAATTCTTAATAACATCACATAGTTGCATATTCATCATTTCTTAGTACATTTGCATCGATTTAGAAAAAGAAATAAAAAGACAACAGAATAAGAATTAAAACAATAATAGAAAGAAAAAAAACAAAAAAAACAAAAACAAAAAACCTATACCTCACATGCAGCTTCATTCAGTGTTTTAACATAATTGCATTACAATTGGGTAGTATTGTGCTGTCCATTTCTGAGTTTTTATATCCAGTCCCGTTGTACAGTCTGTATCCCTTCATCTCCAATTATCCCTTCTCTTTTTTTTTTTTTTTTAATTAACGGAAAAAAGAAATTAACCCAACATTTAGAGATCATACCATTCTACACATGCAATCATTAATTCTTAACATCATCACATAGATGCATGATCATCATTTCTTAGTACATTTGCATTGGTTTAGAAGAACTAGCAACATAACCGAAAAAGATATAGAATGTTAATATAGAGAAAAAAATAAAAGTAATAATAGTAAAATCAAAACAAAACAACACAAAACAAAACAAAAACCTATAGCTCAGATGCAGCTTGATTCAGTGTTTTAACATGATTACTTTACAATTAGGTATTATTGTGCTGTCCATTTTTGAGTTTTTGTATCTAGTCCTGTTGCACAGTCTGTATCCCTTCAGCTTCAATTACCCATTGTCTTACCCTGTTTCTAACTCCTGCTGAACTCTGTTACCAATGACATATTTCAAGTTTATTCTCGAATGTCCGTTCACATCAGTGGGACCATACAGTATTTGTCCTTTAGTTTTTGGCTGGATTCACTCAGCATAATATTCTCTAGGTCCATCCATGTTATTACATGGTTCATAAGTTTATCTTGTCTTAAAGCTGCATAATATTCCATCGTATGTATATACCACAGTTTGTTTAGCCACTCTTCTGTTGATGGAGATTTTGGCTGTTTCCATCTCTTTGCAATTGTAAATAATGCTGCTATAAACATTGGTGTGCAAATGTCCGTTTGTGTCTTTGCCCTTAAGTCCTTTGAGTAGATACCTAGCAATGGTATTGCTGGGTCGTATGGCAGTTCTATATTCAGCTTTTTGAGGAACCGCCAAACTGCCTTCCACAGTGGTTGCACCCTTTGACATTCCCACCAACAGTGGATAAGTGTGCCTCTTTCTCCGCATCCTCTCCAGCACTTGTCATTCTCTGTTTTGTTGATAATGGCCATTCTGGTGGGTGTGAGATGATATCTCATTGTGGTTTTGATTTGCATTTCTCTAATGGCCAGGGACATTGAGCATCTCTTCATGTGCCTTTTGGCCATTTGTATTTCCTCTTCTGAGAGGTGTCTGTTCAAGTCTTTTTCCCATTTTGTAATTGGGTTGGCTGTCTTTTTGTTGTTGAGATGAACAATCTCTTTATAAATTCTGGATACTAGACCTTTATCTGATATATCATTTCCAAATATTGTCTCCCATTGTGAAGGCTGTCTTTCTACTTTCTTGATGAAGTTCTTTGATGCACAAAAGTGTTTAATTTTGAGGAGTTCCCATTTATTTATTTCCTTCTTCAGTGCTCTTGCTTTAGGTTTAAGGTCCATAAAACCGCCTCCAGTTGTAAGATCCATAAGATATCTCCCAACATTTTCCTCTAACTGTTTTATGGTCTTAGACCTAATGTTTAGATCTTTGATCCATTTTGAGTTAACTTTTGTATAGGGTGTGAGAGATGGGTCTTCTTTCATTCTTTTGCATATGGATATCCAGTTCTCTAGGCACCATTTATTGAAGAGACTGCTCTGTCCCAGGTGAGTTGGCTTGACTGCCTTATCAAAGATCAAATGTCCATAGATGAGAGGGTCTATATCTGAGCACTCTATTCGATTCCATTGGTCGATATATCTATCTTTATGCCAATACCATGCTGTTTTGACCACTGTGGCTTCATAATATGCCTTAAAGTCAGGCAGCGCGAGACCTCCAGCTTCGTTTTTTTTCCTCAAGATGTTTTTAGCAATTCGGGGCACCCTGCCCTTCCAGATAAATTTGCTTATTGGTTTTTCTATTTCTGAAAAATAAGTTGTTGGGATTTTGATTGGTATTGCATTGAATCTGTAAATCAATTTAGGTAGGATTGACATCTTAACTATATTTAGTCTTCCAATCCATGAACACGGTATGCCCTTCCATCTATTTAGGTCTTCTGTGATTTCTTTTAGCAGTTTTTTGTAGTTTTCTTTATATAGGTTTTTTGTCTCTTTAGTTAAATTTATTCCTAGGTATTTTATTCTTTTAGTTGCAATTGTAAATGGGATTCGTTTCTTGATTTCCCCCTCAGCTTGTTCATTACTAGTGTATAGAAATGCTACAGATTTTTGAATGTTGATCTTGTAACCTGCTACTTTGCTGTACTCATTTATTAGCTCTAGTAGTTTTGTTGTGGATTTTTCCGGGTTTTCGACGTATAGTATCATATCGTCTGCAAACAGTGATAGTTTTACTTCTTCCTTTCCAATTTTGATGCCTTGTATTTCTTTTTCTTGTCTAATTGCTCTGGCTAGAACCTCCAACACAATGTTGAATAATAGTGGTGATAGTGGACATCCTTGTCTTGTTCCTGATCTTAGGGGGAAAGTTTTCAATTTTTCCCCATTGAGGATGATATTAGCTGTGGGTTTTTCATATATTCCCTCTATCATTTTAAGGAAGTTCCCTTGTATTCCTATCTTTTGAAGTGTTTTCAACAGGAAAGGATGTTGAATCTTGTCGAATGCCTTCTCTGCATCAATTGAGATGATCATGTGATTTTTCTGCTTTGATTTGTTGATATGGTGTATTACATTAATTGATTTTCTTATGTTGAACCATCCTTGCATACCTGGGATGAATCCTACTTGGTCATGATGTATAATTCTTTTAATGTGTTGTTGGATACGATTTGCTAGAATTTTATTGAGGATTTTTGCATCTATATTCATTAGAGAGATCGGTCTGTAGTTTTCTTTTTTTGTAATATCTTTGCCTGGTTTTGGTATGAGGGTGATGTTGGCTTCATAGAATGAACTAGGTAGTTTTCCCTCCATTTCGATTTTTTTGAAGAGTTTGAAGAGAATTGGTACTAATTCTTTCTGGAACGTTTGGTAGAATTCACATGTGAAGCCGTCTGGTCCTGGACTTTTCTTTTTAGGAAGCTTTTGAATGACTAATTCAATTTCTTTACTTGTGATTGGTTTGTTGAGGTCATCTATGTCTTCTTGAGTCAAAGTTGGTTGTTCATGTCTTTCCAGGAACCCGTCCATTTCCTCTAAATTGTTGTATTTATTAGCGTAAAGTTGTTCATAGTATCCTGTTATTACCTCCTTTATTTCTGTGAGGTCAGTAGTTATGTCTCCTCTTCCATTTCTGATCTTATTTATTTGCATCCTCTCTCTTCTTCTTTTTGTCAATCTTGCTAAGGGCCCATCAATCTTATTGATTTTCTCATAGAACCAACTTCTGGTCTTATTGATTTTCTCTATTGTTTTCATGTTTTCAATTTCATTTATTTCTGCTCTAATCTTTGTTATTTCTTTCCTTTTGCTTGCTTTGGGGTTAGCTTGCTGTTCTTTCTCCAGTTCTTCCAAATGGATAGTTAATTCCTGAATTTTTGCCTTTTCTTCTTTTCTGATATAGGCATTTAGAGCAATAAATTTCCCTCTTAGCACTGCCTTTGCTGCGTCCCATAAGTTTTGATATGTTGTGTTTTGATTTTCATTCGCCTCGAGGTATTTGTTAATTTCTCTTGCAATTTCTTCTTTGACCCAGTCGTTGTTTAGGAGTGTGTTGTTGAGCCTCCACGTATTTGTGAATTTTCTGGCACTCTGCCTATTATTGATTTCCAACATCATTCCTTTATGGTCCGAGAAAGTGTTGTGTAAGATTTCAATCTTTTTAAATTTGTTAAGACTTGCTTTGTGACCCAGCATATGGTCTATCTTTGAGAATGATCCATGAGCACTTGAGAAAAAGGTGTATCCTGCTGTTGTGGGATGTAATGTCCTATAAATGTCTATTAAGTCTAGTTCATTTATAGTAATATTCAGATTCTCTATTTCTTTGTTGATCCTCTGTCTAGATGTTCTGTCCCTTGATGAGAGTGGTGAGTTGAAGTCTCCAACTATTATGGTATATGAGTCTATTTCCCTTTTCAGTGTTTGCAGTATATTCCTCACGTATTTTGGGGCATTCTGATTCGGTGCGTAAATATTTATGATTGTTATATCTTCTTGTTTAATTGTTCCTTTTATTAGTATATAGTGTCCTTCTTTGTCTCTTTTAACTGTTTTACATTTGAAGTCTAATTTGTTGGATATTAGTATAGCCACTCCTGCTCTTTTCTGGTTGTTATTTGCATGAAATATCTTTTCCCAACCTTTCACTTTCAACCTATGTTTATCTTTGGGTCTAAGATGTGTTTCCTGTAGACAGCATATCGAAGGATCCTGTTTTTTAATCCATTCTGCCAATCTATGTCTTTTGATTGGGGAATTCAGTCCATTGACATTTAGTGTTATTACTGTTTGGATAATATTTTCCTCTAACATTTTGCCTTTTGTATTATATATATCATATCTGATTTTCCTTCTTTCTACACTCTTTTCCATATCTCTCTCTTCTGTCTTTTTGTATCTGACTCTAGTGCTCCCTTTAGTATTTCTTGCAGAGCTGGTCTCTTGGTCACAAATTCTTTCAGTGACTTTTTGTCTGAGAATGTTTTAATTTCTCCTTCATTTTTGAAGGATAATTTTGCTGGATATAGGAGTCTTGGTTGGCAGTTTTTCTCTTTTAGTATTTTAAATATATCATCCCACTGTCTTCTAGCTTCCATGGTTTCTGCTGAGAAATCTACACAAAGTCTTATTGGGTTTCCCTTGTATGTAATGGATTGTTTTTCTCTTGCTGCTTTCAAGATCTTCTCTTTCTCTTTGACCTCTGACATTCTAACTAGTAAGTGTCTTGGAGAACGCCTATTTGGGTCTAATCTCTTTGGGGTGCGCTGCACTTCTTGGATCTGTAATTTTAGGTCTTTCATAAGAGTTGGGAAATTTTCAGTGATAATTTCTTCCATTAGTTTTTCTCCTCCTTTTCCCTTCTCTTCTCCTTCTGGGACACCCACAACACGTATATTTGTGCAGTTCATATTGTCCTTGAGTTCCCTGATACCCTGTTCAAATTTTTCCATTCTTTTCCCTATAGTTTCTGTTTCTTTTTGGAATTCAGATGTTCCATCCTCCAATTCACTAATTCTATCTTCTGTCTCTTTAAATCTATCATTGTAGCTATCCATTATTTTTTCTATGTTTGCTACTTTATCCTTCACTTCCATAAGTTCTGCGATTTGTTTTTTCAGTTTTTCTATTTCTTCTTTATGTTCAGCCCATGTCCTCTTCATGTCCTCCCTCAATTTATCGATTTCATTTTTGAAGAGGTTTTCCATTTCTGTTCGTATATTCAGCATTAGTTGTCTCAGCTCTTGTGTCTCATTTGAGCTATTGGTTTGTTCCTTTGACTGAGCCATATTCTCAATCTTTTGAGCGTGGACAGTTATCTTCTGCTGCTGGCGTCTGGGCATTTATTCAGATTTCTCTTGGTGTTGGACCCAGCAAGGTTGTAATATTTTTCTGTGAAATCTCTGCGTTCTGTTTTTCTTATCCTGCCCAGTAGGTGGCGCTCGTGGCACGCGTTTGTCTGCGGGTCCCACCAGTAAAAGGTGCTGTGGGACCTTAAACTTTGGAAAACTCTCGCCGTCCTGGGGGTTCGCTAGCCGAAGCGGCTTGAGCCGGCCCAGAGTCTGAACGCAGGGAGGGTTGCTGGTCGCCGCAGCCAGGGAAAGAGCCCGTTCGAATTTCCTAGTCGGCCCTGGGCAACAAGCGTGGCGGGAGGGCGCCAGTGGCAGCGGCCCGCCCGAGAGAGTGCACGTTCCCCAGGAGTCACGGGTTTGGAAGGGGCCTCCCGCACCCGTCACCGTTCTCCGCGGCCTGGGGGTTTCCGATCCAATTCTCTCAGTTGGTCCGGGGGCTGCGCGTGGTATGGGCGCCAGTCGCCTTGGTTTCAGGGGACCGCCTCTCCAATTCTCCCAGCCAGCCCGGGAAGGGGGAAGGGAGTAACTCCGGCCGCTTGCCACCCCGCCCGGTAAGGCCCGCGCGCCTCGGCGATCTCACCCGAGCTGCTTCTCTCAGCCAGCCAGCCGTTCCAGGATGGGGTACGCTGTCTTTTTTATCTCTGTTGTGGCTTTGGGCGCTTTCTGTATCGTTTCTACTCCCCTAGTAGGTGTCCTGGAGAAGAAACTAAGATCCGCGCGTCTTACTAAGCCGCCATCTTCCAGGAAGTCTCTACCCTTCTTAATTTTTGAATTAAAATCAATTTTTAGTGCTATAATGCAATATAAATGATATTTCTTTTGGAAAAAAATACATTATTGATAACTTTATATCAGAAGTATTCTTTTTTCCAATGGAATTTTACCAGGCCCTAAAATCCAAAGGCCTGGGAACCACGAACTTGATTGAATTCCTTGCCATTCAGGCTTGCCAAGCTTTGTATTGTGTCTCCTCTAAGGAATCCCACAAAGACCAACATGTACTCCTATGACCTGGGTGTTAATGGGATGGAAAATATGTATGTGGGAAGACAACTGTGTTAGGAGTTTCAGGAAGACCTGCTACCTGTTTGGTTGGCAGAAAAGACATCATCATTTCTAACTCCTGCCTTACATCTATTTCTAAGCATTTGCTCTTGTATCTTCTACTTTTCTTATCTCCAAAAATGTATTTAATACTGAAATAAAGTATAGCAGTGGCTTAAATGCATGCTTTGCAAAAATGAACAACTTGTGAGACTTACCTGATTTTTGTGGTAGTATTATTTCACAAGATCGTGGCTTGGATGTTATCTTATCTAGGCTTGCTTTAGATAAGCTAATATATATTTTTTTCCTACTTTCTTTATTGCTTTCTTTCTCCTGTAACCTTACTCATTCATTTACTGAGTACTAACTAAATTCTGAGTCCTGCCTTGAGGGCCTTGAAGACCTCATGAGGCCTGCATGTGCATAATCAAATGATGTAAGGACACTGCCTTAGAGGAAAGATATGCACAAGGAACAGAGTGGGGAGGCCATTCCCCTGCCTAGGAAAAGTCATAGAGAAGATGAAATGGAAATCTAGTGCATTTCCAATTTCCTTTGACCATTACTGGTAGTGAGCTGGAATGCTCCCATCTTCCAAATGTCTTTGGCATCAGAGTTTGGGAGTAATAGCATAGAAGTATGGGTCGGAGAGCTTGGATTTGAGGCTAGATCTGCTGCTTTCCAGCCATGCAACTTCTAAGAGCAGGTTGCTTAAATTTTCTGTGCTCACTTGTAAACAGGAGATATATACCTATCATCTCCTCTTTCCTTCCATCTTCATTTCTTCCACTGATGGCCTTCAGAAAACCTTGTATCACACACAGATTTAAGCATAGGCGGCACAAAGACAACCGTGCAAATGGGACATAGCTTAAAAACAGTTAAATTACAATACAACCAATGAATGCTATTTTAAAGGAATGCCTGTTTCACAAGGTTACTGGAAGACATCAAGGAAATTCTTGTGAAAATATTCCTGAAAAGACCCAAAGCAAGGGGTGACATAGTGGTGGTTGTAAGAGAGGAGCTGGATCATGCATGAGATGGAGGCCTGAAGACCAGGATGTTGACATTCTGGAGACCCACTGACAGTGTGCAGGTACTTTAGGAAAGTTGGGTTCACAAGGAAATCATTTCAGTACTCAAGTAGGCTTCTGAAATTTTCAAATTTTGTGGTTAAGTTAGCATACAGGAAAATTAGCTTTAGCAATTTGAAGGACTGATTTTGCTTATTAGCATCAAACCTGAAAAGTTAGGAGGATCTTAGCTTTCCCCTGGAAAGTTGTGTTCTTTTTGTTTAATTCACAAAGATGTAATGTGGCCATAGCTGTGTTCTCCCATATGCCAATCCATCATAATGGTTTGGCATGCAACTTTAAGTTGGACACATCTTTAAACAAATACTGTGACTGGTATCATGGAATTCTCTCTAAGAACTGTTGCTATTCACAACTAAAGATAATATGGTCTGGTGATGGTAGACAGAAGTGGGGCTGCATCATAGGCCCTAGAAATTCTTGGGTTACAGGTTTAAGGCAGAGTTGGCTTCATATTCCCACACATGAGAAAGGAGAGTTTGAAAGTAGACAAAGCACCAGTCCAATACCTATCAATGTGCTCCCACTGAGAATTTCCTCTTTTCAGTCCCTGGCACACCTGAGAACTTGCTGGGACTTATCAAGGGTTGAAACAAAACATATCATTTTGGCCAACCAATGATTTTATCTATCACCTATCTTTTCAGACTCTCAGCCTCATTAGGGGGTCTGAGGAAATGTCTAGACGAGAAGAGAGTCAGAAAGCCTTGTGTCGAGTTTTGCTCTTCATCCCATTTTCTATTTTAACCCAAGTGAATTTTTGAACTGCCCAAGCCTCATACTCTTTAGACATCAGCAGACATGGTCTTACATGTCTTACTCACTTACAGGCATTTTGTAAAGATCAAAATGAGATGATCTGCAGAGCAACACATTTGAAAAATATTTAAAACACTATATAAATTCTTACTTTATAAACAGAATGTTCAGTCACACTCTTTCACGATTATACCTCCTAATGCAGATGCTTGCCATATCTACCCTGCCCCATCTGAATATAAAATGGTAATAGGGTAGAAAACAAGCAAGCCAAGGGTGTGTTCATAATGCAATAAAACTTCCTAAAGTTCTGGGAAAGACACTGGGTTCTCTATTGGGTGATCCATGTCCCCATCAGGACGGAAAATGGGAAAAATGCTTTGTCTACTATTCCTCTGTTTTCCTAGATGGTTGCTCTGTTTCAACCTCATATTTTGTAGACTAGTCTGGCCAAATAAGACAGGGAGTTCAGAATAGCCAGTAGAAACATTAACTATCTTTTTCCTGGGGCTCTCCCCATGACTCTCAGTCTTGATGGAACCAAGTAAATAAGCTTTGAAAACCCAAGTCCAACACAAGAAAACAAATTGCTAGTACCTCCCCTTTCTAGCCCACGCACTATATATTGCTGCAAGAATGATCTTTCTCAATGTCCATTTGACATGACATTCCTTTACTTGTAATCCTCATAGTTCCAAAGACTTCGTGGTAATGTACAAACTCATGAGCTTGATACATGAAGATCCTTGTACCTGGGGTTATCTTCACATTCTTAGGGCCTACTACTCCTCCACCTGCAACCTGGGCCTCAATAACACAGAGCTACCTGCTAAAATTAAAATAAACACCTTCTGGTTTCATGTAGCAACAACTTAGGAATTCTTTCTTCTGCTTTGCATACCCTTCTCCTAATGAAACTGGAATTTATCTTGGAGACTGTGGTAGTTAGGTTCAGGTGTCAACTTGGCCAGGTGTTGATGCCCTGTTTTTCATATCTGTGGACTTAAATCATCAGCATGTGAAATTTATCTATGGCTGATTATATCTGCAGTCTGCTAAGGGGGGTGCTTTCCTCAATGAGTGACATTTAATTTAATTAGCTGAAGGCTTAAAAGAGGTCAGAAGAGCGCTCAACAGTTCAGCATACCTCAACTCAGCACTTGTAGCTTAGCCCAGATGTTTGGAGATGCAGAAAGGAATCATCCCAGGGAAGGCCACTGAAACCCAGAAGCCAGGAGAGAAGGCCAGCAGATGTCACCACGTACCTTCCCATGTAACAGAGAAACATGGATGAAGGCTAGCTGCCTCTCCTTTAAAGAACTATAAATTTTTAACTAAATAAATCCCCTTATTAAAAGCTGATCCATCTCTGGTGTGTTGCATTCTGGCAGCTTTAGCAAATAAAACAGAGTCTCAACACAAGTTACTTGTACTTTGAGAAGCCTACCCTGACCCCAACTGATATAAATGTTCCTCTTTTGTGCTTCTGTAACAGTCTAGATATGGCTTTTATTTAATATCTAGTACTCTATGCTTCAAAATTTTAAAATGTTATTAGCCTAACTGACTAAACTTCTTGAAGCAAGGTCCACGACTGTTTTGTATTTGTTTGCATTTTACCTTGAGTGGTACCTAGGTTTCCCTTTGTTGACTGAATGATGGGTGAATAAATGTATACTTTCTGAGTGTTCATGTCTGATTTACAAGTCTTTCTTCCCACTTTTCCTTTGCCCTGACCAATACTGAAGTACTCCTCACAGGCCTCAATAAATATTTTTTAAAATAACAAATAAATGTATTTGCAGCTTTTGGTGACAATGAATAGTGTTTTATTCATCTGTCCTACTTCCACATCTGCCAGCATTGGAAATTAGCTCCTTTCCCTGTTGACTGCCCCAAAGAGCTTCATTTACTCCTGGAGTGCCTCATAGTGCCTTGACCTGAAGGTTTGGGAAATGTGGCTCTGTTTTCAGCCATGGTACTGACTCAGGTCCTGGCCTTAAGCTATTGCTACCACATCCCGTAAATGAGGATAGAGACCATACCCTCCCGATTTCTTGAAGATATCCTGAAGATTAATGAGGTAATGTCTGTGAAGCACCCTGGAAGAAAAGTACTACTCTAAAAACTTATGTTAACACTGTTTTCATCTGGGTTACCTATCAGTCTGTACTCATCCAAGCAAGATGGGAAAGTAGGAGTTGCTAGAACAGTTGAATTTGAATTGCCTGTGGTTCTATTCTGAGCACTGCTGATTACTTATTCTGTGCCATGGGTGCTGCCTCTGTTTCTAACTCTTCAGTCTACAAAAGGTTGCAATAACAGGGCTTGTACCCAAAATCAAAAGGGAGTGTGGAAAATTAATGAATTTGTTTTTATAAAGTGGATGGATCCTTGGATAAAAAGGTTTTTAAAGCCACAAGATATTATTTCAATTCCAGGTTACTATTTCTTTCTTTCGAAAGGATATTCACTGAGCTTGTAACTTTCTCAGGATTTAAAAAAAATTATCCTTAACTCATTTTTTTCTTATTAATTTTTAAATTTTTTAAAAATATAACAAACACAAACATTCTTAACATATGATCATTTCATTCTACATATATAATCAGTAATTCACAATATCATCACATAGTTGCATATTCAGCATCATGATCATTTTTTAGAACATTTGCATCAATTCAGAAAAAGAAATAAAAAGACAACAGAAAAAAATTCATACATACCGGACCCCTTACCCCTCCCTTCATTGATCACTAGCATTTCAATCTACTAAATTTATTTTAACATTTGTTCCCCCTATTATTTATCTTTATTCCATATGCTTTACTCGTCTGCTTAACTCATTCTTATGTACAGCTGCACACTTCTATTAAACTGCTGTTTCCCTTCGGAGAGATTACTGTTTGAAATTTCTTACAGTCATTGTTTCGGCCTGTTTGTTTATAAACCAAGAAGCAGACAGTCTTTGGACAATAGTCAGTCTTAATTTTTTTTTAACAAGGCATTATTTTTATAGGCCACAGTCCTTTTGAAACATGTTTATTTAACAATTTATAAATGGCTCCCACCACACACTACACCTGTGTGACTTATATTAATTATAATAATAATAATGCAATGAGAAATGAATAGGCTGTTTGTACCTTTGATCTCAGTGAAGCTACAAGTAAACATGAATAATGAATAATATTTAAGAACTGGACTGTCTAGTACAACTTAGAAGAACATAGTGGATTGAGAACCATCTATAATATCTAGGAAGATTTTAGGAATTTATTGGTTAAATAAAATTGAGTTTATATTGTAAATTAAAAAAAAAATAACCTTAAATCACATATAATAGTATTTATAAATGGTGTATAATTCTTTGTTCTAAGTTTTTCCCCTGTAAGTGAAGCATTCAAAAGGCAAGTTCTGGACATATAACAGCAAGCATATTTACTAACTCAGAAATTTCAGGATTTTAGCAATCAGAAATAGCTGAGTGTTTATTTTATGCCTGGCACTACAGGATTAGCCAATATGCTACAAATTTGCCAGATAATCCCTGCATCTAGACTTTCGTACTTTGATGGAAAGATGAGGACAATAAAGGCAGTTGTTGGATCATGCTGACAATGGGCTGTACCTATCAACTTGTAAGACAAGGAAAGGATTAGTTTGTCTGAAATTGTCTAATTAAATGTCTTCATTGATCAATGGTAAACACTACTTCATCCCTGTAGACACAGACTTGTTCCGAACTCACAAGAAAAATATTGCTATTTTTTTAAAGATAAAATTATATCTCTAATTCTGAACATAATCAATGTTCAATGATGATCTCACCTGAACCCATCATCTTATAGAAGAGAAAACTGAAATACTGAAATATGGGTAGTACTATACGAACAGTGTAATAGAACAGGATACTTGAGTTCTAGCTGTATTACTAACTAGTCATGTGATTAGTAATACAAATAATAAGTTTCACATTGGAAATAATCAGTCAATAGCTCATACCCATGAGGTGATCGTGTTATGCATGGGGAGACAGAGAACAGGAACTAGATTAACAGCAGATAACCTGGTTTCAGCATAAAATCATCATGTGTTCTTAGGAATGTTACCTACCTCTTAAGGTTTCTCACTTTCAAATTCAGGAATTCTACTGGTTAATCTCTGCCTTACTTCGTAACTCTGGGATTCCCTGACTTTATGAATGAAACTGAGTAAAAAAAATGGTATCTCATGAGGTCTCATTCATTAACTATCTATTAGTATATATTTCTTAAATGCAGCAGTAGTAAAACCAATATACAAGTCAACAATTTAATGTCCCCTGAGCTAAGTTCTTCCCAGAAACACAGTATTTTGTTATGGAATTTGGTTATAAGCACTTTGTCAGAAATCACACTCACGATTTGTAAAGGTTTCCCATAAGTACTCACTACTCACCAGTATCCAATATGGTCAGGTCCATGATACTATGCTGAGTACTAGCTGGGTAATGGATTCATTCCAAAGGTAAAATTGTTACATTTACCCAATTTGAGCATATGCAATAACATTAATAGCATTTTTATGGTCATTCCATCTTGGATGTTCTCACATCATCAAGCCATTGTATTTTAGAACTAGAAGGGACTTTCATGGTCTCCCAATATGTATCATTCATTTTCCAGTGGAATAAACTGAAGCTTTTAACCTTACAACTCATCTTTACTCCTAGCAGAATGTATATAATATGCATAAAATTTGAAGATATATATTTCACAATGACAGTGTTAAAAAAGGGAGACAAACAGTTTTTTTCCCTTGTCCATGCAACTGTAGTTTGTCTTTGATATAGGTTTTCATACATGGTGTCTTCTTTGAGGTGGTCTCTTACCTCTGAGTAGGTGCCTTTATGATGAAAATCATGGCTGACAGAAGAAAATATATAGAGGTCACTAATCTTTTGTTTTATTCTTTTTTCTTTTTGAAAAGTTTTTATTCTATTAAAATACTAATCTGTTTTGTTAAAAGAAATCAAAGAATGTTGATTTCTGGAGGTATAATCAAACATCTTCCATAAAAGCAGTAACATTAAAAAAAATTGGTGGTCTTAGATGGCTGAAAAGAGTTCTCTGTTTGGAATATTTAATTAGGCATGAATCACTTACAGTGCTCCTGTCTAGTGTAATGGATCACTGAAGTGCTCACACTGCTCTCTCATGTACCAAGAAAATATTGTTTCAGCATTTCCCATAAAGTGAGCTGCTTTCTCCTTAAAAACCCACATGCCGCTGGAGTCTCAGGAAACTTACCCTTGTCATTTAACAGTAGTTCAGTGTCATTTGGTTTAAACACACTTCTTTTAGGTCATTCAAAGTTCAACTCCTCTGGTAAACAGTCTCTAAATTTGATCTCTCTGGAAAAATGGACAGACTTTCAGAGATGTACCCCACTTATTCATCTTCTCTCCAAGATAGCGCTGGTAGAGAGGTATAAGTGTTTTCTCTGCGCCCAGGGTAAGAGAGGGACAGATCTTTTTACTTCCTTGTTTTGGAGTGGCTGGCCTGTTGACCACTAAGCTGCTTTGAGCTAGTTCCTTGGGCATTGTGGGGCACCTGATGCTAGAGACAGTTGCCTCATTCATTTGCATTTGGTCTCTGCAGACACTGCAGCCTCTGGGCTCTGATGCCAAACATCAGCAGGTCCTCTAGCACTCTCCGCACCTCTGTGACCTTCTGTCGCAACAAAGGAGCTTCTGTTTTTCACACAATTTACCTTAGGGACATTTATCCAAGTCTCCTCTAGTCATCACCTCCATGTTTAATGAAATGTCAGCCCAAAGTTGTAATGATTCCAGAAGCTCACAAACAGTATCCACTAACCCTGATGTTTCCAGGCTCCTTCTTATCTATCTTGATGTTTCTATAGCCATCACCTCATCTCAATGTTGTGATGTGGGGCATCATTTCTTTCACTTCTTTCTGGCATTTGACTTTTGTTTGACCTCTTAAGCCATAGCCAACTCCCTCTGATTTTATTCTCATGGCAGAACCCTAATGCTAAACTAGTATGCAGGGAGCAAAACAAGTCCCTAACCAAGGAACACAATTACAGGGCATTTCCAAACTAACATGCCTGCTTCTCCCTTTTATAGAACCACATAAAGCCTCCTAATCCTCCTCCCTTCTTAATTTCCCCATGTCTCCAGTAACTTTCCTCCTCCTTTCTACCTCCTCCTTTTCCTCCTCCTTCTTCCTCTCTCTCTTTCTGCTCAGAGTATTTGTGCAAATCAGTTTACATCTTTAATTTCAGTTTCTTTACCCTTTATGTAGGGAAAGTAAAACCTCAATCCATTTTTATTACTCTGGAATCATAGGAATAATTAGTTAGCAGTTATAGATCATCTTGAGCAGCTTGGATAAAATGAACCATACAAGTGCTATTAATATGGCTGAAGGTATTCAACTTTGAAAAAGTTGAGGGCCAGCAGTGCACTCTAATATAAAGAATGTATCTAAAAGACGGATGAGACGTCTTCTGATCTGGAATTCAAAGACCAAGGGGGAGAAGAAGAACTAAGCACTTATGCAAAATCATTCTTTAGGGAATGTAAAAAGATAAATTTATGTTCTGTAGATGAAAATAAAAGTTTATCAGTAGTTCATGATATCTTCTTTCAAACATATCTTAAAACTTATTAATGTAAAACAGACATGTAGAAATATGCCCCTAAGTCTATAACATAATGAATTTTCTCAAGTTGAACATATCCATGTTACCAGCACCTAAATCAAGAAATCATTACTAGTAACTCAAGGACTGCTGCCTGACTCCTTCTAAGCACTACTATCCAAAGGTAATTATTACTCTAATTTCTAACACCAGATATTAATTTTATCTGTTTTTGAATTTGATACAAATTGAACCATTCAATATGTGTACTTTTGTGCCTGTCTTTTGATCATATTTGTGTTAGCAAACAAGTATGTATGGAGTAGCTGAAGCTTATCCGTTCTCATTGTTGTCTAGTTTGAGTTGTCTCAGTTTTGGGTTCTTATACATAGTGCTGCTATAAACATTCTTGTTTGGGTGTGGGTTTGGAAGTCAAAGGAGAAGTCTGTTCTAGGAACATAAAATTATGTCAGTGAAAGAGAGGAAATTGGTAGGGAGATAGTGTAAAAGATTTAGGTCAGACCACTGTGAAATTTCAATGTTAAGTCTTCAAAAAAATAGCTACTAGTAGATACAATTCTTTCTTGCATTTAAAGTAACCCAAGGACAGCGGTTTTCAATGAACTTCTGAAGTGGTCTCTTCCTTTCTGCTCTCCCCAGTGACTTACCTTCAGTTTTCCCTCTTAGGAAATGCCTAGTTTCACCTTTCTTTATTGCTGACATTTGCTCCCACAGAACTGCCTCTTTGCCCAGTTATCTCGTCAGGCTCTGTTACTCAGTGTCTATCAAGGAGGCAAAACCCACTTTTTTAAAAATTAGAGAAGTTGGGGTTTTACAGAACAATCATGCATGAAATGTAGGATTCCCATATAACACTTCATTATTAACACCTTGAATTGATGAACTACATTTGTTATAACTGACGAAAGCACACTTTTATATACTATTAACTATAGCCCATAGTTAATAGTTATATACTATTATGTTATTATAGTTAATTATTATATACTATTAACTATAGCCCATAGTTTAACTTAGGGTTAACTGTGATTATTTTATATCAGTGAGATCACACAATATAGTCCTTTTGTGTCTGGCTTATTTTACACAGCTTGTCTTCAAGGTTCATCCATGATGTGGCATATATCAGAACTTCATTCCTTTTTACAGCTGAAAAATATTCCATTCTGCGTATATACCACATTTTGTTCATCCATTAATCAGTTGATGGACCCTTGGGCCACTTCTGTCTTTTGACAATTGTGTATAATGCCGCACAAACATTGGAATGCAAATACCTCTTCAAGTCCTCCTCTCAATTCTTTCGGGATTATACCTAGAAGTGGGATTACTGGATCACATGGTAATTCTATACTTAATTTCTGAGGAACTGCCAAACTATCTTCTACACCACCTGCACCAGTTTACAATCCCACCAGCAATGAATGAGTGTCCTTTTTTTCTCCACATCCTTTCCAACACTTGTAATTTCCCATTATTTTACTAGTAGACATACTATTGGGTGTGATATGGTTTATCCTTGGCATTTTGATTTGTATTTCCCTAATGTCTAATGACACGGAACATTTTTTCATGTGCTTTTTGTCCACTTGTATATCATCTTTGGAGAAATGTCTATTCAAGGCTTTTGATCATTTATAAATTGCATTGTTTGTCTTTCTGTTGTTGAGCCGAAGGGTTTCTTTATATACACTGGATATTAAACCCTTATAGTATATGCGGTTTCCAAATATTTTATCTCATTGTGTAGGCTGTCGATTTACTTTCATGATAAAGCCCCTTTATGCACAAAAGTTTTAAATTTTGATTTAAAATTTAAATAAGGTCCCATTTATTTATTTTTTCTTTTGTTGCTTGTGTTTTGGGTGTAAAGTAAAAAAAACTAGGTCTTGAAGATGCTTCCCTACATTTTCTTCTAGGAGTTTTAGAGTTCTGGTTCTTATATTTAGGTCTTTGATCCATTTTGAAATGATTTTTTAAAAAATTTATTTATTAATTTAAAAAATTTAACAAACGAAATATAACATTAACATAGATAATCAGTAATTCACAATATCATCACTTAGTTGCATATTCATCATTTCTTAGAACATTTGCATCCATTCAGAAAAAGAAATAAAAAGACAATAGAAAAAGAAAGAAAACGAAAGCAGAAAGAAAAAAAAAAGATTGTACTGACCATACCCCTTACCCCTCGCTTTCACTGATCACTAGCATTTCAAACTAAATTTATTTTAACATTTGTTCCCCCTATTATTTATTTTTTATTCCATATGTTCTACTCATTTGTTGACAAGATAGATAAAAGGAGCATCAGACATAAAGTTTTCACAATCACAAAGTCACATTGTGAAAGCTATATCATTATTCAATCATCCTCAAGAAACATGGCTACTGGAATACAGCTCTACATTTTCAGGCAGTTCCCTCCAGCCTCTCCATTTTGAAATGATTTTTATATATCATGCGTTAGGGGTCCAACTTCTTCCTTTTGCAAAAGGAGATCCAATTTTCCCAACTCGATTTGTTATTCTTTCCCAATTAAGTGGTCTTTGCCCCCTTGTCAAAAATCAGTTGACCACAACTCTGCAAGTGAAATCATTGCCCTCCCCACTACGTGGGGCATGACATCCAGGGTGGAAGTCTCCCTGGCTGCATGGGAGGTGATTCCCAGAAATGAGTATGGCTTTGGCCCCATAGGATCAACAATGCCATCTTGACCAAAATGGTGAAAAGAAGTATAACAAATAATATAACAAATATCAGTGGCTGAGAGAGTTCAAATAGAGTTGAGCTACAACCCTGGAGGTCACCCTTACGCATGTTTTAGTTAGACATTGCTATATACCATAACTTGCCAAACCCTAACCAAAACCATTCCAGCCAATCCTAAAGAACACTTATGGCAATACATAAGATTCTAAAATGTTCCATGTACTAGGGTAACTTTCTAAAAAACTATAACCTCCAGATGGATCACTGGACCAGATAAGTCCTGAAACTCAGAGGGGCCAGCCTTTGCAGAATGTCAGCTAGTTCCATCTTCCTACCCCCTTTCTTTTTTTGGTATTTTTGAACTTATCACTGCACTCATTAGTTTTTATAAAATGCATTTGCAGAAATATTGCATCAGAAAGTGGTATCACAAAACAAATATAAAACAAATTTAAATTTTTACACGTTACTTGTAACATAAACAAACATTATGTGTTCAAAAATTCAAAAAGTCCATCAAATTTTGCCTATGATTTTCAAAATGTCTGAGAAATAGAAAAAAACAATAAAAGCACAAGTATAGCACATACCATTTCTATTCTTGCTTGTAAAAGATTGTTCAATACAAATACATGAATACATTAAGGTGGGGGCATCTTCTAAGAGTAAAGTTAGGCTTCCTTTCTATTTTTTTTTTCTTTCTGTATTTTTTTGTTGTATACTATAATATATATATAAAAAACAAAGAAATAAAAAAGCAATAGTTTTCAAAGTACTCTTCAGCAAGTGGTTATAGGACAGATTCCAGAGTTTGTCATGGGTTACCATAGGATCCTCTCATATTTTCCCTTCTAGCTGCTCCAGAATATAGGAAGCTAGAGGGCTTAATTTTTTTTTTATCACCACAAATGACTTTTTAAATTCTTTTTTGTGAAAAATAACACATATACAAAAAAGTTATAAATTTCAAAGCACAGCACCACAATTAGCTGTTGAACATATCTCAGACTTTGACATGGGTTACAATGTCACAATTTTAGGTTTTTACTTTTAGTTGCTCTAAAATACTGGAGATAAAAGAGATGTCACTCTAATGATTCAGCATTCATATTCATTTGTTTAATCCTATCTTCTATGCATAATTCCACCATCATCTTTGATCTTTCTAAACCTCTTTTAGGTTGTTTGGGCTATGGAAATTCTAAATGTTTGATATTGGAAGGGGCTGTCATTAATATGGGGTAGGGAGATGGAGCTATATGATGTTCTGGAGAGGCTGAGCTAGGTTTCAGGATTTATCTCGACCAGGGACCCATCTGGAGGTTGTAAGTTTCTGCAGTTACTCTAGTGCATGCAACCCTTGTGGAATTTCATATATATTGCTGTAGGTGTTCTTTAGGATTGGCTGGAATGGTCCTGGTTGGCAGGTTCCTACCCCTTTTTAGTGACAGACCTTCTAACATGAAAAAGTTAGAATGGGCACAGCACAAATACCCCTAAAGAGTGAGAGAAAGATCAAAGGTGATGGTGGAGTTATACAGAGAAGGTAGGGTTTAACAAACAGGTATGACTACTGAATCATTATATTGATATTTCTTTTAGTCTTTAGCATCTTAGAGCAGCTAGAACTAAAAACCTAAAACTGTGGAATTGTAACCCATACTAAACTCTGAAAGCTGTTCTACAACTAACCATTGCACTGTGCTTTCAAATTTATTGCTTTTTTGTATATATGTTATTTTTCACAAAAAAGAAAAAAAATGACGATAAAATGTATATGTTTATTTCTTCTAGCCTCCAATATTCTGGAGCACGTAGAAGGAAAAATCTGGGAAGATGATATGGTAGCCCATGACAAACTCTGGGATCTGTCTTATAACTGTTTGAAAACTACTGCTTTTTTCTTTCTTTGCTTTGTATATATGTTATATTATACAATTAAAAAAGTTTAAAAAAATCATTGGGACATAAATGTGAAGGTTAATTTCTGAGCTCTCAAATCCAGAGCCTCTATGTCTGCCCTTGTGCCAGGAATATGCTGTTTTGATTACTCTGGCTTTGTAATAAGTTTTTAAAATCGGGAAATGTGAGTTTGTAACTAGCTGGTCATATGACAAGAGATTTTCTTGAATACCAGCCCTCCTTTTAGAAGGATCACCCAAGGTGGATGTAAAGAGCAGGGTTCTTCCTATCTTTTCTGGGTCTATGTCTTATCCTGGGCTTGTATGCTTGTATTTTGGAAGTTTCCCTATTTACAGGAGTTTGAAAGCCCCCTTTACATTCTAGGAGACAGACAGACCTTCCTCCCCTAGATGGTAAAGTAAACTTTTGCCTCAGGCCATCTACCTCAATTGTTTCTTACACTCCTTTTGTTGTCTCAAGCTGCTTTGCCTGGAGAGCAAATTCTAGGAGGGGTGGGGCACACTGAGAGGAGTTTCCCAAGTCGTTCTCTCCCAGGGAGAACACTGCTCCTCAAAGCTGTACTTTCTTGACCTGTCCAACAAATGCAGACCTTTAGTGCCCTCCATAGCTCTGAGGAAGCCAAGTGTCTTGAAGTTTCCTTCATCACCGGTGGGTTGGAATAATGGCTGCCCTTAAAGCCTGCCCCTAGCAATGTGAAGTTGCTAATCAAAAACCATGGATAACAACTGGCTCATGCCAATCTTGGGGCGGTGGATTTTTATGTCCCTTTTCAGCACCAGCAAGCCAGGGCAGAACACTACAGCCTGCCACAAGAGTGGGGGATGGGCACCAGCAACTGCCCTGCAGCAAGAACAGTTTATTGGTATTTACTATAATTTACCAGTCTCTTCCTTCTGCTCTTACCTGGATACTCTAGAGTGGTCTACTGGGCTCCGAAGTTTTGAAATAATTGATTCAGACAGTTCCTTCCAGTTGAATAGTTTTCTGGTGAAAGGACCGATTCCTGGAACTCGGCCATCTTCCCACAATCCCCTGTGGTTATCTTCCCACAATCCCCTGTAGTCACGTGCCTTTTCGGGGAAAAGGTGTCTTGGATGCTCTTGCCGCAGGTAGTGGCCCTGGGCCTCTTTCCTAGTTGTGGGGCATAAGTATGCGGCTGGCTGCAGGCAGAAGCCCTTGCTGCCGAGGTCGCAGCGGTGAACCACCTATCTGGTCACTGCGTGTGCCTGTGGTGAACCTGATTTTCAACCTGGTGTCCACCACAGCCCTCGCATCCGGGAGCCCGGGGACTTAGCGCTCAGGGAGAAGCTTCTCTTGGTGCCTCCAGGCTCTCAGGCGACGCTGGTGCCACCACCACTGCTGCTCCTGCTTACACTACGACCGTCCATATAGTCTCCTGGAGCAGGTAACCCAGCCCCAATGTGGAGGGAGGAACTGTGCCGCAAAGAACACTTCTGGAAATAATCTCTGCTCATGAGCAATGGCAGAAAAGTGGCCCTACAAAGCTGGTTCTCAGGTAACACACGAGCATTTAAAATATATGTATATATAATTTTTGACTTACATTTAGTTTGTATAAATATATTTTTTTCTTTATCATTTACCAAAGTAAACAATGGTGGTTATAAAAATTCAAACGTTACAAAAATACATAATGTAAAAAATAAGGTTCCATGTAATTTTCACTATACTCCTGTGACCACCTATGTGTGTTATATCAGACTATCTTCTTTCTCAATTCTAACTTTTTGTTATTACTGTTTTAGCAAAATTGTTATATACTACATATGTACTGTCCTATACCTTGTTTTTTACTCTAACTGGGATATCTTTCCCATATATATCTGTAATGATCATTTAAGGATCATGCTTTGATGTGCCACCTGTAACATCTAATCCTACAACTCTGCCAATTCTAATGGTAGAAATTTTGGGATAAATGCCGCAGGAGCATAGCAACATGGTAGGCCATGAAATAGAAATTCTGGGCCCTGGCAGGCTATCCATCCGTTATTCCTATGCGAAGATGGATGTAAAATATTGAGCTCCATGGCCTTTTTCTTACCAATTGCTGTTTAGTGCACAGAAAATTGACAGACATTTTAAAAATCATCTCTAAAGAAGAAGTTTTGCATGTTATCTTCTCTACTTCGCATCTCGAATTAATAATGTTGGCTCACTTTCCTTGTTTTCAGTTTGTCACCTTTGGAGTTTACCACTGCTGTTACCGATGGTGGAAAGTTTGTTTTGGTCATCAGATCTGCTAGCAGATTCAAACTAGTGATTGGTGCTTAGGCTCTGCACTTAAAAGATCTAGGGTTGAATCACAAATTGAATGTCTCTTAGCTCTGTGACCTTGGGCAAGTGACTTTATATCTTTGTACCTCAGTTTCCTGGCCTGTAAAATAGACATAATGCATAGCACTATTTACCTTAGAAACTGGTTGTTATGGAATGGGTTAAAAACAAATGAAGAATGTTATTATGGTCTATTGTTAACTTTTCA
Organism: Tamandua tetradactyla; assembly: GCF_023851605.1. Taxonomy (NCBI): domain Eukaryota; kingdom Metazoa; phylum Chordata; class Mammalia; order Pilosa; family Myrmecophagidae; genus Tamandua; species Tamandua tetradactyla. The sequence goes on along the minus strand of NC_135344.1, from coordinate 26,755,765 downwards.
CAGCAATCTTTTATCATTTTCAAATTATCTCACTGATCAGAAAGAATGCCCTGTTAGTAATACAGAATATATTGCACATGAGGCAGGACATCACACTGCTAAGGAATTCAGGCTCTGAAATCAGATTGCCTGGATACTTCTTGAGTCTACCTCCTATCTTTGTGACCATGAGAAAATTACGTATTCTACTTGTGCCTCTATTTTCACCCATGTAAAATGGGAAAATAGTTCCTATATCAGCAGTTTATTGAGAGAATGGAAGGATATAATCACATAGCTTGTTTAGAACTGAACTGTTCAATATGGAAGCTACTAGTCACAAGTGCTCCCCTGAGCACTGCAGATGGGGCTAGTCCAAACTAAGATCTGCTGTAAGTGTAAAATACACACCAAGTTTTGACGACTTAATAGGAAAAAGGTTTATAAAAACCTCATTAATAAATTTTATTAATTACATGTCAAAAAGATAATATGTTGTATACACTGTGTTAAATAAAATACAGTACTAAAATTAACTACCTTATTGCATGTTTTAAAAAATGTAGCTACTAGATTTTTAATTCCTTATGTGGCTCCCATTTGTGGGCACTTTTGGACAGTGCCCAGCTTGCATACAGCAAACACTCAAAAATGGTCAGCTATCATTTTAGGGCATCTCTCCCAGGTAAATAAAAAAATCACTGGTTTTATGTACCATGGCTCACATGTCACACTGATTACATAAGGAAAATCATCATTGTATCATCAACCATATTGGAGGTGAGAGTTCTATTTGGTTTGAGGGAGGAGTTGCCCTGAAATTTCTCACTGATAGGAATGCTTTTGGTGTGATGAAATCAAGGTTTCTCTACAACAGTGGACTGAATAATGATTGTAAACTAATTACAGCATGCATGCTGCACTTTGCTTTGCAGTAACAGCTTTCTACCAGCTGTTTACTTTAGCAGTTGTTCATTTCAAGTAGGTACCAATGCTGCTGAAGTGTGGGATGCCAGAAAGCAATTTCAGTTCTTTGCTTCAAATTGAAATCTGTATTTTTTAAAGATTTTTTTTTCTTAAGGGCCTTTCAAAAAAATCTACACAGCTCTCGGACAAATTTCATAGCACCATTTCTGATCCCTTTTTCAGAAAAAAATCTTTTGAAAATCATACATGGAATGATACAAAATCTCAAGTTTAATTAAGCTCCAGCAAAAATATCCTTTAACCATTACATTTGTTTCTGGTTTTATTCCCTCATAGCCTGCAACTCTTCTGAAGTACACTTCCAACTAGAGATTCAATAAAGCCATTTAAAGTAGTTGTTACTGTAAATTAAGTAACTATTCCCATCTGGTTCATGAAATATAGAATCTGTATTCCTCTCTGAATAATAAATACAATAAGTAACTACTTATCATGTCTTAGACCATCACTTTTGTCTGAACTGGTGGGTTTTTCTTTATTAGCTATCAATGATGTCTTTTCATTAACTCTTTCTTACAAAGAGCAGTGTCTTGCAGGCTCATTTCTATAGAGAAAAAATATCCTAGTTCCTCTGCCCACAACAAGGTTTCAAATGTGTAATGGTGGCTGGTAAACAAAAGTAGCATTTATTGAACATTTACTCCCTGGTAGGCGCAAAAGCATAATGGATGTCAAATGACCTGGACACATCATCTGTAAATCTTTTTCCAAAACACTTTGAGGGACATTATTACTCCCTTAGAATCTAGGAAATGGAGATTCAGAGCCCTAGGGGCTAAACCAAGGTTCTAATTTAGAATTGTCTGATTGTAAATCCCCTGATCCATACTTCTAAACTAGGGGCTCTAAAAGCATGTGAGCACCTCAGGGGCTGTGCCAGATGTGGACTGTGGGAATGTACTAGAACTTTTACTTGAAAAGATTTCTCTTATCTTTTTGAAATTTCTATTTGTCTGTTTTACAAAATATAAGATCAGTAAAACAGTGCATGTATAAAATGTCGGTAAAAATATACAGCTATTATGTAATCTGTGCTCAATTTTTTTTTTTTTTGGCAAGTTTTCACCATCAAAAATATGCCCCATATTTTACCACAGCTTTGGAGGAACTGGTGTGGATTGCATGGTCCACTCAAAAACTTTGAACATGTGAGATGTATGATGACAATGAATATAAATAATATTTAAAACTTTAATTGACAGAGGAGTCGTCCCTTAAACCATTTTTTGTCTCTGTCTTTGCTACAACTGAAGGAGAGCTCCACATTCATGTGCTACTTTTTCCAGGGATTAAGGAAATTTTTGTCCCTTTCATTGCTAAGTGAATAGATGACCACTGCTGTCTTTTTCTGCAACCTGTTCTTAGCATGCTTCATTGCTGTCCTTTACTTCCAGGAGCTTTGAGATAAATACTTATAGCTGCCCATGACACAATGTTGCCACAGCCAAGCTGTCCTCCCCAACTAATGCAGAGAAGGTTGTGATGTATGCAACTAGAAAACACAAAGCTGTTTTCTGTACAACAGTACTGAAAGTTGGTGGCTGAAGAGAGGAATAACTAGAGGGAATTAAAATGTAGAAAAAACATGGATTGTAACTATCCCAAGAAACTAAGGGAGAGGTTTTGTTTTCTTGTTGAGGGCAGACGGAGCCGGAGGGGGCAGCAAGGGAGCAAGAGAAGGAGGATGGGGAGAGGGGAGAGGAGAGAGGTGAGAGGGAACTTCTCTTCAATCCTTCACAATATAACCTTCCACTCCTTTTTAGGAAAGCTTCATCTCCAGTCCATGGGCATGGTCTCATATCTTTTCATATCAATCTATCTATACAGTAATTCACAGTAGCACAAATCCACAAATTTGAGTCACTCAGTCTAGAATAAGGACTTAAACAGAACATCCAGAGTAGAATTAACATCTAAGTGTGGTTCCTTAAACACCTTTCCATGAGCAGGAGGCAAACATCTGTGTCTTTTCTCTTTCCTATGTAGTTTTGGTCTCCTGTGGAGATCTCTTGGACAGAGCACACATGTGCATGTACACATATGCCTCCAAAAGACAAAATATAATTCTCCAGATTGGTAGAATTTATGTCTATATTAAGCAAGAAGAGCATTATTTAAAAACCATATAGTCTGTTACAAAGTTTTTCCTTGCTACAATGTAGATAGCATTTTACATCATTTTGCAAAAACAGTTTCAGTCCTCATTTTATCATCCTTCAGCTCTATTCCACACCCATTCCGTAAATTTCAATTTGATTAAATTCAACAATCACTAGTTAAATTAGTAACACACCTAGTTTGAGTCAGGTACTGTCCTAGATACTAGGAGTTCTAGCCAATAAATAGTGCTTATCCTCAAGAATCTTACAAACTAGAACAGGGAAATGGATATATATATATATATATATATATATTGATAAAATAGAGTGTGATAAGCTATATACTAATGTGCAAAACACTTTGAACATGGAGAGAAGGATCAAGAAATTTTTCATGGAAGAGCAGAAAATTATTTTGGAGGAAATAATTCCATCAATTTTGGAGAAAATGATGGTGTCAAGCTTTAAAGAATAAGGAGGTTTTCTTCAGGTAAGGGAGATAGCAGGGGGCATACACAAGTCAGAGGAAATCTGGCCCCTTGCTTTTGTGGCCCACCCAAAAAAAAAAAAAATACCATTTTATATCCACTTGTCCAAGATGGACCCATTACAAATATCACTTCCAAATTGAAGTTGCTGTTTTTTATTTACTATACTGGTTGATAACAGTGACTGCATTATTCATTTGAAATTTCTCCTATTCCACTCAGCCTTAGTTATTTTTTTCAGTTCTATGTCTATCATCTCCCCGAGAGAGATTATATCTAGATATGCAGATTCATGTATATTGGCAAACAGTTCTCTGTAACCACAGGGTCAGGGATTTGCATGAGGTAGACATTCAAAAGAGGTTTGTGGGTTACAATCAAGTCTGATGCATAGAGCTTCATCCAGAGGAGGGGAATGCTGAGGGTGGTGCCACATATGGAAGAAAATGCAAAATAAAAACAGAAGAGAATAGCATAAGACAAAAAAATTATTCCCAGTGAGTGCACACCATAAGCTCTATTCTCCTCTGGAATTTTGCAGGAAACACTCTCAATCTTTCATTACATGTCAGTAATGATGGATGCTGCTGCTTCCTCCTCCTCCCTGAAGATTTTGTTGTAGGGTTTTAAGGGAACATTGAAAACAAGAGGCAGGGTCTGGATCACAGGCCAGAAAACTAGCATTGGGCTAGTTTCCAAACCAGGACTAGAGAGTAAAAGAATTGACTAGAGTAGTTAGTGGGTTATTATTATAGGGACTCACTGGATTGACCGTAGCAACTGGGAATGTGGCAGTTGGGTCTGACAGTGTTAATGGTCAAACCAGGTGAAATGAAGTTTCCAAAACTCTTTTTCAAGGTCCTTATCTGGAATTATAGGTGCACTAAAGCAAAGTCTTGCCATAAGTCTGGTCAAACCAGACGAAATGAAGTTTCCAAAATTCATTTCAAGATTCTATCTGGAATAATAGGTGCAAGTAAAGCAAAATCTTACTGCTGGGTAAGCAGATGTGAGGCTGGGTTCAGGAGTGGGTATTGCTGACCTTGATTACAGGCATGATGTCCAGGGACTATGAAGACACTGCACTAGGAAATTAAGGACTTGGGAAGCCAAGACATGGGCAAAAGCATCTAGGCCATAAGGATGGAGAAAAATCAGGTTATTCATGTAAAGAGGAGGAACCTGGCCTAGTAAGCTGATCAGACAGGTTGGGAGGAAGAGCCATGGGAAATATCCTGGCACTGACATGGTAGTAAGAGATCTTTTTATAGGCCAGATAGGACTGGTCTGTGGATGTCCAGTGAGCAACAGAAGTTGCTGAGCTGGATCAGATGAGATGGTAGGACTTAGACATTTACCATGGAGTTGTCCTGTCATTAATTATTCTCAAGACCTTTTGCCTCCTTTGTAAAGCCAAGAGATCTGTTTAAGAAGATGTGGAGTCAATGACCACTTTGAGCTGGTGAAGAATACCAGCCAGGGTAGAATCAGAGGATTTTAGAACTGGAGGACTTGTCTTGTGCAGTAGTTCTCAAACTGGAGCATGGATCGGTGTTCCAGTTTGCTAGCTGCTGGAATGCAATATACCAGAAACGGAATGGCTTTTTAAAAGGGAAATTTAATGAGTTGCTAGCTACAGTTCTAAGGCCGAGAAAATGTCCCCATTACAACAAGTCTATAGTAATGTCCAATCAAAGGCATCCAGGGAAAGATACCTTGGTTCAAGAAGGCCGATGAAGTTCAGGGTTTCTCTCTCATCTGGAAAGGCACATGGTGAACACGGTCAGGGTTCCTCTCTCATCTGGAAGGGCACATGGCAAATACAGCATCATCTGCTAGCTTTCTCTCCTGGCTTCCTATTTCATGAAGCTCCCCGGGAGGCACTTTCCTTCTTCAACTCCAAAGGTTGCTGGCTCGTGGACTCTGCATTGTGGTGCTGCAGCATTCTCTGCTCTCTCTGAGTCTCTCATTCTCCAAAATGTTTCCTCTTTTATAGGACTTCAGAAACTAATCAAGACCCACTCAGATGGGTGGAGACATGTCATCCCCTAATCCAGTTTAACAACCGTTCTTAACTAAATCTCATCAACCAGGGAGATGATCTCATTACAGTTTCAAATATACAGTATTGAATAAAGATTATTCTACCTTTTAGAAATGGGATTTATATCAAAACATGGCTTTTCTTAGGGGGCATACTTCCTTTCAAACCAGCACAATCGGTATTCCCTGTAGGGTTTGTAAACCACAGATTCCTGGGCTCCACCCTCAGAGTTTCTTATTTTGTAGGTCTGTATGGGATTGAGAATTTGCATTTCTAACAAACTCCCAGATGATGTTGAAGTTGCTGATGTAGGAAACACACTTTGAGAACTACTGCTTTAGAGGAATTGTTTTCAACCCTGGATACACATTAGAATCACCTGGAATGCTTAAAAAAAATCCCCTGCCAAAGCTGCATTCCAGACCAATTAAACCTAATTGGTAGGATGCTAGTATCAGAATTATTTAAAGCTTTACAGGTAATTCCAACACAGCCATGGTTGATAAAAGTTGTTCAGAACATTTCTTGATCTGTGTCTTAGTTCAGTGGGAAATGAATAGTGTCTGCTATGGGAATGGGGAATATTAGAATGTGTATCACTTATTGCCATGCCATCTCTTGCCTACATTCTCATTTTAAGGTTGAGGAAATTGAGACATAATTTTACAATAAAAATTTCCCTATTACAGGGGTTAGACTAAAGGACACTTTTATGGTCTGGAGTGGTTGAACACATTGGAGCTAAGAGTTGTCCGAGTTTGGCTAAGAAATGTTTAGGCCAGTGCTCTGATAATATGGAATGGCTAATACTGCCTCTTTCAAGTGTAAAAGATGAAATGGAGAGAAATAATTCCACATATTAATTCAAACAACAGTCAGCAAAATTCACTAATACCAAGTGATACAACTTTATTTAGGTGCAGAAATCTTACAAATGTTTAATCTGTGTGTGTGTGTGTGTGTGTGTGTGTGTGTGTGTGTGTGTGTGTAGGAGTGATGCCACAGTGAAGATAAGCTGCCTCATGGAAAGTATTACATGAAAGGACAACACAAACAGGCTAATAGGCAAATATGGACTATCTGAATATTGGTAAGTAGCATGAGTATTAAGAGAAAATACTATGAACTTTAGTATCTTATGCCACCATATAAAGTTGTTTGTCTGTGAGATAGAAACAGCCATCCACCACTATCCTTACACACCATGGTTAATAGAGGTGGAAAGAGGCCTTGGCCATTTCCCAGCATTGCGGGTTGTGTGGTACACTTCACTGAGAGCATGATCACTACCAGTTGCGGCAGCACAGAAGTTATTTGCTGCATCCCATCACTGTGCTGCAAACCAAGAACTAACTATAGTTTAGTGATGTGGAGAACAGTAAATAGCAAGTGAGGCGTGAGAGTTGCTTTAATTTCCTCTGTGCAAGTCCAAAAGTCAGAAAATGTTCCTGAGCCCCTTAAAGGTGGCAAAAGATTAGGGATACTAGCTTTTGCTGTTGGTGTTTTTCAATTTTATTTTCCTTTACTGAAAGCATAAAGCCTCCAGAGCCAGGTATTCAAGCAAAAACAGAAAGAAAAATTAATAGGTTGTAGGAACAAAATTAATTTTCTTCTTGACCTGGTATCACATTCATTCTTGAGTCCCTACTGATCATCCTACCCCCCAGCCCCTTCTTCCTTGCCAAGAGAACCCACTTGCTTTCAGCTCTCCCCTTGGTGACCTGGTTCTGAGAGCCAATTTTGGTCACATGTCTCTTGCTAATGGCTCATGTAGGTGTGGGTATGTGATGAAATGCTGACTAGAGAAATACGAAGTATACCAGGAAAAGAGGCAAACAGGGAAGTATGCTCTCTTCTCATCTGGCTGTGATCATGGTTTCTGCAGGCATTTTCTTGAGCATCTGAGTGGTGCTCTGAGGACAAATGTAGAATGGAGAGATAATGCTTTAGAGACACTGAATTAACTGTCCCTGGAGTGGGACCCCCTCGAGGCCTTTTGTAATACGCGGTAATGAATATCCTTATTGTGTAAGCCAGTCAAGTCAGGGTTTCTTGTTCCTTGCTGCTGAAGGCACACCAACTGACACATTTGTTTTTCTGAGAATGTTGATGCAAGGTGACCCCTTCTGGACATTTTCCAAGATGGAAAGATATCATAGAAAAGCCAATCTATCATACTGCCATGGTGCTTTTTAATTCTTTATAGAACCTGCTCTTTAAATTAAAAGTAACTTCCCACTGGAGGGAAGTGCCTGAAAATGTGGAGCTGTGTTCCAGTAGCCATGTTTCTTGAAGATGATTGTATAATGATATAGCTTTTGCAATGTGACTGTGTGATTGTGAAAACCTTGTGTCTGATGATCCTTTTATCTGCCTTATGGACAGATGAGTAAAAGATAGGGATTAAAAATAAATAAATAATAAGGAGAACAAATGTTAAAATAAATTTAGAGGATTGAAATGCTAGTGATCAATGAAAGGGAGGGGTAAGCGGTATGGTATGTATGAATTTTTTTCTGTTTTCTTTTTATTTCTTTTTCTGAATTGATGCAAATGTTCTAAGAAATGATCATGATGATGAATGTACAACTATGGTGAGTTATTGATTATATACCAAGAATGGAATGATCATATGGTAAGAATTGTTCATGTTTGTATGTCGTTATGTTAAAAATTTTTTTTTTAAAAAAGAAAAAGAACGTTTGGTAAACACTAAGAAAATTTGAAAAAGGTGTGAAGAATAATTATCAATATTGGTTCATCAATTGTGACAAATGTATCATATGAATGAAGATCATAATAGGGAAAACTGGATGTTGGTTCCATGGAACTCTCTGTACTATCTTTGCAATTTTCTGTGAATCTAAAACTGGTCTAAAAATAAGGTTTATTAAAGTAAAAAAAATAACTTCCCATCCCACATTTTATTTTTATTTTTATTTCCATCTAACTTAATCTTAGCAATTATCTTGACAGATTTAAGGTAAAGTACTTCATTCATGTAATAAAATTTGATTGACAGTTTTAATGTGTAGAAGAGGTTAAGATGTGACTTTAGCATTAATAAGCTTTTAAGCTTTACATAATGCAAGCCAAATGTACATTTAGAAAAATGGATCCAAAGCCTTGAAAGTCTCCCTGGATATTAATCAATAAAATTTCTTCAAAATTAGACTTTGTTGCTGTTAATATTTCTTTTTTCATTTTTAAACAATTTTATTCATACACCGTATAACCCAAACTAAGTAAACAATCAATGGTTCCCAGTATAATCACATAGCCATGTGTTCACCACCACAATTTCTATGAAGACATTTCTGTTTCTTCCAGAAATGTCTTTGAAAACTTTTGCTTCTTTCTTTCTTTGCTTTGTATATATGTTATCTTATACAATAAAAAACCTTTAAAAAAAGCAATAAAATAAAAAGGAGAAACAGCACCACCAAGAATCTGGTATTCCTACCCCATATCCTCCTCTTATTGATGTTTAGCTTTGGCACATTGCCTTTGTTACATTCAAACAGAAGCATATTACAATGTTACTGCTGGTAACCTAGTTCCCATTGATTGTATTTCTTCCCCATTCTATCCCATTTTCAACACCTTGCCGTTTTGACATTTATTTGTTCTCCTTCATGCAAAAATGTTCTTATATTTGTACATTTATTCACCATTATTGTCCACTCTAGACATCAGTAAGTAATACTGTTACAGTCTTTATCCTCTGACTTTCCTTCTGGTGTCATACACGCCCCAGACCTCTTCCCTCACCCATGCACACACTCAGCATCATTCAATGTACTTATATTAATTTGCTATCATCAGATAGTATTGGGCTATCCCTTTCTGGGTATTTACAAACAGTCCTGTTGAACATTCTGTACTCCGGCATCAAATGCCCAATCTCTACCCTCTTTCTGTCTCCTGATAACCTGTATTCTCAGAAATTTGCTCATTAATGTTAGTTCATATTAGTAAGACCATACAGTATTTGTCCTTTTGTTTCTGGCTACTTTCAGTCAACATAATGTCCTCACAGTCATCCACACTGCTGCATGTATAATGATTTTATTCTGTCTTACAGCTGTGTAATATTCCATTGTATGTATATACCAGTTGTTTAGCCACTCATCTATTGATGGGCATTTGGGCTGTTTCCATCTACTGGCAATCATGAATAATGGCGCTATAAACATCAGTGTGCAAATGTCTGTTTATATCCTTGCCTTTAGTAGATACCTAGAATGGCATTGCTGGATCATATGGCAAGTTCAAAAATAGCTTTTTCTTGAGGAACTGCCAAACTTCCTTCCAGAGCTTTTGCACCAACAGTGAATAAATATGCCTCTTTCTCCACATCCATTCCAGAACTTGTAGTTTGCTGTTTTCTTTTTATAATGGTTATTCTAGTGCTTAGGAAGTGATACCTCATTGTGGTTTTGATTTGCATTTTGCTAATAGTCAGGAATGTTGAGCACCTTTTCATGTTTTTGAGCCATTTGTATTTCCTCTTCGGGAAAATGTCTGTCCATATCTTTTGTCCATTTTTAAATTGAGTTGTTTTTTCTGTTGTTTAATTGTAGGATCTCTTTGTATATACTGAATATTGAATTCTTATCTGGTATGTGGTTTCGAAATATTGTCTCCCATTGTGCAGCCTGCCTTTTTACTATCCTGACAAAGTTCTTTGCTACACAAAAGTGTTCAATTTTCAGGAGATCCCATTTATCTATTTCTTCTTTCATTGCTCATGCTTTGGGTGTAAGGTCTAGGAAACTACATCCTGTCCCAAGATCTATAAGATATTTCCATACATTTTTTTCCAAAAGTTTCATGGTCTTAGCTCTAATGTTTAGGTCTTTGATCCATCTTAAGTTAATCTTTGTAGAAGGTGTGAGATAGGGGTCCGCTTTCATTGTTTTGGATATGGATATCTGGTTCTTTAATGTACCATTTATTGAAGAGGCTGCTTTGTCCCAGTTGAGTTAACTGCCTCATCAAAGATCAATTGTGTGTAGATGGGAGGGTCTATTTATAGATGTTCAATTTAATTCCATTGGCCAGTGTGTCTCTCTTGATGCCAGTATTATGATGTATAACTACTATAGCTTTGTAATAGACTTTAAAGTAAGGTAACATGAGACCTCCATTTCATTCCTCTTTTTCAAGATATTTTTAGCTATTTGGGGGCACCCTGCCCTTCCAAATAAATTTAGTTGTTGGTTTTTCTAGTTCTGCAAAGTAAGTTGTTGGGATTTTAATTGCTATTGCAGTGAATCTATAAACCAATTTGAGTAGAACTGACATCTTAACTGTAGTTACTATTCCAACCCATAAGCACAGTGTATCTTTCCATTTATTTAGGTCTACTTTAATTTATTTTAGCAATTTCTTGTAGTTTTCTGTTTATAGGTCTTTTGTGGCCTTAGTTAAATTTATTCCCAAATATTTGATTCTTTTGGTTGCTATTGTAATGGAATTTTTTTTCTTGATAGCCTCCTCAGAATGCTTATTACTAGTGTACAGAAACAATACTGATTTTTGGGTGTTAAGTGAGTACTGCCACTTTGCTGTACTCATTTATTAGCTCTGCTAGCTTTGCTGTAGATTTTTGGGGATTTTTAACATGTGGTATCATGTCTTCTGCCAACAGTGAAAGTTTTACTTCTTCTTTTCCAATATGGATGCCTTTTATTTGTTTTTCTTGCCTAATTGCTCAAGCTAGAACTTCCAGCACAATGTTGAATGAAAGTGATCATAGTGGGTATCTTTGTCTGTTCCTGATCTTAGAGGGAAAGCTTTCAGCCATTGAGTATGATGTTACCTGTGGGTTTTTCATATGTTCCCTTTATCATGTTGAGAAAGTTCCCTTCTATTCCTATCCGCTGAAGTGTTTTCATCAAAAATGGATGTTGAATTTTGTCAAATGCCTTTTCTGCATCAATTGAGACTGTCATGTGGCTTTTCCACTTTTCTGATGTGATATATTACATTAATTGATTTTCTTGTGTTGAAACTAGCCTTGCAGACCTGAATAAATCCCACTTGGTAATGGTGTATAATTCTTTTAATGGCTTCTGGATTTGATTTGCAAGTGTTTTGTTGCGAATGTTTGCATCAATATTCGTTAAAGAGATTGGTCTGTAATTCTTTTGTTGTAGTATCTTTGTCTGTCTTTGATATTAGAATGATGTTGACTTCATAGAATGAGTTAGGTAGCTTTCCCTCCTCTTCAAGTTTTTTGAAGAGATTGAACTGGATTTTTACTGATTCTTTCTGGAATGCTTGATAGAATTCACATATGAAACGATCTGGTCCTGGAATTTTGACTTTTCTTTCTTGGTCTCTGTATTTGTGATTGATTTGTTGTGGTCATCTATTTCTTCTCAAGTCCGTGTTGGTTGTTCATGCTATTTTAGGAAGTTGTCCATTTTGTCTATATTGTTGTTTAGTTTATTAGCCTATAGTTGCTCACAATAACCTCTTCTTTTCTTCTTTATTTCTGCAGTGTCAATAGTTATGTCCCCTCTCTCATTTCTGATTTTATTTGTTTACATATTCTTTCTCTTTTTTTTCTCTCTTGTCAGCCTAGCTAAGGGTCCATCAATTTTATTGATTTCCTCAAAGAACCAGCTTCTGGTTTTGTTGTTTCTCTCTTTTGTTTTCATGTTTAAATTTCATTTATTTCTTCTCTAATCTTCATTATTTCTTTCCTTCTGTTTGCTTTGAAGTTAGTTTGGTTTTCTTTTTCTAGTTCCTCTAGGTGAACAGTTAATTCCTCAATTTTTGCTCTTTCTATTTTCTTACTTTAGGCTTTTAGGGCAATAAATTTCCCTCTTAGCAGCGTTTTTGCTGCATCACATAAGTTTTGATATGTTGTGTTTTCATTTTCTTATACCTCAAGATATTTACTGATTCCTCTTATAATTTCTTCCTTGACCCAATGTTGTTTAAATATGTGTTGTTTATCCTCCATTTATTTGTGAATTTTCCACCCTTCTGCCTGGTACTGATTTCTACCTTCATTCCATTATGATCTGAGAAAGTGCTTTGTATAATTTCCACCTTTTAAAATTTGAGACTTGCTTGGTGATGAAATATGTGGTCTATTCTGGAGAATGATCCATGAACAATGGAGAAAAATGTGTATCCAGCTGGGTCTAATGTTCTGTAAACGTCTGTTAACTCTAGTTCATTTATTGTACTATTCAAAATCTCTGTTTCAAAGTCAAAATATATTGGGTAGATGGAAATACTAGTGGTCAATGAGAGGGAGGGGTGAGAGGAATGATATGAGTTTTTCTTTTCTTTTTTTTTCTGGAGTGATGCAAATGTTTTAAGAAATCATCATGGTGATGAATATACAACTATGTGATGATATTGTGAGCCATTGATCATACACCAAGTATGAAATTTTCATATGTTAAGAATGTGTTCGTGTTGGTATGTTGTTTTGTTTTGTTAATACAAATTTTTTTTTAAAATCTGTTTTCTGATAGATCCTCTATCTAGATTATCTATCCATTGATGAGACTGGTGTATTGAAGTCTCCAACAATTATTGTAGACATGTCTACATCTCCCTTCAATGTTAGTGTGTCTTACATATATTTTGCAACATCCTGGCTTGTGCATAAATATTTATGATTGTTATGTCTTCTTAATGAATTGTCCCTTTTATTAGTGCGTAGTGTCCATCTTTGTCCCTTTTAATTATTTTACATGTGAAGGTCTAATTTGTTTGTATAGCCAACCCCACTCTTTTCTGCTTGCTGTTTGTGTGAAATATCTTTTTCCAGCCTTTCACTTTCAACATGTTTTCATTTTTGGGTCTAAAGTGAGTCTGCTGTGGACAACATATAGATATGTCCTATTTTTGTTTGTTTGTTTGTTTTTAACTTTTTTATTGTATAGTATAACATACATACAAAGCAAAGAAATAAAAAAGCAATAGTTTTCAAAGCACTCTTCAACAAAGTGGTTACAGGACAGGTTCCAGAATTTGTCATGGACTACCATATGATCCTCTCATATTTTTCCTTCTAGCTGCTCCAGAATATAGGAGGCTAGAGGGCTTAAATACTTTTTTATCATCACAATGGATTTTTTCCTTCTTTTTTTGTGAACAAAAGCATATATACAAAAAAACTATAAATTTCAAAGCATAGCACCACAATTAGTTGTAGAACATATTTCAGACTTTGACGTGGGTTACAATTTTACAATTTTAGGTTTTTACTTCTAGCTGCTCTAGAATACTGGAGATTAAAAGAGATATCAATTTAATAATTCAGCATTCATATTCATTTGTTAAGTCCTATCTTTTATGTATCATTCCACCAGCACCTTTGATCTTTTCATACCTCTCTTTGGGGTTGTTTGGGATATGGCTATTCTAAATTTTTAATATTGGAAGGATCTGTCACAAATATGGGATAGGGAGATGTAACTATCTGGTGTTCTGGAGGAGATGGGCTAGGTTTTAGGACTTATCTGGACCAGCTACCCATCTGGAGGTTGTAGGTTTCTGGAAAGTTACTCTAGTGCCTGGAACCCTTGTAGAATCTTATATATTGCCCTAGGTGTTCTTTAGGATTGGCTGGAATTGACCTGGTTGGGGATTGGCAGGTTATGATAGGTAACAAGGTCTACCTGAAACTTGTGTTAGAGCAACCTCCAGAGTAGACTCTCGACTCTATTTGCCACTAATACTTTATTAATTGCACTTATTTCCCCCCTTTTGGTCAGGATGTAATTGTTGACCCCATGGTCCCAGGTTTGAATTAATCCCTGGTACTCATTTCCCACATTGCAAAGGAGACTTTCACACCTGGATGTCATGTCCCACGTAGTGGGGAAGGCGATGATTTAACTTGCAGAGTTGGGCTTAGAGAGACTGAGGCTACATCTGAGCAACAACAGAGGTTCTCCAGAAGTAACTCTTAGGCATGCCTATAGGTAGTCTATGCTTCTTCGCTACCTACATAAGCTTCACATGCCTCATGATCAAGGGCATGGCCTACTGATTTGGGTATCCCTAAAGTCTGACACAGGGGATTCCCTGTTTTGACCGCTGTGACTTTATAATAGGTTTTAAAATCAGGGAGTGTTAATCCTCCCACTTCATTCTGCTTTTTAAAGGATACGTTTAGCTATTTGGGGTCTCTTTCCTGTCAAATAAATTTGGTAGTTAGCTTTTCCAAATCTTCAAAATACATTGTTGGAGTTTTGATTGGTACTGTGTTGAATCTGTAGATCAACTTGGGGAGAATTGACATCTTAACCATACTTAGCCTTCCTATCCATGAACAGGGAATGTCTTTCCACCTATTTAGATTTCCTTTGATTTCTTTTAGCAATATTATGTAGTTTTCTGTGTACAAGTCCTTTATGCCCCTAGTTAAGTTCATTCCTAAATGTTTGATTCTTTTAGTTGCTATTTTGAATGGAATTTTTTCCTTAACTGAGTCCTCAGCTAGCTCATTGCTTGTGTACAGAAATGTTACTGATTTTTGCACATGAATTTTCAATCCTGCCACCTTGCTGAATTTGTTTATTAGCTCAAGTTAACTTTGGTTTAGATTTCTCAGGGTCTTCCAAGTATGGTGTCATATCATCTGCAAATAATGAGAGTTTTACTTCCTCCTTTCCAGTTTGGATGCCTTTTATATCTTTGTCCTGCCTGATTGCTCTAGCTGGAACTTCTAGCACAATATTGAATAATAGTGGTGACAGCAGGTATCCTTGTCTTGTATCTGATCTTAGGGGGAAGGCTTTCAGTCTCTCTGCATTGAGTATGATGCTGGCTATCGGTTTTTCATATGTTCTCTTTATCATATTGAGGTAGTTACCTTTGATTTGTATCTTTTGGAGCGTTTTTATCA
This sequence comes from Tamandua tetradactyla, assembly GCF_023851605.1. Taxonomy (NCBI): domain Eukaryota; kingdom Metazoa; phylum Chordata; class Mammalia; order Pilosa; family Myrmecophagidae; genus Tamandua; species Tamandua tetradactyla. The sequence continues at coordinate 26,740,285 of NC_135344.1, read as the reverse complement.
GAAGAGGATGCTGAATTTTGTCTAATGGTTTTTCAGCATCAATTGAGATAATCATGTGCTTTTTCCTTTTGATTTGTTAATGTGCTGTATTACAATAATTGATTTTCTTGTGCTGAACCATCCTTGCATTCCTGGGATAAACCCCATTTGGCCATGATGTATAATTCTTTTAATGTGCTGTTGGATGCGATTTGCTAATATTTTATTGAGAATTTTTGCATCTATGTCCATTAGGGAGATTGGCCTGTAGTTTTCCTTTCTTATAGCATCTTTACCTGGTTTTGGTATTAAAAAGATATTAGCTTCATAAAATGAGTTAGGTAGAATTCTTTTTCCTCAATTATTTGGAAAAGTTTGAGCAAGATTGGTATTAGTTCTTTCTGGAATGTTTGATAAAATTCCCCTGTGAAGCCATCGGCCCTGTAGGAAGATTTTTGATGACTGATTGAATCTCTTTACTTGTGATTGGTTTGTTAAGATCTTCTATTTCTTCCTGAGTCAGTGTAGCTTGTTTGTGTGTCTCCAGGAATTTGTCCATTTCATCTAAGTTGCCTAATTTGTTGGCATATAGTTGTTCATAGTATCCTCTTATGATTTCTTTTATTTCTTCAGGGTCTGTGGTAACACACCCCTTCTCATTTCTGATTTTGTTTATTTGCATCCTCTCTTTTTTTCTTTGTCAGTCTTGCTAGTGGCCCATCAATTGTATTGATTTTCTCAAAGAACCAACTTTTGGTTTTTTTTTTTTTTTTTTTAAAGAGAGAGGGAGGAAGGGAAGGAAAGACAGAGAGAAGGAAGGAAGGATGGAAGGAAGGAAGGGAGGAAGAAAGGGAAACATCTTTAAACATTTTCTTGTTTTATTGTATTTTGTTTGTTTGTTTGTTTTTTACATGGGCTGGGGCCGGGAATCGAACCGAGGTCCTCCGGCATGGCAGGCAAGCACTTTGCCCGCTGAGCCACCGCGGCCCGCCCCTCAACTTTTGGTTTTATTGATTCTTTCTATTGTTCTTTTGTTCTCCCATTCATTTATCTCTGCTTTAATCTTTGTTACTTCTCTTCTCCTATTTGCTTTGGGGTTAGTTTGCTGTTCTTTCTCAAGTTCTTCCCACTTTGCTGTTAAGTCCTTGATTTTTGCTCTTTCTTGTTTTTTAATTTATGCATTTAAGGCAATAAATTTCCCTCTCAGCACAGCCTTTGCTGCATCCCATAAGTTCTTATAAGTTGTATTCTCATTTTCATTCATCTCCAAATAGCTACTGATTTCTCTAGGAATTTCTTTTCGTCCACTGGTTGTTTAAGAGTGTGTTATTTAATCTCCATATATTTGTGAATGTTCTTGTCTTTGCTGTTTATTGAGATCTGGCTTCATCCCATTGTGATCACAGAAAATGCTTTGAATAATTTCAATATTTTTTAAATTTGTAAAGACCTTTTTGGTGCCCCAGCATATGATCTATCCTGGAGAACGTTCCATGAGCATTATAAAAGAATGTGTAACCTTGTACTGTGGGATGCAATGACCTATATATGTTTGTTAGGTCTATTTATCAAGTTATTTAACTTCTCTATTTCGTTGTTGATCTTCTGTCTGGTTATTCTATCTATAGAGGAGAGTGGTGTATTGAAGTCTCCTACTATTACTGTTGAAACATTTATCACTCCCTTCGGTTTTGCCAATGTCTGTCTCATGTATTTTGGAGCTCCTTGATTGGGAACATAAACATTTATGATTGTTATATCTTCTTGGTGAATTAGTATACAGTGTCCTTATCTCTTATGATGTCTTTACATTTAAAGTCTTTTTTGTCTGATATTAGTATAGCTACTCCTGCTTTCTTTTGGTTACAACTTGTGTGGAAAATCTTTTTCCATCCTTTCACTTTCAATCTATTTGTATCCTTATATCTAAGATGAGTCTCTTGTAAACAGCATATAGATGGATTACGTTTCTTAATCCATTCTGCCAATCTGTATCTTTTAATTGGTAAGTTTAGTCCGTTAACATTCAAATTTATTACTGAAAAAATGTTTCTTGATTCTACCTTCTTATCTTTTCAATTTTATTTGTTAGATCTATATATTCTTTTCCCTCTTTCTTTTTGTATTCTTTAAATTACCATTAGTGGTAGTCTTCAATTCTGTGCCCTCCTCCAGACCTCCCTCTCCTGTCTTTTTTTTTTTTTTTTTTTTCCCAGCCAGCAGATCTCCTTTTACTATTTCTTATTGGGCCAGTCTCTTGTTGAGAAGTTCTTTCAGGGCTTCTTTGTCTGTGAAAACTTTAATCTCTCCCTCAATTTTGAAGGACAGTTTGGATGAGTACAGAATTCTTGGCTGGAAGTCTTTCCCTTTCAGAATCTTTATATATCATACCACTGCCTTCTGGCCTCCAGGGTGCTAATTGAGTAGTCTGAACTCAGTGTTATTTGATTTCCCTTGTATGTAGTAGATTGTTTTTCTCTTGCCGCTTTCAGGATTTTATGCTTCTCTTCGACATTTGACGGACTGATTAGTATGTGCCTTTGGGAAGGCCTGTTTGGATTTATTCTGTTTGGAGTTCTTTGGGTTTCTTTGACTTTTATATTTGTGTCCTTTATGAGGGTTGGGAAGTTTTCTCCCATTATATCCTCAACTACTCTTCCTAGCCTTTTACTCCTCTCTTCTCCTTCTGGGACACTAATGATTCTTATATTTGTGTGCTTTGTTTTGTCTATCATTTCCCTGAGTTCCCATTCAATTTTTTCCATCTTTTGCCATTTGCTCTTTTGAGTCTTTGAAGTCAATTATCCTGTCTTCTTTATCATTTATTCTTTCTTCTGTTTCTTCAAATGTGGTTTTTTTGTACCTCTGGTATGTTTTTTATTTAGCCAACAGAGTCTTTAACCTGTTGATTTCTGCTATTATTCTATTTATTTTTTCAAATTCCTCTTTGTGCTCTTCTACTGTCTTCTTGATCTCCTTTATGTCATTTACTATCCCACTTATTTTACTAAGTAGAGTTGTATGAACATCTTTGATGAGTTGTTCCAGCATCTGTGTCTTCACTGGTGTTTTAATTTGGTCATTAGGCAGGGCTATATATACTGTCTGCATAGTGATATGCTTAGTAATCTTCTGTTGTCTTTGCAACATGTAAGTATCATTTTTTTTAACTTTTTTTTAGAATTTGAAATACAATGTATATCAAAAAAGCAATAAATTTCCAAGTACATTTTTAATAGTTTTTTTATTAATTAAAAAAAGAATTAACAAAACAATTAGAAATCATTCCATTCTACATGTACAATCAGTAATTCTTAATAACATCACATAGTTGCATATTCATCATTTCTTAGTACATTTGCATCGATTTAGAAAAAGAAATAAAAAGACAACAGAATAAGAATTAAAACATTAATAGAAAGAAAAAAAAAAACCCTATACCTCACATGCAGCTTCATTCAGTGTTTTAACATAATTGCATTACAATTGGGTAGTATTGTGCTGTCCATTTCTGAGTTTTTATATCCAGTCCCGTTGTACAGTCTGTATCCCTTCAGCTCCAATTACCCCTTCTCTCTCTCTTTTTTTTTTTAATTAACGGAAAAAAAGAAATTAACCCAACATTTAGAAATCATACCATTCTACATATGCAATCAGTAATTCTTAACATCATCACATAGATGCATGATCATCAATTCTTAGCACATTTGCATCGGTTTAGAAGAACTAGCAACATAACCGAAAAAGATATAGAATGTTAATATAGTGACAAAAAAAAAAGTAATAATAGTAAAGTCAAAACAAAACAAAACAAAACAAAACAAAAACCAATAGTTCATATGCAGCTTCATTCAGTGTTTTAACAAGATTACTTTACAATTAGGTATTATTGTGCTGTCCATTTTTGAGTTTTTGTATCTAGTCCTGTTGCACAGTCTGTATCCCTTCAACTCCAATTACCCATTATCTTACCCTGTTTCTACCTCCTGCTGGACTCTGTTACCAATGACATATTCCAAATTTATTCTCGAATGTCTGTTCACATCAGTGGGACCATACAGTATTTGTCCTTTAGTTTTTGGCTAGACTCACTCAGCATAATGTTCTCTAGGTCCATCCATGTTATTACATGCTTCATAAGTTTATCCTGTCTTAAAGCTGCATAGTATTCCATCATATGTATATACCACAGTTTGTTTAGCCACTCTTCTGTTGATGGAGATTTCAGCTGTTTCCATCTCTTTGCAATTGTAAATAAGGCTGCTATAAACATTGGTGTGCAAATGTCCGTTTGTGTCTTTGCCCTTAAGTCCTTTGAGTAGATTCCCAGCAATGGTATTGCTGGGTCGTATGGCAATTCTATATTCAGCTTTTTGAGGAACCGCCAAACTGCCTTCCACAGTGGTTGCACCTTTTGACATTCCCACCAACAGTGGATAAGTGTGCCTCTTTCTCCGCATCCTCTCCAGCACTTGTCATTTTCTGTTTTGTTGATAATGGCCATTCTGGTGGGTGTGAGATGATATCTCATTGTGGTTTTGATTTGCATTTCTCTAATGGCCAGGGACATTGAGCATCTCTTCATGTGCCTTTTGGCCATTTGTATTTCCTCTTCTGATAGGTGTCTGTTCAAGTCTTTTTCCCATTTTGTAATTGGGTTGGCTGTCTTTTTGTTGTTGAGATGAACAATCTCTTTATAAATTCTGGATACTAGACCTTTATCTGATATATCATTTCCAAATATTGTCTCCCATTGTGTAGGCTGTCTTTCTACTTTCTTGATGAAGTTCTTTGATGCACAAAAGTGTTTAATTTTGAGGAGCTCCCATTTATTTATTTCCTTCTTCAGTGTTCTTGCTTTAGGTTTAAGGCCCATAAAACCTCCTCCAGTTGTAAGATCCATAAGATATCTCCCAACATTTTCCTCTAACTGTTTTATGGTCTTAGACCTAATGTTTAGATCTTTGATCCATTTTGAGTTAACTTTTGTATAGGGTGTGAGAGATGGGTCTTCTTTCATTCTTTTGCATATGGATATCCAGTTCTCTAGGCACCATTTATTGAAGAGACTGTTCTGTCCCAGGTGAGTTGGCTTGACTGCCTTATCAAAGATCAAATGTCCATAGATGAGAGGGTCTATATCTGAGCACTCTATTCGATTCCATTGGTCGATATATCTATCTTTATGCCAATACCATGCTGTTTTGACCACTGTGGCTTCATAATATGCCTTAAAGTCCGGCATCGCTAGACCTCCAGCTTCGTTTTTTTTCCTCAAGATGTTTTTAGCAATTCGGGGCACCCTGCCCTTCCAGATAAATTTGCTTATTGGTTTTTCTATTTCTGAAAAATAAGTTGTTGGGATTTTGATTGGTATTGCATTGAATCTGTAAATCAATTTAGGTAGGATTGACATCTTAACTATATTTAGTCTTCCAATCCATGAACACGGTATGCCCTTCCATCTTTTTAGGTCTTCTGTGATTTCTTTTAACAGTTTTTTGTAGTTTTCTTTATATAGGTTTTTTGTCTCTTTAGTTAAATTTATTCCTAGGTATTTTATTCTTTTAGTTGCAATTGTAAATGGGATTCGTTTCTTGATTTCCCCCTCAGCTTGTTCATTACTAGTGTATAGAAATGCTACAGATTTTTGAATGTTGATCTTGTAACCTGCTACTTTGCTGTACTCCTTTATTAGCTCTAGTAGTTTCATTGTGGATTTTTCCGGGTTTTCAACGTATAGTATCATATCGTCTGCAAACAGTGATAGTTTTACTTCTTCCTTTCCAATTTTGATGCCTTGTATTTCTTTTTCTTGTCTAATTGCTCTGGCTAGAACCTCCAACACAATGTTGAATAATAGTGGTGATAGTGGACATCCTTGTCTTGTTCCTGATCTTAGGGGGAAAGTTTTCAATTTTTCCCCATTGAGGATGATATTAGCTGTGGGTTTTTCATATATTCCCTCTATCATTTTAAGGAAGTTCCCTTGTATTCCTATCTTTTGAAGTGTTTTCAACAGGAAAGGATGTTGAATCTTGTCAAATGCCTTCTCTGCATCAATTGAGATGATCATGAGATTTTTCTGCTTTGATTTGTTGATATGGTGTATTACATTAATTGATTTTCTTATGTTGAACCATCCTTGCATACCTGGGATGAATCCTACTTGGTCATGATGTATAATTCTTTTAATGTGTTGTTGGATACGATTTGCTAGAATTTTATTGAGGATTTTTGCATCTATATTCATTAGAGAGATCGGTCTGTAGTTTTCTTTTTTTGTAATATCTTTGCCTGGTTTTGGTATGAGGGTGATGTTGGCTTCATAGAATGAATTAGGTAGTTTTCCCTCTGCTTCGATTTTTTTGAAGAGTTTGAGGAGAATTGGTACTAATTCTTTCTATAACGTTTGGTAGAATTCACATGTGAAGCCATCTGGTCCTGGACTTTTCTTTTTAGGAAGCTTTTGAATGACTAATTCAATTTCTTTACTTGTGATTGGTTTGTTGAGGTCATTTATTTCTTCTTGAGTCAAAGTTGGTTGTTCATGGCTTTCCAGGAACCCGTCCATTTCATCTAAATTGTTGTATTTATTAGCGTAAAGTTGTTCATAGTATCCTGTTATTACCTCTTTTATTTCTGTGAGGTCAGTAGTTATGTCTCCTCTTCCATTTCTGATCTTATTTATTTGCATCCTCTCTCTTCTTCTTTTTGTCAATCTTGATAAGGGCCCATCAATCTTATTGATTTTCTCATAGAACCAACTTCTGGTCTTATTGATTTTCTCTATTGTTTTCATGTTTTCAATTTCATTTATTTTTGCTCTGATCTTTGTTATTTCTTTCCTTTTGCGTGCTTTGGGATTAATTTGCTGTTCTTTCTCCAGTTCTTCCAAGTGAACAGTTAATTCCTGCATTTTTGCCTTTTCTTCTTTTCTGATATAGGCATTTAGGGCAATAAATTTCCCTCTTAGCACTGCCTTTGCTGCATCCCATAAGTTTTGATATGTTGTGTTTTCATTCATTTGCCTCGAGGTATTTACTAATTTCTCTTGCAATTTCTTCTTTGACCCACTCGTTGTTTAAGAGTGTGTTGTTGAGCCTCCACGTATTTGTGAATTTTCTGGCATTCCGCCTATTATTGATTTCCAACTTCATTCCTTTATGATCCGAGAAAGTGTTGTGTATGATTTCAATCTTTTTAAATTTGTTAAGACTTGCTTTGTGACCCAGCATATGGTCTATCTTTGAGTATGATCCATGAGCACTTGAGAAAAAGGTGTATCCTGCTGTTGTGGGATTTAATGTCCTATAAATGTCTGTTAAGTCTAGCTCATTTATAGTAATATTCAGATTCTCTATTTCTTTATTGATCCTCTGTCTAGATGTTCTGTCCATTGATGAGAGTGGGGAATTGAAGTCTCCAACTATTATGGTATTTATGTCTATTTCCTTTTTCAGTGTTTGCAGTGTATTCCTCACGTATTTTGGGGCATTCTGGTTCGGTGCGTAAATATTTATGATTGTTATGTCTTCTTGCTTAATTGTTCCTTTTAATAGTATATAGTGTCCTTCTTTGTCTCTTTTAACTGTTTTACATTTGAAGTCTAACTTGTTGGATATTAGTATAGCCACTCCTGCTCTTTTCTGGTTGTTATTTGCATGAAATATCTTTTCCCAACCTTTCACTTTCAACCTATGTTTATCTTTGGGTCTAAGATGTGTTTCCTGTAGACAGCATATGGAAGGATCCTGTTTTTTAATCCATTCTGCCATTCTATGTCTTTTGATTGGGGAATTCAGTCCATTAACATTTAGTGTTATTATTGTTTGGATAATATTTTCCTCTACCATTTTGCCTTTTGTATTATATATATCATATCTGACTATCCTTCTTTCTACACTCTTCTCCATACCTCTCTCTTCTGTCTTTTCGGTTCTGACTCTAGTGCTCCCTTTAGTATTTCTTGCAGAGCTGGTCTCTTCGTCACAAATTCTCTCAGTGACTTTTTGTCTGAGAATGTTTTAATTTCTCCCTCATTTTTGAAGGACAATTTTGCTGGATATAGGAGTCTTGGTTGGCAGTTTTTCTCTTTTAGTAATTTAAATATATCATCCCACTGTCTTCTAGCCTCCATGGTTTCTCCTGAGAAATCTACACATAGTCTTATTGGGTTTCCCTTGTATGTGATGGATTGTTTTTCTCTTGCTGCTTTCAAGATCCTCTCTTTCTCTTTGACCTCTGACATTCTAACTAGTAAGTGTCTTGGAGAACGTCTATTTGGGTCTAATCTCTTTGGGGTGCGCTGCACTTCTTGGATCTGTAATTTTAGGTCTTTCATAAGAGTTGGGAAATTTTCAGTGAAAATTTCTTCCATTAGTTTTTCTCCTCCTTTTCCCTTCTCTTCTCCTTCTGGGACACCCACAACACGTATATTTGTGCGGTTCATATTGTCCTTGAGTTCCCTGATACCCTGTTCAAATTTTTCCATTCTTTTCCCGATAGTTTCTGTTTGTTTTTGGAATTCAGATGTTCCATCCTCCAAATCACTAATTCTATCTTCTGTCTCTTTCAATCTATCATTGTAGGTATCCATTGTTTTTTCTATCTTTTCTACTTTGTCCTTCACTTCCATAAGTTCTGTGATTTGTTTTTTCAGTTTTTCTATTTCTTCTTTATGTTCAGCCCATGTCTTCTTCATGTCCTCCCTCAATTTATCGATTTCGTTTTTGAAGAGGTTTTCCATTTCTGTTCGTATATTCAGCATTAGTTATCTCAGCTCCTGTATCTCATTTGCACTATTGGTTTGTTCCTTTGACTGGGCCATATTTTCAATTATTTGAGCGTGATCCGTTATCTTCTGTTGGTGTCTGCGCATTTAGACAGATTTCCCTGGGTATTGGATCCAAAAGTTAGGAAGATTTTTCTGTGCAATCCCTGGGTTCTGTTTTTCTTATCCTGCCCAGTAGGTGGCGCTCGTGGCACACGTTTGTCTGCGGGTCCCACCAGTAAAAGGTGCTGTGGGACCTTTAACTTTGGAAAACTCTCGCTGTCCGGGAGGTTCGCTAGCCGAAGCAGCTTGGAAGAGTTCTAGCTGGCCCGGGGACCGAACGCAGGGAGGGTTGCTGGCCGCCGCAGCCCGGGAAAGCGCCCGTCCGAATTTCCTAGTCAGCCTGGGCGACAAGCGTGGCGGGAGGGCGCCAGCGGCAGGGGCCCGCCCGGGAGAGTGCACGTTCCCGGGGAGTCACGGGTTTGGAAGGGGCCTCCCCCGCCCGTCACCGTTCTCCACGGCCTGGGGATTTCCGATCCAATTCTCTCAGTTGGTCCGGGGGGCCGCGCGTGGTGTGGCCACCAGCCGCCGCGGTTTCAGGGGACCATCTCTCCAATTCTCCCAGCCGGCCCGGGAAGGGGGAAGGGAGTTACTCCGGCCCGGGAAGGGGGAAGGGAGCGCCACCCGCGCGCCTCGGCGATCTCACCCAAGCGGCTTCTCTCAGCCAGCCAGCTGTTCCAGGATGGGGTACGCTGTCTTTTTTATCTCTGTTGTGGCTTTGGGCGCTGTTCTGTATCGTTTCTACTCCCCTAGTAGCTGTCCTGGAGAAGAAACTAAGATCCGCGCGTCTTACTAAGCCGCCATCTTCTCCGGAAGTCCTCCAAGTACATTTTAACAAGTAGTTATAGGACAGATTTTAAAGTGTGGTATGCATTATAGTTCCACGATTTTTTATCTTTCCTTCTAGATGTTCCAAGACACTGAAGACCAACAGAAATATCAATATAATGATTTAGCAGTCATATTCATTTGTTAAAAAGCAATAAATTTCAAAGTACATTGCAACAGTTAGTTGTAGAGCAGATTTCACAGTTTGGTATGGGTTACAATTCCATAATTTTAGGTTTTTATTTCTAGCTGCTGTAAGGTACTGGAGGCTAAAAGAAAGATCTGTATAATGGTTCAGCAATTGTTAAACCTGATATTCTCTATAACTCCACCATCACCTTTGATCTTTCTTCCATTCTTTGGGGGGTATTTGTGCTATGCCCATTCTAACTTTTTCATGTTGGAAGGAGCTGTCAATAATATGGATAGGGGATGGAACTGGTAGATGTTCTGGAGAGGCTGGCCCCTCTACACCCCAGGCTCTATCTGGTCCAGGGACCCATCTGGAAGTTGTAGGTTTTGGAGAGTTATCCTAGTGCATGGAACCCTTGTAGACTCTTATATAATGCCATAGGTATTCTTTAGGATTGGCTGGAATGGTTTTGATTGGAGTTTGGCAAGTTATGATAGTTAGAAATATCTAACTGAAGCATGCTTAAGAATGACCTCTAGTATAGCCTCTCGACTCTATTTGAACTGTCTCAGCCACTGATACCTTGTTTGTTACACTGCTTTTCCCCCTTTTGGTCAGGATGGCATTGTCGATCCCAGAGTACCAGGGCCAGGCCTATCCCTGGGGATCATCTCCCACACCACCTGGGAGACTTTCATCCTGGATGTCATGTCCCACATAGAGGGTAGGGCAATGATTTCACTTGCAGAGTTGGGCTTAGAAAGAGAAAGGGCACATTTGAGCAAGAAGAGAGGTTCTCTGGGGTGACTCAGGAATACCTATAGGTAGGCTAAGCTTCTCTGCTACATATGTAAGCTTCACAAGAGCAGACTTCAAGATCAAATCACACTGATTTGGGTGTCCCTAATGTTTGGCACATTATCTGGGGTTCTCCTGATGGTAAAGTTTAACAGTTCCATAATTTTTCTCCCTTCCCTCTAGGACTTTGCCAGAACATTTTTTTGTTGTTGTTAAGCTGTGAGAGTGCAGTATACCAGAAATAGGAAAGGCTTTTTAAAAAATAATAAGTTACAAGTTTACAGTTCTAACGCCAAGAAAATGTACAAACTAAGGCCCAACAATAAGGTTACCATCACTAAAGAAAGGCTGATGCCATCAGGAACACCTCTGTCAGCTGGGAAAGCATAGGGCTGGCATGTGCTGGTCCCTTGCTGCTGGGCTCCATTGCTTTCAGCCTCTGTTCCTGTGGGGGTTCCTCACTTTGCTTCTCCAGGGCTGGCTTTCCTCTCTTGGTTCCCCTTGGCTCTCTCCAGCTTCTAGCTTGCTTAATATCTCATGGGAAGGCACATCTGCTGGGTTGCAAACGTCTTCAAACATCCATGACTCTGTTCTAAAGTTCTGTTGGCTCAGTTCTCTTGGCTCTGAGCTCTCTCTAAAATGTTTCCTCTTTTCAGGAATTCTAGTACACTAACCAAGATCCACCTGGAATGGGTGGAGTCACATCTCCACCTAATAAAAAAGTCACACCCATTATTGGCCGCGCCACACCTCTGTGGAGATAATCTAATCGGAAGTTTTCACCTTGCAGTATTGAATCAGGATTAAAAGAACTAGTTACCCCTACAAGGTTGGATTAGGATTGAAACATGGCTTTTCTGGAGTACATAATAGATTCAAACCAGCGCAGAAAGCATTGAGCCTTTCACCATTCAATATGTTGGTAGTTTTTTTTTTTTTTTATTGTTTTTGCTTTTGTAGATGCCCTTTATCAGATTAAGGAGGTTGTCTTCTATTCCAGCTTGTGGGGATTTTTTTTTTAATTTTTAAAATTAAAAAAAAATATGACAAGAAAGAAACACAAACATTCTTAACATATGATCATTCTGTTCTACATATATAATCAGTAATTAATTCACAGTATCATCACATAGTTGCATATTCATCATGATCATTTCTTAAAACATTTAAATCAATTCAGAAAAAGAAATAGAAAGACAACAGAAAAAGAAATAAAACAAAAACAGAAAAAGAATTATACATACCATACCCCTTACCTCTCCCTTTCATTGATCACTAGCATTTCAAGCTAAATTTATTTTAACATTTGTTCCCCCTATTATTTATTTTTATTCCATATGTTCTGCTTGTCTGTTGACAAGGTAGATAAAAGGAGCATCAGACACAAGGTTTTCACAATCACACAGTCACATTGTGAAAGCTATATCATTATTCAATCATCCTCAAGAAACATGGCTACTGGAACACAGCTTTACATTTTCAGGCAGTTCCCTCCAGCCTCTTCATTACATCTTGAATAACAAGGTGATATCTATTTAATGCGCAAGAATAACCTCCAGGATAACCTCTCAACTCGGTTTGGAATCTCTCAACCATTGACACTTTATCTCATTTCCCTCTTCCCCCTTTTGGTCAAGAAGGTTCTCTCAATCCTTTGATGCTGAGTCTCGGCTCATTCTAGGGTTTTTCTCAATCCCTTGATCCTGAGTCTCCGCTCATTCTAGGATTTTGCCAGGAAGATCCACACCCCTGGGAGTCATGCTCCCGTAGAGAGGGGGAGGGCAGTGAGTATGCTTGTTGTATTGGCTGAGAAACAGAGGCCACATCTGAGCAACAGAAGAGGTTCTCTTGGGGGTGACTGTTAGGCCTAATTTTAAGTAGGCTTAGCCTATCCTTTGAGGGATTAAGTTTCGTATGAACAAACCCCAAAATTGGAGGCTCAACCTACTGCTTTGGTTGTCCCCACTGCCTGTGAGAATATCAAGAATTCTTCACTTGTCACCCTCATTTTTGAAGAATATTTTCACTGAATATACAGTTCTAGATTGTCATTTTGCTTTTAGCACTTTCAGTATGTCCTTGTTTTTAATAAAGTGTTACCACCTTTCTTACATGTGTTTCCCTTTATGAAGTGTATCTTTTTTCCTTCTGGCTTCTTTCAAAATTGTCTTTTTATTTTTGATATTCATTAATTGTCTGTTATATACCTATATGTGGTTTTAATTGTACATATCCTGCTTACAGCTGACTTTTTGAATCAGTAATTTGATGTTTGTCAAATTTGAGAAAATTTTTGCCATACTTTCCTTAAACATCCTTTCCACATCATTTTCATAATCTCCTTCTGGGATCCCTGTTAAATGTATGTTAGACTATTTGATATTACCCCTCAGGTCCCAAAGACTCTGTTCACTTTTCTTTGAATGTCTTTCTCTCTGTTCTTCAGATTGGACAATTACTATAAATCTGTCTTCAAGCTCACTTAGTCTTCTATCACTTTCAATCTTCTGTTAAGCCTATGGAGTTAATTTTTTCATTTCACCTATTGTATTTTTTTTAGATTTAAAATTTCCAGCTTTTAGAACACTGAATGAAGCTGAAAGTGAGAATGATAGAGGGAGAAAGGCTGGGGGCACAAATGAAATCAGAAAGAAAGATAAATGATAAAGACTGAGATGGCATAGTCTAGGAATGCCTAGAATGTATAATGATAGTGACTAAATGAACAAATTTGAAAATGTTTTTGCATAAGGAAGAACAAAAGAATGTCAATACTGTAGGGTGTTGAAAATGGATATTAATTAATATTTAATTATTTAAATTAATATTTAAAAATTTTAACTTATGTTTGAAACTAAAGCAAAAAATGTTTATTTGATACAAAATTAATATTTTGACTAGTGCAGTTCCTAATATAATTTATGTAGACAGCTTAATTGAACACAATAAGTACATGGAACCTTGAGTAGGGCATAACATTTTTTAGGTTTGTCCAGAGTGATGCCCCGATAAATCCCAGTGTGATTTGAACAGTGAATAAAAAAGTAATTGCAAAGTCCCCTTGGGGGAATGATGGAAAGAGGGAAAATTCAACTTCCGCAATTGGAGAATTCTTGATATTCTCACAAGCAGTGGGGACAACCAGAGCAATAAGCTGAGCCCTCAATCCTGGGGTTTGTTCATATGAAATTTAGGTCAAGCCTACTTAAAATTAGGCTTAAGATTCACCCCCAAGAGAACCTCTTTTGTTGCTCAGGTGTGGCCTCTCTCTCCCAGCCAACACAACAAGCAGATTCACTGCCCTTCCCCTCTCTATGTGGGACATGACTCCCCCAGGGGTGTGGACCTTCCTGGCAACGTGGAACAGAAATCCTAGAATGAGCTGGGACTCAGCATCAAGAGATTGAGAAAACCTTCTCGACCAAAAGGGGGAAGAGAGAAATGAGACAAAATAAAGTGTCAATGGCTGAGAGATTCTAGAGTTGAGAGGTTATCCTGGAGGTTATTCTTATGCATTAAATAGGTATCACCTTGTTAGTCAAATTGTAATGGAGAGGCCGGAGGGAACTGCCTGAAAATGTGGAGCTGTGCTCTGGTGGCCATGTTTCTTGAAGATAATTGTATGATGATAAGACTGTCACAGTGTGACTGTGTGGTTGTGAGAGCCTTGTGTCTGATGTGTCTTTTGTCTACCTTGTCGATGGACAAGTAAAACATATGGATTAAAAATAAATAAATAATAGGGGAAACAGATGTTAAAATAAATTTAGTAGATTGAAATGCTGGTGATCGGTGGAAGGGGGTAAGGGGTATGGTTTGTATGAATTTTCCTCCGTCTTCTATTTATTGCTTTTTCTGAATTGATGCAGATGTTCTAGGAAATGATCATGATGATGAATATACAATTATCTGATGATAGTGTGAGTTATTGATTATATAACAAGAACAGAATGATCATATGATAAGAGTGTTTATGTTTGTATGTGGTTATGTATCAAAAATAAAAAATAAATTAATTAAAAAAGAAAGGGAGGGATAAGGGGTATGGTATGTATGAATTTTTTCTGTTGTCTTTTTATTTCTTTTTCTGAATTGATGCAAATGTTCTAAGAAATGATCATGATGCTGAATATGCAGCTATGTGATGATATTGTGAATTACTGATTATATAGATAGAATAGAATGATCATATGTTAAGTGTTTGTGTTTCTTTGTTGTCATATTTAAAAAAATTTTTAATTAATAAAAAAACTTAATAAAAATGAGGATGAAATAGATACATTTTCAGATAAATACAAACTAAGAGAATTTGTCCCCAGCAGAATTTCTCTACAAGAAATTCTATAAGATAATTTTCCATCTGAATGGAAATTATATCTGATGGAAACTTAAGATATGTATGAAAGAAGAAAAAGCATTAGAAACTGCTCTTAATTCGGTAGACATAAATACTATGTTATTTTTCTTCTAACAATTTCCTTAAAAGACAACTGACGAAAGCAAAATTAATGATATTATAGGGTGGAGCTTATAAGTCTGTTGAAGTAGCACGGCAAAAGAATACAAAAGAAAGGAAAGGCAGGTGGATAGAATTATGCATAAATATTATTTCTTTCATGAAGTGCATAATATGAACCTGAGGTGTGTACTTGAGTGAAACATTCTTTTCAAGTACATATGAAATGTTCAGCAATATAAGTCATTTGATGGGCCATAAATTAGAAATCAATAACTAAGATAACTGAAATCTCCCTCAATACTTAGAAATAACATATTTCTAAATAACCAATGATCAAAGAAGAAATCAAAGGGAAATTTTAAGATATAATTAAACACTATAAAATTTTTTTACAGACACATTTCTGTTATTCACATTTTAAATACATGTCATCAAAATTATTACAATACTGGTATTTAAAGGGGGAAAAATCAGAGATAAAAGAATATAAGCTTTGTCTACATTAAAAACAAAAAATGCCCTGAATTTACATAGGTTGTCTCTACTATGGAAATAGATGGAGTTCCAAGTATAGCCAGCTTTACCTTTTCTGGCATGACCAGGTTTAATGGTTAAATGGAAAGGAGGAATTCACTTCATTTGAAGTCCAAGGATTTTTCAAATTAGACATAGTTTGATTCAATAGGAATAAATACTTTTGAAAATACTTTTTGGCAAGTGATAGCCAAGAAGACTGTTTATTTCCTCCACCATTGAAGCAGCCAATCTTTATTCTCTGCTCGGAGTATATACTGCCATTGACAGAGCAGCCCTGGAGTAAAATTTTGAATAATAGAATTCAAAATTCAATAGAATTTTGAAGGATACAGCTGAAGCATTATTTCAGAGAAATACATAGTTTCATTTGCTATAATCTAAGTTTTTACCTTAAGAAACTGGGGGGGGGGGGGTAATGAAAGAGCAAATTAAGTCCAAAATAGGTGCAAGGAAAGGAATAATAAAAATAATAGCAAAAAAACAATGGAATAGACTACAGACACATAACAGAAAATTAACAAAAGTTAGTACTTTGGAAAATTAATGAAATGGATAAGCCAGAAAAAGGACACAAATTACCATTTTCATGAATAAAACAAAGGCGATCACTATAGATCTACAGACATTAAAATGAGAACAGACTTAAGAGTTTGATATGGGTTGCAGTTCCACCGTTTTTAGTTTTTACTTTGAGTTGTTCTAAGATACTGAAGACTGAAAGAAATATTGATATAATGACTTCAGCAATCATAGTCATTTGTTAACCCACTACTTCTTTGTATAACTCCATCATGACTTTTTATCTTTCTCCCACTCTTTAGGGTATTTGGGCTATGCCCATTGTAACATTTTCATGTTGAAAGGGGCTGCCAAATTGGGATATGGGGATGGAACTATTTGATGTTCTGAAAGGCTGACCCCTCTGCATTCCAGGACTTATCTGGCCCAGGAACCCATGTAGAGGTTGTAGGCTTCTGGAAAGTTACCCTAGTGCATGGATACCTTGGTAGAATCTTATGTAATGCTGAATTGGTTAGGGTTCTCTAGAGAAACAGAATCAACAGGGAACACTTGCAAATATAAAATTTATAAAAGTGTCTCACATGACCGCAGGAACCCAGAGTCCAAATCCACAGGGCAGGCTGTGAAGCCGACAACTCCAATGGAGAGTCTGGATGAACTCCGCAGGAGAGGCCCACCAGCCGAAGCAGGAATGGGGCCTGTCTCCTCTGAGTCCTCCTTAAAAGGCTTCCCGTGATTAGATTTAGCATCACTCATTGTAGAAGACACTCCCTTTTGGCTGATTACAAATGGAATCAGCTGTGGATGCAGCTGACATGATCATGACCTAATCCTATGAAATGTCCTCATTGCAACAGACAGGCCAGTACTTGCCCAATCAGATAAACAGCTACCACAACTTGGCCAAGTTGACACATGTTCCTAACCATGACAAATGCCCTAAGTGTTCTTTAGGATTAGCTGGATTGGTTTTCGTTGGGGGTTGGCAAATTATGGTAGGTAGCAATGTCTTACTGATGGTTGTGTAGGAATGACTTCCAGAGTAGCCTCTTGACTCCATTTGAACTCTCTTAGCCACTGATACCTTATTTGTAACACTTCTTTCCCCCCTTTTGGTCAGGATAGCATTGTTGATACCATGGTGCCAGGGCCAGACTCATCCGTGGGAGTCATCTCCCACACCATCAGGGAGACTTTCATACTTGGATGTCATGTTGATGCAGGAGGGCGGATAATGACTTCATTGCAGAGTTGGGCTTAGAGAGAGGCCACATCTGAGCAACAAAAGAGGTCCTCTAAGTAACTCTTAGGCATAGTTATAGGTAGGATAAGCTTCTCCACTATATACAAAAGCTTCACAAGAGTAAGCCTCAAGATCAAGGTCTTGGCCTATTGATTTGGGCATCCCTAATGTTTGACACAGTATCAAGGGTTTCCCAGGTGATAAAGTTTAATAGTTCCATATTTTCTCTCCCATCCCTCAAGGGACCTTGCCAATATTTTTTTATTATCTGCTTAATATACTCTGGAATATAGTCAGGCATTACATGAAGCTATAAAGAATTAAAGACTCTCATTCTTATTCTGGGTTCCCTGTGTTTGGGTTGTTTAAATAATCTATCTGGACAGGTTGAGTTAGATCATGGACTACAGAAAATTTAGATTCTGGACAAAATAAACCATTCTTCCTTTGGTCTCAAAGAGTAGATGAGGTTCTAAAGTATACACAATTTCTTCCTTACCCTGGTATTCTGAATTACCTTAATCCCAACCTGATCAGCTTCATTCTTCACTCTAAATAATAGGTCATACATACATAAAACAGCCTCTCAAAATCCAGAAATAATAATTACCACTCTGGACTAAATGTGACTGTTATAAGAGCTTACAATCTAGGTGTGCTGGTTTGAAAGGATGTATGCCCCCTAGAAAAGCCATATTTTAATCAAAATCCCATTTCATAAAGGTAAAATAATCCCTATTCAATACTGTATATTTAAAACTGTAATCAGATAATCTCCCTGGATGATGTTATTTAGTCAAGAATGGTTGTTAAACTGGATTAGGTGATGACATGTCTCCACCCATTTGGGTGGGTTTATTGGAGTCCTAAAAAAGAGGAAACATTTTGGAGAATGGGAGATTCAGAGAGAGCAGCATCACAAAGCAAAGAGTCCACGAGCCAGCGACCTTTGGAGATGAAGACAGAAAATGCCTCCCAGGGAGCTTCATGAAACCAGAAGCCGGGAGAGAAAGCTAGCAGATGACGCCATGTTAGCCATGTGCCCTTCCAGATGAGAGAGAACCCTGACTGTGTTCACCATGTGCCTTTCCAGATGAGAGAGAAACTCTGACTGTGTTCACCATGTGCCCTTCCACTTGAGAGAGAAACCTTGAACTTCATCGGCCTTCTTGAACCAAGGTATCTTTCCCTGGATGCCTTAGATTGGACATTTCTACAGACTCATTTTAATTGGGACATTTTCTTGGCCTTAGAAGTCTAAACTTGCAACTTATTATATTCCCCTTTTTAAAAACCATTCTGTTTCTGGTATATTGCATTCCGGCAGCTAGCAAACTAGAATGCTAGGCCCCAATTTTCTTACAAGTATTTTCTAAATGAGACCATACAGTAATTGTTCTTTCCTTTCTGGCTTATTTTGCCTCACCAAATGTCCCACAGGTTCCTTCACAATGTTGCGTGCCTCACAACTTCGTCCTTTTTTGTAGCAGCATGATATTCAATCATGTATATACCATCATTTACCAATCTACTTCTCAGTCAGTGCATCCTTCAGCCACCTCCATTCATTAGACATCATGCATAATGTCCGAAGTCAGCAATCCATCAACACTCTCAATTTTAAATAATTTCATTGTTCCCAAGAGAAAGATAACCAGTAAACACACCCTTAACAAACAGAAAATCTAGACTTCTCCTGTTATCCCACCCCCCATTAATTACCCCTGGTTGTTGATGTTTTCCTGATAAACATATCCCAAGCATGCAATAGCAGTTTTCCCCCAGACCCCAAACTTACACACTTTTTATATAAGATTCATACCTTTGAAGTAATTCATGCAAAAACTTATTTACATTTGTAGTTAACACTACTTGGTGTGACACATAAATCTATATAACCCCTTTCAGTCATGTTCACCTTCAGAATGATAGTCTTACTTACAGACCACTAGTGAACTGCCTTCACTTCTGTCTATTCCCTTACATATGAGTTCAACTTCATTAGCTATTCATTCACCCATCTCTAGTTTCCATGTATCTATAGGTCCTCTATATTCTGTACTATAAGATGCTGAGTTTACCTTTACCACAGTCATAAAAGTGGAATCATACAGTAGGTATCCTTTTGTGTCTGGTTTATTTCACTCAGCATTAGGTCCTCAAGGCTCATTCATCTTGTCATGTGCTTACTTACTGCCTAATATTTTATCTTACTGCTGCCTAATATTCCATCATAAGTATATACCACATTTTGTTTATTCACTTATCTGTTGATGGGGACTTGGATTATTTCCATCTTTTGGCAATTGTGAATAATGCAGCTATGAACATCAGTGTACAAATGTCTGTCACTGCTTTCAGTTCTTCTGGGTATATAACAAGTAGTGGTATTGCCAGACCATAAGACAACTCGATATGTAGTTTCCAGGAACTGCCAAATTGTCTTCTATAGCAGCTGTACCTGCATAAGTGGCCCATTTCTCCACATCCTCTCCAACATTTGTAGCTTCCTGTTTGGTAAACAGCAGCCATTCTTATAGGTATGAGGTGGCATCTCATTGTAATCTTGATCTGCATTTCCCCTATAGCTAATGAAAATGAGCATCTCTTCATGTGCTTTTGAGCTATCTGTATTTGCTTTTCAGAAAAATGTCTACTCATATCTTTAGCCCAACAGTTCTTTTGCTGTTGAGTTGTACAATTTCTTTATGTATACAGGAAGGATATCAAGCCTTTGTCTGATGTGTGATTTCCAAGTATTTTTTTCCCATTGAGTTGGCTGCCTCTTCACACTTTTGACCAAGTCTTTTGAGACATAAAAGCATTTGATTTTGAGGAATTCCCATTTATGTATTATTTCCTTTGTGGTTTGTGCTTTGGATGTAAAGTTTAGGAAGCTACCTCCTATTATACTAGGTCTTGAAGATGTTTCCCTACATTTTCTTCTAGGAGCTTTATGGTACTGATTCTTATATTTAGATGTTTGATCCACTTTTGTATAGGATGTAAATTAGGGGTCCTCTTTCATTCTTTTGAGTATTGATATCCAGTTCTTCCATGTCCATTTATTGAAAAGACTATTTTGTCCCAGTTCCGTGGGTTTGGGGGCCTTGTCAAAGATCAGTTGACCATAGATTTCATGGTCTGTTTCTGTGCTCTTGATTAGATTTCATTGGTCAATACTTCTATCTTTATGCCAATACAAAGCTGTAGTGACCACTGTGGCTTTATAAATAAGTTTTAAGATCAGGTAGTGTTAATTCTCCCACTTCATTCTTCTTTTTTTAGGATGCTTTTAGCTATTTGGTGTCTCTTTCCCTTCCAGACGAATTTGGTAACTAGCTTTTCCAAGTCTTCAAAATAGATTGTTGGAATTTTGATTGGTATTTAATTGAATCTGGAGATCAATGTGGGTGGAATTGACAACTGTATTTAACCTTCCTATCTAAGAACAGGGAATGTCTTTCCATCTATTTAGGTCTTCGATTTCATTTAGCAGTATTAAGTAGTTTTCTGTGTATAAGCCCTTTACATCCCTACTTAAGTTCATTCCTAGATGCTTGATTCTTTTAGTTGCTATTTTGAATGGAAGATTATTTCTTTAATTGACTTCTCAATTAGGTCATTGTTTGTGTATAAAAGATTACTGATTTTTACACATTAATTTTATATCCCACAACCTTGCTGAATTTGATTATTAGCTCAAATTCTTTGTTGTAGATGTCTCAGGATTTTCCAAGTACAGTATCATGTCATCTGCAAATAATGAAACTTCTGCTTCTTCCTTTCAAATCTGGATGCCTTTTATTTCTTTTTCCTGCCTGATTGCTCTAGCTAGAACTTCTAGTACAATGTTGAATAATAGTGGTGTCAGAGGGCATCCTTGTCTCATTCCTGATCTTAGGAGGAAAGCTTTTGGTTTCTCTCCATTGAGTATGATGCCGTTTATAGGTTTTTCATATATCCGCTTTCTCATATTGAGGAAGTTACCTTTGATTCTTACCTTTTGAAGTGTGTTTATGAGAAAATGCTTTTTCAGCATCAATCGAGATGATCATGTGATTTTTCCCTTTTGTTTTGTTAATGTGCTGTCTTACAGTAATTGATTTTCTTGTGTTGAACTATCCTTGCATTCCTGGTATATACCCCACTTGGTTGTGGTGTATAATTCTTTCAGTGTTGTTGAATTCTATTTGCTAGTATTTTATTGAGAATTTTTGGATTTATTTCATTAGGGAGATTTGTCTGTAGTTTTCCTTTCATATAGCATCTTCTGGTTTTGGTATTTAGGTGATGGTAGCTTCATAAAATGAGTTAGATAGTGTTCCTTTTTCCTCAATTTTTTAGAAAAGTTTGAGCAGGTTTGGTGTTAGTTCTTACTGGAATATTGGATAAAATTCTCCTGTGAAGCCATCTGGCCCTGGGCTTTTCTTTGTATGAGTATTTTTGATGACTTGAATCTCTTTATTTGTGATTGGTTTGTTGAAATCTTCTATTTCTTCTTGAGTCAGGGTAGCTTGTTCATGTGTTTCCAGGAATTTGTCAACTTTCATGAAAGTTGTCTAGTTTGTTGGTATATAGTTGTTCATAGTAGCCTCTTACGATTTCTTTTTTAATTTCTTCAGGGTCTGTCATAATGACTCCTCTCTCATTTCTGATTTTGTTTATTTGCATCCTTTCTTTTTTTTCTTTGTCAGCTTTGCTAGTGGCTTATCGATTTTATTGATGTTTTCAAAGAACCAACTTTTTTTTTATTAATTCTTTCTACTGTTTTTTTTTTGTTCTCCCATTCATTTAATTCTGCTTTAATCTTTGTTATTTCTCTTCTTCTATTTGCTTTGGGGTTAGTTTGCTGTTCTTTCTCAAGTTCCTCCACGTGAGCAGTTAAGTTCTTGATATTTGCTCTTTCTTCTTTTTTACAGTAGGCATTTAGGGTAATAAATTTCCTTTCTGCACAGCCTTTGCTACATACCATAAGTTCTGACATATTGGGTTCTCATTTTTATTTATCTTCAGACAGCCAGCAATTTCTTCTCTGACTCACTGGTTGTTTAAGAGTGTGTTATTTAATCTCCATATATTTGTGAAAGTTCTCATTCTTTGGTCGTTATTTGTTCCCACCTTCATTCCATTGTGACCAGAGAAAGTGCTTTGAATTATTTCAGTGCTTTTACATTTATAAAGACCTGTTTTGTGCCCCAGCATATGACCTATTCTGGAGAATGTTCCATGAGCACTAGAGAAGAATGTATATCCTGGCATTTTGGGGTATAATGGCCTATATATGTCTGTTAGGTCTAATTCATTTATCAGATTATTTAAGTTCTCTATTTCCTTGCTGATCCTCTGTCTGGTTATTCTATCCATAGATAAGAGTAGCGTATTGATGTCTCCTACTATTATAGGTGAAATGTCTATCACTCCCTTCATTTTGCCAATATTTGTCTCATGTACTTTGGAGCTCTTGATTGGGAGCATAAACATTATGATTGTTATTTCTTCTTGGAGAATTGTCTTTTTATTAATATATAGTGTTCTTCTTTGTCTCTTATGATGTCTTTTCATTTAAAGTCTATTTTGTCCAGTATATAGGTGGATTATATATCTTAATCCATTCTGCCAATCTGTATCTTTTAATTGGTAAGTTTAGTCTGTTAACATTCAAAGTTATTACCATAAAGGTGTTTCTTGAATCCACCATCTTATCCTTTGGATTTTATTTGTCAAATCTATATATTCTTTTCCCTTTTTCTCTTTTTTTAATTTTTTATTAATTAAAAAAAAATTATGAGAAAGAAACACAAACATTCCCAACACATACACTCAGCAATTCACAATATCATCACATAGTTGCATATTCATCATCATGATCATTTCCCAGAACCCCTCTTTCTCTTTTTATTCTTTAAGTTATCCTTACTGGTATTCTTCACTTATGTGCCCTCCTCCAAACTTCCCTCTCCTGTCTTTTATTCTGGCCAGCAGAATTCTTTTTAGTATTTCTTGGAGGGCCAATCTCTTGTTGACGAATTCTTTCAGCATTTGTTTCTTTATGAAAATTTTAACCTCTCCCTCAGTTTTGAAGGACAGTTTAACTGAGTACAGAATTCTTGGCTGGATGTCTTTCTCTTTTAGGGTCTTAAATTCCTGCTGCCTTCTCACCTTAATAGTGCCAGTTGAGTTGTTCGAAGTCAGTCTAATGTGTATGATGTAGATTGATTTTCTCTTGCCAACTTCAGCTTCTCTTCAACATCTGACAGACTGATGAGTATGCGTGTTGGGAAAGGCCTATTTGGATTTGTTATGTTTTGAGCCCATGGGCTTATTTGATTTGCATATTTATGCCCTTTATAAGGGCTGAGAAGCTTTCCCCCATATATCCTCAACTAATCTTCCTAGCCTGTTACTCTTCTCTTCTCTTTCTGGGACACCGATGATTCTTATATCTGTGTGGTTGTATTGTCCATCATTTCCTTGAGGTCCAATTCAAAATTTTCTATCTTTTTTGCCATTTCCTCTTTTGTGTATTCAAAATGTTGTCCTGTCATCTAGTTCACTTACTCTTTCTTCTGCCTCTTCAAATCTACTGTTGTGTGTGTCTAGCATATTTTTTATTTGGTCTACAGCATTTTAATCTCTGTGATAACTGCTATTTTTCTATTTATTCTTTCAAATTTCTCTTTATGCTGTTCTTGTCTCCTTGTCTCCTCTAAGTCATTAGCCATCCTACTGATTTTATTTAGTAGGGTTAAATGAATATCTTTGATTAGTTAAGTGAACATTTTTGACTGTAAAGTCTGTATATCCTGCAGTGTTTTGTTTTGTCATTAGGCTGGGCCATATCTGTCTGCATCTTGATGTGCTTAGTGATCTTCTGTTGCCTTTGAGGCATGTAAATATCTTCATAGGTTTATTTTGAAAGTTGATTTCCTTCAGTAGGTAAAGCTTTGCATTTGTAGGATGGATATGGAGCATGGAAGTTGATTTTCTTCAGTAGACTAAAGCTGTGTATTTGCGGGATGGATGAGGAGCATGGAAGTTGATTTCCTTTGGTAGTCTAAAGCTTTGTATTTGTGGGATGTATGTGGAGCAGAATGTAGGGCACAACAATGCAATGATGAACTGCAGTGCAAGTAATGGCTCAGAAATGCTCTGCTGATACCTGTGAGCCTGGGTGCGGGGCGCATGGTTGTGGAGATGCATTGTGAGGGTCATAGGGGTGGGGTGTGGCTCAGGCAGGCCTTAGAGCACAGGAGCAGGGTGCAGTGTGATACAGAGGTAGGGTGCAGTAGGAGGTGAATGGGGGGGCTTAGCAGATGCACGGGGGCTTGTGCACAGGCAGAATGTGGAGCATAAGGGTCTTTGGAATCAGGGTGTGGGTAGGTGGCACAGAAATCGGGACATAAGGAGGGCAGGGCATGGGTGTGTCCTTGTGCAGGGGGAGGGATCCAGGGGGCCTGGGATGGGGCTGTGCTAGTGTGCAGGGGCAGAGCACAGTTTGTGGGGATTGCAGGACATGGGTCAGGGGAGGGTAACATCAGGTGGATGGGGCCATAGCATGGGTGTGCAGGGGTATATGCATGTATGGCGGACTATGCAGCACAGATGCACATGTGAGCACCTGCCAGATGTGGGAATAGAGCACTTGTGCCACAGGTGGGGCCAGGGTGTGCACTTGTGTAGGGAAGGAGGTTGGCGTGCAGGGGTCTAGAGGTCTGTGCATGGATATATGGGCATCTGGTGGAGAGGATGTGGCTGTGCATGTTCATGGGTGTGTGGGACAGGGCCCTAGTGTGTGTGGGTCTAGGGGGTGGGGCCCTGATGTGCATGTGTACCAAACTCAGGGACAGTGGGCCACGGTTGAGCCTGCATGGTCTGGGGGTAGGTATGGCCCAGATACACAGGTCAGTACTTACCCAGAGCTTGGAGACATGGCAGGGGTGTGCACATGCACAGATCTGGGAGGGTCTTACACTAACATACACATGCGCAGAGCTTGGGGCGCCCAGGGAAGGGTTGTGCAATTGTGTGGCCTGGGGGCAGATGTGGCCCGGGTATGTAGGTGAGCCCCTGCAGCTTGGATGCACCAGTGACTGCCTGCAGGGGGCATTCAGGGGGAGGTGGAGGCCAAAGGGCTGGGCGCAGGTGTACAGGTGTTGGGAGGGGTGGGGTGAGATTGTGCACTTGTGCAGGAGAGGTAGATTAGGCTGGTCCAGGTGCATATGCGGGACATGAGATTGGGGCAGGGATGTGTGGGGGGTGCAAGTCAGGGCCAGGATGCTTGGAGCACCACAGAGGAGGGCAGTATCAGAGTTCATGTGTGTGGGTGTGGGGGGAGATGCAGGTCACAGGGCAGGAGCAGTGCACATGAGGGTAGCCCGTTCGAGGAATGGAGCTTGGCTTACTTCCTAGACCCAGTCTCCCTGTCCATGCACTCCTAAGGGCTCCAGGCTTCTCTTTGGAAAGGCAGCATTAGGCTGTTTGCACTAGCTGGACAGTCCTCTGTTCTCCGTGTCTCAATTCCTTTAGCTTTTGCAACCAGAGTGTAGAAGACCCTATGTGGTGTAGAAGACACTCTCAGGTCACTCAGACCCTGGAATCACCATCCCAGTTGCCTTCTCATCCCTTCCCTAGCTATTCCTAAGAGCAGGGATGAAATCAACCTACCCTATTCTGCCATCTCTTCAGAACTCTCATCATATTTAATAGTGAAATATATTGAACAGTTTTTATTAACATCAGAGAAAGGCAATGGTGTCCATTCTAGCCACTTCTATTCTACATTGTACTGGACTCCTAATCAATGCATTAAGACAAGAGGAAGAAATAAAAAGCATAAGGTTTGGAAACAATAAATTAAACCAGCTTTATTTACAAATGATGTGGTTGTCTACACAGAAAATCCTAAAGAATCTACCAATATGAATTTAGCAAGGTTACAGGATATAAGGCCAAAATACAAATATCAGTTATAATTTTACATGCTAGCTATAGTCAATTTGAAAACAAAATTATCAAAATAGCACAATAAAGACATAAAAAACATAAAGTACTTGGGAATAAATTCAGCAAAAGATGCACAAGACTTCTCCACTGAAAATTGTAAAACGCTGATGAGATAAATTAAAATCAACCAAAATAAATGAAGACAGATGCTTTCTTCATGAATTGAAAGACTCAATATTAAGATGTCAGTTCTCTCCATACTGACTTACAGAGTCAAAGTAATTTCAATCAGAGTCCTATTAGTTCTTTTTTAAAAAAAAATACAAATTGCCAAAATGATTCTAAAATGCTAAGGACCAAGATGTACAAAAGAGTCTCGAAAAAATAGGTGTAGGACTTAATATAACATGACTTCAAGACTTATACATTTACAGTGATCAAGAGAGTTTATTACAGGCATAAAATTAAATAGATCAATTAAACAGAATATAGAACCCTAAACAGACCCACAATTATACAGTCAATTGAATTTCAACAAAAGCACCAATGCAGTTAAATGGGGAAATGAAAAAATTTTCAACAAATGATGCTGAAATAGATGTATATCTATATTGGGAAAAAATTCAACCCTTACCTCATAATGTATACAAAAATTAATTAGAGGGCAGTGCGACAGTGTCTCAATGGCAGAGTTCTTGCCTGCCATATTGGAGACGCAGGTTCAATTACCAGTGCCTGCCCATGTGCAAAAAAAAAAATTTATTAGAGAGGTGTCATAAGCCTAAACATAAAAATTAAAGTTATAAGGTTTCAGAAGAAAACATAGAACAATATTTTTTCTATGGAAAAAGCTCATTAAACATAAACAACAATATATAAAAATGAAAAAATTGATAATTAGACCGTCAAAAATTTTAAAATCCTACTCATTGAAAGATCCCATTAAGAAAATAATACACAAACCAAAAATTGAAAAAATATCTGAAAAAATACCTGATAAAATTCGAGTATCTAGGGCATATAAAAATTCCTACAATTCAATAACAAAAGACAAATTTTTTTTTAATTAGCAGAAGGTTTGAGCAGACACTTCACAAAGAGGGAAAAAAAAGCACATGAAAGTGCTTACATGATGAGCCTGTGGGGAAATGCAAATGAAAACTATAATGACATACCACTATACACTCACTGAAATCACTGAAATTAGAGACTGACAACACCAAATGTTGCCAAGGATGTAGAACATCCTCAAATCCTATAGTGTTGGTGAAAGTGTAGAATATTTTAAAACCACTTTGGAAAATAGGCCTGGCCATTTCTCAAACAACTGAATGTAAACCTATCCCAGCAATTTCATGCTAAGGTATTTATCCAAGAGATATGAAGGCATATTCCAAAAAAGATTTGTGCAAGAATGTGCACAGTTTATTCATAAGCTCCAAAAATTTCAAACAGCACAAATGTCCATGAATAGTAGAATGGATAAACAAACTGTGGTATGTTCATATAATGGTATACTATCAGCAATTTTAAAAAAGATATATATAACATAATTGATAAAATTAAAAAACATTATACTGATTATACTGATTGAAAGTAACCATCACAAAAAGAGTACATACTACAATAATCTATCTATACAAAGTTCTAAATAGGCCATACTATTCTATAGTTTTAAAAAAGGCAACAAAAGTTATCTGCTCTGGGGGTGTGGGAGCAAGGATTCATTTGGAAGGGACATGAAAGAATGCAGGCATTATGCATTTGTCAAAAGTTACCAAATGCTTCACTTAATAGTTTTGCATTTCACTGTAGGTCAATTTTCTTAAAACAATGAAACTGTAATGATTTGCATGCTTACATATATGGGATGAACTATACTGATGTCTGCAACTTACTTGAATTACATAAAAAATAAGACAAATAAGATTGATAGATATGTATGTGAGAAGGAAAATATAGAAAAAATTATAACATTTAGGTTGTGGGTATGCAGGTGTTTACTGTAAATTTATTTCAACTCTTCTTTTTGTTTAGATTTTCATATTAAAATGTGAATTTAGCAAGGTTGCAGGATACAAAAGCAAAAATAATTAATAATAAATATTTTACAACTGCATCAAAACCCATAAAATACTTAGTAATAAATATAATGAATGATATGTAAATCTGTACATTGCAAAATATGAAAATATTAATGAGAAATTAAAATACTGTGTAAATAAATGGAGAAATATAATGTCCTTTGATTAGAAGATGCAATATTGTTAATATGTCAGCCCTTCCCCCCATATTGATCTGTAAATTTAATGAATTCCTAATTAAATTTCCAACAGGCATTTGTGTAAAAATTGACAAAATGACTGTATGACTTAAATGGAAATGCACAGAATCTAGAATAGCCAAAATAATTTTGAAAAAGAAAAGCAAACTTTTAAACTACCTGATTTCAGAATATAATATACATATTCTAATCAAGGCAGAATTATACTGGCATTATATTGACAAATAGAACAATGGAATAGAATAGAGATCCCAGAAATAGACCCACACATCAACTGTCAATTGATTTTTGATAAAGAGGCCAACATAAGTCAATGGATAAAGGTCAGTCATTTCAACAAATAGTGATGAAACAACTGGATATTTATGTTTAAAAAATGAACCCTGGACTTCTGGGAAGATGGCTGACTAGAGTGGCTTGAGATTAGCCCTGCTCCACAGAAAGGTTGAAGAGGGGACAGGAAGGTGACTGAGGCAGCAATTCAGGAGAGCCTTCTGCACCACATGCGGCAGCCCTAGTTGTGGAGGCCGAGGAACTGAGAGGTAGAAGGCTGGAGCCTGGTGTGGAGGTGCAGAGCCACGGGGCCCATGAGAGTGCATGGACTGGAGCACAGGACTAGGAAGTAAGCCAGGCTTTGTTCCTTGGGTTCGCTACCATCACCAGCACAGCCCCGTGACTGGCAACTCACCCCATACCCCATGCACCTGAACCCCATCACTCTCTCCCATTCCCCATGCTTCAGGCAACCCCACTCCACCAGCCCTCAGTACACATACTTGTCTCCCACCCCCACCCCAAGTGCAGCCCAACCCACCTCTCCTATAAACCTCCCGAGCACTGTCTCCCCCTCCCTGTCCCCTGCAAGCTGTTGCCAGTGCATAAAGCTTGTAGGCACTAACTTCCATAAACAGACTCCTGTCTCCCTGCCCATAATGTTACCCAGCCTCATCCTGCCTCCCTGAACTCAGTGCATCCCTTTACAGCACTCCCAGGCACACACATGTGCTCAGGCCCCCAATCACATCATTCTGCTCTGGGAACCACACTTTACAGCAGTCCTAGAACCACACATGCACACAGCCCTCAGCCTCACTTCCCAGCTCTGAGAAGAGTGCTGACCTGCGTAGCTGGGTCACATCTGCCCCCAATCCACAAAGGCGTGATGCTGACCTGCTGCCACAGTTCTACGTATGCACGCAAAGGGTCCCATGCCTTAGGCCAGTGCATACCAGGTTTATGCCCCACAGACTGATGTACCCACACAGCTACATCCTTCCTGGCCACTGGGTGCCCATGTTCACAAGCATCAGTGTAACATCCCCAACCTGCACCCTGAAACAAATCACCATACTGAATGCTCCATTCCATGTCCTGCTCCCTGCTGTACAATCATCCTGCAAACACAAGGCCTTAGACTACTGAAAGAAATCAACTCTCAAAGTAAATCAATCAAGATATTTACATGTTGTTTCTTGATTTCCCCCTCAGATTGTTCATTACTAGTATATAGAAGCACTACAGATTTTTGAGTGTTTATCTTGTAACCTGCCACTTTGCTGTACTTGTTTATTAGCTCTAGTAGTTTTGCTGTGGATTTTTCGGGGTTTTTGACATACAGTATCATATCATCTGCAAACAGTGAGAGTTTTACTTCTTCCTTTCCAGTTTTGATGCCTTGTATTTTTTTTTCTTGTCTAATTGCTCTGGCTAGAACTTTGAACACAATGTTGAATAACAATGGTGATAGTGGACATCCTTGTGTTGTTCCTGATCTTAGGGGGAAAGTTTTCAGTTTTTCCCTATTAAGGATGATGTTAGCTGTGGGTTTTTCATATATTCCCTTTGAAGTGTTTTCAACAGGAAAAGATGTTAAATTTTGTCCAGTGCCTTTTCTGCATCAATCGAGGTGATCATGTGGTTTTTCTGCTTTGATTTTTGATATGGTGTATTGCATTAATTGATTTTCTTAAATTGAACCATTCTTACATACCTGGGATGAATCCTACATGGTCACGGTGTATAATTCTTTTAATATGCTGCTGGATTCGATTTGCAAGAATTTTGTTGAGGATTTTTGCATCTATATTCATAATATAAGAGAGATTGGTCTGTAGTTTTCTTTTTCTGGAATGTCTTTGTCTGGCTTTGGTATGAGGGTGATGTTGGCTTCGTAGAATGAGTTAAGTAGCTTTCCCTCCTCTTCAATTTTTTTGAAGAGTTTGAGCAGGATTGGTACTAATTCTTTCTTGAATGTTTGATGGGATTCATGTGTGAAGCCATCTGGTCCTGGATGTTTCTTTTTAGGGAGCTTCTTAACTGATTCAGTTTTTTTTACTTATGATTGGTTTGTTGAGGTCATCTATTTCTTCTTGAGTCAATGTTGGTTGTTCATGCTTTTCTAGAAAGTTGTCCATTTCATCTACATTGTTGAGTTTATTAACATAAAGTTGTTCATAGTTTCCTCTCATTACTTCCTTTATTTCTGTGGGGTCAGTGGTTATGTTTCCTCTTCCATTTCTGATTTATTTATTTGCATCCTCTCTCTTTGTCAACTTCGCTAAGAGTCCATCAATCTTATTGATTTTCTCATAGAACCAACTTCTGGTTTTGTTGATTTTCTTGATTGTTTTCATGTTCTCAATTTCATTTATTTCTTTTCTTTTGCTTGCTTTGGGATTAGTTTGCTGTTCTTTCTCTAGTTCTTCCAAGTGGACAGTTAATTCCTCATTTTGCTCTTTATTGTTTTTTGATATAGGCATTTAAGGCAATAAATTTCTCTCTTAGCACTGTCATTGCTGCACCCCATAAATTTTGATATTTTGTGTTTTCATTTTCATTTGCCTCAAGGTATTTACTGATTTCTTTTGAATTTATTCCTTGACCCATTGGTTGTTTCAGACTGTGTTGTTGAGCCTCCATATATTTGTGAATTTTCTGGCACTCTACCTGTTATTGATTTCCAATCTCATTCCTTTATGATCTGAGAAAGTGTTTTGTATGATTTCAATCTTTTAAAATTTATTGAGACTTGCTTTGTGACCCAGCATATGGTCTATCCTTGAGAATGATCCATGAGCACTTGAGAAAAAGGTATATCCTGCTGTTGTGGGGTGTAATGTTCTGCAAATGTCTGTTAAGTCTAGCCCATTTATTGTATTATTCAAATTCTCTGCTTTTTTATTGATCCTCTGTCTAGATGTTCTGTCCTTTGATGAAAATAGGAAATTGAAGTCTCCAACTATTATGGTTGATGTGTCTATTTCTCTTTTCAGTGTTTGCCTCATGTATATTGGAGCATTCTGGCTTGGTGCATGAATATTTATAATTGTTATGTCTTCATGTTGAATCGTTCCTTTTATTAATATACAGTGTCCTTCTTTGTCTCTTTTAACCAGTTCACATTTGAAGTCTAATTTATTGGATATTAGGATAGCTACTCCTGCTCTTTTCTGATTGTTATTTGCATGAAATATCTTTTCCCAACCTTTCACTTTCAACCTATGTTTATCCTTGGGTCTAAGATGCATTTCCTGTAGACATCATATAGATGGGTCCTGTTTTTTAATTCATTCTGCCAGTCTATTTCTTTTGATTGGGGAGTTTAATACATTAACATTTAGTTTTATTACTGTACAGGCAGTATTTTCTTCAACCATTTTGCCTTTTGGATTTTATATGTCAAAACTAATTTTCCTTCTTTTATCTTTGCTGATAGTCTTCATTTCTACAATCTTCTCCACACCTTTCTCTCCTATCTTTTCATATCTGTCTCTAATGCTCCTTTTAGTATTTCTTGCAGAGTCAGTCTTTTGGTCACAAATTCTCTCAGTGATTTTTTGTCTGAAAATGTTTTAATTTCTCCCTCATTTTTGAAGGACAGTTTTGCTGGATATAGAATTCTTAGTTGGCAGTTTTCCTCTTTTAGTAATTTAAATATATTATCCCAGTGTCTTCTTGCCTCCATGGTTTCTGCTGAGAAATCTTTGCATAGTCTTATTTGGATTTCCTTGTATGTGATGGATTGCTTTTCTCTTGCTGCTTTCAAGATTTTCTCTTTCTCTTTGACTTCTGACATTCTGATTAGTAATTGTCTTGGATTACATCTATTTGGATCTATTCTGTTTGGGGTATGCTGCAGTTCTTGGATCTGTAATTTTAAGTCTTTCATAAGAGTTGGGAAATTTTCAGTGATAATTTCCTCTGTTAGTTTTTCTCCTCCTTTTCCCTTTCTCTTCTCCTTCTGGGACACCCACAACACGTATATTCATGCGCTTCATGTTGTCATTCAATTCCCTGAGTCCCTGCTCATATTTTTCCATTGTTTTCCATGTATTTTCTTTTGCTTGTCAGATTTCAGATGTCCCATCCTCCAGTTCACTAATCCCATCTTCTGCCTCTTGAAATCTGACATTTTAGGTTTCCATTGTTTTTTTCATCTCTTCTGCAGTGCCTTTCATTCCCATAAGCTCTGTGATTTGTTTTTTCAGACTTGATTTTTTCTTTTTGTTAATCCCTTGCCTTCTTTATATCCTCCCTCAATTCACTGATTTGATTTTTTTTCTGCTTTCATTCTTTTTTTAAAAAATAAAGAAACAAAATAAAACAATATACATAATCAGTAATTCACACTATCATCACTTAGTTGCATATTCATCATTTCTTAGAACATTTGCATTAATTCAGAAAAAGAAATAAAAAGACAATAGGAAAAGAAATAAAAAAACACAGGAAAGAAAAAAAAAGATTATACCTACCATACCCCTTACCACTCTCTTTCATTGATCACTAGCATTTCAAACTAAATTTATTTTAGCATTTGTTCCTCCTATTATTTCTTTTTATTCCATATGTTCTACTTCTTTGTTGACAAGGTAGATAAAAGGAGCATCAGACACAAGGTTTTCACAATCACACAGTCACATTGTGACAGCTGTATCATTATTCAATCATCCTTCAGAAACATGGACTGATTTGATTTTTGATAAGGTTTTCCATGTCTGTTCAAACATTCTGAATTATTTCAACTCCTGTATCTCATTTGAATTATTGGTTTGTTCCTTTGACTGGGTTATATCTTCAATTTTCCTAGTATGATTTGTTATTTTTTGCTGGTGTCTAGGCATTTAATTACCTTAATTAGTTTATTCTGGAGATTGTTTTCACTTTTTTTTACCTAGGATTTTCTTGCTGGATGACTTTATTGTTTTTCTGTTCTTTGACATTCAGTTCAGCTTATTCTGAACCTCTAGCTTAGGTTTTGTTTAACAGATCAGAATTTTTCAGTTCTTCCTTTCTTGTTTCTTGCCCTGTATGGTGCCTCCACCCCCCCTTAGGAGGGTCTACTTAGGTATTATAGACCCCAGCCAGATTTTCCCAGACCAAACTGGCCTCCTATTAGGAGGAAAGCGTCACCTGCATCAGTTTTCCCTGAGGGTGAGACCCATCAGATTGAAAGGCTTTCCTGTGAAGCCTCTGGGCTCTCCGTTTTTCCTACCCTGCTCAGTATGTGGCGCTTGTCTGCCTGCGGGTCCTACCCACAGAAGGTGTTGCAGTACCTTTAACTTCAGCTGACTCTCTGTGCTGGGGGTGTGGTGGAGACAGAGCAGAGTTTGTAGTCTGGTTTTAATTGCTTTACTTTTCCAGACCCTGGGGTCTGAACTCCTTGAGGGAGGGATTCTACCTGAGTGAGCCCCACCTCTCTCCTGGGGAAGGCACAGCCTCCAGCCAAACACTCAGACAAGCTTAATTTTGCCTATTCCTGGGCAGTGGAGTCCGAGAAGTCTTGCAGCTGTATCCAAAGAGCAGTTAAACTATAGAAACACAGCCACCAAAACAAAAGAGAAAAATCCTTTTCAGAGCAGGACCCCTGTTCCTCGGATTTGCCGATCAAGAGCTTAAGTTGGTACATTGCTCTGTGTATCTCCAGGTCCTATGTGCCCCCTCCTTTCCTTCAGGGCCCAGACCTTTTCAAATCCAAAAAAAAACCTCTGTTTTTTATTTTTGTTCTTTTCCCTTCAGCCATGCCCCCTTGGGCAAAAACCAGCAACCTCTGCCTTGACTTGAGGTTAAGCTGAGCTGGGGGCCTATTTTAATAGTCAGAATTTGTGAATTAATTCTGCAGTTGTAGCTTAGTTGTGCTCAGTGCCTGCTGCTGGTAAAGTCCCTTTCTTTTCCTCTCTGGGAAGCAGCCTGTGGGGGAGGGGTGCCAGCTGCCACAGCTTGGGGGACTCACGGTTCTGTGGGGGCTCGTAGCCGTCCAGCTGGTCCAGACTGGGGTACACTGTGTGTCCGGTCACTGACGTGGCCCCAGGAGTTGTTCTGTACTGTTCCTGGCTATTTATTAGCTGCTCTGGAGGACGAATTAAATCCCACGCCTCACTAAGCCGCCATCTTGGTTTCTAATCTCTCTAGTAAAATTTTAAGATGCTTAATGGAATTAAAATGATCCTGATGAAGTTCTTTATTCAGTATTATCAGTTTTATTTTTAAAATATGAAAGCTAAATATACATATATAAAAGCTCCAAAGAAATAAACCAGAATATTAACTGAGGCTATCTCTAAAAGAGCATCTTTATGGGATCCTTTTTCTTCTTACTTTTGTAAGTGTACTTTCCAAAGTTTCTGCAAAGATGTGTATTAATTTTATAATCATTAATTTTTTGTGGATAGAATAGTGAATTGATGAAAATACACATATATAATATAAATGATCCAGATTGCCCTGTTCTTTCCAATGTCAACTTGGAGTCATTTGAAACGATAGGAAGTATCATAGGAAGAGAATTTCTTTCCTACTTGGATTTATAGATCTCATTTTCCTTGCTCTCCTCATTTTAAAAATTAGAAGCTCCTTTGAAACTAAAAAACATTCATCACTTTTTATTAGAAAGTAGCTAGGTTTGCTTTTTTTTTTTTGACTTTTGTGGTTAAATTATTCAGAAAATGTAGAATTGAGATTTTATTCTATGGTGCATTGTGCATGTGATAATTCTTCCTAATAATTTATTTATTCTCCATTTAAGCAATTGGGACTATAATATTTACCTCATACTCATAAAAAATAAATTCAATAGCACACATAGAGTGTGTAGGACAATGCCTAACACAGACTTACGTCTTAATGGCTTCCTCTTGTCTTTAGAATCAGATCTCAAGTTTTAGCATGACCTTAAATAATCTGATCTCTTTCAAACTTCTTCCTTCAGGAGCCACTCTCTTCTTACTAGTCAAATTTCTGCTCATTCTTCAGTAATCACCTAGGTATCTTTCTTGATTCTCAAGGTTAGATTAGGCTCCTGCTCCATGCAACCATCACACCCTCTACTTCCCCAAACATATACCTGGTTATGGGAACCCTGCCTGACACAGAATAAAACCATGCATGATATGATTATAACTCTAGAATAGTAATAAATGAAAGTTGATTTCCTCTAATTAAATGAGGTATTTAATTAGAATACAGTTTTGTGGCTCCTGTAACATTGTGTATTATATTGGAGAGTATGCAGATGAAAGTTGCTCAGGCTCTGAAGGCAGAGCCCAGCACCAGAGAAGAGGGAAGGGATGGGGAAGGAGGAAGCAAGATGAAATACACTGGGCCCCTAAAGATAACCCTCAGGGCTCACATCCCCTAAAGCTCTGCCTGACTCACAGCTTACTGGCCTGCAGGGTTTGCTTTGTAGCACGTCTATGGCTGAAGCAGCACCCCTGCCTGGGTTTGGGATCCCATTTTCCATCACTTTGGGGACATTAGCAAATTTCTTGATACCATTAGGAAAATAAATTCTAGAGAACTTTTCAGATGGTTTCTTGGAGTAAAAGTTTGTTGAAGGAAAGTCATATAAGTAATTTTGATTGGAAATTGATATTGAGTAACCAGTCAATGTCAGAGAAGGTGGTTAAATATCTTTTTACTCTTTCCAGCTATACACTCATATGATTTGGGATTCTTTGTGCCAGATAACATTTAAACTAAGGAAAAGAACTGAACTGTTGATGTAGAATCTCATCTTTGTCTTAAACCACATATCATAAAACCAAATAACACTATGCTATTTGTAGTGTATGCTAATACTACACCATTCCATTTGTATCACTGAGGAATGTAATTTCCAATTATGCACTTTGAAAATTGACTACCTTTAAAATATATATTACTTATTTTTATGTTTTAGTTTAAAATATTGCTGATATTGTTTTTTTTTTTTTATAGCTGCCAATTTACCATCCGACAATTGCCTAGACAAAATGTTTTGACTTTACTAACTAGAAAGCCATTCCTTACATTGAAAAGCTAAAAACATTTGGACTCTCAGTTCTTTGTGCAAATGCTGGAGAAGGCAATGAGAGGAGAACTCCATGGGGGTCACTCTGTGGCCATGGAGGAGCATGGGAAATTGTGATGTCACCTTCTACATGGTAAGTAGGCCCAGTCAGGCATGGCCCCCAAACTCTATCCCCTTGGGATCTGTGGACTCAATAGCAACTCAGTTTTTTTTATTTTTATTATTAATTAAAAAAAAAATTAAGTAACACAACATTTAGAAATCATTCCATTCTACATATACAATCAGTAATTCTTAATATCATCACATAGATGTATGATCATCATTTCTTAGTGCATTTGCATCGATTTAGAAAAAGAAATAGCAAGACAACAGAAAAAGAAATAAAATAATAATATAGAGAAAAAATAAAAATAAAAAATACAAAAAATATATAAAAAACAAAACACACACAAAAAAACTATAGCTCAGATGCAGCTTCATTCAGTGTTTTAACATAATTACATTAAAATTAGGTAGTATTGTGCTGTCCATTTTTGAGTTATTGTATCCAATCCTGTTTTTGTCCTGATATTGTTTGTTTCAATTGTTTTTATTTATGTCTAAAATTAATACATTATATATTTTTACCTATAGCTTGTAATACTGGATTTCAATTTACAAAAAATTTTAAAGTTTCCTTGTAAAATAAAGGTACTTAAAACAAGTGAATAAGAAAATGCTACGTATAGGTGATACATTGATAAAATTTTGAAGTTGGTATATAAATATTTTAGAAACCTTGGAATACTGTAAAGTACTATATATATATAACTACGTATAGGTGATACATTGATAAAATTTTGAAGTTGGTATATAAATATTTTAGAAACCTTGGAATACTGTTAAGTACTATATATATATAATGGCATTTGGGAAAAATAGTGTTATGCGTTCTATACAGCATAAAGTGCTTCCTCTTGGCTTGTAAAAGTTCAGGAAAATATTTTATAACTCAAGAGCGCATATTTAGTATGGTGGCTTGGGGCTATGTACCTTAAAAAAACATGTCTCAAAATTAATCCCTTCCTGTGGGTGTGAGCTCATTGTAAATAGGACCTTTTGATGAGATTACTTCAGTTACGGAGTGGCCCAACCAACTCAGGATGAGTCTTTATCCTATTACTAAGGCCTTTGTAGGGAAGGCCACAAAAAGAGAGAGAGATAGCTACAAGGAGCAACTAGAAGCTGAAAGTCAACAGAACCTGGGAGAGAAGGGAGAAGAGAGAATAGGCTACCAAATGCATTGTCATGTGACATGGAAGCCATGGACCAAGGATCACTGGTTGCCAGCTCCAGAATACCACATTCTTCTAAGACAAAGCATCACCTTGATGGCACCTTGATTTTGAACTTCTCTTAGTTTCAAAACTGTGATCCAATAAATTCCTGTTGTTTAATCCAGCCAATTATATGGTATTTGCTTTAGAAGCCAGCAAAACTAAAACATATACTGTTTAGGTAATCTGGGGTCTTCATGATCTTTTGTTTTAAGATTATATCACGGACATAGTACCTCTTCCAAATGTAAGATCTGGTACTCCAGAGGCAAAAGAGTAAAGAATACTCACTCTTTCCCTATATAAAGACTACCCTATGCCCCAATAATAATTCAATTTGTTATATAGACAATGTTGGAGACCTTAGGGTGTCACAGAGCACTTATATAGAGTAACAACTGGGTCAGTATTGAAGAGTTGTTAATGGTAACTTTGGTAGAATGTTACATGTAAGAGTCAAACTTTTGAATCTTTATTGAAATCTTGACTTTACTGTTTTTAGTTATGTGATTTGTAAAGTTAAATTTCTTTTTTTTTTTCATTTTAAATTTTTTATTAATTAAAAAAATTACAAGAAACACAAACATTCCCAACACATACACTCAGCAATTCACAATATCATCACATAGTTGCATATTCATCATCATGATCATTTCTTAGAACATTAGCATGAATTCAGAAAAAGAAATAAAAAGACAACAGAAAAATATAACAAACAAAGAAAAAAAATTTTACATGCCATACCCCTTACTGACCCTTTCATTGATCACTAACATTTCAAACTAAATCTATTTTAACATTTGTTCCCCCTATTATTTATTTATTTATTTAAAAAAAATTTTTTTATTAATCAAAAAAAAGAAAAGAAATTAACACAACATTTAGAAATCATTCCATTCTACAAATGCACTCAGTAATTCTTAGTATCATCACATAGATGTATGATCATCATTTCTTAGTACATTTGCATCGATTTAGGAAAAGAACTAGCAAAACAGCAGAGAAAGATATAGAATGTTAATACAGAGAAGAGAATTAAAATAATAATACTAATAAAAAATATATATATATAAAGGAAAAAGAAAAAAACAAAAACAAAAGATACAAACACACAAACAAAAAACCATATTTCAGGTGCAGCTTCATTCAGTGTTCCAACCTAGTTACATTACACTTAGGTATTATTGTGCTGTCCATTTTTGAGTTTTTGTATCTAGTCCTGTTGCACAGTCTGTATCCCTTCAGCTCCAATTACCCATTATCTTACCCTGTTTCTAACTCCTGCTGGTCTCTGTTACCAATGATATATTCCAAGCTGATTCTCAAATGTCGGTTCACATCAATGGGACCTTACAGTATTTGTCCTTTAGTTTTGGGCTAGACTCACTCAGCATAATGTTCTCTAGGTCCATCCATGTTATTACTTGCTTCATAAGTTTAGTCTGTCTTAAAGCTGCATAATATTCCATCGTAGGTATACACCACAGTTTGTTTAGCCACTCGTCTGTTGATGAACATTTTGGCTGTTTCCATCTCTTTGCAATTGTAGATAATGCTGCTATAAACACTGGTGTGCAAATGTCCATCTGTGTCTTTGCCCTTAAGTCCCTTGAGTAGATACCTAGCAGTGGTATTGCTGGGTCGTAATCCATTCTGCCATTCTATGTCTTTTGATTGGGAAATTCAGTCCATTAACTTTTAGTATTATTACTGTTTGGATAATATTTTCCTCTACCATTTTGGCTTTTGTATTATATATATCATATCTGATTTTCCTTCTTTCTACACTTTACTCCATACCTCTCTCTTCTGTCTTTTCATATCTGACTCTAGTGCTCCCTTTAGTATTTCTTGCAGAGCTGGTCTCTTGGTCACAAATTCTCTCAGTGACTTTTTGTCTATAAATGTTTTAATTTCTCCTTCATTTTTGAAGGACAATTTTGCTGGATATAGGAGTCTTGGTTGGCAGTTTTTTTCTTTTAGTAATTTAAATATATCATCCCACTGTCTTCTAGCTTCCATGGTTTCTGCTGAGAAATCTACACATAGTCTTATTGGGTTTCCCTTGTATGTGACAGATTGTTTTTCTCTTGCTGCTTTCAAGATCCTCTCTTTCTCTTTGACCTCTGACATTCTAACTAGTAAGTGTCTTGGAGAACGCCTATTTGGGTCTATTCTCTTTGGGGTGCGCTGCACTTCTTGGATCTGTAATTTTAGGTCTTTCATAAGAGTTGGGAAATTTTCAGTGATAATTTCTTCCATTAGTTTTTCTCCTCTTTTTCCCTTCTCTTCTCCTTCTGGGACACCCACAACACGTATATTTGTGCGCTTCATATTGTCATTCAGTTCCCTGATCCCCTGCTCAAGTTTTTCCATTCTTTTCCCTATAGTTTCTGTTTCTTTTTGGAATTCAGATGTTCCATCCTCCAGTTCACTAATTGTAGCTTCTGTCTCTTTAGATCTACCATTGTAGGTATCCATTGTTTTTTCCATTTTTTCTTCTTTGTCCTTCACTCCCATAAGTTCTGTGATTTGTTTTTTCAGATTTTCTATTTCTTCTTTTTGTTCAGCCCATGTCTTCTTCATGTCCTCCCTCAATTTATTGATTTGGTTTTTGAAGAATTTTTCCATTTCTGTTCGTATATTCAGCATTAGTTGTCTCAGCTCCTGTATCTCATTTGAACTATTGGTTTGTTCCTTTGACTGGGCCATATCTTCAATTTTCCGAGCGTCATCCATTATTTTCTGCTGGTGTCTGGGCATTTGATCAGATTTCCCTGGGTGTGGGACCCAGCTGGTTGAAAGCTTTTTCTGTGAAATCTCTGGGCTCTGTTTTTCTTTTCCTGCCCAGTAGGTGGCGCTCGTGGCGCTCGTCTGTCTGCACGGCAGTCGCCCGGGAAACCGCGCGTGGAGGTGGGGGTCGCTGGCTGCCGCGGCTTGGGAGAGTGCCGGTCCTAATTGCCCAGCTGGCCCGAAACGCCAAGCGTGACGGGAGGGCCCCGCTATCCAACGTTCCCAGTCAGACCGGGGAGCCACGTGCGTGGAGGGGACCCCAGTCGCCAGCCGCCCCGGCCGGGAAAACACGCGTCCCTCGGGTATCTCACCGCAGCAGATTCTCCCTGCCCGTTCAGCTGTTCCAGAATGGGGTACGCTGTCTTTTTGGTCTCTGTCGTGACTCCGGGAGCTGTTTCGTATTGTTTCTGTTTCTTTAGTTGCTTTTCTGGAGGAGGAACTAAGACCCGCGCGTCTTACTAAGCCGCCATCTTCTCCGGAACAAGTTAAATTTCTTGATCTATAAAAAGGGAATAATAGTGTGAGAATAAGCACAATAGTATATGTAGAATATATACAATCTTAATTATTACTACTAATAGAAATGTAAAAACTATGTATTTTATAAAGTAAGAGTTATGCATATATAGATTGTAGAGCATATACAATCTTAATTATTACTACTAATAGGAATGTAAAAACTATGTATTTTATAAACTAGGAATTATGCATATGAAGATTCTGGTCACCTTTCCTCTCTTCTTTCTGCTCAATCCCAATTTACCTATACTGTCCTTAGTTTTTCATGTTCCTTTTGATTCTAATTTTATTTCCTGTATTTTTCCTTGGTTTAGGATAGCACTTTATCAGTAAAAGAAATCCCATGGTGAATTTGAGATGGAAAAATCCATTTTAAGTGAATTTTTATCCAATTAAATTTATGTCATGTAAATCTCTTTTTCATAAACTATTTTCCTCAAAATAAGATCTATGTATAATTTAAAATATTTTCTTTGTAACAAACACAAAATATATGGAATTTTTTCCTTTGAGGAAAAAATGATTTAGATAATCATATACCTTTAGGCTCCTTTTCCCTATAAATTTCAAAGCCTTATATCTGAAGTTTGTGTTTAAAAATTCAAAAATTTATTTGGCATTTCTATGCTTGAGTCAAGCAAGATGTAATTTTAAGGAGTACTGGCTCTTGGTGTGGCCCTTTCTTTAAGAAAAGGCAACCTTAAGATTATCCATAGTTTGTATTTTTTTCCTTCCCCTCTGTGCTGGTTTGAAAGGATATATGTCCCCTAGAAAAGACATATTTTAATCTAAATCCCATTTTGTGAAGACAGAATAATCCCTATTCAATACTATATGTTTGAAACTGTAATCAGATCATCCCCTTGGGGTGTGATTTAATCAAGAGTGGTTGTTAAAACGGATTAGGCAATGACATGTCTCCACCCATTTGGGTGGGTCTTGATAAGTTTCTGAAGTCCTATAAAAAGGAAAACATTTTGGAGAAAGAAGATTCAGAAAGAGCAGAGAAGAATGACATAGCCATGAGAAGCATGGAGCCCACAAGCCAGTGATCTTAGGAGATGAAGAAGGAAGATGCCCCTGGGGGAGCTTCATGAAACCGAAAGCCAGGAGAGAGAGCTAGCAGATGACGCAGTGCTCGCCATGTGCCCTTCCAGCTGAGAGAGCAACCATGACTGTGTTCACCAAGTGCCTTCTCGGATGAGAGAGAGACCCTGAACTTCATCAGCCTTCTTGAACCAAGGTAACTTTCCCTGGATACCTTTGATTGGACATTTCTATAGACTTGCTTTAATTGGCACATTATCTCAAACTTAAAACTGTAAACTAACAACTTATTAAATTCCCCTTTTTAAAAGCCATTCCATTTCTGGTATATTGCATTCTGGCAGCTAGCAAACTAGAACACTCTCTCAGGTTATTTTCCAGTGAAGTATGGGAGTCATCTTAGAAGAGTGTCATACAACAGTAGTGAGCAACGTCAAACACACCAGTGTCAAAGATACCAATGACTAGGTGAATTTCCATTAATGACCTGGTAAGGATGAGTAGTGTTCTAGTTTGCTAGCTGCCGGGATGCAATATACCAGAAACAGAATGGCTTTTTAAAAGGGGAATTTAATAAGTAGCTAGTTTACAGTTCTAAGGCCAAGAAAATATCCCAATTAAAACAAGTCAATAGGGTGGGCCACAGTGGCTCAGCAGGCAAGAATGC
Source organism: Tamandua tetradactyla (assembly GCF_023851605.1). Lineage (NCBI taxonomy): Eukaryota > Metazoa > Chordata > Mammalia > Pilosa > Myrmecophagidae > Tamandua > Tamandua tetradactyla. The sequence continues at coordinate 26,697,091 of NC_135344.1, read as the reverse complement.
TTGCCTGCCATGCCAGGGGACCCAGGTTCAATTCCCGGTGCCTGCCCATGTAAAAAAAAAAAAAAAGGTCAATTCAAGAAGGCCCATGAAGTTCAGGGTTTCTCTCTCAAGTGAGAAAGCACATGGTGAACACTGTCAGGGCTTCTCTCTCAGCTGGAAGGGCACATGGCGAGCACAAAATCATCTGCTAACTTTTTCTCCTGGTTTCCTGTTTCATGAAACTCCCCGGGAGGTGTTTTCCTTCTTCATCTCCAAAGGTTACTAGTTGGTGAACTCTGTCTCATGGTGCTGCAGCATTCTCTGCTGCCTCTGAATCTCCCATTCTCCAAAATGTTTCCTCTTTTATAGGACTCTAGTAGGCCAATCAAGACTCACCCAAATAGGTGGAGACACATCTCCCCTAATCCAGTTTAGCAATCACTCTTGATTGGATTATATCTCCGCAGAGATGATGTAATTACAGATTCAAACATGCAGTATTGAATAGGGATTATTCTGCCTTTGCAAGATGGGATTTTGATTAAAACATGGGTGTTCTAGGGAACATACATCTTTTCAAACCAGCACAAGTTGTATCCTTGGTATAGATAATACGTGTTGTAATGTATGAATTAGGAGCTCAGTTTTAAAGGCAAGGCAATTTTGACTGTTTTTTTTAGAATGTAAAATCTAAATAGTAATACTGACAGTCAGATGACAGAGAGATGATACACATCCAGCTATACTTGTATGTGAAAATTCTTATGTGAGGAATTTTAAAAATCACTAGAATTTCTGTACAATTTCCAGGTATTTTCTTTTCCATGGAACACACAGGTGCAATTTTGTTGTTCCTGGACAAAAACAATATGCCATGAGAAGGTGCATGCTCCCTTTGTTTCACTGTACTCACTAATGACTGGAAATTGAGTCAGAATTATTAAGGATTTATTTAGTGCTGAAAATATGCAGGAATAAGAGGGAGAGGTGTTACACATAAAGTTAGAGGAGTTGGTATAGTATACCTACTTCAAATTTTAAAAAGTTTTACCTCAGGACAGAACACCTGGGATGAGCTGGGATCCAGCATCATGGGATTGAAAAAGGCTTCTTGATCAAAAGAGGTGAGAGAGGAATGAGACAAAACAAAGTTTCAGTGGTTGAGAGATTTCAGAGCCGAGAGATTATCCTGGAGATTATTCTTATGCATTATATAGATAACCCTTTTTGGTTTATGGTGTATTAGAGTGGCTGGAGGGAAATACCTGAAACTATTGAGCTGTGTTCCATTAGCCTTGATTCTTGAAGGCAATTGTATAAAGATATAACTTTTATAATGTAACTGTGTGATACTGAAAACCTTGTGTCTGATGCTCTCTTGTTTATTCAGGGTATGGACAGATGAGTAAAAAATATGGATAATAAATAAATAATAGGGGGATAAGGGGTAAAATAAAATGGGTAGATAGAAATTCTAGTGGTCATTGAGAGGGTGGGGTAAGAGGTATGGGATGTATGGGTTTTCTTTTCCCGCAGGGATGCAAGTGTTCTAAAAAAGATCATGGTTATGAATACACAACTATGTGATGATATTGTGAGCCATTGATTGTACATCATGTATGGAATGTATGTGTATGAAGATTTGTCAATAAAAATATTTTTAAAAAAGTATCACCTGCCATGCATGCCCCCTCCCCCAACTTCTTCTCAAATAAACAGCATCCAAAAACAACAACCCTTATCTCCACTCCCATGGGACTGTAGGAGTTAGATGACTCAGGTCATCAAAAAGAAAACACATCTCAAAGAACAAGCTGTTTCTTTTAATTGAACAACAATGCAGTAGCAACAATAATATACAATTATAGCAAAGGTAATGCCATGAGCATATGACCTCACCCCCATTGTGATTTTCCCTGGAAGGGTCCAGAAAATTGATTTCCTGAACAGCTGCACCGTATTCTCCAGAAAGGCCCATCATCTTGTTACCTTCTCCTTCCTTTATAAGAGACCAGCATAGGAATGGGAACAATCTCATGAGTGTGTCATTTCTAGCAATCACGAAGCTTTAACTACAGATTTCAGAGAAATGTATTCCAAGCACAGTAAGCCCTGAAATGTGAGAACTGAGAAAAGGCCACTGAATTTTTGAAAGGATAGTTTCAGTTCATAAAAAGCAGCAATTTTATCAGCTTATAAAACAGGCTAGCTTTCCAGTGTTTTTAGTCCATGGCGTATTTCTTATCCTTCCCTGCAGCAGTAACTGACTGGTAACCTGGTTCCTCTGGTTTCAATAGTAAGTTTGTGCTGAGTTGGATGGTCTAATATTGGAGTATGTGAAAGGACAGTTTTTAGCTACTATGAAACTACAACCGTTAAACTTCCCTGTTCTCAGGTGACTGGTTTTTGGGACAATTGTGGCTAAGAAATGGAAGAGATGATTTCTGATGAGCTCTGGAGATCTCAGAAACACCTGGACTCCTGTATAGTCTACGGCTTCCTACTCCAAGGCTTCTAATACTATGGTGAGCAAGGTAAGGATGGCTACATTTACTGGGGGTGTCCCACAGGCAGGGTATTATAATGGGTCCAAATCTATCTAAATATGGGGTTCTTGTGAATCTCATTGAGAAAATAGATACACATATTTCCTAGGCAATGACAGTCTTTTTTCTGGTAAATCAGACATCATCACCCTCACTAGCTGTGGGGCTCCATTTCATAAACCATGACTATATGAATTGACCTCATTGCTGCAAGTTAGTTTTCCACGAGAACAGAACTGAGATGAAAATTAGCATGCAGGAATTTATGAAGGTCTGCTTTTGTGATCAACCACTTAAGACAGAAAGGGAAGGTAGCAGGATTTGGAAGAAGTTGAGTTTTGATGCAGGCTCAGTATGGGCCCTAGCTGATCCTGTGGGGAATTCTAAGAAGGGAGGACCTTTCAGAGCTTCCCACATTGGGACAAGGGGCCAGGCACTTTTATCGCATGTTAATCGGTTCTTCAGTGTGGGCTTCCCTTGGATGAGGTATAAGCTTGGTCCAGGCAACTCTCTTCAGCAGATGCAATGTATAGGAACTGAGAGTTGAGAGCTGTCTGTTGGAAGCACTCTCAGAACTGGGGTAGTAAGTCTTTCATTCCTGAAGGAATGTCTGAGTAGAATTTTATAGTGCCTACTATACAACCATCACCATATATCTTGAAGACCATTTCCATACATGGTTTTTTCTGGACTAAGTGAACATACAGAGCAGTACTGTCCAGTAGAAATTTCTGAGATGACAGAAATGTTCTACATCTACACTATGGAATACAGTAGCCATTAGGCACATGTTATTCTGTGCTTGAAATGTGCCCAATGCTAAAGGAACTGAAACTTTAATTTTATTTAATTTCAAGTAAATTTTAAAAATTTAGATAAAATTCACATTTCATAAAATTTATCCCTTTGAAATATACAATTCAATGGTTATTAGTATGTTCACAAAATTGTACAAAATTGTGTAACCATCATCACAATCTAATTCCAGAACATTTTCATCACTCAAAAAGGAATACCAGGATTCACCTATTAGCAGTGAATCCCTCTTCCCTACTCCCTCAGCATCTAGCAACCACTAATTTAATTTGTTTCTATGGGTTTGACACAATAGGCCTCATAGAATGAGTTGAGAAGTGTTCCCTCTGTTTTTTTCAAGAATAATTTGTGAAGGGTTGATTTAATTATTCTTTAAATGCTTGGTAAAATTCACCAGTGAAGACATCTAGACTGGGCTTTTCTTTGTGGTAAATGTTTGATTACTAATTCAATCTCTTCACTTTTTATAGGTCTATTCAAATTTTCTTACTGGGTCAGTTTCAGTAATTTGTGTCTTTCTAAGAATTTGTCCATTTGTTGACATCCAAATGTTCATAGTATTCCTTATTATTTCTGTAAGGTTGCTAATAACATTCTTTCTTTCATTCCCGATTTGAGTAATTTGAGTCTTCTCTATTTTTCTAGGTCAATTTAATAAAAGATTTGTCAATTTTGTTGATCTTTTCAAGGAATCAACAAATGATTTCATTGATTTTCTCAGTTGATTTGTTATTCTTGATTTCATTTATTTCTTCTTTAGCCTTTATTTTCCTTCCTTCTGCTTTTTTGGGTTTAATGTTATCAATTAGTTTTTCAAGGCAGGAATTTAAGTGTTGATTTGATATCTTCTTTTTTTATATAAGTATTTACAATGATACATTTCTGTCTGAACTGTTCTTTAGCTGTATTCCAAAAGATTTCGTATGCTGTACCTTTATTTTCATTCATCCCAAAAGATGTTCTGGTTTCTCTTTTGCTTTATCCTTTGACACATTGCTTATTTAGGAATGCATTGTTTTATTTCCGCATATTTGTGGATTTTCCAATCTTTCTTCTGTTAATTGATTTCAAATTCCATTCCATTGTGGTCTGAGAACATACTTTGCAAGATTTCAGTCCTTTTAAATTTCTTGAAGCTTGTTTTATGCTCTAAAATATTGTCTATATCAGAGAATTTTCTGTGTACATTTGAGAAGAATGCATATTCTGCTCTTATTGGGTGGAGTGTTCTATAAATCCTCCTTAGATCTAGTTGGTTTATACTGTTATTCAAATCTTCTATTTCCTTGATAATCTTATGCCTAGTTTTTCTGTCTGTAATCAAAAGCAGAATATTGAAATCGCAAACTATTACTGGCAAATTGTCTATTTCTCCCTTCCATTCTGTCAGTTTTTGCTTCATGTATTTGGGGCTCTGTTGTTTGATACATGTATGTTTATAATTGTAACATCTTCTAATAGATTGACCCTTTTATCATTATCAAATGTTCTTTGTCTTTAGTAGCAATTTTTGTCTTAAAGTCAATTTTTTTCTGATATTACTGTAGTCACTTCATTCCCTTGTGTTGGATAAAAAACATGATTTGTTTATATACTGTCTTTTGGAGATACATCTTAGATTCAAAGTATGGTTGACCTTTTCTGAACTTGGATACAGTGTTAAACAGTGTTTAAGTGCTACATGTATATTATTAACTCATTTAATTCTCACAACAAATTTATGATGTGGGTAGAATTGTTCCCATCTCATCATAGATGGGGAAGCTGAGGCAGGGCTAATAAATGGTGAAACCAGGATACTAACTAATTTAAGTCTATAGCCTAATTGCTTTTAAAAATTCTCATTGTGGATATATATATTTACACATATCATAAAATTTGCCATTTTAACCATTTTTTAGCATTCAATTCATTGAAATTAATACAACAAATTAATTAATACAATTAATACAATATTATGCTACCACCACTACCAACCATTACCAAACTTTTTCATCATCCTGTGGTGGCCTGAAATTGTATGTACTCCAGAAATCATGTTTTTAAAGCTAATGTATTCTTGTGGGTGTAAGCCTATTGTAAATAAGATCTTTTGGTGAGACTACTCACTCATTCAGGGTGGGTCTTAATCCTCCTGTTGGAGTCTTTTATAAGAGAGTGAAATTCAGGCAAAAAGAGAGAAAGTCTCAGAAGCAAGAAGCTGAAAGCAACAAAACTTGGAAAAGAAGTTAGAGACCAGCAGATACCGTTATGTGCCTTGCCATGCGACAGAGGAGTCCAAGATCAGTTTTTAGGAAGAAGGCATCATCTTGGTGATGCCTTAATTTGGACATTTTCATAGCCTCAGACTGTAAGTTTGAGAGCTAGCAAATCCCCATTGTTAAAAGCCATTGCATTTTATGGTATCTGCTTTCAGCAGAAAGCAAACTGAAACAGATTTTGGTACCAAGATTAGGGTGTTGCTTTTCAAATACCAAAAATATTTAAAAGGCTTTGTAATTGAGTAATAAGTAGAGTCAAGAAGAATTGTGAGATGCTTGATAAAAAAGGCCTAGATTCCTTTGAAGAGACTATTGGTAGGGCTATAGACACTCAGTTTACTTCCAGTGAGGCTTTAGGCAGAAATGATGACTTGGTCATTGCAAACTGGAAGAAAGGTGATCTTTGTTTTAAAGTGGCAGAGGACTGGCAAAATTGAGTTCTCATGTCAGATGGAAGGCAGAATTTGAAAGTGATGAGGTTGGATATTTAGCTGAGGACATGTCCAAACAATGTGGAAAATGCTGTCTCGTTTCTCCTTACAGCTTATAGTAAAACGTTAGAGGAAAGGGATAAGCTGAGAATTGAACTCCTTAACAGACAGGCACACACACACACACACACACACACACACACACACACACACACACGAGAAATTGATGGTTTAGAAAATTCCAAGCTTTGGGAAAACAAATCCTCAGAAAATAGTGCTCCATGTGAGGATTTAACTGAACATGGAACCAGTTATCCATATCAGTGCAAGTCAGGATTGGGAGTGCAGTTATCCAGAAGGGATTTGTGGAACGTTCCTTTGTCTGATGATTTGGACCCCTGTGTACCACATGCCAAACCAACAATTGTTTTTCTAGAGCTGTTTGAACAGAACCACTGCCAGCCTGGACTAAAAGGGTCAGATTGAAGAAAGAATGTCCATGGAAGTTTAACTCTGGACTGAGACATCTTCTTGGGCCAAGAGAGCAAGTCCCCCTATGTATGTGGAAAGAGTGAGAAAACCCCAGCACTTGGAGAGGGTGGCTTTGCCCCCCATTGTTCAGGACGAACGTTGCCACCCCAAGTTTCTCAAATGTGTGGAAGATTGCACAGAGGCTGGCCACCACCCCAGTGTTTGACAGGAGGGGTGCCTAGAGTCAGGCCAGCACTCAAATGCATGAGGAATTGGAGCCTAGAGCCCAGCTGCCACCCCATTGCTTGATGAGGGTGGAGCCCTCATCCCGATCTTGAAGATAATGGAGCCTTCATCCCAGTTTGGGGAGAACGTGGCCACTACTCAAGTACTTGAAAGAGTTGGTGCTGCTGTTCCATTAGGCCCAGAGGAGAAAACGTTGTTCCATAGATGACTCTCAGAACTTGAAATCTAATGGAGTATGCCTTGCAGGGTTTCAGAATTATTTGGGACCCATGACCCCTGTATTCCTTCCACTTTCTCCGTATAGGAAAGTTTAACCTATGAATGTCCCTCCATTGTTTAGTAGACAACTTGTTCTCTAAGTTTCACAGGCCCACAGCTTAAGTGCTATTTTGCCCCAGGACAGACCACACCTATAACAGATTTTGATGATCTTTTGTACTTAGCATTGTTACTGAAATGATTTAAGGCATTTGGGATATTGTGATGAAATGGATGAATTTTACATATAGGAAACAAAACATGCCTTTTTGTGGTCTATGGGTGGAGTGTGGTGGTTTGAAACTGTAGGTACCCAGAAAATCATGTTCTTAAAGCTAATCCATTCCTGTAGGTGTAAACCTCTTGTAAGTAGGATCTTCCGATGAGGCTGCTTAAGGTGTGACTCACCTCATTCATTGTGTGTCATTAGCCTCTTAATTGATTCCTGTATAAGTGAATGAAATTCAGGCAAAGAGAGAGAAAGCCAAGGATGAAAGAAGCTAAAAGCAATGGAATTCAGAAGAGAAGGAAGACGCCAGCAGATGCCACCATGTGCCTTGCCATGTGAAGAGGAGTCTAGGATTTCCAGCAGCCTGTGTTCTAGGAGAAAGCATCACCTGAGAATAACGTGATTCGAACATTTTCACAGCTTCAAAACTGTAAATTTGTAACCTAATGAATTCTCACTGTTAAAAGCAAACCCATTTTATGGTTTTATGGTATCTCTTTTAGGCAGCGAAGCAAACTGAATCACACCCCAAGCAAAAAGCATTAAGGAATATTTGTCCATTCCTATCCACCTGCCCTCTGGTAATCTCTAATCTACTATCTTTCTCTATGAATTTGCCTTTACTAGATAGTTCATGTAAATTGGATCATATAATAATAATATGATTCTGGTTTATTTCACTCAACCTAATGGTCTCAAGTTTCATCCATGTTGTAGCATGTTTCAGAATTTCATTCCTTTTTATGGCTGAATAATATTACATTGAATGGATATACCGTTTATTATTTATTAATTAATCTGTTGATGAACACTTTGGTTGTTTCCACCTTTTGGCTACTATGAATGATGCTTCTGTAAACAGGTCATGTGCAAGTATTTATTTGTGTCTCTGTTTTCATTTATTTTGGATAAATACATACAAGTGTAACTGCCTATAATTCTATGATTTACTTTCTGAGGAACCTCCAGAATACCTTCCCCAGTGGCTGCATCATTTTATATAACCTGATCTCTTGACCATTGTCTTATATTGCCTCTCCTGATGTGGAAACTCTTGCCTATGACTTTCATTCACTCTCATCAGTGTTACATATGGGTATACTCAGACAGGGCTGGAGAGGGTTGGTAGTACCTGCAAAGAATTATGTGCAAAAGTAGAACAGCTGGAGTGAGACTGGAGCAGTATGGGGTAATTGGGTACTCGAAGAAATAAGATCTTATGACCCTAGAAAGGATTAGAACCAGGGTATAGGTAAAGGGATTAACTTTAGCAAAAAAGAGAAGGGACAGGACCTTCATTGAGAGGGAATGAAAATAGATCTTAGTATCTCTTAAGGACCCAACTGGTGTTTGTTTCTTTCACATAAATATGAATCCCTTCTATTCATTGAGTTCGTCTTGATTATTCTGGTGTCAGGTATACCTGGGTTTGCGTGTTTCTAGCACAACCTTTCCAAGACTCAGTCTCTTCATCTGTAAAATGAGATGAGGATTGATTAGAGTAATTCCTTTAAAGTGTCTAGCACTGAACCTAGTTTACCTATGTCCATTTCTTCTCTTTAGTACCCCTTCTGTCATCCGCTGTCCTACCTACCTGCATATAATAGATATCTTATAAATATTTCATTATTGACTAAATTAAATATGATCCTATATAAGCATGCAAGGTCCTGAAGGCTCAATTAAGGAAATGAGCAAATTAATCTATTCAAAAGTGTCCCTTTATCGTCTTCCATTCTGGAGCAACTGGAAACTACTGCATCAGAGACAAATCAAGCATGTATTGATAGACACAGTTTGCACAGTCTTCAGCAGCAGTGTTCAGCACCAAATACCCAAGATGACAATTAGGAAGAAGAGCAAACAACTCCAAGAAAAGGTGTCTTTAAAAGTGATGAAGAGGCAAGTAAACAAGTAAATGGATATGAAGGTATCAATCACTCAATCACCACTGATATCCTGTACTGTCTTGGGGGATATTATCTATTGGATGCAGCTGTGGAAAGGTGATGTCATGACCTGCTTCGGATTTCCAGGCCTGTCTTAGATCCTTCATCTAGTCTTAAGAAAAATCGTTTCACTCCCTTTTTGTTTTTGGTTCCATTAACAATAATAATTAAAGGTATATAGTTATACAGTCATCTTCAAGAATCAAGGCTACTGGAACACAGCTCAACAGTTTCATGTACTTCCCTCCAGCCACTCAGAAACCACTGAGAAGGAACTCAGAAGAGAAAGAAGACACCAGCAGATGCCACCATGTATCTACTAAGTCACTTATGTCACTAAGAATGTTCACTCTAAAATTTGGGGTTCCATTTAGGATTAATTCCTAAAAAAAAATCCATATAATTAATGGAATCTTTTTGAGAGTAGGAGTCAGCCTCCTCTGAAAATGCTGTGGATCATTAATATATTCTCAGTGACAAGAGATGGGCCACTGTTCCAACAAGGCTATAATCCGGCTTCTTTTTGTTTCCAGTTTTACCTAGGAATAGGAGCTCACCATTATTCAGTACGTAAGATATGCCAGGCATTGTTAGATTTTAACAATAGCCATACAAGGTAGATACTCCTAATTATTCCAAGACTTATAAGAGTCACAGAGAAGTAACTCGCCCAAAGCTAGGATTCAAATCAGGATGGCTTGGCTTCAGTGTTTATGTATATATATATATATTAGGCTTTCCTCTTTCATCCTATAGAAGAATGAGCAAAACAGTTCACAGAATGAGTGAAGCAAATTTGTTATTGAATATTTGGAAATATGTTCAGATTCCCTGCTCTTCAAGGCTAAACAATGTTATGCTTGTAATATGTCATATGTAGATTAACTTCTTCAAATGCCTGTAACTGAAAGCATGCATTTCAGTCTGTTAGGAGAAGTGGCCTTATACTTCCTTAATGCTATCTTGAAAATTATGAGTCAGGGATTCATTATGACCATACATCACTCAGCTTGAGTTGGCAGTGCCCAGAACAGTTTTATATATTCACACAAGGTGAGAAGCTAATGGAGCAAGCCCTCCAACCATCTAGGAGAATGCAAAAGCTTCAAGACTAGATACGGCACCCGTGCACACCTGCCTGCCATCAGTGAAGTCATTAAATGAACAGACAAGAACAGCCTGCCACATTTCTGCTTATTGTCACTGTTGAAGAGGTATTGACAGTGTTGAGACAGGCTGTCACTGGGGGAAGCTGGGCTCGAATCAACAATCAGCAGAACATCTACCCAATGAACCCTGTTTCTCAAGGTGCTGCATCAAAGCAAAATGTATGGAGAGCCCATGTGCATGGTCAGTTCACCTCTGCCTGTTCAGACACAATGGATCTGGGTGATGAGCAAACAGGTAGAGTATTTCATGGTTGCATTGGTGAATGAATGACTATTGAATTGAGTTAAAACTCAGAATGTAAGTGGGTTCAGTCTCTATTTCCCAGCCGAATAATCGAACCCTATGTTTCTCCTATTCCCAGGTAAAATTGGAAACAAAAAGAAGCTGGATTATTACCTTGTTGGAAGAGTGGCCCATCTCTTGTCATTGAGAATATATTAATGATCCACAGCATTTTCAGAGGAGGCTGACTCTTACTCTCAAAAAGATTCTATTAATTATATGGAATTTTTTTTTAGGAATTAATCCTAAATGGAACCCCAAATTTTAGAGTGAACATTCTTAGTGACATAAGTGACTTAGTAGATCATGGAATCGTAATGAAAAATATGAATTTATACCATTTGAATATTCAGGTGATATGAAAGAAATAAGAAGAATATATAATTCATTTCAATAACTGCACAGAGTAAGAAAAAGAAGAAACTGTGTGTGTGTGTGTGTATGTGCATGTTTTTGTGCCTAAAATTTGTTCCACATTTGCTGGGAGTCCCAGTTGCTTAATGGAATCCAGAGTAGGTCAGTCTGTTCCAAGTCTCATGGAAAACAGGTACCTCCTCCATTGTTTGGAATTAGATTCTGCCAGTGGTGGTGGGAAAGTTTGCAACATAATTACGCTATTGAGATTCACAATGAGTGAGTCAAAGGTCTGAAGCATCATGGCTTGAGATGATAGAATCAGAAGCATAGGCCATAAATCATAACATAGGTTAAAGTGTTAGCTGTTATACAGAATGAGCTGGTGCCTGTATACAGTAACACTGCAGGAGTGATGGATGAGGCAGAATGACACCAGAACAGGTAAGAATATTACAAAAAATATTAAAAAGAAGTTTTATGGAAGTTCTTCAGCAATTAAAGTCTATGGGAAAGGCTTAATCCAAATAATAAAAGACACTGTGAACAAGAGTTATTTTCCCATTTGACCAATTCAAAAAGGTTTGCCACTCCTAGGGGTATAAGTCTCCTTGGCAACATGGAACAGAACTCCCTGGATGAGCTGGGACCCGGCATCATGGGATTGAGAAAGCCTTCTTGACCAAAAGTGGGAAGAGAGAAGTGGTACAAAATAAAATTTCAGTGGCTGAGAGATTTCAAACAGAGTTGGGAGGTTATTCTTATGCATTTTAAAGATAGCCCTTTTTTGTTTATGGTATATTGGAGTGGCTGGAGGGAAGTACATGAAACTGTTGAGCTGTGTTCCAGTAGCCTTGATTCTTGAAGATGATTGTGTAACTATATAGCTTTTCTAGTGTGACTGTGTGATTGTGAAAACCACACAGATTGTGTCTGATGCTCCTTTTCTCTAGCGTATGGACGGATGAGCAAAAAAATAAGGATAAAAAATAAATAATTAATGGAGGGTGGGGATAAAGGGCAAAAATTGGGTAGATTGAAATATTAAGTGGTCACTGAGAGGGAGGGGTAAGGGTATGGGATGTATGGATTTTTTCTTTTTATTTCTTTTTCTGGAATGATGCAGATGTTCTAAAAATGATCATGGTAATGAATACACAACTATGTGAGCCATTGATTGTGTACTATGGATGGACTGTATGTGTGTGAAGATTTCTCAATAAAAATGTTAAAAAGATAGTTTAATATAAGACTTAGGAGATTATATGTAGTTGTTTAAAACATTTAAATGAGCAAATTTATTCACTGATTCCATTGTTAAAAAAAAAAAAAAAAACAAGGCAGACCATACTTGTACTTGTACCTCAAACTCTTCCTAATAGGTCCGTGACTTAGTGCATTGTTAGAATTAAAACCTGAGCTTTGCTTTTCCCCCCAAAATTGGTAGTCTGGGAAACTATTCTCTAAATTCTAGTTAATTGCTGATTATTCTTGCTTAACTCTAAATCACTGCCATTCATAGAGCTATTATTGATCTTAATCTCAGTGAAGAAAAGGGATTAATTATGTTGATATGATCTGTCTGATATCTAGGGAAGGGTAAGTCAAAATGTGAGGCTAAATGGAACCTGAGGCCATAGTGGGTGGTATCCTGTAATTCCATCCTGCCTCCCCCCACCCCTCCCTCTCCCTCCTATTTCTGCCTTCTTCTCCTCTCCCCTTTCCTTCTGTTCCCTATTCTCCACACTTTTCTCTCAATTTTATCCAGTCTTCAACTCCCTTCCCTGCTGTCCCCTCTTCCCCTAACTTCTGGCTGCCTGGAAAACTCTCATAGGCATCAGTTTGCTTCTCTGGAATCACTCAGTGCTGAAGTTACAGCTGAGCTGTTAATAGTCCTAAATCTCCTCATGTAGAAACTCACCTACCTCTGAGACCAGGAACCTGTATTTTCAGTGTTGCTGATCATCTGAGATGGGTTTAGGGAAGGATGTGAGCATACCAAATCCAGACCATGAAGTAGCCCATATGGCAATAGTGGTGAAATATTGAATAGTAAAAGGCTGAGCTGCTAAGGTTATGAAAAATGTTTGATAAATTCACACACATATGTCCCAGGGCCAATGATTTTTTTTCCTGTAATGCAGAAATGCATTTCTAGATCAAACTCAGTCTGAAATCCACTTTCCCTCCCCCCCAAATAAAAATAAAATATATGACATACTCCTCATCTCTTTTGTGGTAGGTAGGACATGTTAACCAAGGGCTAAGCCTAAGAGAACTCCAGTTAGAGAGAGAGGTGTAACAAAGCTGCAACATCTTGTAAATAGACAAATGAAAAATTGCTGTCAGGCTTTTAGCAGAGTAGGTATTACGCTGAAGAAGCAACTATTTTAATGCCCTTGATAATAGTAGTATCTGTGTGAACATTGGGCAATTATATAGGCAGAGAATGTGATGCAATATAATATATAATGAGATTTTTTTTAAGTAATAAGGAATCTGATAGGCACAAATAACATCCCAGTATGGACTACTGCATGACAATAAAGAATGTGGGGCACATAGAAGAACCTGAATGAGGCAGAGAAAGAGAAATCCAGGTTCTGACTAGAACAATGATTCTTTAGTAGTTGTTGCTAATTCCTTAATTACATGAAATTAGAAAGTGGTATTAGACCCTAATCTGGGTCTTTTGTGATTTTCTATACATAACTATGTTTAAGATTATTCCTGAGGAAATTTTCACAAAATTGGCTACACTTTACAGATGCTTAAGGAGCTTTAAAAAAATCTGAATGCCTAGGCCCTACCTCAGGAGAATTGAATTGGAGAATGTGGGAGTGTGGCCTGGCCTTCAAATATTTTGAAAAATTTCCCAGGTGATTATGTCAACATTGAGAACCACTGCTCTCGATTAAAGAGTATTTCATTTTTATCCCATAGTGTGGGTTCAGATATTTCCAATAAAAATCTGTTGATTTCATAAAGTACTAAGTTGAACAGCCCTATCCACCAGTTCTTTGAGACACTGGAGAAAAATAAGAATACTCTGGTCAAGATACCTGGGAAGGCTGCATACTCTAGTTTCTCTTGGTAATTCACAATGCTAATGAGTATATTAAAGGATCTGAGAATTCCTGCAATAAAGAATTCTGCCTGAGTACTTCTTAATCTTCTTTCTGCCTTTTCTGAATAATATACATTAATGCCATGTAGAACTAGTTTTTCTTGAAAATCACTTAGGGAAAATCTACTGTGAAGTATGTCTGTTTTAAGTACAGAAGGGGTGGACATCACTGGCTACTGCTATCAAGATTCTGAGGCCCAGATTGGGCAGACCAAGGAAATCCTACAACTAAAAAAACACTTGCACATTGGCTTGTTCGGTGATTTAGCTGGACTACTGGGGTTGGAATCCTGGCTCTGGCACTTATTACCTCTGTGTTCCTGGACAATTGATAAAAATCTCAGTATCCCTCAGTTTCTTCATCTGTAAAATGGAAGAAATAATGTTTGAGTTTTGAGTATTAAAATTAAAAAAAAGAACCATATGTATTAGTTTGCAACCTGCAGGAATGCGATATACCAGAACTGTAATGGCTCTTAAAAAAGGGAATGTAATAAGTTACAAGTTTACAGTTCTAAGCCAATAAAATTGTCCCGACTAAGACATCCAGAGAAAGATACCTTAATTCAAGGAAGGCTGATGGGTCAGGAACAGCTCTTGTCAACTGAGTAGTCACCTGGCTGGCATCTGCTGGTCCCTTGCTCCTGGATTCTGTTACCTTCAGCCTCTTTTCCTATGGAGGTTCCTCACGTTGTTTCTCCAGGGCTGATTTTCATTTCTTGGCTTCACTTGGCTCTCTCCAAGTTCTGGCTTGCTTAACATCTCCTGGCGATATCTGCTCCAAACATCCGTGTCTCTGTTCTCCAAGTGTTGGCATCTGTGTCAGCTCTGGCTTGAGGCTTCTGTCATTTCTGACTTTCTCCAAAATTTTTCCTCTTTTAAAGGATTCCAGTAAACTAATCAAGCCCCACTTGGAATGGGTGAGGTCACATCTCCATCTAATCATGGGTCACACACACAGTTGGGTGTGTCACATCTCCACGGAGATAATCTAATCAAGGTTCCAACCTACAGTGCTGAATAGGGTTAAAAGAAATGACTACCTCCACGAAATTGAATCAGTATTAAAACATGACTTTTCTGAGATACGTAATATTTTCAAACTGTCACAACATACAGGAATAGTCAACATTCACTAATATTAAACTTTGTAAAGTACTCTAAAATATTATGTCAGTGTCCCATTGATGCCTCAGTCACAAGATTAAGCCAGTATTTATTTGCTTCTTATTGATTTTGTATTTTTTCCTCTAGTACCATCATTTTTACGGTCATTTAATCTGAAAATCTCCAAACCATTTTAAATTCTTCTCATTTCTTACAATTCAGATTTAATCAGATTGCTGCCTTCTTGATTTTTTTGGAAATAATTATTGCATCTATCCTTTTTCTGTTTCTGATGCTCTCATTCAAATTTCAGAAATGTCTTTAAACCTGGAGCACTGGAATAGCCTCATTTATTTTTTCCTTCCTCCAAGATATCCAGCTCAGCAAAGCAGATTAATCTAAGAAACGTATCTGTTTGAAGATATTATTTCCCCCCTAATGTTTGCTTATTGTCAACCTGAGAAATTAATTATTCTAAAGTTTGTTAAGTACCCATGTGCGCCAAGCTCCAAACCAGGCGTTAAGAGTATAATGACAATAAAACAAGGCTTAGTCCTGAATGACTTTACAGAGCTGAGTAGATAAACAAGTAAATGATTGTGATATAATATGCAGTGAAATTTTACATCATGCTACGTGTATGTGAGTAAATATTGATGAGCACGTGTGTGTGTACTTACGTGCAAATAATTTTTCCTAGGGAAGGAAGACTTCACAGAGAAATAATTTAGTTGGATGTTTACCTACCAGATCTGGTGCAAGTAAGTGGGAGTGATAGGTTAACCTGGGTTCGTTTCTCCTTTCCATTTGGGTCCCAACCTATCCTGCTTAATTAGCTCTCGATATTCTTCCCATATGAATCCAACTGTTTTACCCTTCATTTTCCAAATTTACCTTGCCCACATCAAACCTTGGTTCATTCTGTTTCCTCTGTTAATAATGCCTCTTTCCAGGGAAAATTCAACTTCCCCAAGTGGAGAATTCTTGATATTCTCACAAGCAGTGGGGATGACCAAAGTGGTAGGCTTAATCCCCAATCTTGGGGTTTGTTCATATGAAATTTAACCCCACAAAGGATAGGTCAAGCCTACTTAAAATTAGACCTAGGAGTCACCCCCAAGAGAACCTCTTTTGTTGCTCAGATGTGGCCTCTCTCTCCAGCCAACACAACAAGTAAACTCACTGCCCTCCCCTTGTCTACGTGGGACATGGCTCCCAGGGATATGGACCTTCCTGGCAATGTGAGACAGAAATCGTAGAATGAGCTGGGACTCAACATCAAGGGATTGAGAAAACTTTTTTGACCAAAAGGGGGAAGAGCAAAATGAGACAAAATAAAGTGTCAGTGGCTGAGAGATTCCAGAGTTGAGAGGTTATCCTGGAGGTTATTCTTACACGTTAAATAAATATCACCTTGTTAGTCAAGATGTAATGGAGAGGCTGGAGGGAACTGCCTGAAAATGTAGAGCTGTGTTCCAGTAGCCATGTTTCTTGAAGATGATTGTATAATGATATAGCTTTCACAGTGTGACTGTGTGATTGTGAAAACCTTGTGTCTGATGCTCCTTTTGTCTACCTTATCAATAGACAAGTAAAACATATGGAATAAAAATAAATAATAGGGGGAACAAATGTTAAAATAAATTTAGATTGAAATTCTAGTGATCAATGAAAGCGAGCGGTAAGGGGTATGGTTATGTATGAATTTATTTCTGTTTTCTTTTTATTTCTTTTTCTGAATTGATGCAAATGTTCTAAGAAATGATCATGATGATGAATATGCAGCTATGTGATGATATTGTGAATTACTGATTATATATGTAGACCAGAATGATATGTTAAGAATGTTTGTGTTTGTTGTTATATATATTTTTTAATTTAAAAATTAATAAAAAAAAATTGCCCCTTTCCTTCAAGCCCATTTCTGCCTTTTTTAAATTCAAAACACATATCATAACCTCATACCTCCAACAGGAAATTTTTAAAGGTATTACCCTTGTCCTTAATGTGAGACCCACTGCAAAATCACTATCTATTTATCTATTTAAAGGGAGCTAAATCAACTCCCTTTAAAGAACTTTCTGAGAAACTGTACGCCATGTACCAGAATTGGTCTTAGGCCCAGGCTTTACAGGGCCTGTTCTGGCCTTCCTCTGACTGTGCATTCCCCACTGAGAATTCTTTAATCCACTAGGCAAAAGGAAATTACCTGCCAAAAGCCTGCCCAGTCCTTCTAGATAGTTCCAGGTACCCAGGAATTCCTTCCTAAGTGGTCCCAAGTCCATTTCTAGGTCTGCATAGAACTCTTCCCTGAGTATATCCTCTTATGGGCAGATTGTCACACAGATCTACTTATCCATAAGCCTTAAGGGAGGGTAGCAGGTGGGTAGCAGCTATGTAGACATAGCTTGGATGTGAGGGCTAGAATGTCCACATCCATATGCTTGAGTCCTTGACTGTATAAGTTGGAACAGAAGATAGAAAGAGAAAGGAAGCAGGCCACCTGAACTGATTGTCCCTCTGGGTTAGGACACGAAAAGAACCCAGATAATCCAGTCCTTTGAGATGTTATGAAGGCATATTGGTCAAGATATGATTATAGAAGCTATTTGATTTAACATGATTTATTACCTTTAGACATGTAGTCTGTGGGCCTCGATTTGTAGTCTTGTGCCTGTCCCTCCAAATACTGGGGGCCAGCTTGCACATACTCATTTCTGTTTACAACTTTCTAACTACCACATCTGTGAAGAAGGTGGGGAAATATAGTTCTTTCCCTCCCTCACCCCCCCCCATCCATCCATCCATCCATCCATCCATCCATCCATCCATCCATCTGAGATAGCATCTTTTGAAGTTAGCAGATGGGAGAATGGATATTGGATGGACAGCAGTCTCTACCACATGTTTATGAGGTAGGTTGGAAGAAGAGATCTCTTTGCATTATCCAAAAAGTATTGGTATATGTATCCCTATCATGATAACTTACAAATAAGGAAACTGAGACTTGATTGATCATAGATAATTTTAAATAGATAGTGATTTTGCAATGGGTCTCACATTAAGGACAAGGGTAATACCTTTAAAAATTTCCTGTTGGAGGTGTGAGGTTATGTGGAAAGGTGAAGGGAGTGATGGTGCTGCATCTCCCGGTGAGTTAGCCTGGAAAGCCTCGTGGTCCTAGCTAAGGTGCTCTGATAGTGGCCTGCAAGTGATAAAAAAAGTAATTCAGGATGAGGAAAAAGGAATTGAGAATTAGAAAGATATGCCATAGAGAGGAAGCTCAATCTAAAATGGAGTTTGGATAATTTAACTGAGTAGGTACTTAAATGTCAAAAATTTTCATTTCACTGTCAGGAGTTAGTTATGAGCAAAGTGTTTTTAAAAGTTATAGTGATCCAGAAGGGAGTATTTAATCTGATTTTGGATAGTTCACATGTAATAATTTTCCTCCTGTCGATCCCTTGGGTAATAGATGTTAATGAAAACAACCTCCAAAAATATATAATCTGCTAATGTCAGTAATTAATGTTTGTGATGTGTGAACACAGTATTATGATTGACTGAAAAGAACATATTTTAAAAAATGCTTTCTAAAAAAATGCTTCCTATACATGTAATTCTTTAACAGAAATGTTCTATGTAAGAAAGACAATCTCTTTTTGTACTTCCTTGGTGAGGAAAACAAATTCAGAGTGTCAGTAGAGGCCTGGGTATTGGATAAGTGGAAAAGAGCTGAATGTCTAGAGTAAAGATGTGTTTCTTGCATGAATAACTTTCTAAAAATCTGCTGAAGAAGTGATTTTGTATCAAGCTGAAACTCCAAACCAGCATCATTTTAATTTGCCCAGCACCTGTGAAGGAATACAGCTGCAAGGCCATGGGAAAACAATAGGATCTGTGACAGTTCATTAATATAAACCAGCAACTAGATTTATTTGGAAAAGTTGTTGATTTAGAATTACCTTAGAGGACACAATGGCATTCCTGAAGCAGGCCAACAAACAGCTAACTAAGATTATAGATGTGTGGACATCATTTGAAACTGAGCATTAATTTGGTAACTGTTACAATTTATTGTATATGTCAACCACAATAACAAATGTGAAAAGAGCCATGATTGCTTCAGGAAAGTTAGGTTTGTGTTTCATTCAGTTATTTGGCTTTTTATGTGCAAAATTAGTTTGTTCTGGAAAATCATGATAATGGTGTTGCCCCTAAAATGATTGTTTCTGTACATATGCATAGAAGAAAATATGAAAGTAAAAATTCTGGTCTAACAACTCCAAGCCTTAATATAATGCTGACAAGAAGTTATAGAAGTAGTTTATTGCAGTCAAATCATCATCATCCCTGTGTTGGCAATGACCACAAATATTTCAGATATGGTAACTCATAAGCAATCTGGGTTGTATAAAATGAAAGTTATCCACAGATCTCAAGAGAAATGGATCTGCTAATCACTCATGTTTATTGCAAACAGTAAATGTAATCCTAGAAAACGGGAGGAAAGCAAGATTCTTCTTTCATATATTGAAAGAAGAAAATCTCAATGTCTGGCTTGAATGTAGTAAGCCTGTCCATTGAACTTGCTTCCAGCTATGAGACAGGCAACATTACCCAATAATGTGGGAGCAAATGAAGAGAAGGACCTCACCCCTCTAACATTTCCTCTTTAAATGCAAAGGAAATCTCAACAACCTCCAGCTAATTTTGTTAGTTGGTTTTCTTAATCCTTTCACCACCAGCAGTTAGAATCCCTGGTACTGTTATAATCACTGGAAACTGATTGACCTGAACTACTGGTTGTAAAGAGTTAAACTTTATAGCAACCACTGAGGACTTGCTGAATGGGTAGTAGTTTAGTAGGGGGATTATCTCCAGGACACCATAGCAATATTACCAACCACTGGGGCCATGGCCATTTTTACCAGCCTCTTGTAAAGGTGGTCATGGTACATTGAGGTTGGAAAGGGACATGGGGAATGCACAAGGTATCTGTTAATAATCTGTAGCTGAGAAGTAAGGAGTTTGTAGATGAAGAACCTCTCTCTCTTATGTTTTAAAGTATTTTCTTCATTTTCCTAAGACTTTAAAACTCTTTTTTACCTTAAGAAAGGAAAAATTATCTCAAATTCAGGAAAGAGCGGATTTGAAATGGAAAACCTAGTATTTCGCTAGGAACCATTAAGATTCTATTTAAATGTACAGTGATAAACGATGGCTTATTTGAAACCTCAGAAATTGAAGACATATTAAATTATTTGTGCTACATGGTTCTTAATTTTACCATGACTTTTTCAAATCCTCTGATTCTAAAAGACTTGCTGAGTGTTTCGAGCTACAAAGTACATTCTGTGATGGGAGAATGTCCAAGGACTCCTTCTCATTTGTTAAATTCTCAAATGGCACTGCTCAAAAACACAACCTTTCAAACAAACACCAGGATATTTTGTTTATTTGGTTTTTATATCATGTTTGAAAAACATTATGAAAATATAGAGCAATGATAAAATTCTCCAGGTTCTCCTGTAACAGTGCTGCTAAAACATTCAAAATAGAGGCAAAAAGCATAATAAATAGGTTAAAGATGTTGAATTTTCAATAAGGCTGCAGCCACTACATCATCTTTGGGTCTTCAAAACAACTAAACAGGGTTCATATGTGAATTGTAGCAACCGTCATATTTTTTGCTAACTCAGTCGTACACCTTTTGTTTGGGACAAACAGCATCCTGGCTTATATCTGAAAATGCAAGTCCAATATAACAAATTCCTCCTTACTTCCCCAGACAAGTGTTTTGAGGAGAGAAAAGAGAGGTTGAAACCTAGAAACAAAATTTGGTATATAGACATTTTCTATTCAGATTTTACCAATACCTATACGTAAATTGACATTTAAAAAAGTTGAGGTTCATATAAAAAATTGGATTCCCAGCTTTTCTTGAAAAATTTGAAGATATTGTGCCTGAGCCCAACATCCTCTGTTGCAATGATCAAGCGGAGGGAAGTAGTGGGATTCCTTGGGTAGCGACACAGCTCTTTGCTTAGTCCCTCTAAGTAATAATCCCTGTAATTCCAGCTATTTACATATGCTCTGTAGACAGGGATCATCAACATGGTCTATTCCAAACTTTATGTCTCCTAAGATGACCCAGGGCCCTAAGAAAAACCAGGTACATAGTTTGTGGGACCCAGTGTGAAAAGAAAATGGGGACCACCTTCTTCAAAAATTAAGAATTTCAAGATGGCTACAACAGTGCTTGAATCCAAGTGCAAAGCGCTTCTGAGTGTGGGACCTGTGCAGCTGCACAAGTCCCAGGCTCATGAGGCTGGTCCTGGCCACACAGACAGCTTTGGCTACAGGGGCTGGCTTCCTTTGGCTTCACTTTGCCAGCTCAAGAAAGTGTTGAGTGCTTTTCCTGAAAGATGTATAATTCTAAAAGGAAGTGAATTCTGGAAAGACTAATATCCGAGAAGACATGACAGTAAGCACATTCTCACAGGATTAAAGAGAAAAGGCAGAGATATGTTAAAGCCTTTTTAAATTTGTTTTGTATGTAGAATGTTTTATTAAAATATTTAACTTTTTTAAAATTAGAAAAGTGGTATATACATCTGGTAGAAATTCAAACAATATTAAACATATAAAATGAAAACCTAAAAATCTCCCTTCCTTTCCTCTCAGAGCTTCAGACTCATAC
Organism: Tamandua tetradactyla; assembly: GCF_023851605.1. NCBI lineage: Eukaryota > Metazoa > Chordata > Mammalia > Pilosa > Myrmecophagidae > Tamandua > Tamandua tetradactyla. Next base: position 26,675,162 of record NC_135344.1, on the reverse strand, counting down.
CCTGGGAGTACCTGCTTTTGTTTCTTAGATACAGACATCCGTGTTATATATCATTCTGACATATCCTTCTAGACATTTTCCATATATATTTATTTAACACAAATGTGATCATACTATATTTACACCTGAAACTTAAAAAAATAAATTTAATGTAACTTTAGAGGGTATTATTTTCTTTCTGATTCATGAGAATTATCTTCTTCTTTTAAACCACTGCATACTATATACCATTTCATGTACACATAAATTTATTTAACCAAGTCTGAGAAGATGAACATTATATTGTTTCATTATTGTGTTTGTTTTCTTTTGCTATTCTGCATACCTGCTGTTAAAAGAAATGTCCCTGCCTAATATTGCTGTCCCCTTAGATCTTCCCATGGCCTTCTTTTCCTATTGTTTAGAACCCTGTTTAAATGCTTCCTCCTCAGAGAAAATCAACCTCAGTCCTTTTTCTTCTTAATTTATTTCATAGTACATATCACCATCAGAAATTATATGGCATTGTTTGTTTACTTGCTTTTTTAAGTTGCAGAAGATGGGGTTTTATCTGTGTTGTTTACCACTGCATCATAAGTAGTGACGCCTGTGGTTTGTCAATGTGGGATGCAGGCCATATTTCTTTAATAAATGATAAAACCCTTGATATACTTTTTCCTTGTAGGATAGAGTCATAACAGTGGAAATATAAATTCAAAGGCTATGTGCATTTAAGTTTTTGCTAGATTGTGGCAAATTTCTTTACCAAAGCTTGTACCAGTTTGTCCTTGCACCGACATTCCTGTTTTACTGTCACTCTAGTCAACACTGTGTTTTGTAATACTTTAAAATCCTTGGCAAGTTATTTTTCTTTGCATTTCTTTAAGTATGGCATATATTAATGTGCAGTGCTCATTTTCTGGAGTATGAAATTTGGGAGAAAAGGCAGAAGAAAGGAGACAGAAAAGTTTGGCAAAATTATCATCTTCTTTACTATAAAATTCTCTATGAATTACTGCTTGTTGTACCTGGTTCTATAATGCCCCTACACCTTTGCTGTGACTGTCCCCTAATTCTGGAGTATTCATTGGCTCTCTCCTGCATATCAACATCCTACCTGTTCTTCCTTCAAGGACTGACTCAGAGGCCATTTTCCCTAAGAAGTCTTTCTTCTCCCCCTTGCTCCCATCTCACCCAGTCAGAAATAATCATCCTTTTTCAGCGCTCCCACAGTTTATTGCAAGTGACCCTTTCACAGGGCTACCCTTTCACACACCCATCCTTATGTGTAGGAAGAGTGCCATGTCTGTAATTCCTCCACATTTGAATATGTCTTTAAATGATATATTATGGCATTTTCAAGACCAAGGAGCACTTTTTCCCTTCAGAGTAGAGCCCCCAAGCCCTCAGCCCACTGGTGAGAGAGTGCTGCCCTCTAAGCCAACTCCTTGATTGCTCTGAGCATGTAAGATAAGAATGAACCAGTACAGAAGCAGGGTCAGCCCTGAACAGCAGGCGCCCTCCAACCTTCCCAGGAATGAAGAGCCATTTTAAGCCTACCTGGGTTTTTCTCTAGTATTTTATCTGTGTCACCCATATCTCTCAACCTATGGGCAAACAAAACCACAGTGCCTTTATCAGGAGTTGTAATTCCTTACATCTTTCTTATCACCTAAGATTACCCGATCCTACTGGAGCTTTCAGGGATCTGTGTGGAGGATAAGACCCTTTGGTAGCAACTGGTCTTATCACCCTCACAGCCCTTGAAGGGTTGGGGGAAGGGCTTTCTTTTCTACTCTGGTATTTTTCCTGATCTTTTTCAACTTTTCTTAAAGGTCTGTCTTTATAACATGGTTTAGTCTTTGGAAAACCTCTTGTCCCCAATCTCTATGGCATTGTCTGAAGCAAGTAAATGGTAATGGCTATGATTTAGTAAATGTTTCCTTTGCTTCAGACTTTGAGAAAAATGCTAGTACCATTTTATATATGAGGAAGATGAGGTTCAAACAGAGAAATAATTCTTCCAAAGTCACACGGGTATTAAATGTTAGAGTGGAATTTGAAGCCCAGTCTGCTATTAACTCAAAAGTCTCGCATAAGAAACAGTGAAAAGTAGTGGTTAAGTTGCTGGATGCTGAAACTGGACTGCTTAAATTTGAATCTTGACTCTGCTGTCTACTATGTGAACTTGGGCAAGTTACTTAACTTCTCTGTGCCTCAGTTCCTCATCTGTAAAATGGGATTAGTGAAAGTACCTTTTTCTTGGAGTTGGGAAAGTAAAATAAATACATATAACTATATGTATTATATAAATATATATACAAACATACACATTATAAACATATTTGTATATATGCATATAAGTGTATATATATAAAAAACATTTGGATCAGAGCCTGGCATAAAAATTACTCTATAAATGAAGCTATTACTAATTTTCTTTCCACTATAACTGCTGTCTCTCTGAAAAAGGGAATGGAGAGTTGAAGTAATTATCCAGATGATTCAAAAAAGTAAACATATAGAGGAGAAAGGTTTCTTGAGAGTAGTGTTTGCTTGTTTGATTGTCTTTTTGTTTGCTATTTCTTTTCTCCTTCCTGTTTTCTGAAAGTATATCTATTTCCCTTTTTGCTTTGATAATAGAGGTCTGTCCTTCCTTTTCCTCTCCACCCTAAACTGCTCTTTTTCATTGAACAAATATTACTACACAGAGATATATAACTTCTTAGTTGTTCATGCACTTTTCTCCTTTGTACCTCCCTCCCATGTATGCATAAATACACACACATAGAGACACACTTAGACACACACACAGACACACTTAAGCCTTTTATTGGTGTCTGAGTTCAGGTTGTTCCATTCCCATGAAAGAGGGTTTGTGTGTGTGTGTGTGTGTGTGTGTGTGTGTGATAGGAATCAACGCCTCATTTGTTTTCACAGGTGCAGTGGCTTGCCTTTCATGAAATAAAATATTTGTCGCACTTTCAAACTCCTACACTCTCAGGGTTGGAAAAGATCATAAAAGTCACCTGGTCCAACCACCTTTCTTATGTTTGAATTGCCTCTTATAACCTCTTGGCTACCTGGTAACCCAATCCTATATTTGAACATTCCCAAAGACAAGAAGCTCACTAACTCTCAAGGTAGCCAATTCCATTCTCCCCAACTTGTTCAAGTATAGTCAAAGACTACACTAATGTTAACTCTTCCAGCTAAGAGGGAATACATATTTTAAATCTGCTTTAAAACAATTTTGGTTAAAAAAAAAAAGTGATTTTTAGCATGTTTGGCAAAGAGTTAATGTCTCTACGAAAAGAACTTAAAAATTATAAGAAAATAGGGTGGGCCATGGTGGCTCAGCAGGCAAGAATGCTTGCCTGCCATGCCAGAGGACCTGGGTTTGATTCCCGGTGCCTGCCCATGTAATTAAAAAAAATAAAATAAGAAAAAATTATAAGAAAATAACAAACATTCCAATAGGAATGTATGATATTAAGTATGATATATACAAAAGTAATTTATAAAGGAAGAAATAGCAAAGGTTGGAAAGTATATGTAAGACAGTCAACTTCATAGTAATCAAATAGATGCCAATAAAAGCAACAATAACAAATCTTTTGTTCAGTTTTCAGGACCGGTAAAGATGAAACTCTTCTGATAATAGTATTGTTGATGAAGGTGTGAATGGAGGAAAGGGCACAGAGTGGGGGATAGTATAAACTGGTAAAAAAAAAAAAACTTCTTGAGGGCAATTTAGCAATAAGGATTAATATTAAAAATGCACCTTGAACCCAGAAATCCCATTTATAGGAATTTATCTAGGTGTATTTCTTTTCAGTTGTTGCTGTATCAAAACCCTGGAAATAATCTAAATGCTTTAGTACTCATGGTAGATCTACACAAAGGTATACTGTGAAGCTATTTAAAAGTATTATATATATATGTATTCATCAACAAGGGAAAATATGTTTGAGTGAAAAGTCACAGTATAATACAACATGAGTAGTATGATTTCATTTGCATATAACATATATATAGATATATCTTAATTCCTAAACTCAAATATGAAAGTAATAGTCATTTCTTTATCCATAAATGTATATGAGCTTTACTGAGAGATAATTCACCCTTTTTAAATGTTCAGTTCATTGATTTCTTGTATATTCAGAGTTGTGCAATCATAACCAACATCTTTACTTTAGAACATTTTCTGAATCACTGCAAAAAGAAACCCTGGACCCATTAGCAGTTATTCTCCATTCTCCCGTATCCCCAGTCCCTGGCAATCACTAATCTACTTTTGGTCTATGTATTTGCCTATTTTGAATATTTCATATAAATGGAATCTTTTAATATATTGCCCCTTCTGACAGGCTTTTTTCACTTAGCATAATGTTTTCAAGTTTCTTCCACATTGTAACATGTAGCAGAACTTCCTTTTATTGTTGAATAACATTGCATAGTATGAATATGGAACATTTTGTTTATCCATTCATCTGTTGATGGACATTTGTATTGTTTCCATTTTTGGCTATTATGAATAATGCTATGTGAAAAATCATATCCAAGTTTTTATGTGGATGTATGTTTTCAATAATTGCCTTGAGTATATATCTAAAAATGAAATCTTTGGATCAAATGATAACTCTATGCTTACACATTTGGAGGGCCTGCCAAGCTGTTTTCCAAAATGGCTTACCATTTTACCTTCCCACACGCAATAAATGAAGGTTTCAAGTTCTCCACATCCTCACCAACCTTCATGCATCTTTTGATTATAAGATCAAAATTGTAAGAATATATATTGAAATTAAAGCAAACCCGACTCCAAGCCCCTGTCCCTGCATTGGAATGAAATTTAAATTTTGTAATTCTTGGGGACCTTCTTTCACAGGGTTCTGCCAAGATGGACAGAACTAGAGTGGTTGATTTAGGTTGAGCAGGAGAGAAGTCTAAAGAAATGTTAGAATGGACTAGAGAGGATGGTCCATGGTTTCTTTTTTTAATTCTAGGTCAAAGTGTCCCAAATCAATGTGTTCAGTGATCAAATTGCTTGTCTCAGTATGCCAGGTTGCTAACTAAGGCGAATACCTTGCAGTAGGTAGCTTAACAATAGGAATTTATTGGCTCACAACCTCAGGAGCTAGAAGAAAGCTTGCTTCCTCCCAAGGTCTGTAACTATCTGGCTAGCCAGCAATCCTTGGGTTACTTGACTTTTCTGTCAAAAATTCACTTAAAAAAAATAAAACAACGAATAAACATTCAAAACAACACTACGTGGCTCTTTTCCTTGAGGAAGCTGCCTAGGAGGAATTAAGAAATAGGAAGAGTGGCAGAAACCTTGTAGCAACAGCTTTAGGCCCTTTTCCTGAATTTGACCCTGGAAGTGACAATGGAATGGCAACCTCCTGTGGGGTCAGTCTGTGAAGAGTTCAGGAAATCAACAAACCTCAGTCGTCTGCCCTGCCCCCTCACCACCCCCTCCCCCCACCCCCAAGATTGCCAAGCCTCTGAATGATATCGCTGTGGTCAGAACCCTGCAGTCCCACTGACAGCTCATGGAGTCCCAGCTACAGGGCCCAAACCTCAGGGAAAAGTCAGCTTCCAGCAGTGTTGTGAAGAACATGGAATTTGGGCTCAGCTTTACTGCTTTACCTCTTGCCTCTGTGATGTTATCCAACACAGCCATACACAGGGGCCCCATTCAACCAGCTTCTGTGCTCCATTCCCTCTCTAAGCATCTTTCACTGAATACCTTGGCTCTTGGCCAACTTCCTGGTAGTCCAGACCTCTCTCAGGGAACTTTTCTTGTGTTCTTACCCCCTGCTCAGTACCTTACCTCGTACACAGGGCTGTCTCTTTCCATTAATACTGATCTGTCCTTTAGAATTTTGCTTTGTAAAAAAAAAAAATAGACTAATGAATACAATTACAAGGATTTGAGGATTGTTGCTTTTGTTACTTATACAATACATTTTATTTTATCATATATATGATTATATATATATATGAATGAAGCACATAGTTTGATACCTGGTTTTTATGCCTTACTCATGTTATGTGTCCCTTTGTCAGGTGTTTTAGAGGAAATACCTTCACTAAAGGAATGAACCTCTAAGAATAGAGTGAACCTCTAACAATACTGAGCCAACGATTTAGAAGGAAATTTTCATATAAGGATGATGTTGAAAGACCTGTTTTTATTTATAAAATAGCCCCTGTTTAGTCTGCTGCAGTGTCAGGAATTCTGTATCAGGCAAGTGGTTCATTTAATGGGAGGGAGTATGGAGTGGTACAGTGATTCCAGAACTTGAACACAACGTCCATCAGGTCTTGGAGAGGCTGGGGATTCCACGGCCTCACCGAGCTGACAGCTTCCCTTCTATGCGATGTCCCTCTCTTCATACATACAGCTGCCGCCTTCACTGGGGAGAAAAGAAGTTTTTTTGTGTTTTTTTCCAAGCAAGCGGGTCTTGGCAGCGCAGAGACCAGAACCCTGGTGGTTTGCATTCCCCGCTGCCCTGCACATTCCGCCCCCAGGGAGTCTCATCTCGCGCGTTCCAGGCAAAGGGGCCAGAGCGTGGGGGCGAAGGCGGCCACCGAGGCAGCGAGTCAGCGTGGCGACCTCCGGAGCCTGCCCTCCGCTGAGTGTGGCGGTAGGCGCGCCAAGCAGAGTGGGGGTGCCGATGCAGAGAAGAAAAGGGAGTGAGCAACTTGGAATAACGATAAAAGATGCTGAAGGGTACCGAGTACTCCTGAACGTGATGTTGCTGCTGCATTTTGTGCATCTGATTGAAATGACCGTGGAGAAAAATCTTACCTTGTAGGTTGAACTTCAGAATATTTTGTTTCCATTTTGTAGTTTACGTTAATGGGGGAGACCCTCTTCAAGAAAAGCAATGCAAAATTACAAATATAGTGTGAAGTATAGGACAGATATAGTGTTAAGTATAGGCAAGGACCCCTGCAAGTGAGAGACTTTGAAGCCCAAGTTCCATTAGCTTTGGTGTAAATCCATGTCTGCATCCCCACATTCTTTCCTTTTTTTCATTCGGCCACAAACGATTATTGAGCATCAACTAGATGCCGGACTCTGCTGCTACTGCAGCTCCAGATGCCCTTACCACCTGTAAGGATTGTGTGCAACTGGGAAAGAGAGTGCGGAGTATTGACAGTAAAAGTCACACAAATAAGAGATTTTGAATTATAAAAGAAGGAGCAGGAAGAGAAAGGGAAAGATGAAGAGAATGGGTAAGGTGGGGAAGAGTATAGGATTAAGTAGTTTTTTCTTTTTTGCTTGGGCAGGCATCAGGAATCGAACACAGGTCTCCAGCATGGCAGGTAAGAACTGTGCCACTGAGCCACCATTGCCCACCCTAAGTTTTTTCAAGCAATTTTGCCTGTGATCCATACTAAGAAACATATTTCCAAACAGTTACAAATTTAATACACATCCCACAGGCCAAATGTCAAACAAGTGAAACAAAAGTTTCACAGAAAAATACTTAGCTTTTGTATGGCCTCTGGTAATTTTTTTAAAACATGAATTCATTTATACTACATTTTTATTTAAAGAAATGCTAGTTGTGATCTTCTGATCTGTTTCCTCCCCACCTCAGTTTGACAGAAATGGGAATAGAGATTATTTGTGCATACTGATAGACTGCAGAGTCCCAACGTAGGACAGCAAGCATCAGAGAAGAGAGCATGTAAGGGGTGTGATGGGGGGAATTCCTGTCAGCACAGGGAAAGCGATGGGCGAGGAGGAAGAGCTGAGGCACAACAGTGAGGGGTGGAAACAGTGATTCTAAAAGCCTCAAGTTTGCTGCTGCACACAGAAAGCATGCTGGTAAGTGGAACATTTTGCTTTCTAGCCACATATTTTGGGATTGTGAAGAAAAATCCAAAAGGTGTAGGAAGCATATTACAATCAGAAACACCAGCAAAATTAGTTCATATGAAGGTTAAAGGAGTAAAGTGTACCAAGAAATACATTTTTACAAAGGGCTTTTTTCAAGTTCAGGAAAAAGTGAGGGAAGGATAAATGATTGTTTCTTAAAATGAAAACGGAAATATAAAAGATATGCTAGAAATCATCAAAGGGAGAGAGAGCGAGGAAGAAAATGGAGCCCAAAGCAGAGAGGATGAATATTCTGGCTGGAAAACATTGGCTCTAATTCCAGATTTCTGCCAACCACTGATGATTGGGATAGGTCACTCACCCTCTGTGGAGGCTTTTCTTTTACTGACTAAATGGGTAGATTTATGTAAAGTAATTTGGAACAGAGTCTGGGTTCCTTGAGCAAGCAGTCTGTCTAAAGTGCCTCCATAGGTTCTTAGGGATATGAGGAGGAGAAGTCAGATAAGAGTATCTAATAGATAAGGAAAAAGAAGTAACAATAATAAAAAGAAACCTGACATGCAAAGAAAGAGGAAAAATTGGAAATTCAAGGTAAAAATTAAATCAAAGAAAACACTGAAATTGTCCAGAAAGAAAGCTAAGGGAAAATTTCCTTCTATCTCCTTTCTCCTTTCTCATTATTTTTCTTGTCTCCTTCTTCCTTCCATTGTATCCTCTGTCCTTCTTTCCCTTCCTCCCTGTCTTTCTGTCTGTTTTATCCACACATAGTCCACCTAGCCTGCCAGCCATGAGATACACACTTAGAGCACAGGAACCCCGTGTTGGCCCTAAAGAGGGGGCATGTATGCTGACAAAGAGTGGCATAAACTGAGGGGCACAGTTTTGTAGAAGGCGGAAGCCCTCCTTGCAGATAACTGAAAGATAGGTTGGCTGTGGGTGGCCAAGAAAGGATGGACAGAATCTAACAGGAAAGGAAGGAGAAAGCACTGGGAAGCATAGTTCTATTTTGAAGGATGGTGAGGGCCCAGCTTGACAAAATCACAGCCATCTGTGTTGGGAAATAGTAGGTTAAGCCAAAAAGAAAACTTCAGTCAATTCTGGTTTGCATTCTCTTCAAAATGCAGTAAAGAGCTTTTAAGACATTTTGAGCAAGGTCTTGACAGCCTTGCCTTCTCTTATGGAGTTGAATTTGACAGGGAGCGTGCATAGGATGGACTGGAGGAGCACAAAGCAGTCAGGGAGCTCACAGAGGAAGAGTATGAACTAGACTAATAGGCTTAAGAACAAAGAACTAAACAGTCACCTCTGAAAAATTCTAGAAGGAAGAATTGACAAGATTGAGGACCAAGCAGAAGATAATAAGCTTACAAAATTATAATCTTTCCCATACTGAAAGAAATCTCCCCTAAAATGTAATAAACTTGAAATGACTAGGTATGTAAACAAGAATGGTTATTTATGGTTTTCACCTTGCTTTCTGTAAATACTCTCAATTTTTTGAACTAGCTCTGTTGCTAATTTTCATCCTAAAATTTTTAATATCATGTCGTGGCTTTTTCTACAGGTTGAATTTTTTTTTCCTTACTGTTTTAATTTTTGAATCAGTAAATAAATCCCAGAATTTATGAACTGAACTAAGTTCTATGATGGTTAATTTAAATGAAACCTAGACCTTTTTTCTTAAATAGTTGACAAAAATAAAACGCAACAAAGTACAGAGCCCTCTTGTTTCATCAGATTAGTTTGTCTTTAAATTATCATTTTTAGTTCCTATTTTTCTATCTTACTCAAGTTCACAAATATATCTCTATCTTACTCAATCCACAAATATATCTATCTTATTCATGCCAAAATATACCCAGATGGACTCTCATTCCATTATTCCCTTGATTAATAGCTGATATTCAAAAACGAGCTTTGGATTTGCTTGCATTTAGTGAACCTGTGTTAGCTCCCAATGATCACTTATTACTTTCTAAATATTTTTGTCACTTATTCATAACTCATTTTAAAATCTTAAAGTAGATAAGCATTAAAATCACTGGAATACTTCCTGAAGTGTGCCTTGTCCCCACCCCCCACCTTCTTTTTTTGAAATCAGAACAATGTAACCTCATATATTTTTTTGTTATCTCTACCCTATCCATTATTTTTCAAAGACTCTTGGCATTGGTTTCGTGATCATATCTGCAAGTACTTTGAGCATCCAGGAATGTAATTTGTTTGGGCTTAGAGATTTGAATACAGTCAACATGGTTGGCTACAACCATTATTCCAAGCTTGTGTTCCCCACTTGTTTCTTAGTGATACTTCTTCTGTCTTTCTTTAAGATTGACGATGATTCTGTAGTGAGCACATTAGTAAAGCAGGAGTCAGGCAGTGTTACTTTTATTATACTTTATTCAGTAATAATATTTAAGCTATTTAAGAACTATATTGCAGGAGAGTGACCAGTAAGAATGGGTGCTGATAGAAAACATTCAAGAGACCTGTTTAGGTGCTTGTTACAGGAAAACATTGGTTCTAATTGCAAATCACCGCCAACCATTGCTAATCAGGATACTTTTATCCCAAAGGGGAACTCAGGGGCCTTAGCTCTTTCTTGTTCACCTCCCTATGAACATAGGCCATTTTGGTACTGCCCTGTAATGAATTCCACAATATTGATAGGGATCTGTTTGGGCTGTGGCTTATCTTTTCCTGTGTTTGTTTTGATTCTACAACTAGATTGTTAACTTCTTGAAAACAGACATTTTCTTGTACCACTTTTCATTATCCTAACTTAGAGCAATCCAAATTTGTTATTAATGATGAACATGCCTGTAGTAATTTACTAGATTATTCTTTAAAGAAAAAAAAATCTAAAAATTCCTTTTTAAAGAAATGAGCATTTTAAAAATATTTGCTTAGTATAGAAGTTTTGTCTAAATATTTGCTTCATATAGAAGTTTTTTCTTTTGTCTAAATATTTGCTTCGTATAGAAGTTTATCTTTAATTATCACCCATTTTCCTCTATTTCCCCGATACATGTAAATTCCCCCAAAGCATCTTGCACTTTCTACTTGGCTAAACACTACTTTAAGAGTTCAAGTGGAAACCCAGTTTCACATCTTTATTATTTCTCAGGAAATTTGGGCAGGGGAGAAGTCTGAATTTGGAGGCCACAATTAATCTCTGATGTATATTTATTTCTGAGGACTGTTTATAAATACTTTCAGATGCAATCATAAAACTGGAGCTTGACAAAAGATATGGGATCAGAGAACCTAAATGGAAGGGGGAAAAATCCCTCCAAATGAGAGGCTCTGGTTGGTGTGTCATTACATTAATCTTGAAGAAATGACATTTTAATGGGTCCTACATCTCAGGTCAGCAGGCTTGGCTAGCTGATGGGGCTCAGGCTAGTGTAGGTTGTGCCAGCAGTAACACACCTGCTAGTTAAAGTTACAGAGATTTCCCTAGTCATATTACAAATACATTCCTGGGGAATTTCATTGAGCTGCTTTTGAAGCCGTTTATGCGCACTGCTGTAATGGGTAAACTAGATATTTTGACACATTGCAAAAGAATGTTTTTGAAAAGAGAAACATTCCTAGTGAAAACAGACTAATGATTGAGGGACATTTCATTGTAACTGAACTCAGTGTTGATGTAGGTGTTTAAACAGCCAGTTCCCAGTTCGCTATTTAAATATCTATATACTGAATTAGTTATTCACCAGGGGGAGATGTAGAAGAGAAGCAAAAATGATACAATTAAGTTACAAATATAGGAGATACAGTCCAAAATATCCCAACTGTCCTCTTTTTCTTCTTTAACGAGTGTCATTATATTTTGATGTGTTTAATAATACAGCAGAGGTTAAATGAAACATGAAAAAGGGATGTACATTAAAATTGAGATAACTCTTCCTTCAGTGAAGTGGAACCCAGCAGATGTAGCAGCACACTGTAATTGCTGCCTGTTTCCTGTCAGTCTGATTAAGTTGCATTGTCCCAGCTCCAAGTGTAAGAATCAGTGGCTTCCCATAGGGCACAGCATGGGATGGCGGCTGAAGCAGTGGCATAACTACATGCACCTCCTGCTTCTCCTGGTAATAGTGTAGACATACAATATACATTGATGACATATAAAATCAATAGGCTGTGTAGTGTATTAGGAACACACAATAATCCATCTTCTCAAAGTTACATCCCAGGAAAGCTAAATAATAACACCCTGAAATTTGCAGCTCCATGAACCAATCTCTTACCTGCAGAGACAACCACTAGAATGTTTATTTTTTTAAAGAAATGTGTAAGTTTAAGTTTAATGTAAATTTGACCAGATCTGAGAGCTGCCTACTGCTTTTATTTCTTCTCCACCTTAACTGTACTGTGGTTTCTAAACCAATCAGTCAATTTACAAATATTTATTGGGTACGGATTGGAAGCCCAACATTGTGTTTGGACTTGTAGGGGATAGATACCAGACAGTTTATGATCTACTTGGGGAGACAAAACTAACATAACATGAAACAATTAGAGAACTATTAAGAGATACACTCTGTGAGCAAGAGTTCAGCAAAGGGACAACTTGGTGTAGCCTGGAGTAGTGGAAAAAGGCTTTCAGGTAGATGGAACTTGAAATAGACCTTGAAAGATAAGTAAGGTTTAAATAAGTGAAGGGAAAATGGAAAGGCATCCCAAACTGTGAAACCGTGGTGACCAAAAGCATCAAGGTAGGAATGAGCTTAGGAGCTTTGAAGAGCAGGAGTAGGTGATATGGTAATAAAGTAAAATAAAGGTTTATTTTGTGGGTGTCCCAGTAAAGGCACTACCTGGCGGTGATCTTTCACATTCTATAAAAATAAATACAGTAATGATTGCCATCTACAGAAATTCTCATATTGAGTTAATGTGTGTGTGTTTTTTTCTTTTGCATGCTGTGTGGTGGGAGTCACATTTCATTCTTTTTCCATGTGAGTATCCCATTATTGCAGCACCATTTGTTGAATATTTATTTTTGGGAAGGGCAGGGGCTGGGAATCAAACCCAGGTCCCCCATGGCAGGTGAGAATTCTACCACTGAAATACCCTTGCACTTCCAGTAAGAGGGTCTTTGATGAGCATTTTCTTATTTAATTTAACAGAAGTCATGATGATTGTAGAAATGATTGAAAAGTAGGAAGAAAATCATCAGTTGATTTGGATGTTTGGTCTACCTGAAATGATTTTACTAATTTTACATTATGACTGTGTTAGAGAGATGTGTGGATCTCACATGAACAGAGAGATGTATGCCAAGTGAATCAAAATATGCCAAATTACATTGGATATAAACACTCTGGACTTCTTACCTAAAGGGGTCATAAGGACATTGTCTGGAACCTGCCCTCAATATGCTTACTTAGTGTTCTAGTTTGAAAGCTGCTGGAATGCGATATACTAGAAACGGAATGGCTTTTTAAAAGGAGAATTAATTAAGTTGCAAGTTTACAGTTCTAAGGCCATGGAAATGTCCAAATTAAAGCAAGGTTATAGAAATGTCCAATCTAAGATACCAGGGAAAGATACCTTGGTTCAAGAAGGTCAATGATATTCAGGGTTTCTCTCTCAACTGGAAAGGCACATGGCGAATATAGCTACATTGCGAATTTTCTTTCCAGGCTTTTTGTTTCGTGAATCTCCCCCAGGGGCATTTTCCTTCTCCATCTCCAAAGGTCTCTGTAAAAGGAGATGCTAACTCACTTCACCTGGGCCATCAGATCGGCTCAGTTCTGAGCAGCATGTGAAAGAGAACTCCAAGGCCAATCCCACAGCTCTCCTGGCTCTAAAGCTTTTTCCAAAATGGTTCCCTCTTAAAGGGCTCCAGTAAGCAACTCCACCTTGAATGGGTGGAGACACATCTCCATGGAAACCATCTAATCAAAAGTCACCACCCACAACTGGGAGGGTCATATCTCCATGGAAACAATTAAGAAGCTCCCACCAGCAATATTGAATACGGATTAAAGAACTTGGCTTTTCTGGGGTTCACAACAGATTCAAACCAGCGTACTTAATAATCTCTAAGAGAAATGAGAACTATGTATAACTAACTCTAATACCACGTAGACAAGACTAAGGGGAAGTGTCTAAGGAAATTCAGAGGAGAAAGATGACATAGCTGCTGGTAACCAGTGCACACCATTTCTTGTATTCAGGTTTGACTCAGGTTTAACTTCAAGTTCATGTCCTTAGGCAATAAGTTTCAGTTAAGGGCCCTATAGTCAATTCTTGAATGGTCACAGAGATTTGATTTAATAACTTCAGTCTGTTGAGGCAATGTCTGATCCTACAAAAGTAAGAAAAAAGTTAGCCATTCAATCAAATAACATTGGAATAATCATGATCTTTTATATGCCCAGAAAAGGAATTGTGTTAGTTAGATTCAGTTGTCAACTTGGCCAGGTGAGCATACCTAATCTTGTTGCTGCGGACATAAGCCAACAGTACGTGAACCTCATCTGTTGCCAATTACATCTGCAGTCAGCTAGGAGGCGTGTCTGCTGCAATGAGTGACATTTGACTTAATTGGCTGGTGCTTAAATGGGAGATCGCAACCTAGCACAGCTAAGCAGCTCGGCATTCCTCATCTCAGCACTAGCAGCTCAGCCCAGGCCTTTGGAGATGCAGAAAGAAGTCACCCCGGGGAAAGTTGTTGGAACCCAGAGGCCTGGAGAGAAGACCAGCAGAGACCATCCTGTGCCTTCCACGTAAGAAAGAACCTCAGTGGAAAGTTAGCTGCCTTTCCTCTGAAGAACCAACAAAATAAATCCCCTTTTATTAAAAGCCAATCTGTCTCTGGTGTGTTGCATTCCAGCAGCTAGCAAACTAGAACAGGAATACTTCCTTTTACCCATTTTTGGCATAAATTGACTGTATTAAGATCAAATGAACTGGATTCATTTGTATAACAGCTCACATAGGAAGAATCCAACCTCTTTTAGATACTGTTAATAACTATAACTGATTTCCCTGGTCTTGTAGTTTCCTAGCTTATCCTCCACCTGTGTGACTAGAGGAATGATAGGGATCCTTCAATAATTTCTAACCATGTACTTTCAGGAGAATTTACCTGTGCTTACAAATGTACTGCCACTGGCTACCATGTGACACCTAATTTTTCCCCTCTTCCCCAGTTTCTGGGGTTTGCCCTGTAGTTCAGTTTCAGCATGCTGCTCAGAAGTGAGCTGATCTGATGGCCAGGTGAAGTGAGTTAGCATCTCCTGTTACAGGTGTTAATCCCCAGTACATCCTCTGTACCTTCTTATGCCATTCTCAGTGTTCCCAAGATCAGCAGTTAACTCCACCCCCAAAACACTAGCTTTGCACAAAGCTGTTTAAATTTTTCATTAGCAGCTTATTACTCAGGGGTGTGGCATATATCCCTTGGTGTGAATGGTGGAACCAAAGAAGAATACCATTAACTGTTTTTGAAATGGCTCTTCCTCTTAGATAAAAGCCCTAGTCCTTGGACCTAGATGACATGATTCCATGCTTTATTCGATAGAATGTGCTTTCCTACGTAATGCATTAACCTTATTAAAAATAGCGAAATAACACAGTGATGGCCCATACAAACCAAACCTACTCTTTTCCACATAACGATAACTTCATAAATTAAGTACAGGAACATTTATTAGGCAAGTCTCCCTTTTTGGAAATCAGTTTACTTACAAAAGAGGAAAACACGGAGATCCAAGATGGCGTCTTAGTAAGGTACATGCGTCTTAGTTCCTCCGACTCCAAATCAACTAATAGGTGAACAGAAACAGTACAAAACAACTCCCGGGGCTACAGCAGGGAATGGACACACAGCGTAACCAAGTCTGGGCTGGCTAGTCTGACTGCGAAACTCAGCTGCGGTGAGTGAGATCCCCGAGCGGCGGGCGATTTCCCGAGCAGCCGCAGCTGCGGCGGTCCGAGCTAATCCCTCCCCCCTTCCGGGGCTGGCTGAGAGACTCGGAGAGACAAGCTTCCCAGCCAAGGCGGCCGGCACCACACTTTTGCGGGCGTCTTCGAGTCCGCGACTACAAGTCTCGGATCAGAGGGCTATCCAAAGTCTGAGCTGGCAAGTTTGATTCCGAGTCTTGGCTGCGGCGAGACCCCCGAGCGGCCGCAGCTGCGGCGGTCCGAGCTAATCCCTCCCTCCTTCCGGGGCTGGCTGAGAGACTCGGAGAGACAAGCTTCCCAGGCAAGGTGGCCGGCGCCACACTTTTGCGGGCGGCTTCGAGTCCGCGACTACAAGTCTCAGATCAGAGGGCTATCCAAAGTCTGAGCTGGCAAGTCTGATTCCGAGTCTTGGCTGCGGCGAGACCCCCGAGCGGCCGCAGCTGCGGCAGTCCGAGCTAATCCCTCCCTCCTTCCGGGGCTGGCTGAGAGACTCGGAGAGACAAGCTTCCCAGCCAAGGCGGCCGGCGCCACACTTTTGCGGGCGTCTTCGAGTCCGCGACTACAAGTCTCGGATCAGAGGGCTATCCAAAGTCTGGGCTGGCAAGTCTGATTGCGAGACTTGGCTGCGGCGAGACCCCCGAGCGGCCGCAGCTGCGGCGGTCCGAGCTAATCCCTCCCTCCTTCCCGGGCTGGCTGAGAGTATCGGAGAAGTAAGTTCCCCAAGCCGAGGCAGGCGGCGCCCTTCTTTTGCGGGCGGCTTCGAGTCTCGGCGTTAAGTCCGCGGCTACGAGTCCCGGATCAGAGGGCTAACCAAAGTCTGGGCTGGCTAGACTGACTGCGAGACTCGGCTGCAGTGAGACCCCCGAGCGGCGTGCGATCTCCCGATCAGCGGCAGCTGCGGTGGTCCGAGCTACTCCCTCCCCCCTTTCCGGGCCGGCTGAGAGTATTGGAGAAGCAAGTCTCCCAAGCCGAGGCAGGTGGCACCCCTCTTTTGCGGGCGGCTTCGAGTCTCTGCTTCGAGTCCGCGGATACGAGTCTCAGATAGGAGGGCTATCCAAGCCGCGGAAGCCCCCCCCCCCACGGGAGGCTTCCTGGTCCGGTGGGGAATCCCCCAGGCCCGATGCGGCCCGCAACCAGCCACAGGGTCCCCTCAAGCCGCGGCAGCTGACGCCCCCACCACGCGCGGCCCCTGAACCAACGGAGAGATTTGGATCCGAAAGCCCCAGGCCACGGAGATCGGTGACTGGGGGAGACCCATTCCAAACACTTGAGACAAACGTGTGCCACATGCGCCACGTACTGGGCAAGATAAGAAAAACAGGGTGGGCCGCGGTGGCTCAGCGGGCAAGAGTGCTTGCCTGCCATGCCGGAGGACCCCGGTTCGATTCCCGGCCCCAGCCCATGTAAAAAACAAACAAACAAACAAAATATAATAAAACAAGAAAATGTTTAAAGATGTTTCCCTTTCTTCCTCCCTTCCTTCCTTCCATCCTTCCTTCCTTCTCTCTGTCTTTCCTTCCCTTCCTCCCTCTCTCTAGATAAAAAAAAAAATAAAAAAAAAAAAAAAAAAAAAAGATAAGAAAAACAGATCCCAGAGATTTCACAGAAAAATCTTACAACCTTGCTGGGTCCAACACCCAGAGAAATCTGAATAAATGCCCAGACGCCAGCAGCAGAAGATAACTGTCCACGCTCAAAAGATTGAGAATATGGCCCAGTCAAAGGAACAAACCAATAGCTCAAATGAGACACAAGAGCTGAGACAACTAATGCTGAATATACGAACAGAAATGGAAAACCTCTTCAAAAATGAAATCGATAAATTGAGGGAGGACATGAAGAGGACATGGGCTGAACATAAAGAAGAAATAGAAAAACTGAAAAAACAAATCGCAGAACTTATGGAAGTGAAGGATAAAGTAGCAAACATAGAAAAAATAATGGATAGTTACAATGATAGATTTAAAGAGACAGAAGATAGAATTAGTGATTTGGAGGATGGAACATCTGAATTCCAAAAAGAAACAGAAACTATAGGGAAAAGAATGGAGAAATTTGAACAGGGTATCAGGGAACTCAAGGACAATATGAACCGCACAAATATACGTGTTGTGGGTGTCCCAGAAGGAGAAGAGAAGGGAAAAGGAGGAGAAAAACTAATGGAAGAAATTTTCACTGAAAATTTCCCAACTCTTATGAAAGACCTAAAATTACAGATCCAAGAAGTGCAGCGCACCCCAAAGAGATTAGACCCAAATAGGCGTTCTCCAAGACACTTACTAGTTAGAATGTCAGAGGTCAATGAGAAAGAGAGGATCTTGAAAGCAGCAAGAGAAAAACAATCCATCACATACAAGGGAAACCCAATAAGACTATGTGTAGATTTCTCAGCAGAAACCATGGAAGCTAGAAGACAGTGGGATGATATATTTAAAATACTAAAAGAGAAAAACTGCCAACCAAGACTCCTATATCCAGCAAAATTATCCTTCAAAAATGAGGGAGAAATTAAAACATTCTCAGACAAAAAGTCACTGAAAGAATTCGTGACCAAGAGACCAGCTCTGCAAGAAATACTAAAGGGAGCACTAGAGTCAGATACAAAAAGACAGAAGAGAGAGATATGGAAAAGAGTGTAGAAAGAAGGAAAATCAGATATGATATATATAATACAAAAGGCAAAATGTTAGAGGAAAATATTATCCAAACAGTAATAACATTAAATGTCAATGGACTGAATTCCCCAATCAAAAGACATAGATTGGCAGAATGGATTAAAAAACAGGATCCTTCTATATGCTGTCTACAGGAAACACATCTTAGACCCAAAGATAAACATAGGTTGAAAGTGAAAGGTTGGGAAAAGATATTTCATGCAAATAACAACCAGAAAAGAGCAGGAGTGGCTATACTAATATCCAACAAATTAGACTTCAAATGTAAAGCAGTTAAAAGAGACAAAGAAGGACACTATATACCAATAAAAGGAACAATTAAACAAGAAGACATAACAATCATAAATATTTACGCACCGAACCAGAATGCCCCAAAATACGTGAGGAATACACTGCAAACACTGAAAAGGGAAATAGACTCATATACTATAATAGTTGGAGACTTCAACTCACCACTCTCATCAAGGGACAGAACATCTAGACAGAAGATCAACAAAGAAATAGAGAATCTGAATATTACTATAAATGAACTAGACTTAATAGACATTTATAGGACATTACATCCCACAACAACAGGATACACCTTTTTCTCAAGTGCTCATGGATCATTCTCAAAAATAGACCATATGCTGGGTCACAAAGCAAGTCTTAACAAATTTAAAAAGATTGAAATCTTACACAACACTTTCTCGGACCATAAAGGAATGATGTTGGAAATCAATAATAGGCAGAGTGCCAGAAAATTCACAAATACGTGGAGGCTCAACAACACACTCCTAAACAACGAGTGGGTCAAAGAAGAAATTGCTAGAGAAATTAGCAAATACCTCGAGGCGAATGAAAATGAAAACACAACATATCAAAACTTATGGGACGCAGCAAAGGCAGTGCTAAGAGGGAAATTTATTGCTCTAAATGCCTATATCAGAAAAGAAGAAAAGGCAAAAATTCAGGAATTAACTATCCATTTGGAAGAACTGGAGAAAGAACAGCAAGCTAACCCCAAAGCAAGCAAAAGGAAAGAAATAACAAAGATTAGAGCACAAATAAATGAAATTGAAAACATGAAAACAATAGAGAAAATCAATAAGGCCAGAAGTTGGTTCTATGAGAAAATCAATAAGATTGATGGGCCCTTAGCAAGATTGACAAAAAGAAGAAGAGAGAGGATGCAAATAAATAAGATCAGAAATGGAAGAGGAGACATAACTACTGACCTCACAGAAATAAAGGAGGTAATAACAGGATACTATGAACAACTTTACGCTAATAAATACAACAATTTAGAGGAAATGGACGGGTTCCTGGAAAGACATGAACAACCAACTTTGACTCAAGAAGAGATAGATGATCTCAACAAACCAATCACAAGTAAAGAAATCGAAGCAGTCATTCAAAAGCTTCCTAAAAAGAAAAGTCCAGGACCAGACGGCTTCACATGTGAATTCTATCAAACATTCCAGAAAGAATTAGTACCAACTCTCCTCAAACTCTTCAAAAAAATCGAAGTGGAGGGAAAACTACCTAACTCATTCTATGAAGCCAACATTACCCTCATACCAAACCAGGCAAAGATATTACAAGAAAAGAAAACTACAGGCCGATCTCTCTAATGAATATTGATGCAAAAATCCTCAATAAAATTCTAGCAAATCGTATCCAACAACACATTAAAAGAATTATTCATCATGACCAAGTAGGATTCATCCCAGGTATGCAAGGATGGTTCAACATAAGAAAATCAATTAATGTAATACACCATATCAACAAATTAAAGCAGAAAAATCACATGATCATCTCAATTGATGCAGAGAAGGCATTTGACAAGATTCAACATCCTTTCCTGTTGAAAACACTTCAAAGGATAGGAATACAAGGGAACTTCCTTAAAATGATAGAGGGAATATATGAAAAACCCACAGCTAATATCATCCTTAATGGGGAAAAATTGAAAACGTTCCCCCTAAGATCAGGAACAAGACAAGGATGTCCACTATCACCACTATTATTCAACATTGTGTTGGAGGTTCTAGCCAGAGCAATTAGACAAGAAAAAGAAATACAAGGCATCAAAATTGGAAAGGAAGAAGTAAAACTATCACTGTTTGCAGACGATATGATACTATACGTTGAAAACCCGGAAAAATCCACAACAAAACTACTAGAGCTAATAAATGAGTACAGCAAAGTAGCAGGTTACAAGATCAACATTCAAAAATCTGTAGCATTTCTATACACTAGCAATGAACAAGCGGAGGGGGAAATCAAGAAACGAATCCCATTTACAATTGCAACTAAAAGAGTAAAATACCTAGGAATAAATTTAACTAAAGAGACAAAAGACCTATACAAAGAAAACTACAAAAAACTGCTAAAAGAAATCACAGAAGACCTAAACAGATGGAAGGGCATACCGTGTTCATGGATTGGAAGACTAAATATAGTTAAGATGTCAATCCTACCTAAATTGATTTACAGATTCAATGCAATACCAATCAAAATCCCAACAACTTATTTTTCAGAAATAGAAAAACCAATAAGCAAATTTATCTGGAAGGGCAGGGTGCCCCGAATTGCTAAAAACATCTTGAGGAAAAAAAACGAAGCTGGAGGTCTTGCGCTGCCAGACTTTAAGGCATATTATGAAGCCACAGTGGTCAAAACAGCATGGTATTGGCATAAAGATAGATATATCGACCAATGGAATAGAATAGAGTGCTCAGATATAGACCCTCTCATCTATGGTCATTTGATCTTTGATAAGGGAGTCAAGCCAACTCACCTGGGACAGAACAGTCTCTTCAATAAATGGTGCCTAGAGAACTGGATATCCATATGCAAAAGAATGAAAGAAGACCCATATCTCACACCCTATACAAAAGTTAACTCAAAATGGATCAAAGATCTAAACATTAGGTCTAAGACCATAGAACAGTTAGAGGAAAATGTCGGGAGATATCTTATGAATCTTACAATTGGAGGCGGTTTTATGGACCTTACACCTAAAGCAAGAGCACTGAAGAAGGAAATAAATAAATGGGAACTCCTCAAAATTAAACACTTTTGTGCATCAAAGAACTTCATCAAGAAAGTAGAAAGACAGCCTACACAATGGGAATCAATATTTGGAAACGACATATCAGATAAAGGTCTAGTATCCAGAATTTATAATGAGATTGTTCAACTCAACAACAAAAAGATAGCCAACCCAATTACAAAATGGGAAAAAGACTTGAATAGACACCTCTCAGAGGAGGAAATACAAATGGCCAAAAGACACATGAAGAGATGCTCAATGTCCCTGGCCATTAGAGAAATGCAAATCAAAACCACAATGAGATATCATCTCACACCCACCAGAATGGCCATTATCAACAAAACAGAAAATGACAAGTGCTGGAGAGGATGCGGAGAAAGAGGCACACTTATCCACTGTTGGTGGGAATGTCAAATGGTGCAACCACTGTGGAAAGCAGTTTGGCGGTTCCTCAAAAAGCTGAATATAGAATTGCCATACGATCCAGCAATACCATTGCTGGGAATCTACTCAAAGAAATTAAGGGCAAAAACTCAAACAGACATTTGCACACCAATGTTTATAGCAGCGTTATTTACAATTGCAAAGAGATGGAAACAGCCAAAATGTCCATCAACAGACGAGTGGCTAAACAAACTGTGGTATATACGTACGATGGAATATTATGCAGCGTTAAGACAGGATAAACTTATGAAGCATGTAATAACATGGATGGACCTAGAAAACATTATGCTGAGTGAGTCTAGCCAAAAGCTAAACGACAAATACTGTATGGTCCCAATGATGTGAATCGACACTCGAGAATAAACTTGGAATATGTCATTGGTAACAGAGTTCAGCAGGAGTTAGAAACAGGGTAAGATAATGGGTAATCGGAGCTGATGGAATACAGACGGTGCAATAGGACTAGATACAAAAACTCAAAAATGGACAGTACGATAATACCTAATTGTAAAGTAATCATGTTAAAATACTGAACGAAGCTGCATCTGAGCTATAGGTTTTTGTTTTGTTTTGTTTTGTTTGTTTTGTTCTTATTATTATTACTTTTATTTTTTTCTCTATATTAACATTCTATATCTTTTTCTGTTATACTGCTAGTTCTTCTAAACCGATGCAAATGTACTAAGAAACGATGATCATGCATCTATGTGATGATGTTAAGAATTACTGATTGCATATGTAGAATGGTATGACGTCTAAAAAAAAAAAAATGGTCAGCACAATACTGCCTAATTGTAATGTAATTATCTTGGAACGCTGAATGAAGCTGCATCTGATCTATAGTTTTTTTTTTTGTTTGTTTTGTTTTTTTTTCTCTTATATATTTTTGTACTTTTTATTTTTATTTGTGTTTTCTCTCTGTGTTATCACTTTATTTCTTTTTCTGTTGTAGTGCTATTTCTTTCTCTAAATCGATGCATATGTACTGAGAAATGATGACCATACACCTATGTGATGATATTAAGAATTACTGATTGCATATGTAGAATGGATTGATTTCTATTGTTGTGTTAGTTAATTTTTTTAATTAATAAAAAAAAAAAAGAGGAAAACACGAAAGCACAATGAAAGACGGTGATGCTCATTTTAGATGCATATTTTAGAAAATGTTTGGTAGGAATTTCACTTAGAGTATGCCACACTTCTTCACATTACCTATTAAAATACATTAAACATCATTTTATTCTTTATAGATAACTTTATATCAATGTTTGTGGCATCCTACAACAGGGTAGATTTCATTAGCACCACTTAAAAGGATTGGATGATGTGGAAGTATTGGAAATTTTGAATAAAAAATTATTGTAACAGACTAGGGCCATAATCTAAAATGTCTAGAACCTAGACATTTTAAACTTTAAGAAAACAAACTTTAAAAAATTAAACAATAAAAACAATCCCTTGCCCAAACTTTCTAAAAGAAGACCTAATGATGATAAGGGGTGTGGAAGGGAACTCAGAAAAGAAATTCTGATTATAAAATAAAAGGGTTTTAAATGAAGAAAAGTTGAGAGCATTCAAAGACAAAATGTAGAGTTATCCCAAGCTCAGCCTTTGGAGTCCTACAAAACAGGGTTACAGCCTGGCTTTGTCTCCTACTCATGAGGTAACCTTAGTGCAGGGTTTTTCAACCTTGCACTTTTGACATTTTAAGCCAGAAACTTTATTGTGGGGAGACTGTACTTAATAGCATCCTTGGGTTCTGTCCACTATGTCCGGCGCCGTCTCGCTCAGCTTCTGGTCCCCGGCCGGCGGAGGGAACAGGAGGGAGAGAGAGACAGACGCAGACAAACCGACTCAAGTGACAGACACGGGTTCGAGACACGCTGCAGTTGTGAGCACAGACCTTTACTGGAGCTAAGCTTGCAAGCTCTGTTACAAATTCCGCGCGGGACAGAATACCCCGCGGGGGAACAACCTCTATGCGGCCGTCAGGTACGGCTCCCTATGGGTCGTCTCCACCCACCCTGTCCGGGTAACCTCTTATATACTGTGCCCAAACCCAATAGGTTAGTGCCACGTATACAGAGGTGATTGGAAGATAGGGTTGGTGGGCGCGTACGTCATACGCGGAAACAGGATGCGGGCGCCATCTTGACTCACTCGATGGGCGGGGGGAACTCTAGAGCAGGCCACAGCGTGTCCACTAGGCCAGACCCGGGAGGCGGCTCTCCACATCTCCCCTTTTTTTATTTATTTTGACCCAGTGTCTCCATTGATGAGTGTGCTCCCGTGGGCCTGAGTGGCCCACTACATGTTTTGGTGCTTTGGGGAGTCTGGACTAGGCTTGCTAGGCACCAACCAGAATGCCACCTCATATAGAGACCGGAGAGCCTGTGAGCTGGAAACCACGTGACTCTCCCTGCAGTGCTTCGCCTCGCAACTGGGTTATGAGGGGGGCAGGAGAGCGGCAACCAGAATCGAGAGTGTCGCTAGGTGTCTCTGTGCAATGGCTGGAGTCTAGTCTGGCCAGGACTGCGACTTCGCCTAAGAGATCAGCCTACGACCAAAATTATGACTGCTGGTGCCGCCTTTTATACCCGGGACACAGCCATGGGCCTTGCAGCGGGTCTTGCTTTCGAGCGTCCCGCCCTGAGTGGCCGGGATGGGTCATACGGTGAAATGGGGGACTGGGCAGCAGGGCGGTCGTTGTCAGGAGCACCAGGGGCGAGTGACATAGCCAACATGGTAGTAACACGCAATTGCTGCTGTGTCTGGAACAAGCGTTCTAACAAGCATTTAACAGTGACTAATCCCACTAATAGTCCCACCGCTACGAGAATCCAAGTAGTCAAATTGGGCCAAGAGAACCAAGAGGTGACTCGGTTCCACAGACTTTGTACAGTCTCGCCCAGTTTGGAAAGGTCGAAGGCAACGGGGGTTAACTTGATCTTCCCAAGCACTTTAAGGTCTGATTCCACCTGTTGGGAGAGTGGGGGGTATTAAAACTGGTCCCCCCTTCTAAACAGTCGAAGGGTGACCGGCGTTTTCGTTGCCATCTCGTCAGTCGCCGCCGTCATCAGCAGAGTTGGAGTCCTGATCTGATGGTTCAGGTTGAAGGCTTGTTGGTTTTTTGGGCAACAGCTCCGTGGCCTCCTTGGGCGATGTCACGGTTCTCACCAGTCTTTCCGGAACCCACACTGGTTGACGTCCTGGCTCCTGGGGAAAAACACAAACAGAGCCTCTGGCCCAGCTGAGCACTGGGTCAGGGCCTTGCCATTGTCCTGACAGGACATCCTTCCAACGGACTAGACCTCTATGTGGAGGACTCGGAGTAGTGTGCTGAAGAACAGGTGTCATTCCTAGTGAAGTTTCATTTAAAAATTATATGTAAATAAGGCTACAGACAGTTGAGCCTTCGGGGACAGGCCGTGGCCTATTCCCCCTTTCTGTTTTTTTTGAGCAAGTCTTTAAGAGACCTGTGTGCTCTTTCAATGATTCCTTGCCCTTGAGGGTTGTAGGGGATACCATGTTTTAATTGTACTTCCATATTATCACAAAATTTTTGGAAGGTTCTACTAGTGTAAGCAGGTCCATTATCTGTCTTTAATATTTTTGGCTTACCCCACGCTGCCCAAGCGGCAAGGCAGTGTGCAATGACTTGGTGGACTTTTTCTCCTGTCTCAGCAGAGGCAAATAATATCTGAGAACATGTGTCTACTGACACATGCAGGTATTTAATTTTACCATACTCTGAATGATGAGTGACATCCATTTGCCAAATGTCTCCTGGGATGAGGCCCTTAGGGTTAACTCCAACCGAAGGGACTGCTCTTTGTTCTGCACAATCCCTGCAGGCTCGGACTATATCTCTAGCCGCTGCACGCGGAATACTAAACCGCTTAGCTAGGGTACCTGCATTGATATGAAATTTGGCATGGAACTCTCGGGCTTGCTGATATGGTGTCAGCGCGGGGAAGACGTGTGGCTGTCGAGTGGCCACATCTACTATGTGATTTCCTTGTGTCATGGGACCAGGCAGGCCTGTATGGGCCCTAATATGAGTTGTGTAAAAGGGATGTTGTCTAGCACGTATTGTCTCTTGAAGCTCGAGAAAGAATGTGCTCACTGTGGAGGAACATTTTATAATGCCCACAGTTTCTAAAATTTGTAGAGAATTTACGACATAAATGGAATCAGAGATAATATTCAGGGGGCCAGGAAACTCTTTCAGGACTGTAATAATGACTTGCAATTCAACCCACTGAGGTTTTTGTGGTTGAAAAAATACTGTTTTGGGAGTGTCCCCTTCCACACAATACGCCCCTGTACCGGAGCTGGAGCCATCCGTGTACACGGTGAGGGCGCTCGCTAGTGGCTTAGGCGAAGTTACTTTAGGAAAAATTACTGGGTGTCGAGTAACAAACTGCAAAAGGGGGGCTTTTGGGAATTGATTGTTAATGTTTCCTAGAAATATACACCGGAGGATTGCCCATTGATCTATGCACCCAGCGAGTATCTCAAGTTGTTGGGAAGAGTAAGGTACTCTGAGGTTTTTAGGTTGCTGGCCGAAATGTTGTATGGCCCTTTTAATTGATTCTAAGGCCAGATCTGCAACAGCTATAGGATAGTGCTCTAGGACTTTTTTGGGAGAAACTCCAGGGTGGACCCAGAGTAGTGGTCCTTGCTGCCATAGCACTGCCGTGGGCTGTAACTCTGTCGGCAGCACGCAGGCTTCAAAAGGCTCACTGGGGTTTATTCTTTTCAGAGTAGCGCTGCTGAGCGCCTGCTCCACTCGGGGGAGCCCTTGCCTACCATCCACCGGAAGGCGCCGCGTCTCTAGGGGCGCAGCGGTAGGCGCGGGCGGGGCGGAGGGCAGCGGGGGCGAGACCGGGAGCCCCCCCAGATCGATCAGCAGAGGTGCGCCTGCACTCTCAGCCTCGTCACCATCTGACTCTGAGTCAGAGTCGTCTGAACTAGCGCCAGACTCTGGCGGCTTACAAGTGGGCGGCTCACTTTCACAGGAGCCGTCCGCTAAAAGGGTCTTTAAGGGAGCTAACAAAGGTAAACTTCCGGACTGCCCCATGTTTGCAGTCGGCACTGTACTTTAATCACTCGGAGAGCTCTTCCGAGTCCCCGGGGCTACCTGAAAGCCCGCGGGCCTTAACTCTCACGTAATAAGAAGTACTCACCTTCTCGCGGTGATCAGGCGCGGGAAGTCCGCTGCGAGCTCAGGATGCACGTCCTTCTCAGTTCAAGAAGAGACAGTACGGCTCTCCTTGCAGAAGAGGTGTCGAGAGAGGAGGGGGCCCCGTACGGGCCACCACTTGTCCGGCGCCGTCTCGCTCAGCTTCTGGTCCCCGGCCAGCGGAGGGAACAGGAGGGAGAGAGAGACAGACGCAGACAAACCGACTCAAGTGACAGACACGGGTTCGAGACACGCTGCAGTTGTGAGCACAGACCTTTACTGGAGCTAAGCTTGCAAGCTCTGTTACAAATTCCGCGCGGGACAGAATACCCCGCGGGGGAACAACCTCTATGCGGCCGTCAGGTACGGCTCCCTATGGGTCGTCTCCACCCACCCTGTCCGGGTAACCTCTTATATACTGTGCCCAAACCCAATAGGTTAGTGCCACGTATACAGAGGTGATTGGAAGATAGGGTTGGTGGGCGCGTACGTCATACGCGGAAACAGGATGCGGGCGCCATCTTGACTCACTCGATGGGCGGGGGGAACTCTAGAGCAGGCCGCAGCGTGTCCACTAGGCCAGACCCGGGAGGCGGCTCTCCACACACTAGAGGTCAGTTTGACAATCAGAATTGCCACTCAACATTGCTAAATATCTCTTAGGGGTCAAAAATCACCTGGTTGAGAACCCCTGATTTAGGCAGATTATAACATATTTTTAAAACTCCAAATAAACCAAATTATTCTACAACAATCACGCTCCCAACTAGAGCAGACATTCTTGTCACGGACCTAAAACTGAGGATTTGGAGAGTCACCCAATCAATTTAAATCATTTCAAGTTTTCTTACAAATTAAAGGAATTTCACAAGAAATCTCCAAACCAGCTAGTAATCTTTGTGAAATGACAGAGAATGTGAAAGGGAAATTCTGCAAGCTATGGATTGGTAGGATTGTTGTATTTTCCTGCAAAATTACATTGCATATCATTAAATAGATGGCTTATGTGGCAGTTAGATTCAGTTGTCAACTTGGCCAGGTGAAGGTGCCTAGATCTATTGCTGTGGACATGAGCCAGTGGCATGTAAACCTCATCTGTTGCTGATTACATCCGCAGTCGGCTAGGAGGCATACCTGCTGCAATGAATGATGTTTGATTTAACTGGCTGGTGCTTAAATGAGAGAGCTCAACATAGCACAGCCTAAGCAGCTCAGCGTACCTCATCTCAGCACTCGCAGCTCAGCCCAGGCCTTTGGTAATGCAGAAAGAAATCACTCCGGGGGAAAGCTGTTGGAACCCAGTGGCCTGGAGAGAAGGCCAGCAGAGAGCACCCTGTGCCTTCCCATGTAAGAAAGAACCTCAGTTGAAAGTTAGCTGCCTTTCCTCTGAAGAACTAATGAAATAAATCTCCTTTTATTAAAAACGAGTCCGTCTCTGGTGTGTTGTGTTCCGGCACCTAGCAAACTAGAACAGCTTAATTTAGAAAAGAAGGTGTGATTGTAGGAGATAACATGGGTTTACAAGAACTCAGTGAGCGGGCGGGCCGCGGTGGCTCAGCGGGCAAAGTGCTTGCCTGCTATGCCGGAGGACCTCGGTTCGGTTCCCGGCCCCAGCCCATGTAACAAAAACGGAGAAACAGAATACAATAAAAAACAAGAAAAATGTTTCCCTTTCTTCCTTCCTTCCTTCCTTCTCTCTGTCTTTAAAAAAAAAAAAAAAAAAAAAAAAAGAACTCAGTGAGCCAAAAAACCTAATTAATTTCTCTTTCCTTCGTTCCTTCATTCCTTTCTCCCTCCCTCCATCTCTCCCTTCCTCCCTTCCTTCCTTTATATTACTAGTTTGGGTAGACAGGGAGAATTTAACAAATCTAAGCTGTCTTTATATTACCAAGACATTTGGTAGAGTGTCTTCTGAGAACCCTGGGGAGAAATATATAAAAATATTAGCTAAATAATGGTGTGGTCAGGGGAATTAATAGTTGATTAATTATATCCAATGGGTCTTAATTAATGAGTTAACCTGGGGGAATAAAAATTAAATTGGGCCAAAAAAGGTATGCTTTTCAAATTTCCAGATGACATAAAACTGAGAGATATCTAATGTGTTAGAGAACAAAATAAAAATTTGAAAACCTTTCAAACATAAAAGAACTACAAAAATATGCATCTCCACAGTCATCAAGTACTCTGCAGAGAGTCATCAAGGTTTCTCTGCAGAGAAGTTAGGAAATGTAACTTTTTTTTTTAGCTGAGCACAGTGCTGTTTTCTCACTAAAAATAGAGACAGACAGACAAGCAATAAACTTCAGCATCTTAAATGGCCAAAATATAACAAAACTAAGTAAGTGAGATTTAACAAGATCAATAAATCATCTTGATTTTATATTAAAATTAGAGAATTATAACAAGTCTCACTTTTATATGAATACAAACAGTTTGCTAAATAGAATAGTAGCAAATTTAATCCATTAATGTAGTAAAGGATTAATACTTGGTAGAGTAGGGGCTCTTTCAACACTGCAAATACAGTCTAATATCTGTCTGATCTGTCACTCCCTCCTCTAGGCCCTGTGCATTTGACAGCCAATATAACCCAGACAATTTTGTTGTCATTCTTCGAAGTTATAAGCATTGCTGAAATGAGCATAGAAACAATGCTGTAATCAGCATTTTATGCATCTTTTGAAACAATGAATAGTTATAATTCCTGGAGATGGAATTGGTAGGTCAAAGTAAGATGATACCTTTTACACTTTGTAAAATCCAGATTTGCCTGCCCTAAAGACTGGTGAGTATAGTCTAACAGCAGTTTGCGGGAGTGCCTGCTTCTCCATAATGTTGCCTGACACTGGTCATTAACATGATTAAAAAAAGAAAAAAAACTTTAATGAAATGATAATGAAAGTAAAATAATAGTTCATTGTGGTTTTACTTAGTATTTCTTTATAAGAAAGGTTAGCATCTTTTTAAATGCCTATTTTTTTCCCTCTATCATATATTGCATTTTCTTGCCTCTTTCCTTTTTCATCTTCTTCTTGTTGATTTGAAGAAATACTTTATATATTGAGTATATTTTCCCAAATTTGTTATCTTTTAATTT
Source organism: Tamandua tetradactyla (assembly GCF_023851605.1). Taxonomy (NCBI): domain Eukaryota; kingdom Metazoa; phylum Chordata; class Mammalia; order Pilosa; family Myrmecophagidae; genus Tamandua; species Tamandua tetradactyla. The sequence goes on along the minus strand of NC_135344.1, from coordinate 26,644,961 downwards.
CTTTTTATACAGGGAAGTTTTCACATTTTAAAATATATTCCATTTTTTCATTTTTTTTCTTTATGGCTTCTAATCTTAGTGTCCTGCTATAAAAAAGCCTTCCCTGCAATCAAATTAGAATATCTTTTCATATATTTTTTTCTAGTATCAGTTTTTCTTTTTATGAAATTTAAATATTTAATCAATTTGAGTTTTACCTTTGTGAATGGTATAGGTAGATAAATGTTTTTCACCCTTTTCAGTGTTCAGGTACTGTCTGAACATTTTTATTTAAATGCTGTCTTATTAAGATTTAATTTTTAGGGTGGGATACGGTGGCTCAGTAGGCAGAGTTTCTCGCCTGCCAAGCAGGAGACCCGGGTTTGATTCCTGGTGCCTGCCCATGCAAAAAAAAAAAAAAAAAGATTTAATTTTTAATCTTATTATTTCTGTTATCAATATTTTATCATAAGCTTGTAGGACCTATATGAAGGAAATTATAAAATTTAACTAAAAAGCAATAAGTAAAACTTTGATAAACGCAGAGTCATACCATATTTCTAAATTGGAAGGATCACTATTGTAAAGGTTTCCATTCTTCCCAAATTGATGTATAGATTTAATGCCAGTCCAAACAAAATGCCAATAGAATATTTTTGGAACTTGACAAAATGTTTTGAAAGAGGTAGCTTGAAAAAAGAGGCTGAAAGATGTAACCAACCAAAGAGAATTGGAAAAGAAAGGACTATGAAGGGAATTTGAGCTACAGGGTATTGCAATAAATCAAAAAGGTAGAATAAATAAATAGCAACACAGTCTGTGCAAGAAGAGACAGATATTTTAGAATAAATTGAAAATAAAAACCTAAGAATTAGATTCTCATAGTTAGTAATTAATATAACAGCAGTTCAAACCAGTGAGAAAAATAGCCATTATTTTACAAAATGATGATTAAAATATTATAATCCATTTATTTGGGTAAAAAAGTAGTTGCATCTTTATATCATACTCATGGATTATATAGAGAGCTAGATATAAAACAAAACACAACAACAACAAACTAGAAAATAATTGTCGATGAATGTGAATTTGGTTTTGTAGATGATACAGCTACTTCCTAAGCATTCAGGTAAAGGAAAGAAATCACAAAAGAAAATTTCCATACATTGCATTATATAAAATTTTAAACTTTCATCCATCAAAACACATAAACAAAAATACAAAGCAGATTACTAGCTCTGAAAAATATCTTTATTATATAAATATTAAAAATAAAAATATGCTCAACCAATGGAAAAATGGTCAAAAGACATGGCAAGCAATATACAAAAATAAAATAAAATAAATAAAATGCCAATAAGGATGGAATATGTGTTTTCACTCCTTATCAAAGGAATTCAAATTAATAAATGGGGTGATAACACTTTTTTAACCTGTCAATTTTGCAAAGATTAAAACATGACAGTGGCCATTGTTGACAAGGATAAGCTGTAGCAAGCACCTCTACACTGCTAGTGAGAAAAGAAATTGTTCCAAGCTACCTGGAGGGCAATGCAGCAATATATATTAAAAGCTTTAAATGAGTTTTCCATCTCTACTCAGTAGTTCTACTTTTAGCAAATTATTTCAAGGAAATCATCAAATACATATTCAGAATTTATAGAGAATGGTTCATATAATATTATTAAAAAAATTTATTATGAAGTATTTAAAACATACAAAAACATAAAGAGTAGTACAGTGAACACCCAAGTTTAAGAAATAAATAATTATCTTATTTATATGAAATGCCCAGAACAGGCAAATCTGTAGAGACAGACAGTAGATTAGTGGTTGCCAGGGGCTGGGGGGAAAAGGGGTGGGACTGCTAATAGCTCCGGGGTTTCCATTTGGGGTGATGAAAAATATTCTAGAATTTGATAGTGGTGGTGGTTGCACAATATTGTGAGCATACTAAAAGCCACTAAATTGTGCACTTTAAGATGGCGAACTTTATGTTATGTGAATTTTATTTCAATGAAAGAATTTTTTTTAAAGAAAAAAATAAATTATTATCAATACAATTGAAGCCCTTTATCCACACCTACCCTAATACATTCACCTTCCTGATATCCAGAGGTGATTGTAATATTATAATTATGATGTGTCATTATATAATTATAGACTTGCAAGATGTTCAAGATTGAGACAATTGATTAAATCATTTATTAATGAATTAAATACTGAAATCTCTACTATTGAATAGTGAAATAGTATTTATTAGTGAATTAAAAGAAGGTATTTTTATTATTATACACATAATACATTCTCATTTTGGGACATTTAGAAAAATACTGTCTCAAAACAAGCAAAATTGATAAATCACCCATAATCCCACCAACCCAGCATAACCATTGTTGCGTTTGTTGTATGTCTGCTCTGTCTTCTAATCTTTTCTTTATATTTGAAATTTACCTGTTACTTCAAAAACAAATCATACTGCTTTATAATTTTCTTTTCCTCTTACAAATTCAAAATATTTGAAAAATAAGTTAACAGGGTGGCCAAAGTGGCTCAGCAGGCAGAATTCTCGCCTGCCATGCCGGAGACCCGGGTTCGCTTCCTGGTCCCTGCTCAGGCAAAAAAAAAAAAAGTAGAAATAAGTTAATAGCTACACACCATTCCCTTGTATAGGTGAATATTTATTTTTTTATGTTTTATATTATTCCAGTTTTTCACTATTAAAATTGAAGCTGCATTAAACTTCTTTGCAACTAAATATTTCCTATACAACAATAATTATTTATTAGAATAAATTCCTAATAGTGGTATGTTTGGTTTAAAATTCTAAACAAAAACAATCATTCTTTAGGAGAATATTTAGTGACATGATATATTGCTAAATTTAAAAGTAGACTACAAAAGAGAATATATATTGTATTTGTAAATGTTAAAAGAAGTATACAAAGTGAAAGAGCTGAAAGGAAATACAGAATATCAAAATATTCACAAAAAGTATCTCTGGGAGGAGGGATTGTAGATTACTTTTATTTTCTTCTTTGTGCTTTAATCTATTGTCCAGATTTTCTACAGCAAGCATATATTACCTACATTAATCATTTATTAGTAATCAGAGACAAAATAATAGTTTTAAATAAATGAATAAATGCTGAAAAAAATTGCACAAGAACAGGTTTAGAAAATAATAGCTTAATTATTCTTGTGAGAAAGACCTGTGTCTTAGTGAACCGCAAGCTCAAAGTCAACAAGATATTGAAGATGTTTAAGAATAAAATGCAATATTACATTGTCTAGAATAAAATGAAATAATGATCTTTCCACAGACTATGTCTATTGGACTACAGATGCCACACTGTATTCTGTAGAGGTAATATGGTATGCTCAGATAAGTGACTCCCAGGTTGTTGACAGGGTTTGGAATTTGGTACAAATTATTGAGCCAAGCCATTCAGAAAAGCACCAGGGGCTGATTATGTATATATATCAATACAAATCCACCATTGCTAGGATTACCTGAAATAATATGTGGTGGTATTTTGTTTTTGTTTTAAAATTTACCTTCATTGAGCTCTAACCACTTCTTGGCAGTTTTCTCTTTTGAGAACTCTGAACTACATGTTGAAAGAGGAATGATAAACACATTGAATCAAGGCCAGCAACTAATTCCAAGGGAATCAGGGGAATGGGGCATTCAGATTTTCAAGGGACTGATTAGAAAAAGCAGGTGTCTACATTACGGTTGTAGTTGACTTGCTCTTTTGGAAAAGGCATCGGGAGAGGGATCAGTCTCAGGCAAGAGCAGGTAAGTTTTCAGGTCACAGCAAGAATCCAGTCCTATAATCATTCTAACAAACACCAGGGTTTTTATGCCATAAAAATACCCATTTTTAGGGTCGGTCAATCCTAGTATTGCTCTCATAACTAGGATGAGGAAGAAATGTAAAATATCTGTATATTTTTTACTAAATTTCTACACTGAGTCGCCATTCTACGTAGTAACAGAAAACTTAATCTGGCTAGTTCTCTGTTAATTTGATCACTTCAATTTTTTTATTTACTCCCCCCCCCCCCCTTTTTTTTTTTGCATGGGCAGGCACCGGGAAACGAACCTGGTCTCCAGCATGGCAGGCGAGAACTCTGCCTGCTGAGCCACCGTGGCCCACCCTTTTTACCCATTTTGAGTCTGTTCTTAGACACTGTTGGGCTCTGTTCCTCTCTCCTTCTCCCATGTCCTGTGGTAAGGACCTGCCTGTTTCTGTCCAGTTCTCCCTAGGACACAGTCTTACCCTGTTAGGAAATTCGTGGTTAGTGTCTAGCTACTGTTTACTTGTCAAGCTCCGGAGCCATAGTTACCCCCTGAATTCTTCACCCTTGTTCAACCTGATAGATTAGACATCCAGGTGATTATTCTGCTACAACTGCCCATCTAAAATCAAACTAGACCAAATCCTTTAGCAAGCACCTCATCCCAGCTGGCATATCCTGGCTGGATCATGATTCTGTCGCTATCTTGCCAATTCTGACTGTGGTTGCGTGAATCCACAAGTCTTTCTTTAAAGCAGCAATTGGCCTTTTGCTGTCTTACACAATAGAGCAGCATTGAAATTTTGTATTATACTGGTCAAAACGGTAAAATCTGATTTCCTCCCTTTATTTCAGAAAGTACAGTAACATAATTGCATAAAAAAATTGATGGAAGTAAAATTTCTTCATCAGTCTCTCTCAAAGTGATTTCAATTATTTTACAGGAAAATAGACAGTAAAAGAAAAGACATCCCTCTGGTATTGTCATTATACAAAAGAAAATCCAGAAAAACATGCAAAATGAAGTTGCCTAAAGTGTGTAGAAAAAATCAAATTCTTTAAGGAACAGATGAACTATGGGAACAGACAGATGAACCAAAGACTTCAAAATTTTATCAGCTTTTCAAATAAACTAAAGAAATTACTGGCAGATGTGGTTTTGTGTCATTTTTGGAAAGGTGAGCTGACCAGGAGTGTATCTCAAACAACAGTGACATGGGAAAACAAAGGAAACCAAGGCTACTAATTAATATGAATTTCATTGAGTTCAGTAGCATTTGTTGACAAAATATTAGAATTTAAGAGTTCCTGCCCATAATGGAGGCTTATCTAATTTTTATTGAATGAATACAGAGGGATTAGTTTAAATGCCAATTCTCCAATTGAAACTTTCAAATTTCTTTTAAGCAGGTCAAGTTCAATCAAACAGATCTTACTTTGAAAGGGAACCTCTTTTTTTGTGCATAAGAACTTAGTTTACACCTGCATAGCTAGTCCTCATCTGGGACATACTCACCTGGCCAAACCTGATATTTTTGACTGACATCTGCTCTGATTGGTTGGTTCCTGTGCATGTTCTGACTGTTGACCATGACATTGTAAGTAGCATCCCTGCATCTTTATCTCCCGAAAGATGTCTCTGATGTAGGAAATACAATAAATCAATGGGAAGAAATAGGAAATTGAATTAATTGTATTAGAGAATTTTTCTAGCTATTTAAGGTAACTCAAAGCAAAATTAATTTCAGGAGCATTAAAGAACCAAGTGCAAAAAAAGAAATAATAATCTGTTATAAAAATGCAAGAATCAAATATAGGTGAATATCTGATTTCCAGGAGAGCAACATAAATAATGGAAGAAATCATTAAGAAATGCTCAACAAACTTTTTTAAATGAAAGTTTTATATTTTATATATCCAAAAGCATGAATAAAACTAGAAAGCAGAGAGTACAATGGAAAAACATATTTGCCACATTTATGACAAGGGGCTTACAAAAAAGTTTATATAAATAGATTAAAAAAGCATTCAGACCCAATAGAAGCATGGGCAAAGGGCATTAATAGGTAATTCACAAAAGAGGAAATGGCTACTGAATATATGAAAAACTAGTTAATGCAGTATTCCCAAATAAGTACAAACAAGAAAACAAAGCCTTTTTTTATTAATTAAAAAAAATTAACTAACAAAACATTTAACAAAGCCTTTTTTTAACCTATCAAATTAGAAAAGATTTTTTTTCTTTTTGAATGTTATTAGGCACTGCAAGACTGTATGAGACTTCAAATATTTCTGTTAGTACTGAAAATTGCTACAACTACTAACCATCAATTTGACAGTATAATTCAAGAGCCTTCAAAAAGAATTATGTGTGTGGATCTAGTAATTATAGTAGTCTATCCTACAGAATAATCTTACAAAGATTTATGAACATCGATTTTCTTCCTTAGCATAATTTCTAACAGCTAAAACTGGAACCCACAAAATTTAACAAAATAGAGAATTGTGATACATTGGTATGATGTAAAATCAGGCACTCATTGAAATGATGTTACAAATAATTTTTAATGACAAAATTTTAAATAATTTTGTAAAATACAAAAAGCAGAATGCAAAAGTTTATACACAGTAGGTTCATGACATGGTTAAAAAAAAGAAAGGTGAAAAATAATGGAAGGAAATCACTAAAATATTAAAAGTGCTAACTCTTATTGTGGGCATAACTGTATTCTCATTTTCTCCTTTATAGTTTATACCAAGTTTTCTAGAATGAGCATGAATTGCTTTCATAGTCAGTTAAAAAGATAAAACATTATTTTAAAAGAAAATCTCCAGAATTATTCTTGCTATAACCTGATAAAAAGCACCACAGGAAAACATTTTGATGTGTTATTTTTTGTAGAATTTTTAGAAGCAGAATTTCACGGTTCTATTCAATCACAAGCTCAAGGGTAACTATTTTTTGGCAGGACAGTAGTGAGTAATAACTAGGCAAAAATTGAGTGTATTTAGTTTAAAAAAAACAGTAATTAAAATACATCTATTCATTAAAAAACAAATACTCTGAAGGAAAAAAAATCCACTGGCAGCTCATGGTTTAAGAACACAAACATCTTGTTTTATACCATCAGGACTAATTAGTTTAAAAATTGCACAGCATTTTGCTTCAGCTTTAATTTCTCAGTTTCTGAAAGTATTACTGTTTTTTGAATGGTGACAACTTGTCCTAAGCTTTCCACCATCATTCTTCTCCATTTTCCCAGAGCATCACTGCTTTTAGAGTTGTCTGCCGTCAAAATGAGTCGTATTAGATTCACACAGTAGTGAGAATCCAGGTCTTGCCCCTAGAGCCAGCCCCAGGCAAAATTGGAGCTAAAGTTAGTGGCTCTTCCCTTCTCCAGCTCAGCTTCTGGTACATCCCACCCTCTCAAAATCTGTTTTTACATGCTTTAATCCCTAAAGTGACGCTAATATTTTGAACACGGACTATACACAAGGCATTGTGCTTTCGCCTATATTATTTTTTGGGGGGTGGTGGTGGTGGTGGTTGTGGTGCATGGTCCAGGAATTGAAGCCAGGTCTCCTGCATGGAAGGTGAGCATTCTACCGCTGAACCACCCGTGCACCCTTATACTATTTATTTTATCCTCACATTAACTTGTGAGGTTAATTTGCCTAGCTATATGGATGAGGATGCTTTGAAGCCCAGCGAGGTTAAGAAAATTGCAACTGGTCACATAGCTAGCCACTGGCACAATTCAAATTCAGGTCTGTTCTGATTTGAAAGCTGAACTTATTCTCAGTGGGTAGGGTGAACACCTGGGGTCATAGGACCCTTTAAACAATCTTATGAATAGTGTGCCTATTTCCCAACTAAAATTCAAATTGTCTTAAATTTGAAACAGTCTAAAGCTTTTCAGATTTCTTCAGAAATTTCACTAAGATTATGGACATCTGCATAATTATGTCTAGTATAATTTAAACAGAACATTATTAAATGAATGTGGGCACCACTCATTTTTTTCTCAGATTGGCACACCTTTCTCAAAATCACATACAATTGGTAACAAGAAATTTCAAGTTCTCTCTGTGCACTTAGCATTTCTCCACTAATGAATACCCCACTTTCCCTCTGTAACTACTCAAGATTTTAAGACACTGATTTTCAAGGAATTTTTTTCTTACTACATAATCAATTCTAATTCAGCTCTTAACTAGTTATATGCCCTTAGGGAGTTTACTTTGGGTCTCTGAGCTACAGGTTTCTCACGTGTAAAAATGGAGACTAGAACCCTCCTCTTGGGTAATGGGAAGGATTAAATGAGATAATGCAAGAAAAGTGCTTGATCCTTGGGTGGGGGAACTCATCAAAGTATTCCTTATTCAACTCTCTCCCCCTTTCCTTTCCATACTAGTATTTTTTCTATTTAAAGATCACCATATCTTCGCAATGTTTTTCTTTTTCTTTTCTTCCAGGATAATAAGTAATTCCTGTTTCTTAACTCTTTTCTAGGGGATCTTGTTTACTGATTATGTGTTTATCACAACTTTTCCATTCCTCAACACCTTAATGAACAAGACCTAATAGGGTCTGGTAAAAGCAGTAACCAATATCTTTTCCATCTCCCTTTCCATTTCCTCCTCCATCCCTATTCCCCACAAAAAACTGAGACCGACAAACACTACCCCAAAAGTTATCAATTAAATAATTCTTCCTTCAGTGGTCAAAGAATGAATGTTGATCAAGAGGATAGCTTGACAGAAGAGAGGGGAAAAAAGTCTTTTCCTAACTGACTTCACATTATTCATCACCCATCCATGGCAACCATTCCACTGGAAGTCCCTTCTCTGTACAAGGCAAGGTATTGAGAGGCCTTGTAACACCCAGCCCACGCACCTCTGCAAACCTGGCCAATACTTAGTATCTTGGATCACAAGAAATTTTTAGTGTGAAAATGATGCAATGAGCTGAGAAATGGAATATTTCCCATCCAGTAATATTTAACGGAAACTTGATCATAAAGAATTCTTTTTGATGGTTAAACCAAAGAATTCGAGCATTCATATCCTACAGCTGGACAAATGGCTAAGAACCCACTTGATGAGTTAAGGTATGAGGAATATGAATTCTGTGTTCAGAAAACTTCCCACATTCTTCAGCTGGTAAGCCACTGATTTAGAAAAAGCCAGGCGCCCAGGAAGGGTGATGTTTCTGATGGGTAATCTTTTTGTTTTGTTTTGATTTTTTGTTGCTGTTGTGTGTGTAAATGTGCTCATGACCTCAGGCAGTTGATGTTTAAGTGTCTATAATTTAAAGTTGGACTGTCATGTTTCCGGGTGCCACCCAGACATCACCCTAAACAATCTCTGAAGTGCAGACTGAGGATCCACTCCCAGGAGGTTTAACCGGTAATGAAGGAGAGTGGAGACGTTCAAATTCCCTAACTCAAATTTTGTTCTGCTCAGGTCAGATGGTGCCTGCAGTTTGTGAGCTGGGTGCAACTCCCACTAAGAGGGCCATCAGGCTCAGGGGCTGTTTCCTCCTTCCGAAGTTGCAGGGATGTTCCACTGCGTTCACGTGTAAGTCCCAGGCATTTTAACTTGGGTGCTCGAACCCGGTAGGCAAAAAGTCTGAAACAAGCACAGGGTTGTCAGGTCCCTCCGTCCCTCTGCGGGCGGCCCTCCGTTCACACCCTGGAGGGAGCCTGGATTTGCGCTTCTCTGCCTAAGCCTCCCCCCGCAAAGCTTTACTACGATCCCACTGCGTCTTGACCGCTTTGGCAGCGGCATCTGAAATTTTCTCCTCGTGGTGGGGAGTGTCCCTGTCCCTGAGCGGACGGCGCTGTGACCCCAGCCCCTCTGCCGACGGGGGGCTCGCCCCCAGTGTGGTCCGTGCCTCCTGAGCGCCTTGCGCCCGCTGGTTCTCCTCGAGCGCAGCAACCTCCACCCGGAGCCGAGCGGGACGCGCTTAGCGGCTTCAAACGTTTTGCCTGCGAGCGCCCTGCAGCCCGGCCAGGGCTCACCTCGCCTGGCGGTGCGTCTCCCGGGTGCGCAGCAGCCCCTGCCTCTCTGGCCTTGTCGCAGACACGGGGACAGAAAAGGCCGACTTCTCCTCCCCTGGCCCCGAGGCTGGCTCCGAGGCTTCCCCGCACTGTTCAGAGAACAGCTTCCTGCCCTAGAGAAACCCACATTTGGTGAGGTATTTGTACCCATCCCAGCTTTTGCCCAAGGTGTTTACCTCTATTTAAAATTATTCTGCATTCCCTAATGGTCTCTCTTCTGTATAGGGTTGCCGATGATTCCAAGTTTAAATCTGGAATATATATATATATATACATATATATACATGTAATATATGTATATATGTTACTCACAGTCTTAAAAGGCGAGCAAGGTGGGGATGGGAAACCGGATACAGCCTGGGTTTTTAACCTAAGTAGAGAAATAATTTCTCTGTGTGACCCAGGCTGTTAAGTTTCCTCTCTGAACTTCAACTGCTTCATCTATATAATAATATTTAAATATATATATGTATCCTGTCTGCCTTTAGGTAGAGAGTTGATCCCATGACTGCATTAAATATTCTCCAGGCTGTGATCTATATTGCGCTATGATTTTGTGATCTGTAGATACGAACTTTAGGATTAAAAAGATGGCTTTTCTTTAAAGCAGGGAGTAGAAGGCATTATTTGTGATTCAAGCATCGGATGCAGGAGACCTTTTTTTCTCTCCCTCTCACCAGTTGGGGCAAGCTTTCGGTCCTCACACCCTGAATGTTAGACACATAATCAGGAAGTCAGCTCTGTGGATTATCCAGTGGTGTAGGATTCTTTGTGTCACTGACTCCACTTATATGGTTAATATAAAGTTAATAACGCATTTTGAGTTTCTCCACCTTGCTGCATGGTTTTAATCCCGTAGAAAGAAAAAAGCAAGTAGTTGTCTTTAAAATACAGAAAAATCAACCCACTGATCAGTGTGAAAACCAAAGACCTATTCCCTCCCTGAGCCAAATCCTCTCCATTCCCTCAGTACATTTAAAACTGGAATGTTTTGAAAGACTCCGTTTCAAATTTCAAGGAGGTAGAATCTTTCCTTTTTTTTTTGAAAGCGATATGGGGGTATCTCAAGACTTTTGCATCTGTCTTTTGGATCCAGGAGGTTTATCCAGCCTGTCTTAAAGCCCGCTAAGTTGGCCGAATGCTGACTTGAGCCGCGCCCGATACAAGGAATATAGTGCAGGATCTTCAGAAAAGAATCTGCAGTATTTTTATGGAATGGAATCACCTTTGTTTACATTAGTGAGTCATTTCCTGTATGTTGTTGTTTTCGACCCACCCTTTTGCTGGGACACAGAGCCAACCTTCTTTGAGAGGGGGACAAAAAGAAGGAAAATGTGTGAGCTCCCCCTGCTGCCCTTCTGTATTCAGGCTGACTGAGAGGAGCTGCGAGGAAACCACGTCCACACAAGCACAAAGTAAAAATAAGTTATCTGGAGACTTCCTTTTAAAAGGCCCGTTTCCTTGCTGATGGGAGAGCTCAGATGGAGCTCTCCAGGCTTTTGGCATGAGTTCTATATGTCACCTTGCTAGTGTAGCCCTGGCTTTGTTAGCTAATGTCGTTTCTGTCAAGAGTGGGAGGAGACATTCTTCTCTTGTCAGTGAAGGTATTTACAAAGCAAAATTTTGAAGTGGGGATTTGGCAGCTGTGCCGTGTTTGGGATTACTCTTGGTATCAAACTGGATTATTTTGTCTAGAAATCCTCTCTTTATTGGTCACATTTATTAACTTGACTGGGTAAGTTTCACACACTTTAATTTGTGCATGTAGACATCAAGATCTCATGAGGCTCTAGAACGAGACAACTTGACTGTTGGGGCCTTGAATTACAGACTATCCCCTATCCCAATAATATTCTCTATTCATAATGGCCTTTTTAACATTAGGCATCAGGGACCTTTGTGGGTTCTGGTCTTCTCTGAAGGCTGAGAGGGAAATTCCATGCAGTCTACCAGATACACTGATTACAGTGGCCTTCAGCGATTAATTGACATGTGTTAGTCCTGCTCTTGGTCCATGCTGTGGGGAATATAAAAGATGAATGAGAGTGAATCCTTTCTTAGACCTGGTCAAATCTGTTAAGGAACAAACAGTGTTTATTAAGAGAGTTAAAATGGATGGATCAACATCATCAATGTTCTTTCACCTCATAAGTTAATGCAGATCTTTTGTTTCATCTCGTTTCATATGTGTCATTGTGGTTGCTGCAAGGAGTCTTGTGAAGTCAGCAGGAACTGAACAGAAGATCTCAGGTCTTCTGATGGGTCCTGCGGTACCTCTTCACTCTAAACTTAATCACAAAGAGCTGATGCCCACTCGTGAAACTACAAGTTTTAGTGACTCTAGATTCAGTCTCCTTTCTGTTCTTTAAAAAAAATTTCTCCCAACATACCAGGTTCCTTTCCCTGTACCTTTTGGACAGTGCCATTCCTGCAGCCATCCAGAGTCTATGGATCATCTGGCCAGGGCAAGACCCACTTCTTTCCTGAAAATTCTTGCCTGCCTGCACAGATTGCTCCCCTTTCTAATTCTTTTTTGTACTTCTTATTGTTTACACCACACAATGAGCTCTTCTTATTGAGAACCCCATACTCTAGTTGTAGAATATGTCTGGCTATGTTTTTTCTCTCTCCATGGAGAAAGGGTAATGGCTTTTTGTGTTTTCTGTATCCTTACATAATCAAAATGTGCTGATATCTTTAAGTAATTCTCTGTTTAATGAGTAAATTGAAAAAATAATCCTAAGGGAGATTTTCATGTCACAATTAAAAGAAAAAACAGTTTCTCCTAAATGAAAAATTGTCAAATTAAGAATCAATTTCCAAGGTTTTTATTTATGAACTACTTGTGCTTTGTATCCACCCCAAAAGGATCTAAGTTGGGCTTAAAATATTATAAGAGCTAGACAAGGCTATTAATTCTGTCCCTCCAAACTCTAAAATTGTATAGTTCTAAGTTGCATTTTAAACAATGCAGAGTTTATTATTTTTTTTTTGAAAAAAGATAAAAGCCGTATTTTATATCTCCCTCATTATCTGAAAAAAAAAACGAACAACTAAATCACAGATTAAAAATTTCAAAAATATTTTTGCATCTTCTTTTCATTTCACACACATTTACACACACACATATAAACACACACATATGTACGCACTCACACACATGAGAACTGTACTGGCAGTGAACATGGGTTGTTTAAAGTAGAGCTATTCAACTGTCATATAAAGTGAAATCTATATTTTCTCTCCCTGTATGACTATATATTTAACGTCTCTATGCATATGTGTGTGCATACATATGTATATGTTATACATACACACTCCACATTATTATTTCAAAGGGGATTTTGCTCCTTCTGGCTACCGGCAATAGCTAGTCAATATTTACACTCTTGAATATCGATGAGGTTGTGCATGCATAGGAAAGCTGTGGAAAACATCTCCATTTTTCAAACAGAGTTTTAATTATTTGTAAAGACTTCAATTGTTCACTATCTAATGTCATGGATTGGTCCTCACAGTGTGAAGTGCAACTGTCCAGACCGCCCACGGTATTATAAATAGGCTTCTAAAGCCGGGTTGATTGATGTTTGGCATAAAACGCTATTCCTCTGAGCACATATATTCCTTCTGTTCTCCATTTTCATATGAAAATACTAGGGCTGATTTTTTATTCAAATCTCCAAATTACGCAGGGTTTAAACTGCTAAATGCTTAAAGCCTTTTTCAGATCTTTTTTCCCTTTTCTGTTAGGTAGGTAACTAAATCTTTTGCTTCAATGCAAATAAAAACGGAGATTTAGCAGATTCCTGTGGGGGTGAGAAAGAGTTTATTAATTATATTGAAAATCAAATAATATGCTTCTTTGACACTAATGTTCCATCCTTCTCCGCCCCAAGTATCCTATGGGACAATTTTCAAGGCTTTATCAGGGTCTAGATTATCCATTTATGGTTCCTTAGAAGAAAGAATTTAATGAATGGCATTTTGAGCTGAAAAAGAGTATTTGAGGTGTTTTAAGTTTCAACAATGAAACAACTTTTTTTTTTAAACCCAAAGTACATCCCAGGGATTATAATATAAAACATCAAAACAAAATAAGCACAATAATGTACCTTTTCATGCGTCTTAATAAATTGTTAATACTGATGAAATGTAAAATTTTCCTTTACAACCTTTATCTGTTTTTGACAGAGTCCTACAGAAAACTTTAAGTACCTGTTTAAAGCAATTTACAAGATATTGTAGAGATTCCCAGCAATAAAGAATGAAAAGTGATCTTCTTAAAAATTTTATACTGACAGTGTTAGAACCAAGGGCCTTATCTGGATTCAACTGCTTTTAGTTAGTGTCTACTGGTACCTTTATTAAGAGTCCATATTTATTTTATAAGTTCTGTATTAGAAATAATTCTACTTAAATGTGATTCTGAAACTACCATTACCTGGTGAGTGGATAGCAATAATTATTTATTCCTAATGAGTTCTTATTATATGCTGGACACTGTGGTAGGCATATTTCATATATTATTGCATTGCGTTCATATAACTGCTCTATTGAGGAGTTATATTAGCACCATTTTAAAGATGAGAAATTTGAAGCATAGAGAGTTAAAGCAATTTACCTAAAGATAGTTGGCTAGTAAATAGTAAATGTAGGACATCATACAGGAGTATGATTCTATTTTCCACCAACCCAGGAGTCAGCAATCTCTTTCTGTAAAGGACTAGATAGTAAATATTTTAGGTCTCACAGGCCATAGTTACTGTCTTCAATTGCACTGGTTTGCAAAAACAACCATTGATAATATGTAAATGAATTGCATAATTGTGTTCCAATGAAACTTTATTTAAAAAAAAAAAAGTGGTAATCCTTCTTTGCCCTGTGCACCATAGTTTAGCACTATCTTATTTTGTCTGCCCTCCCTGTGCAAAGAAAACCCACTAAAAGGTTATCATTTTGGAACAGGCAGGTCTCTATCCCCAGTCAATCTTCTGAGTAGGCAAAAGCAATGAACTGAAGACCTCAGACACTACCTCCTACTTTGACACTTGTCCTGACACTGTAAAATACATAAGTTATTGCTGTTGGAGACAATGGAAGTTTCCACTTAAAATGCACTTATAGAGGTGGGGTTTGCATTACTCATAAGTCTTCATAATTATTACATCTGCATTACAAGTACTATAGTTAATTTGGCTTCCAATTCTGCCTGAATTTCTGGAAGCCTGAAGGCCAATTAGCCCCACCCATGAGACAGCCCTATTTCATTTTCTAAGGATTATTGGATCCCTGATTTTCTCTTATTCTAGATCCCAATATATTTAATTGGTCTTTTAACCAATGCTCTTGGATCTGCGTTGCTGTACTGGTAAATTGCTGCGTTTTCCAGCCCACTTAGGCCTGAAGATGTTTCTTTATACTTCAGAGTCTCTAGACCAGATAGACTGTTCTAGTTTGCTAGCTGTCAGAATGCAATATACCAGAAACGAATGGCTTTTAAAAAGGGTAATTTAATAAGTTGCTGGTGTACAATTCTAAGGCTGAGAAAATGCCCCAATTAAACAAGTCTGTAGAAATGTCCAATCACAAGCATCCAGGGAAAGATACCCTGATTCAAGAAAGCTGATGGAATTCAGGGTTTCTCTCTCAAATGAGAAGGCACACGGTGAACATGGTCAAAGTTTCTGTCTTGGCTGAAAGGGCACATGGTGAACACGGTGTTATCTGCTAGCTTTCTCTCCTGGCTTCTGGTTTCATGAAGCTCCCTGGAAGGTGTTTTCCTTCTTCATCTCCAAAGTGAAAGTGGACTCTCTGCTTTGTGGTGCTGCAGCATTCTTTGCTCTCTTTGAATCTCCTTCATTCTCCAAAATGTTTCCTCTTTTATAGGACTTCAGAAACTAATCAAGATCCACCCAAATGGGTGGAGACACATTTCACCCAATCCAGTTTAACAACCACTCTTGATTGGGTTACATCTCCAGGAAGATGATCTAATTACAGATTCAAACATACAGTATTGAATAGGGATTATTCTGCCTTTACGAAATGGGATTTAGATTAAAACATGGGTTTTCTAGGGGACATACATCCTTTCAAACCAACACATAGACCAAGGGCTAGGTTCTACTCACCAGTTTTCTCTGATGCCAGCTGCTCCTCTGGAATTCTGTGTTCACCTGCTCCTAGATTCTCCATTCCTACAGTTTATCTGTGACCATGCATTGGAAGTTATTTATAATTTCCCCTTTACCATTGCCCTCCCCATCTCATGCTGGATTTGGCAGGAAAAATCGGACTATTTAGCCACTGAAACTTACAAGTGCCTGCCTGTACACTCCAGTGGACAGATGTAGGTTTATTCCTCCTTAGCTGGCTTTGTGCAGTGTCAGGTAATTGACCCATGCTTGGCCAATGGGATAGTTACATGGGCTGGGGAACAGAAAATAAACTCTTCAACCCTATAGCTTTGCCTAAAGTAAAACTTTTATTTTCTTTCATACTCAAAAGCTAAATAATATGACCATAAGAATATAGTTATTGGGCAGGCCACGGTGGCTCAGCAGGTAAGAATGCTTGCCTGCCATGCCCGAGGACCCGGGTTTGATTCCCGGTGCTTGCCCATGTAAAAAAAAAAAAAAGAATATAGTTATTATAAAGAAGTTGAGCATGGATTTGCTTTATATTTTTCTGAAATAGCAAGATAATGGAAATAAAAACTTGGTCTGATTGACAAAATTACAGATGCAATTAGGTAAAAGAAAAACCAAAATGATATTTTATAATTGGGAAGAATCAGGACCAAACCTCATATGGCATATGACTAACAATATTTTTTTCCTCGTCCCATTAAAACATCTATTTATCATAAATCTCAGTGATGATTTTTATATTAAAGAACTAGGTAGAATTTTTAACTAGGAGAAGAATTCTCTGGAATTGGATTTAATCCTTGAAATTGATCAAAAAAATTTATAAGTCCTTTAAACCATTACGAGATAAAAGGGTTCTTTGGGTTCAAAGCCAAAGAAGTAATCCCATTTTGTGTGTGGCCAAAAAGAATGACAGTAAGCAGTGATCCCTGCTCTTAAGTAAATGATAGTGTTTTTACAGAGATAAAGCAAACATGTAAGACAATTAGAACAACTAAAGTGTGTGGTACACATAGTCTAGGAGTTCAGAGTAGAGAGCAATGATTGAGCACTGGAGTAAGTACTTTGCAGAGAATGTTGGATTTCCCTGTTATCAGGGAGCCACCAATGGTTTTATAGAGAATGACCTGAATGTGAGTTCCTTGAGGACAGAAGCATCTTCACCTTCTCAATAGTTCACGTACAGGGCACACATCAGGCACACGTGAGTGTTAAAGTAAAGTTTAGTTAGTGTACAAATGGATTTTTAGGAAGATCAGTGTGTGTTGCAGACTATGTGTTGGAGAAATTGGAATCAGGAAAAAGCATAGGAAGGAATCCCTTTGATGACCAGAAGTATGTCTTGATTGTTGTTGCTCTCTAGTATGTACAATAGTTACCAACACTAAATAAGCCCTCAGGACATATTCAGTTAATTCAACAAATTAGTCCTGGTCATCAGTTGGTGAGTTTTCATAGACTGGGGGAAGGGAAGGACAAGTATATTCAAATCATCTTCATATCATTCTAAGTATCTCTTGCTATCACAACTAAACTACCAACGAGAATGGTGTTCAAAATCTTCTTGTTTAGTGGGTGAGCATATAGGCATGGGTAACCATGTGACACAGATACCAGTGTTTCAGAGACACAAAGGAAAGTGAGGCTTGAGAAAAGTTCCCTGGAACTGCCAGCTAGAAAGCAGTTGGTAACCTTTGAGAACCTAATTTCAGTACAGCAGTGAGAATGGAAGCCAGGTTGCAGGATTAAGAAAAGAATGAATAAGGGGAAAGTGTTGGCTGTGCATGAAACACAGAAGTAAAAGTATGGAAAGAAACTGAAGTAGAACCTTCAGCAGAATCAACGCTCTGTCTGTTGGCCCGTGTCTGTGTGTCCCCCAGCCCCAACTCCTCTGACTGTCTCATTTAATGCAATGTGTTACTAAACACTTTGTATTATAAAGATAGAGGGGTTAGGTTTTTAAGTATGTTGATAGATATGCTTTTCTGTCCCTGATGTAATTGGATTTCTTTACTTGTATCCTAAGGATATTCTCCTGCTCCCACCCCAGGACTGAACAGTTAGCTGTGCACCACCCAAAACAAGAGCTGAAAGTATTTGAAAATCCTTTGGTCTTAGTGTAAGGCAGGATTTGGATACATGCTTGCTGAGCAAGTTTTTCTGCTTTCAAAGACTAATCTGGTTCAGAGATTGGATTAAAGATTCCCACAGGCAGAGTTAGAGGAAAAGGTACCAAAAAGAATTGCAAAGCAAAAGATAAGAAACTACAGGTCTCCACTAGGGAAGGCACTCTATCCCCCATCCCAGTGAGCAAAATGGAAGCCATTAGCATGTCCTCATGACCAAGTGGTGAACACCTTCTTTGGGTGGCAGTCAATATATTACCCTGGAACTAGGTTTGTGTATTCCCCAAAACCCTACTCAGGCCTCATCTTACAATAGGTGATGGGGCCCAAGGTGGTACCAGGAAAAGAAGGAAGCCTCCACTCCTTTCCAATGTGTCATTAGATAGAACTAGATTAAAATCTTTCATAGAACAAGGAAAGTAGTAGAACACACTATCCTGTTACATAAGTATGTCTTTCCTCCTATACTGGAATATCCTTGGGTGTAAGAGTCATCTCTCATTTACCTTTGCATTTTCAACCCCTGGACAGTACTTGGCATAGTGTTTGCTTAATGTTTGTTGTATAAATAAGTGGGTAAAGTGTTGATTTATGAATAAATAAAGTGAAAATGTTTAGAGGTAGAAAGTAGAAGAAACCAAAGAGAGAGAGAAAGGAGAGACTGAAGAAGTTGAAGAGGAAAGGATAATTATTTGAACAGAGCAGAGAGGCATCTGGGGAAGCAAAGTGGTTAGAACACAGGTTGAAGGATACATCCTGGTTCTTTGGGAGCCTAAAGTAAATGATGAGATATACGTGGTGAATCACTGGTATGTTGGGATAAGAAAACAAACAAACATGTCCTTTAATTGCCATAGTTAACACTAAATTTATCTTCTTCATAGTTTCATTTCTGATCACTTGTCTAGTAGAGTTGACAGATAAAGAAATAATCTAGATGGTTTGAAAATCTATAAATGGTAAAGGCATAGGGTTATATTTTAAGGCTTCCTGGTATTCATATTTAGAAAATCATGTCACTGTCATCATTATTCTCTTTATGACCTAGGACAGAATTCAGCTGTAATAATGTTTCAAGTGCCAAATATTCTGGGCTCTTATACTTTTGGTTTCATGTTAAATTACTAATTTTTCACTCTGGGTCATTTCTTTTCTCATTTAGAAGTGTTCCCCAAGCTCCTGTTAGGTGGGTACTGAAGATACAAAGAAAAACACTCCTCTCAAAGGAGTTCCCAGTCTAGGGGGAGACAGACATTTAAATGTTATACCTATGAATCAGTGTGCTGCACCAGCAGTGAATCCTGAGTGTGTGACACCCGGCATTTCTGACTTCACCCTGTTCTATCATGTGTTACCCTAAACCATAGGACTGCTTGCCTGCTCCATCGCCCAGGTTGCTCTCGGCCTGGATCCTGTATCTAGAACCCCAGACTCTCACAAGGATTAGATCCCTAAAGCTCTGCTTAGCTCTTCCCAGCTCCATTCCCAGGAGCTTAGGTCTTGCCTCCTCCCCAGCTACTCAGGCCATCCAGTACCACACTGAGGTTGTTCTCCTTCCTTGGCTAATATACCTAGACCTTGTTCTCTAAATTGGCCTCTACCTTAACACCACTTTGCCCAATCCAAGTCTGATCTTGCCATGACTTTTAGATACCAGCCGTGGACTATCTGACTCTGTTTATTTAGGGCTGTTCTTAGCATTGAGATCAGGTCTTCTACTTTCTCAATGCAGCTCTTTCCTCCTTCATGCGATTCCTTCTTTTGGGGTATTCCAGCATGCCTCAGGCCAAAGTCTGTCTAATATAGCCCCTTCTCCCAAGCTCAGTCTGAGCCCTTCTCTGTACTGTCACTATTTCTTGTGAATACCTCTTTTTACAGATATACTTCTTTTGAATGGCCTTCAGAAGGAAAAAATGAGTTTTGGCTTCTATAAGCACTGATCCAGATACTGGGGAGACTGGGCCTACAAGTGGGGACCTGTAATGGTTTGAAGTTGTTTGTACCCAGATAAGTATGTTCTTAAAGTTAATCCATTCCTGTGACTGTAGACCATGTAAGTAGGATCTTTTGGTGAGTAGGATCTTAAGCTAAGATGTGACCTACCTCATTCAGGGTGGATCTTAATCCTTTTACTGGAGTCCTTTATAAGATAATGAAATTCAGACAAGAGAGAAAGCCATGGAAGCAAGAAGCTGAAAGCCATGAAGCCTGGAAGAGAAGGGAGGGACCAGCAGACACCATCGTGTATTTTGCCATGTGACAGAGGAATCCAGGTTTGCCAGCAACCGGTCTTTGGGGAGAAAGCATTAGCTGATGATGCCTTGATTTGGACATTTTTCTCAGCCTTGTAATTGTAAGCTTGTAAGCCAATAAATTAAAAGCTAACCCATTTTATGGTATCTGCTTTGGGCAACCTAGCAAACTAGACTAGACCTGTTAGCAGATTTCACTGTGGGGACTATAGGAAAACCTGTGAGATAAGAAGTAGCATGTTATCCATTGTTGTGAGTTGAATTGTGTCCCCCCCCAAAAGATATGTTCAAGTCCTAAAGCCCTGTTTCTATGAATGTGGCCTTATTTGGAAATGTAAATAAGTTAAATGAGCTCAAACTGAATTAGTACAGGCCCTAATCTAATATGACTGGTGTACTTATAAGAAGAGAGAAATTTGGAGGCAGAGACACAAACAAAGAGGGGAGAGGACCATGTGAAGATGGAGGCAGAGACTGGAGTGATGCTACCACAAGCCAGAAACCAAGACGCAACTGGGGAAGGATGTCTGAGGCCACTAGAAGCTGGAAGAGGCAAGGAAGGAGTCTTCCGTAGAGACTTCAAAGGAAATATGGCCCTGTCACACCTTGATTTCAGACTTCTAGCTGCCAGGGCTATGAGAGAATAAATTTCTGTTATTTTAAGCCACTCAAGTTTGGTGTTTTAAGCTACAGCAGCCCTAGAAATTAGTACACTCATTTGTTACTCCACCACGTGGAAGTCAGTTGTTCTCATGTCCACTTCAAGTGAAAGTGTAAAACTTGTTTTAAATAAATTGATGATATATTTATAAATTAATATATATGTTAGTGGGAGAGAGAGAAATGGAAATCTGTTTCTCTGCCTCTTATTTGAATCCCTAGGTCCTGTTAGTAAACTTGGACATTTTTTGGTATGGGAGAATATTTCATTTAGAATATGACAAAGTTTAAGAAAAATTGTTCTTTACATAATGTCCCTCCCTAATTTAACCTTTGGGATTACTTTTGTTATTAAACTAATCGATCAATTTGCCTCACAATGTTATAATTCTGAGTATAAGAATAACTTTAAAATTTGTAAAGACAACACAGCCAAGGAAAAAACAACAACTTCAAAATGCTGTATTTTGGAGGCAAGTAAGCTATTTCAAAATCAGAGTCTGCAACCTTAATTTCAAGCCTTCAAGTCTGTTCAAAAGTAAGTATATTTTTAAAAGATAGGTAAAAATAACTTCTTTATTGTAAACATAGTATCACTGCAAATTCAAATTTTCTGAGTTGATGGAAAAAATAATTGTGAATCATCAGTTTGTCAGACATTAACATCAACTCAAACAAATTTGGGTTAACTTCGCAATAGGCTTCTGGTAGCTGGAGTAGCAGAAATCACAAGATCCAGAGGGCAAATGGGAAGGAGCAGGGGAGGAAGTAGTCTCTGTTTGGAATAAATGGCATCTTGCTGCTAAAACAAGTTTCACACGTGAGCCGGCAATCATTAGGTTGGTGACTTTCCTGATACCCAGGAGATGCTTGCACTAGGAATAAATTTCTATGTTGAAGCATTTGACAAGCCTTAGTTCCTGATGTCTCACACTCAAGCCTTACTTTATAGTCACATCTGTTAGTTTAAAGCATTTTTAGTTTATTGAAGAAGCCTTCACAAAGGAAAAACAGATGATGAAAATCTCATCTGTCAAAACTGTTATTAAAACCAGTAACAGTGTGAAATTTTGTTTAAATTGAAAGCATCATTTATTTTTATCAAACATTTTATAAACAATCACATTTGAGAAAGATTTGGGGGACCTGGAGAGCCCTCAACAAAATGCAGCTCATTATGTTGCTTTGTTTAATGCGTGGCTCAAAGATAGGCTGGGGGCTGCTTCTCTGTCTCAATGTGAGACCTGAAGATTTACCACAGAGGCAGAGGCTCACCCACCTGGAGGGAGGAGAGGGCGCATGAAAGGGGAATAACCCTACAATGGAGGCTGGAAAGCAATATTGTGGTGGTAGACAAGTGGGGGAGGGGTACATGTTACTTGCCCATTTCTGATGAATTAGGTGGGGAGACCCAACGTGCACCTTGAAGTCCCTGAGGGCTTGAAAAAAGAAAGGAAAGGAAAGGGAGGACAATCATGGAAAGATTGAGCAAGGCTTCCCTTCTTTTCTTCAGTGCAGACAGTTGATTTCATGCTCAAATCTGCAAACTATTTCAAAGGGTGTTTCACAGTCAGAAGGAGTAAAAGGCACCCTTAAGAAGGAAAGCAAGATGAACATCAAGTCCATTTAGTCAGGTCTTCATTCAATCCAGATGTTTGGCAATGGGGAGACAAAACATCCGATGCTTTCTTGTATAGCCTCAACCTTAGAACATATGAAAGTTCTGGTTTCACATTAGTAACTGGCTGTTTGGTATTAGCAGTCTTGAAAAAGAAACACGTCTAAGGAAAGAATGAGGTAAATCTGAAGTATTTGTCTCAATAGTGACTTCCTGTTCCTTTCTCTAGGCGATATTGGACATAATTTTGTCACATATTGAGATCTTCCCCCTGGGACCTTGCCAAAGCTTCCCACAGGGTATGGGATACAGGTAGCAGAATAGGGATACAGAGTGTTAGGGGGGCCTTCCGGACCCCCAACTTCCATTGGTACTCTTTCCAAAAGCTGGCTGTTCTAGCATGTACCTTGTTCTCCTTTCATACCTACCCATTCTCAATCCCTCCTCCCAAGGAAGGATTCCTTGTGAAAGGAAACATTATCCCTCTCTCAGCCTGGATTCCCCTTTGGCGTGTCATCCAGGGTATAAGAACCTCCAGCACACCAAACAAAAGGAGTGGTGGGATCTTTGAAGCCTACTGAAATCAAGACATTTGACTGTGTCACCTCATCTCTGTTTTGCATGATTTAAAAGAGGAAGAGGTGAAAATTCCTTTTTTACTTCCAAAATACTAAAATTGCATTTTTCTAGAAGATGGGCCATATCTTAGTGTTAAGTTAACATTTGTATTTTTGTGCACATTTATTCAAGGTCACAGGAAAAAGCATTTTCATTAACTTTTACCAAATGATTAGATACTATAAACCTCTATTTTATTTTTTAATGCAAGCACAAATGTCCTGCTTGCTATTAACCTCTTCTCTGTTCATTTACTTATTTTTGCTATGTACTTATATTATGAATATCTTGTGGATTCCACTCTTGGAAAGATTCATTTAGCAAAACTAATTAATGCAGCTTTTGTAAACTCTGAACTTTCTGTGGCCCAATCCCTTTTTTTTTCATTTGATTCACTCTAAATCCCTTATCATTCTAGCAATAAGTTATATTCAGCCATTGAAATAGAAACTAGTTGGGAGAAAAAGTCCTGCCTTTCTCATTAAAAGGTATATTTCCAACAAAAATTTTTTACATTCAATAAATTTTAAATCAAAATTTGTATGCTTTTGTTTGATCAGTTATGGATTAATAATTCATTCTAGAATAAAGTTTTGATAATAGAGTCTATCATGAAGTCACATGAAATAAAAACAATTTAAACTTTTCAGTTTACATATATATTTTTGTTGCAACAGAGTATAACTGAAAGATCGGTAAAAGACTTTCAAGCATAAAATATATTTCATTAAGATAAAATTCCATGGAAAGGATGGAATGGGAAAAAAGCTCAAGGAAAAGTGATTAATCTCTGTTAAAGAAGAGTTTGTTTATGCTTTTTTTTGTATGCTCTATGGTGGAGTCACATTTCATTATTTTTCCACGTGAATATCCCATTATTGCAGCACCAATTGTTGAATTTTTGTTTGTTTGTTTGCTTGTTTTTTGGGAAGTGCATAGACTGGAAATACAGCCCGGGTCTCCCACATGGCGGGCAAGAATTCTACCACTGAACTACCCTTGCATCCACTTGTTCATGTATTTTGTAAATGTATAATGGCAGATATCAAATTACTGTGTTATCAGTAGGGGACCTGGTGACAATCAGATGGTGCATTTCAAGGAGGGAAATTGAGCAGAATTTAATAAAAGACAATTTATAAAACTGTGGGCAGGGTTAATTGAAATCTACTTGGGAGTGGAGCGGACAGCAAAACCGTGAGGTGTAAAGGGAGGGAACAGTCCCAGTTATTGGATCAAGTAGCTGGTGCTGTGGCCTTTAGTAGAGGATGGAGTCAACTCTGTTCTAGTAGAAGAGAAACCAGGAGAATAATATGCTGACCATATTCTCTTCCTGTCCTCCAGTCTCCTGCTAGTGCCTCCCATAGGTCAAACCCAAATTGTCAGAAGCAGAAGCAAACTTCAACTAACCCCCCTTTAGGTGTATGCAACACATGTGCATTATATACAAAAATTGAATTTTTATTGAATATTAGCTGCTTCATGTTAGAAACTACATCAGACTATTATCTAATATGTACAGTGTATATCTGATAGCGGGAGAAGCTTTAGTTTTAGCATCTCAAATTATGAGGATTCAATTACTTTCTCAGAAAATTCTTCTGATTCTTTCAATCTCATTATCAAAAACACTTTCTGTATACTTTGCCCAAATTACCTTTTCTTCATTTTAATTATACAACTCCAAATCACTTTTCCTCATTGGTGTTTGATGTTTATAAGCAAAAAAGCAAATATAAAAGCAAGAAATACATGAGAAATGCACTTATGCATTTTCCTCTTTGTAATTTTAATAGCACTGACTTCATTGAGATGAAGCGTGTTTAATTTCAATTCATTGAATGACCACATACATGACTTGTGTTCATTCCCATTTCAGGCTGATTTATTTCAAATTTGATTAAATATATGTAACTATTCTTTAAGCATACATTAGATGTCTATATTCTTTTAAACTTGTTTTCATCTAAGGAAGGAGAGGAAGAGCATTAACATTCATTTTTTATCCAATTTTGACTCCACCAGTTTTTGGCACTCTACACATATTATCTCATTCAATTCTTACCATAATCCTAAAAAGCTGGAATTATTATTCTCAGAATCATTGTTCTCATTTTAAAGATGAAAAACTGATGGCAGGAGACCAACTACTTACCAAAATTGTTTAGTTAGGAAATAGCAGGGCTAGAATTCAAACAAAATCATCCTTTTTTACAAACATGACACTGTATGAATTATCATCAGGCAAAGATTTTGCAAAAGTCTCACAAGAGGTTAGGAAGTTATACAAAAAAATATTGGTTTTTCTGTGGTGTGGGTGACAAATGATCCCCTCTGTGTGTATGTGTGTATCTGAGTGTATGTGAGTGTGTGAAGTCCATATGTTAAAATGATCATCAGTACATGACATTTGGACAGTGTTCCATGTTAGAATTTTGGGATGTCTCAGAACTTGCTGAAATGCCAGGGTAGGCTTCAGAGGGAAGCATCCCAAAGCACGTTGTGAAATTGTTTCTCTCTGCATGGTGCTCTCTCTCTCTTTTTAGGGCAGTGATAAATTCATCTGAAATGCCTATTGAGGTTAAAGTAGGTAAAAACCATCTGTGCGTTTACCACCACCCACAAGTGTCCTGAGTGACAATAATGGAAAACGTGATCACATTTATTTCCACTCCCATCAATGCCACAGGTTTCCCCAAGAGTCTTGCTTAATTGAGTTGTGTAGGTATGTATGTATGTGTATATACAACTAATTTTTGAAATATTAAAAAATGGGAGTGTATTTTACTCACGGTTCAGCTGCAATTTTAAAAGTGAAACAAGCCTTGGAGATTTTTCCATATCACCATATATGTATCTATAAACCTATTATTTTTAATCATTGTACAATAATTCACTGTATGGATATACATAATGTATTTAATCAGTTTTGTATTGAGGGATTTTTTGCCACAACAAATGTGTGTCTATATGATATTGCAAGGACCTGTATTTAAAAGCAGCTACATAGAATGAAATTACTGGTCCAATTTAATTTTAAACCTGATTTTAGGATACTGCACAACTGATTTTTTAGGTAATGACCTCTTTTTGGAAAATTGCACATATTTATAAAAATTCAAACACTGAGGAAGAATAAAAAGAAGAAAGCAAAAATTACTTCAATTTACAACCATCTAGAAGTCACCATTTTTTACATCAGACAAATATCATAACAGATGGATATTAGTACTTACGTGGGTAAAGAAGGCTGATAGATAAAATAATTTCATAAAAAGAGGCTATATATAAATACACACATTTATATAGGCAAATTAAAAAAGTATATTACCTTTGTCTTTAAATTTGATCTAACACAATAAAAAGAAATCAAAGAAATAGTGAAGGAATCGCTAGATTTTAGAGATGTTAAGGATTTTAGCACAAAAGGAGATTCTAGTTTCTAAAAGTTCCCTCTAAAATTAAAAAGGAAAGTTTCAAAAATATTTTTGAAAGCATCACTATGTATTAAACTATATGTTCCACCTTTGGGAAGTATTATGAATTAACTTGTTATGCAAAATAAGGAAATCATCATGCTTATATACACCTCTAGAGTGTCATTAATTTTTCTTTTTTTCTTTTGTTGAGATCTATAACTTTACAGTCAAGTCTGCAATACTTATTCCCCCAGTTTCTAAGTTGTAGTTCTATGTTTAATGGATTCCAGGACTCAAAACATTTTTTTATAGCCATAGGTTTTCTATTTTTGAGTCCTTTATTTTTATTTATTTCTTGGTTACCTGAATTTAATTGAGATTATTTGTTTTCTTCAAAGAGTCACTTTTCTAAGTGCTTGAATGCTTGAGAATATGATTCAGCTGCTTTTATACTCAAGAGACACTCAGTTTCACTTGGAATTTTTTAGGCATTACTCTCTCTTCTAGAGAGTTGCTTATGGAAATTGTCTCTTTCACCCTGCACATTATAAATGACTTCCTTTTCCTATATGGATGTCTAAAGATTTACTTTTTCACCTTAAAATTCAAAAATTTAATTTGACTATGTCTTGATGTAATTTTTTCCTATATCAGAATTTTCTGGAATATGGTACTCATTTATGATCTGTGTGTTTGTTTCTTCCTTCATTTCAAGGAATTTTTCTTATATTTGATAATACTTTTTGTATCTTATTTAAAAAAGTTTTCCAATCCAATGTTAATTATTTCATGTTGAATGATTTTTCCTGACCTTAATATCTACTTCTTCTCTCTAATGCTTTAATCTCTGCCTTTTACCTCTGCAGTTTATCTGCTGTTTTTCCTAGCAGCAATTTAATTTTCAGACATGTATTTCTTCTCTGGCCGTTTCTAACATTTCTGTTTAATCTATAATGTGTGTTTTGGTTCTCAATTTATTTCTTCAACTCTGTAAACTGCTTTTACATTTAATTTTGGATGTTTCATTATCTTTTATTTCTGAGCTCTTATGTGAGTGAGTCCATGTTATTATTAGGTTCTCTTTTCCTTCAATTTTTTTTTTTTTTTTTGCACATGGGGTTTTAAATCTGTCTTTTATTAAATTTAAATGCCCCGTTCACTCCACTTAATAGAGAGGGTGACTTTCTTCCTCCACTGCTGAGGTGCTCCAGGGAAGTGTGGGAGCCTCTCTTTGCAAGGTGCTCTGGTTGGCTAGCTGCCGGAATGCACTATACCAGAAACGGAATGGCTTTTAAAAAGGGGAATTTAATAAATTGCTAGTTTATAGTTCTAAATGTCCTAATGACAACAAGTCAATAGAAATGTCCAATCAAAGGCATCCAGGGAAAGATACCTTGGTTCAAGAAGGCCAGTGAAGTTCAGGGTCTCTCTCTCAAGTGAGAAGGCACATGGCAAACACAGTCACAGTTGCTTTCTTGGCTGGAAGGGCACATGGCAAGCAAGGCGTCATCTGTTAGCTTTCTCTCCTGGCTTTCTGTTTCATGAAGCTCCCCGGGAGGTATTTTCCTTCTTCATCTCCAAAGGTCGCTGCCTAGTGGGCTCTCTGCTTCTCGTGGCTATGTCGTTCTTCTCTGCTCTCTCCGAATATCTTTCATTCTCCAAAATGTTTCTCTTTTATAGGACTCCAGAAACTTATCAAGACCCCCCCAAATGGGTGGAGACATGGCATCACCTAATCCAGTTTAACAACCACTCTTGATTAAATCACATCTCCAGGGAGATGATCTGATTACAGTTTCAAACATACAGTATTGAATAGGGATTATTCTGCCTTTATGAAATGGAATTTAGATTAAAACATGGCTTTTTAGGGGACATACATCCTTTCAAACCAGCACTCAAGGGTTTGTTCTAACCATTTTCCCAGGCTACTTTCCCACACCTTCAATATGCTTCACTTTATATTGAGGAATATTCATGGCATTTTTGTAAAATTTTGTCTTCTTTTTTCCCCCAGCACCATTTTTGGACAGTAAAATTATGGTGCTAAGCCATGAAGAGGATTATCAGCTCCTTTTATTTCTATAAGTGCCCCCAATATTTGGAAAATTAAGGTATCAAGTGGTTACTCCTTTCCTTGAATGTTTGTTGCTAAGTAATTTTTTAAAAAGAAAACCTTTGTTTTGAGGGTTGTTGTTGCTCAGTTTGTTAGAAATGGGAGAGGTGGGATGATGTTTTGATCTGGCATTGCATTTTATACAGAAATGCTCCCTATTATACATTTGGGGAAATATCCCTCAAAGTGTTGCACCACTGTGCAATCCACCAGCAGAGACAGTGTAAAATCTAACTGCCAAACTCTTTGATCTTTGCCAAACAACATGTAAAAAATATTGTATGTAATCGTTTTAATGTAAAGTTCCTTATTTAGGAGGGCAGTTGGGTGGAACCTCATTTTCTTGTTGACATATAAAAACTCTCTCTTTTATGAATAATAGCTTTTGCAACTATTTCCAGTTTATCATTTTTCTTTGGCTTTGACTATCATGTTTTGCTTTATGTTAATTTCTATTCTTACACAAAAGACACATTTCCCTCACATTTCTGGGTTTTGTGACTTGCTTAGAAAGGTCTTGCTCACTCCTAGATTTGGAAAATATTTGGTTGAGCTGAAAAAATAAATATTCCTGATACTTGCATACACACACACCTGCCAAATCTGAATCCAGGACAAGGTACTTAGATATGTGTTTTAAAAACCTTTCCCTGGTTAGGAATCACTGGACCTAA
This sequence comes from Tamandua tetradactyla, assembly GCF_023851605.1. Classification (NCBI taxonomy): domain Eukaryota; kingdom Metazoa; phylum Chordata; class Mammalia; order Pilosa; family Myrmecophagidae; genus Tamandua; species Tamandua tetradactyla. The sequence goes on along the minus strand of NC_135344.1, from coordinate 26,615,484 downwards.
ATGCTTCTACCATGTCTTCCAAATATGACATGCTATGACTTTAAGTGAACCTTCACAAATAAGAAAGTCAGAAACATTTTGTGAGAACAAGAAATGCACCATGGAATTAATTTCTTAAAAAAGCTATGTTTCCACAATGGGATCAATAATGCCATCCTGAACAAATAGGGGGAAAGAAGTTTAAGAAATAAGGTATCGGTGGCTGAGGAAGTTCAAATAGAGTTGAGGGGCTACTCTCAGGTCACTTTTTCTTACACAGACTTCAGTTAGACATTGCTACCTATCATAGCTTGCCAAACCCCAACCAAAACTATTTCTGCCAGTCCTAAAAAACTCCTAGGGTGTTATATAAGATTCTACAAAGGTTCCATGCATTAGGATTACTTTCCAAAAACCTACAATCTCCAGATGGGTCCCTGGACCAGATAAGTCCTGAAATGCAGAGGGGCCAGCCTTTCCAGAACATCAACTAGTTCCATCCCCCATCCCATATTATCGACAGCTTCTTCCAACATGAAAAAGTTAGAATGGCCATAGCCCAAATACCCCTAAAGAGTGAGAGAAAGATCAGAGAAAGTTGGGTTTAACAAGCGAGTATGAATGTTGAATGAGTATATTGATATCTCTTTTAGTCTCCAGTACCTTAGAGCAGCTAGAAATAAAAACCTTAAATTGTGGAATTTCTTTCTGGTTTTTTTTTTTTTTGCATGGGCAGGCACTGGGAATCAAACCCTGGGTCTCTGGCATGGCAGGTGAGAATTCTGCCTGCTTAGCCACCATGGCCCACCCAAAATTGTGGAATTTTAACTCATACCAAACTCTGAAATCTGTTCTACAACCAATTGTCGCAATGTACTTTGAAATTTATTGCTTTTAAATACATATATATTATTTTTGCACAAAAAAGAAAAAAGGAGAAGAAAGAATATAATAGAGAAGATAGAATTTAACAAATGAATGTGACTGCTGAATCAATATATTGATATTTCTTTTGATCTCTAGTGTCTTGGAGCAGCTAGAAGAAAAAATGAAAAATCATGGAACTGTAACCCATACCAAACTTTAAAATCTGTTGTATAACTATGTGTTAAAATATACCTGGAATTTATTGCTTTTTTTGTATATATGTTATTTTTCACAATAAAAGTTAAAAAAAAAAGCTATGTTCCCAGTTCAGGACTTCAAAACATGTAGATACTTATAAAGTGCAATTTATTCCCATCATTTGGAGAAAAACTGTAAGCTAGAATGATCTTGTTGGAGGACTTTATTGAAATTAGAAAAGGGAGAGGATAGTCACTCTTTTAACCAGAAGAACAAATGCTCTTTCATGATATTAATACACACTTGGAAAATAGCAGAAAACAAGAAGGGATTGTTCCTGGATTGATCAAAGGAATAGATAGGGAAGATGAATATTTAATAAATAAAAAATGAATATTTAGTATAGCATTATTGACACTGTTATCACAAAGACACATTTCAGCAAAGAAAAAAACAGCTTGTTTAAATTATTACAGAAATTGTGCCATCCCATAATCTAAAGTGTTTCTGTTAGAATCTCCCTTCATTATCAAGGATGCTTCATAGACAGGACATCTTTTCTGTTCAAAATGATAAGGTAGAGAGCATGTAACCAAATGAAATTATCCAAGTGGCAGAACATTCACATATAAAATAATTTATAGTTCACCATAAATGTTGTTAACTCTGGGACCTGTACAATGCTGAGTTATGAATTCAGTCCTTGTTAATGTTTCCTTTGCAATATGTGGTGGGAAATAGCTATTAAAAATACTAGCATCACTATTTATTCAAAGGTTCCACATCACCAGAATAAATTGCCTGAGAGGAAACATCTTGTTCATAATGATTTGGAACACAGAGCTTAAAGTTTCATGCACTGAATGTTTAGCTTTATAATAAGGAAACATTCATAATATATGTGTGATATTTGTTAGTGCTAAAGATATAGCTAAATGTTTCATGAAAGAGCTATTGTGCATTTGATTTCGCAATAAACAGTTAAAACTCCCAAAGTCAACTTGGTGCAGGCAGAATGTCTGCTTAGATTTAGCAAAGAGAAATATTGTAAATAATTCACTGAGTGTAATTTGACTCGATATTTCTCCTGGCCTCAGAGGTATACAGACCTACTGTTTTGTGTATTTTCCCCATGTGATTTTCCTCTCTTCTTCAGGCAGCAGTTTCTTTTGGTTTGATTCTGGAGTCAATTTGACGATAAATTCAGAAGAGCAATTGATGAAAACGTATGTGATAAATCAAAGAGATTCTTGTGCCTTCTTTACATTCTTTAAGACCTTCAGAGGTGCCACCTGCCACATCCTTTGAGAAAAACAATGAAAAAGAAGACTGGTAGGAGGCTTGAATTCAAATATCATCCATTGGTTTGTGTTTTTCAGTGGCAAAGATCTTTGCCTCTGACTTCTCCCTCTAGCAAAACAATCAGGTGAGAGGCCTGAAGCAAGTCAAAAAAATGCAAAGATCTAGTGACCTGGGGACCATGGACCGTGGTATAAGATTTAGGGGTACGTTGCTAATTTGAATTATGATGCCTAGGATCATCCCTAGGAGTGAGGCTCTGTCGTGTTTTCCAACTGCTTAAAAACATCACGCAATGGGTTGGCTTAAACAATGGGAAGTTATTGGCTCACAATTTTGAGTGTAAGAGAAGCCCAAAATTGAGGTGTCAGTAGGGAGATACTTTCTCCTTGAAGATGATAGTATTATGGGGCTAGTTACCAACATTCCTTAGGTCCTTGGCTTCTGCACTGGTCACATGACAATGCATTTTGGCATCTTATCCTTTCTTTTTTGGGTTCCATTGATTTCCAGCCTCTTCCTGTGGCTTTCTCCATCTATGTCTGAATTTCATTTTGCTGATAAAGGACTCCAATAACATGGATTCAAGCCCAAACTGACTGGCTAGATTTAGCTAAAGTGGTAATTAAAATGTTAATTAAAATAGCAGCTTCAAAAGGTCCTGCTTATAACTGGTTCATACCCACAGGAATGAATTAAGATTAAGAACATTTTTTTTTCTGTACATACATCAAACTACCATAGGCCCAATGCCCCTTTTCCTGGTAATCACGTTGAGACAACATGAAGATTTAAAGCCTATCAGGGCCAGTAATGAAGGGAAACCGGAAGACAATGTGAGAGGAAAGTCTAACCATTTTTCTTAGAGATGTTGAGGGCTTTATATAGCTTTATAGTTGCCAAAGCCACCTTCCTCTCACCTACCAACTTCCTCTGCAAACAGTATTACGCTAATCTCCTGCTCACATGTTCTTAAATTATTAAGAATCTAACTATGTATTTTTAATGGTTGGAAAACTATAATCAGATTCTTGGTTATTTTCTTTCTTTGATTTATTATCAACATTTCTTTAGAATGCAGCAAAACAAACTTTATTTTAAAATTGGCTGGAGATATCAAATTACGATTTGATCAACACTTTTTTTCTTTCAAGTATGAGATGTATGAATAAAGTTGTGTTTTTTTTTGCCATGGGCAGGCACCAGGAATCGAATCTGAGTCTCCCTCCAGCATGGCACGTGAGAACTCTGCCACTGAGCCACCATTGCCCGCCCTGAATAAGGTTTTTGACAGATTGATTACCATGCCCTATTTTTCCTCCCCTCACCCCTACCCCACTCATACTAAAAAGATGGAAAAATAGTCCTCAAGGCTGGGAAATATTCTCAACTGAGTAATACATAATCTTAATTCAAAGAAGAAAAAACAATTATTTAGAAAGGCATCTATACCGAGACCACTGAAACTTTAAAATGATGAGGGAATAGTGCATAAATCCTTCCTTTACCTTCCTTGTGTGAGGTGGAGAAGGGTGCATTGAAAAGTGTTTCCTCAGTGAGTACCCTATAGATGTGATACAGTTTTCAAAAAGCTCTGTGCTGAGAGAAGTTCTTGTGAGGTCTGGTCTTGACTTTACACCAATTAACTGGTGAACTTGGACCCTTTCCCCTTAAGTTATCTTATACATAAGCTGATGGAACTGGTTAGAAGTGATTCTAAATTCCTTTCCAGTTCTAATCTCTTGTTGAAGCTGCATGTTTCCTGAGTTGTAGTCTGAAGCATATCAGAAATGGGTGAGAGTTGAACCACTAGATTCTGGTGGAAGAAAGTTGTGCTCCTTGCAATGTGAACAAAAGAAGCCTTCTCTTCACCTAGGTGTGAGTCTGCTGAGGAGAATGCATTCTGAGGAGGGAAGTTCAGGGAGGGGAAGTCTGACAAGAGGAATAGTTCATCAGCTATGGATTTTCTATCATTAACTTCAACTTCTGTGTGATACCAAAGGGAGAGATGTTTATTTGGTGCAAAATTTATATTTTGGGAGGCACATTAGCTAATTTAACTTGTATGGCTAGTTTATTAGTATACCATAATTACATGGAATCTTGAAAAGAGCATGAGATCTTGTGGGTTTGTACTGGTTAATGTGATGCCTAGATACATCCTAGAGTAATGCCCTTTGGGGGACTGGAAAGAAAGGAGGAAATATTAAACTTCCTCATCTGGGGAATTTCTGATATTCTCACAAGCAATGGGGACAACCAGTTCAATAGGCTGAGCCCTTGATCTTGGGGTTTAACCCTATGAAACTTATTCCTGAAAAGGAGAAGCTAAGCCTACTAATAATTATGCCTAAGAGTCACCCCCAGAGAACCTCTTTTGTTGCTCAGATGTGGCCTCTTTCTCTAAGTCATCTCAGGAGATGAACTGCCTGCCCTCCCCTGCATGTGGGACGTGACTCCCAGTGGTGTAAATCTCCCAGACAGTGTGGGACAGTACTCCCAGAGATGAGCCAGGACCCAGCATCATGGGATTGAGAAAGCCTTCTTGACCAGAAGGTCAAGAGAGAAATGAGACAAAATTAAGTTTCAATGGCTGAGAGGTTTCAAATAGAGTTGAAAGGTTATCCTGGAGGCTATTCTTATGCAATATAAAGATATCCCTTTTTAGTTTATGGTGTATTGGAGTGGCTAGAGGGAATTACCTGAAATTGCTGAACTATATTCCAGTAACCTTGATTCTTGAAGAGGATTGTATAATTATATAGTTTTTACAATGCGACTGTGTGATTGTGAAAATCTTCTGTTTTATGCTTCTTTTATCCAGGGTATGAACAGATGAGTAAAAAATAAGGATAAAAAGTAATTAAATAAGGGGAGGAAGGATAAGGAGTAAAAAAAAAAAAGATTAAAATACAAGTGGTCAGTGAGAGGCAGGGGTAAGGAGTATGGGATGTATGAGATTTTTCATTTTATTTCTTTTTCTGGAGTGATGCAAATGTTCTAAAAATGATCATGATGATGAATATACAACTATGTGATAAAAAATATGTGCATCATAATTTCATCAGGGTGATTCTACATCATGTATGTTATGTCACAGTATATCATACCATAGAGGTTTCATAGAGTGATCCCTTGGAGCTTTTATTCTGTGGGTTCTGGGAGAAATGGATTTCAAGCATGTTGATCTGCACACCACTTGGCTTGGCCAGGTGCACTTGCACCCCTCTTCTCTTCCCCAAATCACAAATAACAAACCCATATAACTCCCCGTCCTCATTCTTGACTCATAATTACCAAACCAACCAATCAGACCAAGACCAAATTTATTTGAGTAAATGGGAAGAAAAGGGTGTTTCAGATGAGAGACCAAAGAAAAATGCAACTGATAAATCATCATTTTATGCTAGGAACCAAAATATAGGCACTGGCATATTATAAACACTAAGAATTCATGTTATGTTGAGACCCCTTGGGAATCACACCATGAGAAATCTCCTGAGGCAAGTTATTTCCAGACAGGGTCATCTGCAGCTCTGTATTTTTTTTTTTTTCTCTCCCAGTAGCCAGGAACATGGGTTCTGAACCAGTGCAGGGGCTCACACACCTCTTTCTGAGTCACTGCTTTCTAAGACAACACTCTGATTTTCCCTGGAGCATGTCCATTCAGGCACTGACCAGGATTGAACCTATTTAGCTTGTAAGACCTGACAGTTTCATAGCCAAAGGTGGGTGGAGAGGCAGTTCATCAAAGTTCAAATCATGATAAGAGATCCGGCATGAAATGGGAGGCTGGACTTGCCATAAAGGGAGGTATTATTTTGGGAAAGGTTGGCATGTTTATGATTCTTGAGGTTATGTGAGCTCAGTTTTTCCCCTTAAACATCTGCCACAGGTGCTGGGGAAACACTGCTTGTATTTTTGTATGAACATGATGTAAATAATGTCCACTTTCAATAAGCCTTTAAAACTGAAACAGATGCCATTTGCAGCTTAAAAACAACTTGTAACTTCCCGTAACGCAGTCCAAGATGACCTTATCACGATTCTCCATTTTAAAATGTTACCCCTCCTCCCACATTCACCTTTGGTCCACAGCCTTATAAAGTTCAGAGCTCTTGCCTCTGGTTTTCAAAAATACGTGGCAATAGTTTTAAGAAATAAATAAGCCACTTGTCCTCGATTCTTAGAGGAAGTACTGAAGTTGGATCATGTATCCCACCCTGCTAAAAATACCCCTTTGCTGTAAGAGTTTTAAATCTTTTTAAAATTCTAGTACTCAGAGGGCCTTTTAAAAATGTGTTTGACTGTTTCTCTTTTCTATGTTGTTGTATGTTGTAAACCATAACAGCTAGGAGTTTATCTTCTAAATTCTTCTATGATTCCTGAAGATTTGACCTTGGGCGAGGAAACAATCTGGAAAGCCCATGCAGGTAATAACTATTAAGTTGTTTTTCAGACATTTATGTGTGTTTTCTTTCTTAACTGCAATCCCAATAGACTCAGGCTGAGCAAGGGTTTCCTTTCATGTAGCAGCAGGCGCTTTTCACATCCTGGGCGCACATTGGCAGCATCCAAGAGACAATGGGAGTGTGTTCCTACTTTTAATAAAAAAGAATGTGGTTTACCTCTTTAAAGATTTTATTTGTAAAGATGTGAAATGATAGAGAAACCAGGAACACTTTTGCATGTCATGAATTTTTGTGTAGAAGGACTTATTTAGGTGCTAGATTAAGTAATTGAGTCAAAGCTTGTTTACTCAGAACCCCACTTCACTCTGGTTAAGATCTCTGATCCTGAATGTCATATAATTCCACTTATATGAATTACCATGAATATGCAAATTCACAGAGACAGAAAGTAGATCAGAGATTACCAGGGGCCAACAGGGGTTGACAAAGGGGTGGTTGTTGTTTAATGGGTAGAGAATTTCTGTTTGGGGTGTTGAAAAAGTTTTGGGAATGGATGATGATGATCGTAGCACAGTATTGCAAATATCATTAATACTGCTGAATAATATACTAGAAATTGTTTAAAATTTCAAATTTTATGTTGTGCATATACTAACATTTTTTTTTTTTAAAAAAGGAAAATGTGGCAATTTTTTTCCCCCCAAATCTCTGCTTTTGGTGATTGGGCACAGTGGTTTATAACCGGGGTGATTTTGCCCCCAAAAGGACACTTGGCAATGTCTGGAGACATTTTTGTTGTTACAGCTGGGGGGTGGGGGTAAGGGAGTCAGTGAGAGAAGGGTGTGTGCAATCAGCATCTAGTGGCTGGAAGCCAGGGATGCTGCTAAACATTGTACGATTCACGGGTCAGCTCCCCACACAGAGAATTATCTTGTCAAAATGTCTGTAGTGCCAAGGTTGAGAAACGCTGAGGAAAACATGGTAGTGAAATCAACACAGAATTGAGAGCCAAGGGCTGAAGACGACCTAAGAGATCCACTTGAAGATTGTGGTCCTCAAATGGCAGTCCTGGCCCATCAGTGTGGTTGACCAGCTGACCTGGGCCCCGGGAAGAACCCCAGACCCCCATAGCATCTCTCCCACATCCCCAGCAACCTCAGATGGCAGGACCTGACATCTGTGAAGGAGATTTATATAATTCCCTGGGCATTTTCACTGCCTCCCCTCCTTAATTGTTGTTGTTGTTGTTGTTGTTATTCATATTATAAGAAGATACAAGTTAATGGTAGCAATTTAAATAGTATGGAAGTGTCAACTAAAATAGTCCCATCTTCTTCTTCAATCCTACCTTCACATTGCTGACATAATATTATTCAAGTGGAGTTTTCTTTCCTATTGCCCCTGAATTCATGGCATTACTCTGAATTTTTTTTCATTAAAAAATATATGGTGGCTGTATTTCCTGCTTAAATCATATAATTGTAATTTTTAAAGGCAGTACCATAATTTATTCAATCATTCCTCTCTTCTGTCAACCAACATGCCTTGCTTCTAGCTTTTTGCTATTACAAATGGTACAACAATAAATATTTTTATATAGAGAGTTTCAAGTACTAGTATTCTTATTTCTGCCAAGTTCCTGAATGGGGTGGTGTGGACAAAGATTATGTATTTTTTAACTCTAAAAATTACTGCTGAATTACTTTAACAGTTGTAGTGGTATAGCACCAATAAGTTACAGGCCCATTTCCTTGCAATCTTGCAGTTAAAGTTGTTAGTCATAGCATCTAATATATCTTTGTATAAAATTCTTCTATTTACTAGTTAGGCTGAGCATTTCTTTTTTAGTAAATAGACTACTAATGTTTTTCCATTTTTTTTTGATTTAGTGATTTTTTCTGTTTCCTACTAATCTGTAAGAATTCTTTTCATATGATTGATATTAGTGCTATGTCAGTTATATATTGCAAATATTTGTTTCTGTCTGTTGATTTACTCTTAGCTTTGCTTATGGTGTCTTTTATTTGGAAGTAAGTATCTGTGAGTCTTTTCTTACACAGCGTCTAAGTTTTGTGTCCTATCTTGAAAGGCCCAATCCATCCTAACATTATAAAATTGCACCCTATAGTTTCTTATATTACATATGCATACATGTGAACTGTGCGTATGTATATTAAAACATGTGTCCTTTTAATCCAGACTTTATGTTTATGTATGATGTGAAATGAAGGCCTAATTCCATTTTCTTCAAAATGGAAAACCAATTACCACAAAACCAGGAAAAGCCCATTCTATCCCCACAGAATTGAAATATGATCTTTATCAGATACTAAGTTCCCATAACAGCAGTGTTTGTTTCTGTACACATGATTCTGTCCTGTTAACTATTTTTTGCCTGTGCCAATTGGTAAGTTTTAACCCTTATAACTTTAAGTTTTGATAGCTAATAAGGCAAAGTGCTCTTGTTTTAAAAATGTGTACCTTTTCCCCCAAATCTCATGTCATCCTTTCTTATTTTTTCCTCAGATTGAAGTAAAGAATAAACTTGTCCATTGGAGCTTTGAACATTTAAGGTAAAGATTAATTTGAGAGTAATTGATATCTTTACAATATTGATTCTTACTGTCCAGAATCATGACCGGTCTTTTTTTCTTCATGAAGATATTTTCATGAGCCTGAATAAAGTTTTGTTATTTTCATCTATGTCTTGCATATTTTTCATTGATTTTGTTTTTAGCTATTTTACAGTTCTGCTGATGTTTAAGTGGAATTTTATTTTTTGCCATTATCTTTTCTACTTACCTATTATTGGTCTTGAGAGAAGGTTGTTCATTTTTGAATTTTGATGTTTTGTTTTGTGGTCTGATTGAACTCTCTTATTTGTTTTAATATTTTCCCAGTCTTTCCCATAGATTTTTAGATATCTTAGATAACCATCTTTTCCACAAATAATATAATATTTGCCTTTTCAAGTCTAGTATTTATATCATTTATTTATTGTCTTATTGTAGTGACTAATGCCTAGTAAATATTTTATCCCATGGTAGTAATGATAGTAGGTATTCTTGTCTTATTCTTGAGTTGAAGTGTGTCTGATGTCCATCATCAAGTATATTGATAGCTAAATATCGCCTTCATCAAGTTAAGGAAATTGTCTTCTACTTTATAAAAGAAAATTAGACTTTTTCAGATAATATATCAGCATAGCTTGAGATAATCACTATATTTTTATCTTCCATTTATGAAGTTGCTAAATTATATTTTAATGTTCTTAATTTTGAACATCCTCAGGTTCCTGAGATAAACGTTATGCGGCTACAATCCTTTTTATTTTATTATTTTACTAAAATCAATATACTGTTTATGAAGTTTTTTTTACATTTATATTCATGACTTAGACTGATGCAGAACTTCCTTTCCTGTGCTCTGTCTAATTTTGATATTGGGGTTCTGTTGAACTTGTCATCATGAGTCAGAAAATGGACATTTTTCTTTGTTATGAAATATTTTAAGTAATAGAAAACAACCCATCTCATCTACATTTACAAATATAGAGGTAAACCTTACATAGTGTTCTCATGTTTGCAACATTTATCATACTTACAGCTAAACCCTCCTTCTAATTTCTACTATTATTTGGTTTTTTCATTTTTTTCTTGATCGTATTTGCCATAAGTTAGTCTCTCTTGAAGTAATAATCCCTTGCTTTTATTGATTAATTAAACTAATTGTTTTCTATTTTAAATCTATGTATCCATGTGGGATTTTATCATTCTAATGCTTCCTATTTTTGGTGTGGAGCCTTTTTTGTTGTCGTTAGCTTTTAGAGTTGTGTGCTTAGTTCCCTTGTTTTCAACTCTTTCTTTCTGTGAAATCCCAAATCAGTAGCATATTGGTAATACTCCTAGATTTTGATATGTGATGCTTTTAGTGTTATTACTTTATAAGTAGTCTGTAATATCATTTATGAATTTCTTTTTAATTTAAGACTAATTTAGAAGATGTTTAAAAATTTCCAGTGGATAGATTTTAATTTGGCCATTTTTTGTTGTTAATGTTTATTTTATTGCATTATGGCTGTGGAATATGGTTTGCATGATTTCTACTATTAAAAAATCTTTTGAAAATATTTTTGTGGTCTAATATATCACCAATGCCATAAATGTTCCATGGGCATTTGCAAAGAATATTTATTTTGCTTCTTTTTAAATAAACTTCACCATATATTTATCAAATCAGGCATGTTAATTATATATTATATTATATTCAAATGTTCATTATTTTGGCCTAATTCTTCTATCAATTCTGGGAGTAATAGTAAATGATATTATGATGTTAGTATTTGTCAATTTCTTTATGGATTTCAATCAGCTTTTTTTTTTCAATGTAATTTGATAGTCAAACATTAGATGCACTCAATTTATAACCTCTTTATACTCTTTGTCTTATTCAGTGCTTCTTGTCTTGGCTGAATATGGTTGCCACTCCTGCTTAATTTTATTAATATCTGCCTACTGTATCATTGGCCAACCCTTTATATTTGATCTTTTGAATTGTGTTGTTGTAGGTGTATCTCTTGTATATATACCTGGATTTTACTTAAAGAAAAACCTAATCTGAAATTCTCTATCCTCAAATTGGGAACTTTATCCATTGTCATTGTTCTAGTTTGCTAGCTGCCAGAATGCAATATACCAGAAATGGAATGGCTTTTAATAAGGGGAATTTAATAAGTAGCTAGTTTACAGTTCTAAGGCCTAGAAAATGCCCCAATTAAAACAAGTCTATAGAAATGTCCAATTTAAGGCATCTGGGGAAAGATACCTTGGTTCAAGAAGGCCAATGATGTTCAACGTTTCTCTCTCAGCTGGAAGGGCACATGGCAAACATGGCTGTGTCTGCTAGTTTTCATGTGGCTCTACCAAAAGGACTCTCTCCAAAATGTTTCTTCTTTTAAAGGATTCCAGCAAGCAACTCCACCTTCAGTGGGTAGAGACATACCTCCATGGAAATCATCTAATCAAAAGTTACCACCCACAATTGGGTGGGTCACATCTTAATGGAAACAATCAAAATACTCCCAACCAGCAATATTGGATGAGGATCAAAGGGCATGGCTTTTCTGGGGCCCACCACAGATTCAGACCAGCACAGTCATTTACTGGAAAAACTGAAACATTTAGCCTCATCTGACAACCCTGCCTGGTTTCCTATTTTTATATAAATTATCTTTTTCTTTTCCTAGATTGAATTTCTTTATTTTTATTTTTTGTCTACTGCTTTGAAATTTATGTATACGATTACTATTCATCTAGGGTTTATGCTTATTTTTAATAACATATTACAATATGTTCTCTTTTATCGATTTTAAAGATTAAACAATATCCCTCACTTTCTTCACAAGTCTTGTGAAACTTTCCTTCTTCCCTCTTTTCTACTCCTAATTTTTCTGTGTTGACATAGTCAGAAATTTTATTTCAATGCTGTGATTGTTTTTTCTACATATTTTTCTATGTAAGGAATTGTCTCTTAATAATTGGATTAAGATATAAAGTACCTATATGAGTAATTATTATTTTGATCAAATTGTATGTTTTATGGTATCCTAACTTATTGCTTCTTGAATCTCATTCCTTTCTTCTTTTTGGATTCATTTTAAATTTTGTTGGCATATACTCAAATAATTTTTTAGAAAGGTTTTAGGGGTGGGACATTTTCTGATTCCTTGAATGTCTGTAAGTGACTATTTTGTTCTCTCCCATTTTGTTGTTAGACTTAGGAAATCAAGGTTACAAATTGTATTACATCTAAACATTGAAGATAGTTCTCTACTATATTTTAGGATTATATTTTGATTATTTGGGGGGAGAAAAAATGAAAGTTCAGTAATTTGTTCAGTTGTCTAGCTACTATCTTAGGCACAGTGTTAGGCTACAGAAATTCAGAGAAAGTAACATTGATATATAAATGAATCTCTATAGAGGAAAAAGAGAGTGATGAATTGGTTTAGAGGTAGCCTTCATCTCAGAGGAAACATTTAAGATGGATAGTGAAATAAAAGCAGAAATTTACTAGAGAGTTTATAATCTTATCTACTTCATATTCTGGTTCTTATATTAAAGAATTAGATAGAAATTAAAAAAAATTTTCCTCTGAAAATCAATAAATATATTCTTTACAGTATCAAAGTGTGATAGTTTGAAGTTTTATGTACTCCAGAAAAGATCGTGTTCAGAAAAGATCAACTAATCCGTTCCTGTGGGTGTAGACCTATTATATGTGGGACCTTTTGATTAGGTTATTTCAGTTGAGGAGTGCCCCATGGTAGGTCTTAATCTTCCTACTGAAGTCCTTTATAAGAGGATAAATGCTCCTGGAGAAACTAAGAGATTAAATTAAATTAAATTTAAAGAATTTAAATTTAAATTCTTTGAATTTAATGCCCCTAGAGAAGCTGAGAGATAGAGCAACCAGAAGCTGAAAGCAATGAAACCTGGGAGAGAAGGATCAGCAGATGCCACCATATGCCTTCCCATGTGACAGAGGAGCCCAAGTTCCCCAGTAGCCAGCCTTCAGAGTCCAGGTATTCATCTGTCAATACCTTGATTTGGACATTTTTCACAGCCTCAGAACTGTAAACTTGCAAGCTAATAAATCCACATTGTAAAAGCCAACCCATTTTTGGTGTATTGCCTTCTGGCAGCTTTAGCAAGCTAAAACACTATTCCCCTTAGATTCTCTAAGACAGGGATTGGCAAATGAATGCCCACCACCTGTTTATATAAAGTTTTATTGGAACAACTATGCTCATTCATTTGGTTTTGTCTGTGGCTGCTTTCAGACAAGTCCTACCAGAGCTGTGTTGAGTAATTGCAGCAGAGACTGCATAGCTGACAAGGTCGAAAATATTTACAATCTGGTCTTTTACAGAAAATGTTTGTTGACCCTTGCTCAGGCCATAAATGACAAGGGCGCCCCTAAATGTTTCTACCAGCCAATGAAGGTAGGAGACAGCAGCAAATCTTTACTTCCCCAAGGTATCCAATGACTATATTGATATATGTTCAGAAACCCAGTGCACCCATATTTTATATTGAAAGAAATTGTAGATTTTATCTCTTAATCACAGTAATTGACAATAATACCTTGCATGCTACATTATTTCCTTCTTTTAGTTTTGTTTCTTTCTTCTTGTGTTCTAGGAAGTTGTGCAATTCGGCATTCCTGCTTTCATTTCTTTGCATGATGTGAGGAAAACTGGCATATTCTCTAATGTGCTGTTGTTTGGGCTTGGGCTGTTGATTGCTTTTGGCCTAGGCACTGTGCAGAGCTCCAAGGATTGGCTTTGTGATGCTGCCTGGCAAAGCGGAAACATTTTGCGAAATTTCACAAATGTCACACACACCCGCAAACACACACATTGTAAATTGCAAAAATTCTCCCCCTTGGCACCAATTTTTCCCAGGTTTTTGTTCTTTTTGTTCTTCACAATAAATCTTACACTGCCTTCAGCCATACTTATGTATGTACTTTAGTGGGTTGATTTGCTTTTGCTTTTTTGATAAAAACTTACCCTGAAAAAGGTTGGTTTCTAATGTGTCCTGAGTGTTTTCCCTTCCTCAAAAATTTAATATGATGTTATTTCAAAGAGAAAGAAGCTTTATTTCAGGCTCAACTGTTCCTGTAGACAGAGATCTGATCCCAGATTTGACTCCCACCAATATCCATTTTTCAAGATGGGATCTAAGGAAATGGACCTTTCTGCTAAGCTTCTGAACCCAAGTGAAACATAAGGGAGTTGAGTCCAGATAAAACAAGGGCACATCAAAACATTTACTTTTGTGTCTGAGTTAAAGCATCTAAGAAAGTATAGCAAGATTGGTTTTTCTTAGTAAAAATTCTTCTCTTTTATATTTTAGTACATTTTCCTTCATAGGAAGCTAAGAGCACTTTACACACTCATCGTCAGTGACCTTAAAATGAGGAACTGATATTATCCCCACTGAGTCATGGATGACATTAAAGCATGGAGAAGAAAGCTTTTGCTTGAGGTCAGTAAAGATGTCATTAGGGTCCTTCGGCTAAATTTTGTGTGTGGGGTCTCTGTTCTAAGCATCCTTCCATTTTCAGAATATGCCCCTGGCTTAGGAAAATTCTTCAAATTTGACTCCCCAAATTTTCATCTCTCTTCTAGCTTCCAGTTCTACTTTATGGTTTCCTGGCACCCTAATTTCTCAGACATTACTTCTGGCATGGCACACACCCTTCACCCATTCAGCTTAAATCCAGGGTCGTTACACCTGTGAGCTGCCATCCCAAGCAATCACGATTAGGCAGGCTTGGCCATCCCATGCACTGAGTGGTGCAGTTCCAGGATTCAGACCTCTCAGGGTAACAGTTGCTGGGCAGCAGCATGCTCCGGGGAGTGCAAGAGCAACCAGGCCAAATGGGACAGGCTCTGCCATACCATGTGAAACACATCAACTTTACTGGCGAGCAGACAGTGCAATGGAGAAACTCTAAGGAGAAAAAATGTGTCTTTATTTTGTCAGTTACAGATCTGGTTTTCCTTATATGCCACTAACTATTGGAGGGAAAAGAAACTAAATGTTTGATTCAATAATTTGAATAGAAATTTGAGGTGATGCTGGGTGTTCTGAGATAATTGCTCAGACTCTCTTACTTAAGTGAAAGAGTTTGGGTGCCTGGACTTGAATTGTGGCTTTGCCTCTGAGTAGTTCTCTGACCCTGGACAAGTTCTATGACCATCCTGAGCCTCCATGTCCTCACGTGTGCCAACCACAATGGGAGTCACTATCCACATATGACTATTTAAAGTAATTAAAATTAAGTGAGGTTAATAATTCAGGTCTCAGTTGTACTAGCAATATTCCCAATACTCAGTAGATGGTGAGCATAAAATAGAATATTTTCATGACAAAGTTCTATTAGACAGCACTAGTCTCTATCACAAGGCTATCATGAGGAGTAAATGTGTTAATGCATCTAAATTGCTTGGAGAAACACCTGGCACATAGAACATGCTCAGTTTTATTATTACTATTATTATTACTATTACTATTATTATCATTATCATCTCCATCATTGTTTCTTCCCCACCTCTCACTACATTTCCTCTTCAAAATGGTGACTGGGTCTACTGGGGAAGGATGGCCTTAATCCTCTTCCCAATTACTAGTATTTGTTCTAATGCTTTATTTCCTTGCCACATTGAGAGGGACATCTTTTTTAAAAAAAGACACCATAGCTACCAGTGAGGGCTTTAGAGTCAGATTGCCTGTTTTTGAATCTCAGACCTGTAATTCTAGTGTCGAGAAAATGTTCAAATTAAGGCATACAGAGAAAGATACCTTGGCTCAAGGAAGGGTGATCTGGGAAGGCACGTGGCTGGCATCTACTGGTCCTTGTTCCCGTCCCGTTGTTTCCAGCCTCTGATGCCAGTGGTTTCCTCTCTAAGCGTCTGTGGACATTCACTTAGCTGCTCTGGGGCAAAGTCTGGGTTTCATCTCCTAGCTTAGCATCTGCTGGGGCCGGAAATTTCTTCTCTTCAGGTTCTGGCTGTTTCTGTGAGTCCTTTCTTAACACCCAGGCTATTTCTGTCTCAATCTCCAAACGTCTACATCAGTCCTGTCAGCTCTGAAGTGACTGTTCTCCAAGCGTCTGCATCTGTGTCAGCTCTAAACTCTCTCCAAAATGTTTCCTCTTTTAAAGGGCTCCAGTAAACTAATCAAGATCCTCTTGGGATGAATAGAGTCACATTTCCATCTAATCAAAAGGTCATACCCACATTTCTACATGTCACATCTTGATGGAGATAGTCTACTTAAAAGTTTCCACCTTATAATGTTGAATCAGGATCAAAAGAAACAGCTGCCCCCCACAAGATTGGATCAGGATTAAACATGGCTTTTCTAACATACATATTTTCAAACTGGCACAATGGGTGTGATTTTTAGTATTATAATGAGGTATAGATGACTTATAGGTTAAAGGCTAAGCTACTGTGCATGTTAGGTGGGCCCGCCTTAGTTACATCCAGTTTTGGTTATCAAGATAACTTTGGACTTGGGGTGGATTAGTTCTGAGCTGACCACGACTATTCATTAACAAACATTAGGGGTTATCTTTAGTGATCACAGGACTCTAAAGTTGAAAAACTGGATAAATGTGTAAAGTTAAGGTTAATCACAAGGTTTTCACTATCACAACGGCACAAGATAAAGGTTATACAATCATTATCAGAGTTCAAGGCAGTTGGATTACAGGTCAAAGATTTCAGGTATTTTCTCCTGTCTACTCTAATATATCAGAAAGTAAAAAGGAATATATATATAATAATTCAGTAATCAATCATCTCTTAAATTATAACTTCTTGGTTACAGGCATTTGGGTCTACCAGGGAGGTATGTGGCTCATTTAGCCTTCTGGGGAGTAGAGAAATCAGAGGCTTCCAGTTCATCTGGTCTTAGGGTGTTGTTACCCTTTGTCACTCAGTGACCTCTGGGATGTAATTTGAGGTTGATTTGACTTGTGGTTCAGCAGCTTTCAGCTTGACTGGGCCTATAGCCATTGTGGCTGACTTGGTCTTTCCTTGGCTCTTGCTAGTACTATAGACTCATTGATTCTCTGCCATTCGTTCTCTTTGGTCTCAGACTGTGTGTTCTATTCCCTGCCTGTGCTGCAAGGTCTTTCTCCTCACCATGCCAGGTTCCCAGCAAACAGCTCTTTTCTCCTAAGCCTTCAGTCCCCTTTGGGGAGTTTAGGGAACTTTCAAGTTCCTTCTATGCTGAGGGGTTGATTTTGAGATGACTGTACTACAGGTATATCATAATAGGAAGCAGGGCAAAAAACCCCAGCCCCCATTACTTTCTAATTTTTCTAATATATCATCCTTTTCCTTCAGCGACTTCAAGTGCTCCAGTCCCATCCTAGCAGTGGGACCCACTCATTCTGAAAGAATGAGGTCTTCTAGGCCAGGTCTCAGGAGAAATGAGACTTCTTATCCATATTTCTTTAAGACGATGTTTTTTCCAAAGTGTCCATAGGAGCCTTTATTTTATTTGTTTATTTATTTTTTTGCAAAACAAAAGATATTTATTTGGTTTATTTAAACACACACACAGAGGATGTTCTTAGACAAGCATAATACCCAAGGGTCATCTAGTAAAGACAAATTGCTTTGTACTAATTATTAGCACAATAAAAGTATATCTTTATAAACTGAGAAGTACCAATAAATATTTAAAACAAAAAACAGAAAACCATACATTTTAATAATATAAGAGATTGACTAATAAATTGAAATTCTGTCAAAATATATTATCAGTGAAGTATCTCATTCAGACAGGCCAGAAAAAGAATCCAAATGGTATATTTTATCTCATTCAGACAGGCCAGAAAAAGAATACAAAGGGTATATTTTATATCCAAAGGGTGTATTTTGATTCTGTGTCCTGTTAAAAGTTGTTTTCTCACTTAACATTAATAAATAATATTTAGGAAAGACATATTACAAGAAGAATAGCCTGTCTTAGTCAATTTGTTGTGAGAGAATATCAGCTATTTTTAATGCTTAAATGTTAAGAAGCTGGCAAGTAGAAATGCATTTTGCAATTAAACATGTGGCCCTATACCCATACGAGCCTTTAGATTGTCATCTCCCCTCTGGGCCTGGAGATTCCTTGGTAGGGACTCCACCACCCATCACTTAGTTATGCCTTGAGGTTGGAACTGAGGCTTGGGCATGTGCATCCAGACATAGCAAGTGGTCTTAAGTCCATGGAGTCCATCTTCAAATGGTAACTGCATTCTGAACTAGGGTGGTGGAAATGACAATGAGGGAGGGCTGGAGATGAATGTAGCAGGTACTTTGAAAGTAGAAATAGTTGGTTTAGCAATTTATTGGATATGGAAGCAAAGAGGAGAAGATCTAAGTTTGACTTCAAAGTGTTGAGCCTGGTAATAAAAAAACAGGAGTTTCTATGTTGTCTCACCAGATAGATCAGAAGTTTTTGAAGGATGGGTCCCAAATTGTAGCTATGTAGTATATCTTCACTGATGATGTATTGATGGACTTGTTTCACTAGCTTCTAAGAAGGCAGGTCCAAGGATAATCATAATCTCTAAACATTTATGAGACTGTATATGATAAAAAACTGGATTGAAAATTATAATATGTAGGTAAATAATTTGGACATCTTATTTATAACATCAGTGTTGAGTTTTTCAAATGAAGCCATAAATAATTGAATACAAAATAAAAGTGATTCTCTCAGGAATAATATTATACTTTTTTTTTCCTTCATGGCTTAAGGATATAAATAAGGTACCACATCATTGGTTTAGAATTCAGTGTATATCCCAAGAAGGGGAAGTTGCATTTTTAAAGTAAGGTTGTTCATGGTATTTAAGATTTTGGGCACTGCCGCACAAGAGTTATATATCCCCAGGTGCACCATGAATATTATTTGATGACAAGCACTTGATGAATAATTTTCACAGTGTTGTTTATAATTACTCTGGTAATAGTAATTATAGATCCAAAAGCTAAAAAGCTTAACTATGAGAATTAAAAATAAGAGGTTAAACCTCATAGAAAAGTGATCATTTTTAGTGGTTCTAGGGAAAATGTTAAAATGACTGAAGAAACATATGGGGAACTACCAGCAGACCAATTCATGTGTTGCAGCAATTTAACTGAATTACAAATGCAAAATGCATCTTTTTCCCAGTTTCATTCCATTTAAACCCAAATAGCAATGTGAAATGGTGTCATACACCTGGTGAAAAGCTTTGCTTTTTAAAAATCTTATCACTTCACCAAAACACTTGGTGTTGAACCAACAACAGCATTCTTTCTGTATTTTTGAAATACAGAAAGACTTTTCAAACTATATACTTCTGTTTTTGGAAAAACTAGGCACCAAAAGAAATTTAATTTAACCTCTTTTTTTTCTCATGGTTCTATTGGCATCAACAATGATGTTAGCTATTGTAAGGAAAGCAAATAAGGAGGCTTTTCCTCTTTAAATCTGGAAAAAGTAAGGAATAAAGAGTAAGTTTTCATTATTACAAGTGGAAAACTGCTGTAAAACAGTATGAAGCTGTTTTCCAAACTACTGAGAGAAAGTAACCAAGAATGGAGGATTAACCCTCACCAATTAAAAATTTTGAAATATATTTGAGAGTGCAACATGAAAAAAACAGCAATGACTTCTGAGGCAGAAAAAAATTAAACTCGTCATCTCCCCTCTGGGCCTGGAGATTCCTTGGTAGGGACTCCACCACCCATCACTTAGAACCATTTAGATGACAATCTAAAGTCATTTTAATTAAATTTTAATTAAACATTAAAAATAAAAATGTATTTAAAGTAACATTTCACGGGTGGGCAATGGTGGCTCAGTGGCAGAATTCTCACCTGCCATGCTGGAGACCTGGGTTTAATTCCCAGAGCCTGCTCATGCCAAAAATAAATAAATAAACAATAACATTTCATGCATTTGGATACATTAGCTGTATTTACTTAGAATGTATTATGTGAACTGGACATTACAAAATGTTGGCCCTTGAGGTACATCTGGGACCCACTGGTGTTTTGTGTGTTTTAGTCACCCTCCCCCCCACCTTTTTAAAATTACTATTAGCCACCACATTTAAAGATTGTGAGCATTTACATGCAAATCCAGAATTTTGTCTTCTTGTAAAAAAGGACATGGCAGCACTTGGTCTGTATTTCTGCAAGGTGTCTGCTGGCTCGAATTGAGAACATCAGCCTCCTTAGAATGGACATGTGTTCTCCAGTTTACACAGTCCCCACCACTCCTTATTTCCTTATGATGGGTCTGCTTCTTTCATGTTACCTGGCTGGTCTCTTTGGTCTTCTGAGTTTATATCCCTGATAGAGTAGTATATCAATTCTCCTGCAATGATGTGTGTAGTAGGATGAATTATGTATCCAAGAAATAAACATGTTCTTAATCTTAATCCATTCTAATGGGTGTGAACCCATTGTAAAAAAGACTTTTTGAAGATGTTCTGTTTAGTTAAGGTGTGGCCAACTGAATCAGGTTGGGCTTTAATCCAGATGACTGGAGTCCTTCATAAAGCAGAATAGAATTGAGACATTAAGGGAGAAAGCCGGGGGAAGAAGGTAGAAGTCCATCATCAGAAGAGAGAGGAGAAGATATTGCAGTGTGCTTTGCCATATTATGGAAAAACCAAGAACTGAAGGATCCCTGGCAACCAGCCCCAGAACACCAGACTTCAGAGAAAAAGCATTGCCTTGCTGATGCCAAGATTTTGGACTTCTGGCATCAAAACATCTAAACAGCCAGGAAACTAAGACAATGTGATCATCCATTTATGCAAGATGTAGGGCCATGATTGTGAGATTAAGATAATAATGGGCTGGCTAC
This sequence comes from Tamandua tetradactyla, assembly GCF_023851605.1. Classification (NCBI taxonomy): domain Eukaryota; kingdom Metazoa; phylum Chordata; class Mammalia; order Pilosa; family Myrmecophagidae; genus Tamandua; species Tamandua tetradactyla. The sequence continues at coordinate 26,594,291 of NC_135344.1, read as the reverse complement.
TGCCACACTGCAGGGAGTTTTGGGATAGTTTAGGGGTGTGAGCCTCCAAATCCTGCTGTGATTTGGTGCACTTGGTGGCTATGATCTTCTCTGCCTTAAATATCAGCGGAATTGATTTTGGCTTCGTATGATGCACCAGGACTTTCAAGACAGAGACAATTACTCCAGAAATATCCTTGTTAGTTGGTGCCCATTGGTTGGCCTGATCTAGGGAGATTGGTCTAGAAAATATTAGTCAACTCTCAACTTCCCTTTCGTACTTTAGCTTGCTCCTTGTTGAGAATGGGGACACAGAGGAGGACAGAGCCAGCCCTTATTGGTTTGTATCCTAGTTTCCCAAATTATCCAAGTTTCATAGGCAGCATTATGATAAGACTTTAAGTATAGAAAGCATGGTCCATATAAACTATGAAAGAATGGGTTAAGAAACTGTCAGATATGTTTTAAGCATCAGTCAAGACATTGTGGGATATAAAAAAGTAAATTTTCCCATATGACTTTTAAAGTATCTTTCAAATAGGAATCTATCTCATAATGATTCCTCCCTTCAGGGTAATTGTGATCAAGTCAAGGAGGTGGGACATCTCTATTAACGAGCTGCAGTAACACAAGACAGTGCGCATGTACCAAATAAATGTTACAGACAATAAATGGGGTAGGAATTCAGAGGTAAGAATTAGTATTGTGGACTACATAATTTAGGCAGCACCTATTAAAGAAGTAAGGTGGCCTTGAAATACGTCCAAGTACTGATTACTTGCTTTTTGCTCAGAATAACCATCCAGTCTGGATGCATGGGGTCGGTACCAAGCTACAGAGTCCTCCTAGGGCAGAGGAATAATTTAGCTTCTTCAATAAATGTCAGAATGATTTAAATTCACTGGCTTTCCAATCAAATTAATAGTCCTTAAATTATTATCCTTTAAAAATGGAAAGGAAAGAAAATAAAAGAAGAAATGCACGAGCCAATCATCAAACAAGCACTCGATCCATTTCTCTGATTGGCGAATCCAAGGTTTTCAATCACAGAGTGCAGGTACCTCAGGGGCTTCAGTCTTCTTCCAACAGCCTCATTTTACACATGGGGAAACTAGAGTCCGCAGAGGGTAAGTGCCTTGTCTGCGGTCACAGAGCTCACTTCCATCGGGAAGCCCTCTGAGGGAGTGTGCAGGGGTGGGAAGATTTATCTACACCCTTGGAGAAGATGCAGATGGAGATTCTATCTCCTCCCTATCCTCTCAGATGCCCCCTTAAAACCCTAGAGCTAGAAGTGAGCAGTCTTGATTGGGATGCATTGAAGTCAAATTCAAGTTACTAATATATCACGATTTACACAGACAGAGAGCTAGTAAACCTATTCTTGCAACTCTATAAGAAGATTTTTCTCATTGTGGTTATCTTGAACAATTCATATTTTAAGTTGTTTTTGATAGAATTAAACAATCTGATAATGACATGTGATGGCTCTATTCATCATTTACTTCTGGACCCCATGCAGCCCCCAGGTGGTCTTTTAAACCAAAGCACTTAATTACTTCCTACAACCTAAGGGAATGTGAAATTACAAATACAGCTAGATTACTAAAGCACATGTTTGCCTTATGATTTGTATCTTCTGCTCATGTCCACATGCAATGAAATAGTTTAGAGTAGGGAAGCACAGAGAGCAAGGGAAAAATTGTCAGGAGTCAAATTCAAAATAAGATTTATTAATTTATTCTTGCCATAGAAAATTTGGAAAATGATGAAATGCATCACGAAGTTCAATTTTATAGCATGGCCTCATTATTTACTCAGAGAGCTAAAAATTTCCAGAATATAAGACACTCTGATATCAGGTAATATTACTGTGGAATTGCCCACTATATATACTATCTGTCTCCCTAGCCAATAATAAGCATAACTTAGAGATGGTAATTTAGTTATATAAATTAATTGGTATATAATCAGAGAGTTTATTCATATTCTTTAACATTTAAAGTGTCATTTTTTTTCAAGTACAGCTTACAACTCTTTGGTTTTGGGAATCCTAAGGTATAAAAGTTTGGGTTGATTTTTTTAAAGGTGACTTTTGAATGGAGGAAATTTCCAAATCTGGATAACTTTTAAAGACTAAAGTCAGAAATATAGCATTTTTTGTGACCTTTTCCTTCATGAGTAACTCAGAAAATTTGATTCAAACTTTCCAAAATAAATTCTTCTTTGGCCTGAATCTGAAACATAATAATTTTCGGTTCAAAAGGAGCTGTTGGAGGACGTTTTTTGACAACATGAGAAAGGAAAGAAATTAAGGCCCCAAATGGAGTACAAGTTGCTGGCTTAATTAGGGAGCAGGGGCTGTGGCTCCATAATTACTGTAAACGAGGCACCCACATCCTCCATGTTATTCAGCTGGCAAATTTTTGACTTTCTCTTCCCAGAAAAACAGAAATGTATGTTCTAAATTGAAAGCTTGTGGCCCATACTGTTCCTTCATCCCTTATGTTTTAGTTTCCTAGGTTACTCAAGTAGGTACCATGAAATGGGCCAGGTTAAACAGTAGAAATTTATTTGTTTTGAGCCTAGAAAAAAATCCAAATGAAGGCATCGTCAAAGTGATTCTTCCTTCCTGAAGACTGGTATTCTAGGGCTGGCTGCTGGTAATTCTTGGTCCTTAGCTTGTCACATGGCAATGTACATGGTGGCCTCTCCTTTCTCTTCCAAGTATCCTTGATTTCAGATTCTTACGTCCTGTGGCTTTCTCTCTCTGTCTGAATTTCACTTTGCTTATAAAAGATTCCAGTAATAGGATTAAGAACCATCCTGATGGAGGTGGGTCACATCTTCTTAACTGAAGTGACCTCATCAAAAGGTTCTACCTACAATGGATTCACACCCACAGGAATAGATGAATTTAAGAATATGTTTTTTTCTGGGGTACATGCAGCTTCAAACTTTACATAATTCCCATAGATGTCATCACATTCATCTGTGATTTGTCTGTGGGATGGAAAGTGGCATGGGTCAGTGCAATAGAGCAAATACTTTAAATCATAATGAGATGGGAGTCCAGATGGAAAGGTTGGAAGGAAATGGGGAGTCAAAGGAGGTGGGGAAAGGTGGGTAAAGGAGGACAAGGTCAGTTTTTTGACACTTCCCTGCAGACCCTAATTCCAAAAGCAAGCAAGAACTCCTAAGGTTTCGTGATGGGTGAATATATAAGGAGAAGAAAAAAGATAAGATTTTTTTTTTCAACTCTGTGAAGAAGGGAGTTAAAAAAAAAGATAGGAAAATATTAGAAGCATTCTGTTCATTTTGTATCACTTAGTATAGTCTTGTCTCCCCAGCCTACTAGTCTGGAACAAAAGTTAGTCTCAAACATAACAACAGACAACTGGGGAGCTCTCCAACAAAGGATCACCTCCGAAAGAACAGAATGGTGCTGATGACTCAATGCCGACCTGAGGAACAGATACACTATAGGGGAACGCCAAGGCCCATGATCTTTTCCTCCAGTCTCTAAATGAACTGCTAAAAGACCAAGAACTGTGCTGAGAGATAAGGAGGCCTGAGGACTGTGCTGCAGGTGGGATCGGGGTGGGCCCAGACACCTCTTCAGCCGCCTGGGGCTGGTACAAGCTGAAGAGAGAGAACAGGAGAGAAAGGAAGATTGTGACTCAGTTCTACAGGTGGATGGTAGGACTATGATTTTCTCTGGGCGTGGAGCAAGCAGAGGGCTCCCTGGGTGGAAAGCAAAAGCAGTTCATTATCTCTTCAATTTCATTATTTCTTTAACAATATTTCCCCAAAATTGCCCCCAAGTGATTGTCCTAAAAAGTGGTTTGGCCTCCACTGACCATTCAGTGCAAGTTACAACCAAAGGTTGTCACCATCCTGTTGCATGGCCCCCTTAACTGCATGGATGTCCTATCTGTTTACATGGGTATACTCTATTGAGTACCTCCCTATTGAAGGGCACTTCTTAAGACATTTATAGTAGATGAATAACACAGGGTCCTTGACCTTGGAAGGCAAACATAGTTTAGAGTTACCTTATCCCTTCATCCAGCTTTCCTTATTAAGGTGAGTATCTTCTATTACTGTGTCAGAGCTGAAAAGCCAACATTGGTACATGACCATTAACTAAACTCCAGATTTTATTGGGTTTCACTAGTCTTTCCATTCATGCCCTTTTCCTGTGGATACTACGTTGCATTTAACCATTAGGTCTCCTTTATCTACTCTAGTCTGTGACAGTTTCTCTTGTTTTTTGACATCTTCTTGTTTTTAGAGCTAACTGGCTCATATCACTTTTCTGTAGGCAATTAAAAAATGTTTGTTAGATAAGATGTATTAGTTCATAATTGCCTTTCTCCATTGAATTCATTGTTAGGAGACTTGAAAGTGCAGAATTCACACAATACCAGATGATCTTAAGCAAACAGGATACATGAAGTTATGGGAAACCTTTCTGGAGGTGGATAAGACCATGATCCTGGTTTGGCAAAAACACAGCCTCTCTGTCTGGTTTGCCCATCCCTGCTACGTGGTACAACTGGAGTTATTAGGGTGACATTTGCCTTGTCCACTAAAAAGCCAGACCTGCTAGAAAGGACCATGGGCTTACCTAAAAGGAATACCAAAGTGCAAGACACAGGCATTTATGATGAAGAAATTATCTGCAAAACTCAATTATTTTACAGGGCTTGTGGAAAGAGCCCAAGTCTGTGAAGACTGGAAATCAGCTGAAAAATGCCATGAAAAAACTGAAACAAACTCGGTATGTACCCAATATTGTTGAAAGCCATGCTTTAAACAAGAAAACAGGCAAGACAGCCTCACGGATTTTTCTCTGGACACCCTTGTGCATTCCTCAAAATGAAACGCCCTAAAAAAAAAAGAAACACCCTGTTATTCTCTCCACTCCATTCTCTTTTGACAGTCCTTCAGTATGTCCTCAATGTGAGATGATCTCAGGGAAAAATGTCTTCAATTTGGGTGAGCAGTAAATCAGGTCAGCTTGCTGCCTGCCTTCTGGGCGTGGATGGACATCATTTACAATAGTCCTTTTCCTTCTCATTCTGGGGACTAGAGGCGAGGCTTACTAGGAGGTTGAGTTTAGAGTTAACCATAACTACCTTTATTAATAAATAAAGGGAATGATGATTGAGGAAAGAGTTAAGAGTGCACAAAAAGTCATTTGTACTGTGTTCCCACCCCCACCCCCAGAGGGTTCTCATTAATGGGTTTTCACTGCAATAACAATAAAAATCTACCTTGAATTTTCAAAACCTGGAACAAAGTTTAACCAGTGAAATTAAGTGCTTGGATTGTGCCTTGATTTTCTGGGCTAACCCATGTGGGTGTAAAGTGGGAGTGATGATACAGAACAGGTTTTAGGCAATCGAAAAACAGTTCTCTGCTAAGAGCCTCTTTTCTTGCATCCCTGTCTGGTAAGAGTGCAAAATAGATCCTTAAACCTGCCATCCCCAAACTCTCTTCCTCTTCCAGTCCTCCTAGCTCATTAAATGTCTCCACCATTCATTTTGGCCAAAAATTTATGATTTAGCAACAATTCTTTTCACTCCTTCATCCCACCCTTTCATTCTATCAGCAAGTTTTGTCAGCTCTCCCTCCAAAACATAAAGCAAAACATAAAGCATTACCCCCTATAAATGTCTCTCTCAGGACACACAGTCACCTCCCACCACCAGTTTTCTTTCTCTGGAGGATGTGGAGTTGTTACAGCCCCTTCTTGACCACCGCTCATTGGAAGTGTGACTGCAGAGGGAAGGAAGACAAGAAAGCTGCATTATAAAAGCCTATTTTTCCTGTCTTTAGAAAGACACATAGCATTCCTCCATGTATACACAAGGGATAACCCAACTCTCAATCTTCTTATGTTTGATCTGTTTTGCTTCAAGTGTCCATCGTAGCCCTTAGACTCTTTACCTTAAATCAGGGATTGGCAAACTTTGTCTGTAAAGGGTCAGATAGTAAATGTCTTAGGTTTTGTAAGCCTCAGTGTCTGTTACAACTACTCAACTCTGCTATGGGCTTTTCACTGTAATAATAATAAAAGTATGAAGACAGTCACATGTAATACATAAATGAATGTGTGGCTGTGTTCCAACAAAACCTTATGAAAGCTGGTGAGTCCACATATACCTTCATATTCTTTTTCCTTTAACTCTCCCCCTTCACGGTGAGTTTAAGATAATGTCTCAGCAGTGTTGTCTCTCTATTTTTAATCTTCCTTCTGACCTTTTTTTTTTTTTTAAATCATCTTTCATTTTCTTTTCAACTCACTTGGATTAGGCTTTGGTCCTCACCCCTTTTGTGAGACCATTCTTCTTGGCATTATTGAGGCTGGCCGGACTTCAATCTCTGCCCCTTTGTCATGGTCATCTCTCTTCCCATCTGACTCCTGTCACCCACTAATACTGTGTCCAAATTTCTGCTGCTTATGAGACTTATATTGGGTTAGGGCCTACCCTGATTCAGTATGACCTCACCTTAACTAGTAATACCTTCAAGATCCTAGTTACAAATGGGTACATTTCCATAGGACCAGAGGTTAGGATTTGGACATGTCTTTGTGGAGAACATGATTCAATTCATTACAAAGCCCAGTTTCCCCACTGAACTTTAGACCCATGTGTCCACCTGTCTGCTTGACATCTTCACTTGATGTCTAGAAGACTTTACAAATTTAATATGGGCAAAATAGATCCTTAAACCTGCCATCCCCAAACTGTCTTCCTCTTCCAGTCCTCCTAGCTCATTAAATGTCTCCACCATTCATTTTGGCCAAAAATTTATGATTTAGCAACAATTCTTTTCACTCCTTCATCCCACCCTTTCATTCTATCAGCAAGTTTTGTCAGCTCTCCCTCCAAAACATAAAGCAAAATCCATCTACTTTTGCCTATCTCAAATAATAATGACAGTCATCCAGCTCTTACTGTACCCCATGTACTGTTCTACCTGCTTCAACACAGAGTAATGCATCTCCACCTCAGAGCAACCCTGGGAGGCATCATTTTTTCCCATTTTACAGAGGAAGGAACTGACATTCAGAGTTGAGTAAAGTGGAAGAGCTCTGATGTAAACCCAACTAGGCTTTGTCTGTGTGCTTAAGCACTGCAAGGCTGCCCCGCTAAGTGTTAGGATCCTGGTCTAGACCCCTCTGTATGCTGCAGAATTGGGCTACTGCAAAACTGATCCTCCCGTGCCCAGTCATGGTGTGCCCATTCTCCACACAGCAGCTCAAGTGAGCTTTAAGAAGTATAAATCAGAGCACCTTGCTCCCCTATCCCACTCCCCTCTCAAAATTCACCGTTGCTTTGAATAAAATGTTAACTTCTTACCAAGATTTCCAGTGCCAACCAGCCTCTCTGACCTTTTCCTAATCACTCATCTTCTTGCCCGGCACACTTTACCCTATGGCACTTCTTTCTGTCCTTAAAACACTCCCCATCCATTCCTGCTTGGGTCCTTTTCACTTGCTATTTCTTCTGCTTGGAATGTCCTAGAATGTTCACAGCCATCTTTGTATAACTGGCTTCCTCTTCTCTTTCTGCTCTCAACTTAAATGTCACTTCCACTGAATCTAAAGTAGTCTCCACTCACCCCTAACCAGAATCATGTTATCCTTTTTAAAATCTCTGCATACAAATTTTTACAATCTGATATTTTTCTTGTTTGTTAGAATATTTTTGTCTCCCTTTTAAGAAAGTGAGCTCTAAAAGGACAGAAATCTTATCTATCTGTTTACTTTTCCATGCTTATACCTTATAACAGCATTTGGCACATAGTAGGTCCCAACGTCTATTTAGTAAATGAATAAGATAAGTACAGATGAGCTCTAGGAGAGGTTGCTAGGAAACAGAGGGATCTGACAGGATATAGAAGGGTTGGGAGCAAAGACAAATTCAATATACTTCACAGTTAGCCCTGGTTGCAACCTGGCTTCCTTGCACTGAAAATCATCCTTCTAAAATGTATCTCAAATATGACTCTTATTGACCTTAAATTTCTAGCCACTTATTAAACCACCATTGATTGATTCTTCTGTCATGAAATGCTTTGGGAAGTTTGTGAATTTAAACACATCCATAGACCTATGGGGAGATGGTTAAGTTTAGTAACTTGCTCTTCTCTCAGTCCTTCATTCATTCCTTTGCTGATAGAAGCATTGAGAATTTCTTGGCATATTACCTTTTTAAAAAAGTTTTCTATATGGGGAAATCTCAGTCTAGATTCTGTCCTCCATGAATGTACCTTATTTAAAAGGAGGTAAAGCTAACAAATAAAATGGAAGTAGACTACAAAACAGCATTTAGGAAATATTAACTTGTTTGTTCAGACTTGGAAAACAAAAGGAACTGAAGGAGAGCAGAGGCCAAATACCAGAGCTAGAAATCCACAGAGAGATGGGGAATATTATTGTGAATTGAATCCTTGAAAAACCCTGGATGTGTTGCATCATGTATATGGATATTGGCCACCAACTGATTCTTCCAAGCATTTTCTGAATGGCTTGTCACTGCACAAATGAAGGGTAATTAAACTTTGGTTATTGGACTGTTTTTAGGAAGCTCTTTTGCCAAGTAAGTCCTCTTAAAAAAGTATGCTCTCATGTTGAGGAAATTTCACAGTCTTCCAAACTTCTCTTTTTCACTAACAACTTTTACCAATTGCCCTTTATCTTTTTGCGGGGTGGAGGTGGTGGTGGTGGTGGTCATTCTGCAGCCTTCATTGTCCCCATTTTGATGGGCCAAATGAAGAGGTAAGCAGACATAGAAAGGTCACTTTCAACAGAAAAGGCATCTGGGTCTTCAGTTGTCAGATCTCCCAGTGGGTGACCTCAGTGATGAGAAGAGAAATACAAAGGGTAGCAGGATCTGGCACTGTGTTTATATAATATTTAGGTGAACAATATTTTGCTAGCTGGGTAAAGCAAGAACAATATTACACCAAAAGAGAAAAAAGAAATTAAGGAGTGGAAATAATCTCACCAGGACAAAGCACAGTAATGGCTCCTTTGTTGGATCATTTCCTTGGAAGATGGCTATTTAAGTTACATCTTCACTCAAAAAGAGTTCCCCTTGTACACTGGGAAATTACAAAGTAATCTGAGGAATCTAAGGGACTTCAGAAATGGATTCCCAGTTGGCCTTTGCCCCTTATTCTCATTGTTTTGCATGGATTTTTAAAGCTCCAGTAGGCCCAGGAGGAACTTAATTTACTATTTTGTGAGTTAATGGAAATTAGCAATTTTGACAGGTTAGTCAGTGGGTTTAAAAGTTGTTAAATAAAGAGAACCATTTAGTACAGATGTCAGGGGGCACTGGGAAGGTGCTGGGGCCCAGATCCTTAGAATTGCAAAGCTCAGGGTGGCACAATGTTCCAGATCCCCACCTTATTTTGCTGCTAATCATTTTCTGGCATTCTTCCACTAATGGCTTTCTTTAGAAAATGGGAAATGAGTTGGATTCAGAAGCATAAATGACAGCCCAGATTGTCATTGCTTTTCACAGCCCACAATAACATTCTATGATTCTATATATTCTGGGTGCTGAGAATCATTATCATGGTTGAGCTCAGCTCCCAGTTTAGGCATTCAATTCTTTTACCTTTTTCCCGAAAACCTGGGTTCCTATGGGTTCATTATTAAATGTTTGCTATGTTTAATTATGCCCTCACATTCTTCAGAATGGCAAGGTTATAAAGGTAAAATGAAATAATAGATGAGAAAATCAGCTCATGCCATACCTCCTTTATGGTGCATTCTCTCTCTACCTTGGCACTTCTTCATGATAGAACATTTGAAATACAAAACATCATAAAGAAGGAAATAAAAATTGCTCATTGTCCCTCTATGTAATGAAAATCACTGGTGACATTTTGATTTATGTACATAACAATTTTGTATCCTTTGGGTAGTTTGTAGCTTATCTAGATGATAAATTGCATTCTATTCTGATTTAAGTTATGTATATACTTTATTTCCTTGACTAAGTTGAAGCTCCTTGAAAGAAATGTCCATGTCCTATAACAACTACAATTGTATTTTTATTTAGCCAATTTATATATATGGTAGAGATTTTACTACTACATATCCTTCTTCTCCAATAAAAAATACTGTTGGGAGATAGCATTAAGTGCAATTAAAAAAAAAAAAGCCTCACATTTCTCAGCCTTCATTGCAGATGAGGTGGGCCATTAAAAAGTATACAGAAGTCATTGGGCAGAGCTTTTCCAGACACTTCCTGAAAGTGGCTTACCTCAGTGGGCAGGAATCTACATATTGATTTCCCTTGTTTCTTTTTTCTGCCTTGGATTCAAATGTGTTGGCTGGAGCATCAGCAACTATTTTGGGGTCATGAGAGAAAGGCTGGGGAAAATTAGAGTCTTGGCCCTGACATCCTGAAATGGTTACTGAATATCAATAATTGTTGACCCAGATAGTTGATAGCATGATAAAAGAAAGCCTTTGTGTGTTTACTACACTGTAAAGCAACTAGCCTCCATGTCTTCCCCATGGTAGGTATTATCGAAGTGAAGAGATTAAAATCAACCTCATCATTACATCGTCTACTTTCAGTGCCTTGCCTATATAATCTTCTTGAACTCAAGCAGTCACACCTATTTTTTTTTTTCAAGTGGAGATTTTTATTGGTTCAAACTTACAAAAGACATTATTTTTCTGGGGCATGTCCAACTAAGCTCTGCTTATTTCAGGACAACCTCCCTTTTTTAGCTTCTGCTATTTTATTTCACATATTTTTATGTTCATTAAATGCCTACACCCTAAAAATAATACTTTACAATTGTTCAGCATGTTTAACTTATCAGGAGCTCATTAACTCTTTTGTTCTCATTTTATCTATACTTTGGCAAGGGATAAAAATGTAATTATCCCTACTTTATAGAGGAAAAAACTGAGATATGAATAGTTTAAGTGATTTAGTTAGGTTCTAAAAATAACATTGAGATGAAAACCCAAATCGCTTGCCTTCCAGTGCTAAGTAGTCTCTTTTCTCAAGAGATGTCAAAAGATTTCATTTTGTGTGCCAGCTCTGCTCAGTCAGTAGGACTATTTGGAGCATGGTGTAAAGTAGGATACTGAAGCTATGTTCAGGCTCACCAAGTCAAAGGGCAGTAATAGGTTTAGCAATGCCTGTCATAGGCATGAGGAGTGGGAGTTGTCTGTGGCAGCCCATGTACCATGTATTTGTGATTCCCACATATATATCAAAATGAATTATACCCATCCCTTGACCCCTGAAAAGGCATCCCACCTCTAATAGGATTTGCTTGATCCCAGTCTTTCTCTGCTTGTGTAGATATATTCTGTCTAATTTATATCTCCATTTCATGTAATTTATATACTGTATATCTATCCATCTATCTGTATGTGTGTATCTTTGTGTTACTGTCTATGTTTCAGGGTCCTAATTTAGATGAGTTTCCCTAGGGTAAATCCTGCATCTATTCTAAGCCTGATTTTTATAGTATTACAACATGATCAGTCTGTATGCCAAGGTAAAGTTTTTGGTGACAGCCTGCTTTTGAATTAGTTGGAGATTGATCAGTGTGGTATGGTTTGTATTTTACCCTGCTTTGGAGGGAGAGGATTTTAAATGACACCTTAAAGCGCCTTTCTAGTATAAGTGTACAAAGGTATAGGCCAGAGGTCAACAAAATTTTTACTGTAAAGAGGTGGCTTGTTAATAGTTTAGCCTTTACAGGCCATATGTAGCTATTCAAGTGTGCCATTGCAGCTCTAAAGCAGCCATAGACAATATGTAAATGAATGGGGCTGACTGTGTTTCAATAACAAAATTGAGGTAGGGGTGCAAATTTGTCTCTCAGTCACTACCTTGCCAATCCCTGGCATAGGGTCTATTCCCTGCAGAGGCTGGTAGAAAACGGGAATGGTTTCCTATGCAGTACTTCTGTGAAATTCAGTTTATTATATCTGCATATTACAAATTATCTGTAACATGGCAATAATAATGATGATGATGCAGAAGTCTAGCATAAAGGGTTAGGATTAAGTGACTTGATTAAATATATGTTTCTAAATGGTACCATACCTAGCTGGAAAGTGAACTCCTTGGATGATCATTAGGTGTTGTATATCCAACAATTCTACCACAGTCTACCTGCAGGGGCAGGTAGGTAGAGAACTTGAATGAAGCAGGTATGATGGAGACAAAAGGAAACCAGAGGGCACTCATCCCATTGAAAGAAGTGGGTTGCTGCTCAACTCCAGGCCACTTCTGTCACATGGGAAGAGGGTCTCCTTATTGCCAGGTCTTCTGTTCTGATTTTCACAAGAAGGCAGAAATCCACATTTTAAGCAAAAATTTTCAACTTTTAAATTTTGGTGAACTATTTAAAAATTTTTTTAATTACGGTAACTAAAACAACCCAGGTAAGGACTAAATCAAGAGGCACTGTTGCTTAACCTCAGGTACACCATACCCAGGGTCCAGAGAGTGAGAAGCAAATGGTAGAAGTTCAGGGTCATTCACGTAAATGGACTAACCTCTAGCCAGACCTCACTCTGTTTCTGGCCATGTGCTAAGCACATTAACACTTCACTTAATAATCATGACAACTTACTCCATTCACTCAGTATATGCTAATGAGCATGTACTCTATTCCAGGCTCTGTTCTATATGCGAGGTATCCAGTGGTATGTCTTGTTTAGAGAGAAAAAATTCTTTACCTTCATGAAGCTTTGATTCTGTGACATTGGTAGATTTATATTAATATATGTAGAGAAAGAGAAGAATGGCATTTGGAGAAAATGATTGAAGGACAGAATCTTTTATTGCCAATGTTGAAAAGTGACAAAATTATCTACAAACATATGAAAGGTGATAACAGAAAGACTACACATTAATTATTTTGATAAAATACTGGTTGAGAGTGAGTACAAATAGGACGAAACCTTGGTATATTTCCAAGGGAGAGGTTTAAGGAAGTGTCTTATTTGTCATGGCTGCTATAATGAAATACACAGACTAGTTATAAACCACAGAAATGTATTGCCTCATAGAATTGGAGGCTAGAAGTCTGAAATCAAGGTGTTGGCAGGGCCATGCTCCATCTTAACGGAGAAAATTCTTTCCATGCCTCTTTTCTAGCTTCTGACAATGGCTGGCCATCCATGGTGCCCCTTGGTTTGTAGTGGCATAATTCAATCTCTGACTTCCTTATGTTGCCATCTCCCTGTCTTTGTGTTCAAATGTCCTCTCCTTTTAAGTACACCAGTTATATTGGATCAGGGCCCACCCTAATCCAGGTTGGCCTCATCTTAATTAATAATACTTTCAAAGATCCTATTTCCAAATAGGATCACATTTATAATCCAGGGGGTAGAACTTGAACATTTCTCTTTTTTGGGGGAACAAAATTCAAACCATAACAATAAAGTACCCCAAAGTACTTCCCAACAGTGGGGTTATAAACAGAAACAGGTGGCTGGAGACAATTGAGAAATCTCTCCCTCTGGAGAACTTTAGGAATGGGCTAGACAGCATCCATCCAAACATATAGTCTCTCTTTGAGCCAAGGAGTTGGACTGGAGCCAGGGGCCTGAATACTTCAGGGAAAAGATTTTAAATCCCTAAATTTCTTACTTTTGCTTACAAAGTCATCATGTCAAACAAAAAAAAATTGTGCTTAGAAAAGTCCCTTCTTCCATAGATCATGCTACATAAATGAGCTCATGTAAGAATGTAGTTTTTAATTTTAGCACTTTCTATAAATGGGTTTTCCAAACCCTAAGCTGAGGTTGTTACCACAACAGGGAACATGGAGATAATTTTTCATTCTTTCATGCTATGCTGAATGTCAGCAGCAGAAGCTCCTAAAAATAATCATACCTTGTATTTATGTAGCACCTTTCCCAGAGGTTCTCAAACTGCTTTGCAGACATCATGTAATTAATCCCTATAAAGCATCCTGAAGACAGTACTATAAAAGTAAGTTAATATTTTTCTTGTATATAAAAGTTATACATTTTCTACTGGCATATTATATTTATATTGTTTTCTGTGAACTCTATATCAGTCATAGAGTTTGCTGCTAAAAAACAATTTCTGATTATTTTATTGCAAGATACGACAAATAGGGGAGAGAGAGTACATAAGCTGCGGTATACCAAGAAGGCAAATATGAGTAGCTAAAGGGGAATTCATGTCTGGGCTGCTGAAAATTCATGAAAGTTTAATTCATTTATAGGGTTACAGGAGTATGAGAAGGGAGCACACAAAGGGGATTATAACATCCCTGGAAAACAGTAAGTATGATTTATTTGAGCATGTGGAGGTAAATGAGCAAGAGAAGGTCTGGAATGAGGTAGGGAATGCTGTCAACTCACCAATTTATGTGCCAGGTCTCCCCTTTCTTAGCCCTCTTCTCTCCACTGTGGCTCACCACTTTTCCTTCAGACATTTTTGTCTTCATCTCTCTCAACTCATCTCTTCTGCAAATTTATAAAAGATTATAGCAGGAATGGATCTGCAGTCAGCCACAGATTCCACAGTATGAATTAAAGCTGAGCCAACCACTGCCAAACTTTTTTTTTTTCATTTTTCCACAGATATTTAAGGAGTACCTTCAATATGCCAGGCACTATTGTAGAAACTTGGCATATATCATTGAACAAAACAGAACTTATATTCGAGCAGGGGGGTGGTAGACAATAAATGTAATAAAATACTACTACTACTACTAAATTACTAGATTATGTATGATGTTAGATGGTGATGAGTGCTGTAGAAAAAAAAGAGAGCAGAGTGAAGGGGATCGGGAATACTGGAGTGAGCAGTTACAATTTTAAAGGGAATGGTTTGAGAAAGTCATACACCTGTGAAGACTTCAAGAGAGAGCGTTAGTCACATCAGTATCTGTGGACGATGCTAGAGGGAGCAGCAAATCAAAAGTCTTAAAGTAAGCTAGTAGGTTAACATGTTCCAAACAGAGCTATGAGGCCAATTGGTAGAAGTGGAGTGAGCAAGTAGAGTAAGGGAGGTCTCAGAGAAATGGGAGCCCAGACCATGCGAGGTCTTGTAAGCCCTTGTAAGGACTTTACCTCTTATGGTGAGTGAAATGAGGATCCATTGCAAGGTTTTGAGACAAAAAAATAAAGTTACATGATTTGGCTGACACTTTGAAAGGGTCACTCTTCTTGATGTGTTGAGATTAGCCCATAAAGAAGAAATAGTTGAAATCGGATGACCAGGTAGTAAATGTGGTAGACTGAAAAATGGTATCCCCAAAAGATGTCCATGTACTCATACCTAGAATTTGTGAATATGTTATCTTATACAGCAAAAGGAAAAAAGACTATGCAGATGTGATTATATTAAGGAATTTGAGATGGGAGATTGTCTTGGATTATCTTGGATTAAGAAGGGAGCAGTGGGAGATTTGACACAGAACAGAAGAAGGCTAACTGATAGAAGCAGAGGGAAGCAGAGTTGGAGAGGATAATGTTACACACTTGTCACTGAAGATGGAGGAGAGGACCATGAGCCAAGGAATACAACTCTAGATGCTGGGAAAAGGAAAGAAACAGATTCTCTCTTACGGCCTCCAGAAAGAGTACATTCCTGCCAGCAACCTGGTTTCCACTCAGTGATACAGATTTCAGATTTCTGGTCTCCAGAACTATGAGAGAATAAATTTCTGTTGTTTTAAGTCACTGTGTTAGTTAGATTCAGTTGTCAACTTGGCCAGGTGAGCATACCTAGTCTTGTTGCTGCGGACGTAAGCCAATGGTGCGTGAACCTCATCTGTTGCCAATTACATCTGCAGTTGGCTGGGAGGCGTGTCTGCTGCAATGAGTGATGTTTGACTTAATTGGCTGGTGCTTAAATGGGAGATTGCAATGTAGCACTGCAAAGCAGCTCAGCATTCCTCATCTCAGCACTAGCAGCTCAGCCCAGGCCTTTGGAGATGCAGAAAGAAGTCACCCCAGGGAAAGTTGTTGGAACCCAAGGGCCTGAAGAGAAGACCAGCAGAGACCATCCTGTGCCTTCCACGTAAGAAAGAACCTCAGTGGAAAGTTAGCTGCCTTCCCTCTGAAGAACTAACAAAATAAATCCCCTTTTATTAAAAGCCAATCCATCTCTGGTGTGTTGCATTCCTGCAGCTAGCAAACTAGAACAGTCACCAAGTTTTGTACCCCAAATTTAGACCCGTTTTTGGTCCCAATATGCTTTCCTGTTGGTGTGAACCCACTGTGAATAGGATCTCTTGAAGATGTTTCCTCTAGTTAAGGTGTAGCCCAACCGAATGAGGCTGGGTCTTAATCTGTATCACTAGAGTCCTTTTTAAGCAGAAGAAATAAAAAAAATAGTTACAGAAAGCCATAGGGAGGAGCCAGAAGGCAGAAGTCAATGGAACCTGGAATAGGAAGGAGAGGTTATCACCATGCAACTGGAAAGCCAAGGAACCCAAGGACTTCCTAGAAGCCAGAACGCTACTGACTCTAGGAGGAGGCAAGTCTCTAGCCTCTGAAAATGTGAGCCAATAAATTCCCATTGTTTAAACCAACCCATTGTATGATAGTTGTCATATCAGTCAGGAAACTTGGATACCAAGTTTGTGATAATTTGTTATAGCAGCCATAGGAAATGAATTCAGGAAGCAGTTGCAGTTATCCAGGAAGAGATGATGGAAGTTCAGACTAAGATGATAAAATGGAGGTAGTTAGAATGATTGTATTCTGAAATAGATTTTTTTTTTGACATGTTTTACAGTGGGGGTCACATTTCATTCTTTTTTCCATGTTAGTATACTGTTATAGCAGCACCATTTGTTGATTTTTGGGGGGTGGGGTGGGGAGTGCATGGGCCGGGGATCAAACCCGTATGCCATATGACAAGGAAGAATTCTACCACCGAACTACCCTTCCATCCCTCTGAAATAGTTTTAAATGTAGAATAAGTACAATTTTCAATTAGATCAGAAGTGAGATATGAAATAAAGGAGTTAGGATAGCTCTAAAATTTTGGCTGAGCAGTTAGAAGGGTGAATTTCCCATCAGCAAAGATGAGGAAAGTTGCATGCAGAGTAGGTTTTTCAAGGAGCAATCAGGAGGTCTGTTTGGGACATAATGGGTTTGAGATTATTTTAGATATCTAAATGGAGATTTGAGTAGGCAGTTGAATATAAAAGCGTGGAGTTTGGGAGAGAGATCTATGGCTGGTAATGCAAATTTGGGAAATACTGGCACACATTTGGCATTTTAAAGCCCTGAGGTGAGATCATCAAAGAAGTAAAAGTAAATAGAGAAGAGTACTAAAGACACATTCATTGGGTACTTCAACATTAAAGGCTTTGGGGAATGCTGTCTATATGAAAATATCCATTGCAACAATATTTATAAAAATTTTTTTAGTAGTATTTTATGTCCAACAATAGAGCTCTGCTTATGTCAACCCTGGTATATCAATTCAATAGATTCACCCATTTGCTAAAAATGATGTTTAGGATGACAGTGGAAGTAATTATAACCAGTAATTAGGCAAAAGAAAGCAAAATTCAAAATAATATATATTATAATTATAATATTAGATGGTACATATATATGAGAATAAACAAGAGCATCATATAAACTAAGATAATTGCATAACATGTTGGTTTCTTATACTAACTAGGTTTCAATTTATATTTTCTATTATGTACAAATTCTCTGTGAGATAATTGAGTCATTTCATTATTTTTCATTTAGCAATAATACAATGGGCAACACATTGAAAAGTATTAAGTGAAATATTTTAAAATTTCCTTTTGAATCAGTCATTTTAAAAGCATTTTAAAACATGGTAAATATAATGCAATAATTGTATTCTAGATACCAAATATTTTTATAGAGGAAGCAATAGAGACAACCATAAGTCAACTAGCTGATGGTTACTTGGAATTAGAACTACTCTTTCATATTACTGCCTCAGGGAATCTGACTGTGGTTGCTGGATTTAAAAGAGCTATTTGTTTGTGTTATTTTGGTAATAGTCCTTAGTGCCAAATTAAACTGGTAAAATAGACTATTTCTGCCTTGTCCATGTATCATTTGCTTGCAATGTCAATCTTAATCCTGTTAAGCACCCCTCTTATTTCCTTTGGGGTCCCACTAAGCAGAGAAGTTTGCTAAACACTTTTTTTTTACATGGGCAGGCACCGGGAATCGAACCCGGGTCCTCAGGCATGGCAGGCAAGCACTCTTACCTGCTGAGCCACTGTGGCCCGCCCTCTGCTAAACATTTTGATACTTTAAACCTCATCTTTAATTTTTCAATAAAAAACATTAAATAAATTAAAATACAAACAGTTTCTAGAATAGTGCCAAGTATATAATACATGTTTATGCAAATTATTATTATTATTACTTGTGAAAATATCAGGCAGTATATTGGGTTCCCTTGAACATTTACTGCATCCTTGAAATCAGGTCTCATGAGTAGCCTTGCACTCCATTTATGCATAAAACTGGCCCTGGCAGTGACCACAGGCAAGAAGCTGCCACCATGGTTCCAGCAGGTGGCTGGAGAATTGACAGAAGAAATAGGAGTGGTAGGTCAAATCTGTGGAGCTTTGTCAGGGTGTGATGATAGATTGGCTAGAGAGAGTAAAAGGTAAGCAAAACTATAGGGAAGATCCTAAGGGCCCAGCTTGGAGGGGTGGACATTCAGTTGCTATTGAGCACAGTGTCCAGGTTTGGAAAGGGAAAATGTTTACATAGGCTCCAGCTTGGGTTCAGCCCAGCAGGCTGCCTGCAGGTTTACAGCTGAACATGACAATCATGGCACCCTCTTTTCTGGAGTGACCAACAGAAAGGAGTGGCCAGGGACATTATTGTCAGCCCAGAGGTTCTGGTGCTGCCCTAAAGTGTTTCTGTATTGACAGTAGTGATCTGGTGATTTTCTACCAGCCAAGTCAATCTTCCATGTTCGTGGGCCCAAAATTTAGCATTTGTAACCGCTCCAAAACTCCTCTCAGTGACTCTGTTAATTCCTTTCAAACAAGCCAAAGACTTGCTACCAAATCCACTTTCCAAGGTGGACTATGCCTTGAATTATCTGAGACCTCAAGCCTGAAGTATATTATTTGCTTTCAGTTTATTCAACTTAAGCCATCTAACTTAGTCTTGGCTTACCCTGAAAAGAAGACATTCTTGAGTAAAAGCCCAAGGCTATGGAATTTTGCCCTTGGCACAAAAGCAGAAGCCTTAAATGAGACATTCAGAATGACCTTAGATGCATTCATTCTGCCTTGCTGTAGTCACTGAGACGATTCAAGGCCACACAGCAATACAATGGATGAGGCTCTTTCATGCATATTAACTGCCAGACAATATTTTCTTTTAAAAATTTAATCAATTTTTCTTTTTTTTTTTTTGGTCAAGGAGAGCTACCTTGAATGTTTCGTAGAAAAATTGATATTTCAAAGACTTTGAAAATATGAAGATTAACTTATGAAGTGATGGACACCAATATTAGTGTCTAAGGCAGAATACCTATCCAAATATGTGTGAAGCAGAGTTGAGTATGTTTGGTTTTGCTGAAAGATCAAAAATTCTCCCATTTTTCTGGAAATGTATCTTTTCAGGCTCAAAAATAAAAAAGAGAGGCCTGACTGTGGAATTGGTTGAAGTTTAATAATATGGGGAATTTTCTGCTTCTACTAAAACAAGAATTTCTTAACAGCTGTATTAGGTATGTTCTGGGTATAAGTGACAGACATATAACTTACACTAGCTTGAGCAAAATAGGAATTTATTGGTTCGCCTGGGAAAGGGCAATCTCCAAGCCTTCCTGGAATCAGGGGAGCAAACGACCCTTTCAAGGCTCAGACTCTGTCATTGCATTTCTGAAATCTGTTTTTTTCTATGTTGGATTTTGTTGGGTGGCTACTCTCCATATCTTGGCAAAGTTGGCTATTAGCAACTTCAGGCTTAGTGATGAGGCTTGGACTAGTTTGATAGTCAAGGAAAATGGGGAGAATGATGAGACTGGGGCTGGAGTGTGGAGGATGAGCTGGTAATTTAATTTTTGCTGATAGTCAAGATGTTGAGGGGTGGGGAGAAGGGGAGGGATGAGGTGACATGATTCAAGAAGACCTAACCCAATACTAAATTTAGATTTTCAGGGACTGATACCAAACTTAGAATACATAGTCCATCACTAAAACCATTCCCTTAACATTCCTAACTCCCTTGTCCCTCTCCCTCTCCTCCTACTGTTGGTCATTGTCTACTGTGTTAAGCTAGACAAGGACCTGTACTTGAGCGGCAAGACTCCATACAGACAAAAGGATTGGAAATTTCTAGGATTAAATAAGAGTCCTGTTTCCATAAGAAGCAGGAGGGCAAATGGGCAGAATGCATACATTATTATATTCTCTCCAACACCTGCCCCCTATGAGTGGCATCCAGATCTTTGCATACTGAATATGAGTCCTGGAGAAGCTTCTATTCCTTAAATACCTAGATTCTCCAGTGAGCTCAGGATCAGCCCATATGAAGTGTGAAAGGGAATTGGGTGGCTTTTTCTATAGAGTTACCATCCCAATGGCATAGCCCAGTCCTACACACCTTCTGATACGTTAATAGGTGAGTATTCTGGAACATGATTCCAAAATTTTAACCTTTCAACCTTAGAGAATGGATCACAAACTACAATCACTATATTGTAAGGCTTTTGGTCATGTAGGGGCTTTTCTTTTCTTTCTTTTTGTCTGGGTGCATGACCATTCAGAAAAAAGACTCCTATTCAAATATTTGCCACTACGTGTGGTCTATGGGATATGAGTGAAACCCATATTGCACTTTCCCTTTCCCTGTTCCACAGGCTGGAGAGTAGACATGGTGATACTTGGTCTTGGATTAGGCAGATGAGGACAAAGCCTTCAGGATGGCCAAGCAACAAGATAGAAGGAATTTGGGATCCTGACTCCACATAGCACCATGCATGATGCCAGTTTAATGACTTACTGGAGTACAGCCACCTCTTAGCATGGATAAGAGAAAGAAATAAATGTGAAAGAAAAATAAACTTTTTTCTTGCTTAAACCACTGTTATTTTGAGTTTTTATCACATGCTTCTGAGCCTATATCCTAACTAAAACAGTGAACTAAAAGCTTTTATAGGAACATTTGGATCAAGCAATCCAGAAGGTGCAACAGTGAGGATTGGGCTAAAATCTGAAGAGAACTTAGATTATCTTAAATAATTACTTTCTTGACATTCAGAAAAAAACATAACTGAAAAAATTGACAGTGATAAAAATAATTAATTGAACAGCCTGAGAGCATGGCATTTACAGTGTATTATGGAAATTAGACTTATGAAATTTTTGAGCTGGAAGGAATGGGAAAGATCACCTGGCCCCATTACCTGGTTCAACCACCTTATTTTAGAACAGGGATTCTCAACCTTGATACCGTTGATATTTTTGGCTGGATAATTCTTTTAGTGGGAGGGGAAGTGTCCTGTGCATTGTGCAGTGATTAGCAGCATCCCTGGCTTCTACCCACTTAAAGCCAGGAGTACACACCCAATCATGACAATCAAAACTGTTTCTGGACATTGCCAAATGTCCCCAGGCAGGGGTGGGGGTCAAAAATGTCACCTGAGAAGCACAGGTTTAGATACGGTTGGAGGGATGGATTCCTTCTCTATGCCACTCACATACATTAAGCAAGTTTGAAACATGCAAGTCATTTATAATACTGATTTAGAACTTGAGAAAATATTCAAGGGGAAATATTTAAAAATAATTAAAAATGAAATGATAGAAATAGCTGACATTTATGAAAGCCAGGCATCTTAGGCATCTTCTCACTTCATCTTCACTGTAACTCTATGCACTAGGGTTCCCCATTATAAAGTTGAAGAAACTGATCATCATAAAGGTCAAATAAACCTACACAAGGATCATGCATCTAAGAAGTGGTAGAACCAGAATTTGGGCCAAGTCTAAACCCATGCTCTTAATCACTAGTAATAAGTAGGGTGAGTAATAAGCAAACAGCATTTTTGCCAGGTTGAATCAAGTTATTATGTCATTGGAAGTCAGCTGAATATATATGTTTGGATAAATTCACATTTTCATTAGTCAACTTGGATGTTCCCTTATTAATAAATATTTCTTAAATGCCAATTATATGCCTAGTATGGAAGGCTAGAATATGAAAAGTAAAATAAGTAGTTTATATTTATTGCCAGACCTGGGTATAAATGTGTGATGTTTATTTCATTGATTACTTACAACAAGCCTAGGATATTGGCTCTATTATTATGATTTTATTATAGATGAGGAAATGGAGGCATAGGGTGTTTATGTAACTTGCTGAAGGTCACACAGCTAGTGAATGGTGGAACAAAGTTTCAAATCTAGGCCAATTAACTATTAATCACCATATGATAGTGTTGCTCTATAAATAAGATAGAGTCCTTGTTGCTGGGGAGCTCACAGAAGCACAAAAAATAAGGTGTGTCCACAAATAATAGCCACAATACAGGTACTGGCATCATTTGCTCAGTGTCACAGAAGTAGTAAAAACAATAAGCCATGGAAATTCAGAGAAGGTAGACAGACTTCACTGAGGCTATGGAAGAGGACAGCAATGGGTGAACCTTTCAGAACAAGTTAGGGGAGAGGCCAGGGGAGCTATAAGAAAAAAACTATTTAAAAAATTCATGGAGATAGAAAAACTTAGGTCCTATTCCTAGAATAGAGCTACCCAATAATACATAGAGTGTATGCACAAAGAGAGTGGGAATCATAGAATCATAACTTTTCAGGATTAGAACTTCATGGAATCAATTGGAGTTAGTGAAGCCAAGAGAGGTTAGGTAGCTGTTCCTTGTCAATATAAGTAGTTAGTGACAGGGAGTGGTGAACTGGGGACAACTTTTCCTATCTTCTTGTGCAGTTGTCTGTTTTTCTATATGATAAGCTAGAAAAACAGATTGGGAAAATGTTTTAGTTTGGGAAAATGTTTTAGTTTGTTAAGGCTGCCGGAATGCAATATACCAGAAATAGACTGTCCTTTATAAAGGTGATTTATTTAGTTACAAATTACTGTTCTTTGGAGGAAAAGCAGCTGGCTTTCCTCTGGTTTTCTCTGTCACATGGGAAGGTACATGGTGAACTCTGCTGGCCTTCCAT
Source organism: Tamandua tetradactyla (assembly GCF_023851605.1). Classification (NCBI taxonomy): domain Eukaryota; kingdom Metazoa; phylum Chordata; class Mammalia; order Pilosa; family Myrmecophagidae; genus Tamandua; species Tamandua tetradactyla. The sequence goes on along the minus strand of NC_135344.1, from coordinate 26,571,110 downwards.
CCTAGCTTCTGGGTTCAAACAGCCTTCTCTGGGGCATTCCTCTCTGCATCTCCAAATGTCTGAGTCTGAGCTGGCTCTGAGCTCTAAGCTAAATTGTGCTAGGCTGCACTGACCTGTATTGAGTTGTTGTGCTGAGCTCCTTCTCTCTTCTGACCTTCTTAAGCCTCCAACTAATTAAACTGAACATCACTCATTACTGAAGGCAATCCCCTTAGCCAACCACAGATGTAATTGGCTGCAGATGGATTTCATATGCTGATGATTTAAGTCCACAACAGCAGAACAAATGGGCATCATCATCTGGCCAACTTGATGCCTGAACCTAACTACCAAGGAAGGTATGGAGGGTTGAATGCCAGACCAAGAATCATTAAACTGAGTTACAAAGTGACAAGTTTTGAATGTGGTGAAGAAGTCCTCTCCAAAGGTCTGTGGGTAGACCCGGTACTCAGTGAGAGATGTAGTCAGCAAGACAAGTGAAGCTACTTGCAGCAATTCAGAACAGTGAGAATGGGGGCTTGAACTGGGACCAGACAGTGTGAATGGAAAGAAGCTAAAGAAAAGAGAGTCTTCAGATATAAAACATTGGAAACTCTTGAGTGTTCACATGAGGGGACAAGAGGCTAAGATGTCTTTGAGATTTGAGACCCCAGAGATAATGGTAGTGTCCCTAATAGAAATGGGGAATTTAGGGGGCTATATAAGGTAATCAAGCATCCTGGATTTCCTGGATGGACAGCTTCCCTGGAATGGGTCAGTTTAAGGGCTAAAATCATAAAAAGCCCTGATCAGAGGGGGTTGAGTGGTACCCTGAGAGGAAAAAACAGGTTTTGCTTTCGTTTTTTTCTAATGGGTCTAATTAACATTGGATTTAGACTTACAAAACCTAAGAGGAAGGAAAAAATTATAATGGTCTCTTTCAGCTCAAAAAGTCTAGGAATCTATGAATACTGCTAAGATCACCTTAATCAATAAGGTCAAACAATGGATAAAGTAACAACGAAAGAATAAGCTTTAGAGGCCAGCAGACAGGAAGCTCCCTGTCTTATTCAATTAACTATTCAGTTCTAAGTCTGAGTTTAGTAACTGAAGCCTCCCAATGCTGACCTTACCTGCTCTTTGATTTGCTGTGTATTTCTAATTAGAAGTTTCTGTAAGCACTCTTTTCCTCTTGCTGGGGAGTGAAGAATTGCAAGGTTTTGACAACATTTTTCTTCCTTTGTTGCCAGCAGTTCCTTGATCTCCAAGTCGTTCACATCAAATCCACCCTGAGGGTATCCACTAACAATGCCCTCAGTATTTGTCTGCTAAACGACATCTGGGAGGGTTACCAGTTCCTTGTTCACATTGCAACTGCAAAGTTATGTTGGTAGCGCTCCTGATTTCCCAAGCTCTTCCTGAGTCTTATTTTAGATAGTAAGAAGTAATTTTGCAGTGCAGTGCACAGGAAATTAAGCATGCAACTGCTATTATTAATGACACTTGTGCATCTCATTCCCCAACTGCCCCCTCCCCCGCCACATACAGTAACATATACATATGTGGGAGGCCGGAGCTATGCTTGTGCTACAGTTGTACTATCAGAATTACAAAATCTGTATTCTGTCCCCTGAGATAAATCCACAATTCATTTTCTCATGGAAGTAAAACCGAGCTTTGGTCTCTGACATATTAAAGGGCTTGCTCAAAAGAATCTTTTTTGGGTGACTAGTGTTTTGAGTCTTATGTTTTATTTTTAAAATATGCCCATTTCACTAGAACATGCTTCAAAATACCCACAGCACTTTCTTTTGTAATTTTGTGAATTCGAATTGACAAATTTCTGTACCTCATCTCAATACAGGAGGAATTAATACTCTACGTTCACTTATAAATTACCATATTTTCATGACAAGAAAAACTCTTCCATATTGCTTTTGTTATGTACCTTGATTGCAGATGGAGGCACCTCATCTAGAGATATAGCAAAAATTTTTTCCAGGCAAAATTCAGGCCTCGGGACTTCATTTTCCTCTTAAACCCAGAATCGTTGGGATTCTGGGAATCATTGGTCCCCAGTAAATATTTCTGGTGATCTCGTCTGTTTTGGTTGGCCCGGATTTGGGCAGTTTAGTTTTAGTAGAGGAAATCTGGATCAGTTCCGGTGGACTAATGACTAAGAACTAAGAAGAGTCAAGCAATGACCACTCTTAGAAGCAAGAGCCCGGGGAAATGATCTGACATTAAGGAACATTGCTTACAAGGCATGAAGGTGCTACCTGTGATTTAGAAAGGGATCTGGCATAGACCACTGAGCCCTTTGTGGATTTCCCTTGGCAAAATTATTGATCGTGGGTGCACGTCTACAAGTGAAAGCCATTACTTAACCTACAAACTTCAATAACTCTTCTGGCCTCATCGTCTAGGCAGGGTTAGCTACTGGATCTTTTTACTTGTAGCAGATCCACCATCCACAGGCCACCGATACTGCTATTTATACTGTTCGCAGCAAAGTTGTTTTCTTTTGTTTCCTGGCCATAAGAATAACCGATATAGGCTTAGTAAATAGAAAAAAGATGTGGAACAGAAAGGGTATTTCTTTCTAAACCAAACAGGCTATAAGAACTCTTAAGGTGCTTGATTTTCATTTTTTTCTCATAAAAATATTTGTTTATATCTTCTCAGCTTCCTTTTGTTAAGATTTAAACCTTGAAATATCTTCCACCACGGAGTAAAATTCACAGAACATGTCTCTCCGGCTGCTTTCAATGATTTTGCATCCGCTCGTTTAAGCCTCTTCCAGCCTTGAAAAACTGCCTAATTTGAGGATGGGTTTTATGTACCACCCCATTTTGTATTTTCAATGTCACTTTTACCAGGCATGAAGATGATGCCATAGAATTGCAAACTGGGTCCTCGGCATAATGCCGCTACTCTCTGTGCATATAACCCTTATCTTTTGTAGCATAAAGTATGATTGCGCTGTTGCCAGAGATGAGCGCATCAGAGCCAAAACTGAGAGGGGGCTAATCCACCTGCCACGCTGTCCCTGTAAGTCTTCCAGACTGTTTACAACACCATGGTCATATGGAAAGCCCTTAGTACAGAATGCCATTTGTTTCTTGTAAATGCATGCTTAGAGGTAGGAGAGAGTAACACCTATCTAAAAAAAAAATTGCTGAGTAGAATATTGTGTATTGCCCTACCATGCAAGCAGACAGCTGCGAGGAAATAGAATATTTAAAATAAGTTAGCAAAAAAAACAGTCTCCTGGGGACTTTCGCCCCGCCTTAAGTATGTGAAACAAAGCACCTTAAAGGCTTAGTTTTATATGCATATAAAGTTATTTAATTTTCAAGGACACTGTTCTCACCATCAAGAATGCATGTATATGTGTATTTTTTTCCTTCAATAACTTTTTTTTATTGAAGATTTGTGCAGTGGTTCAGCGGAAATTATGCAGCATCTTTCCTCAAAGAGAGCTGCATTAATGTGCCAATGCCCTTTATTTAATGCACTTTAAAATTCTGACGCGTCTTTTAAAAAGTATGAGCTGTGTTGGGAAAGTCTAATCACTGTTCTGCATGAACGGAAATGTGCTATTTTTGTATTGGTAGTGCTGGAGTGGGGTTTTAGCATAAGGGTGTCTCTTTAGTACAGATGTCCGAAGACACTGGTTCATTTGGATGCCCAAATCAACCAGCTAGAAATGCTGCTTCTGCCGACATTAGTCAGAGGGACTTCAGCTAATCATCATTTCAATAACTTGGGGCAGAAGCGCAGCTCTGAGGGCAAACTTTCTTTGCACTCTGAGTCCGTATCCACCCCACAAAACGAATACTGTGTGCCTGTAATAACTTTATACAGATTTTTTTTAGAAGTCTCTGGAGATATTGTAGTCTTGGTTTGCTGATCTAATCCATTTTCCTTTCTTCTCCACCATCGTCTCAGCCTCCTCTCTCTGGATGCCTCTTGTTGGATCTCTTCCCATTCCAATCAGTGTTGTCCTTTAAAGTGTTTCATTAAGGTTGGAGTTCCAAGGACATCACTTTCCCGCTTTGGATAAAATGTGCCTCCCCTTTTTAATGCAAACTGCCTGTGCCCTGACTGTACAATCAAAACAACGGGAAATACACCCAGTGCACTTGGGCAAAATTGGTGTGTGAGCCTCTTGGAAATATCTAGTAACAGGTGCAGCCTATCTAATAGATAGGCTGGCAAAACCTTCCAGTTTTATAACGATTACTAATAAGAAAATAAATGTTAGGTATGCATTATTAAAATATTTTGTGTTTCTTTTTTTTTTTTTTGCTGAAAAATATGTCCATCCAGTAACCAATGTATAGCATTCAAATCCATAATTAAAAACAAAACTAAACAGAACAAAACTGACTCCATCTCTACCAGTTAAGCTCTCCTCTGTCCATTTTAATGAAATTTGCTTATAGATGTTTGCTTTTGTAGGAGACAAATATACACGATTTTTACCCAAATCTTTGAAAATCTGTATTAGCCTTCGCGTCAGTAGGAGATTCTTCTATCTGCAGCTTTTGACTGTACAATCACATTGATTACATGCATTCCATGTCCTAAAGGAATTTCAATTGTAATAAACCAGTCGGCAGACATGCATTTCCCCCTTTTTAATAAAAGAAATCATTTGCCAATTATTTGGAGGGTTTTATGTTGTTGTTGTTCCTGTGAATAAGAATTCTAAACAGTGTTAGGACCGGCTTAAATGGACTTTGATAAGAAAAGCTGCTTCGTAATCTTTGGAGAGTTTGAAAGCATCTATCTATTAGGAATATCCAATTTTTAACTTGCTTTCATGTTGTCTGAAACGTAGAAATTTAATAATGTTATTTGCTATCTTTGTGCTATTTTAGATAGAACCTGAAAAGAAAAGGAAATAGTTTCTTTTTAATAACCAAGAGAAGACCTTATTATATCTTAAAATCTAATAACTTTTTTTTCCCTTTCCACTTGGGTTTCAAAATATGGATTTGGTATGCAATTTTTGCTAATCGAAAGCCAAAAATGTCAGGTTTTGTATAAAAGAAGGGATGACTGTTTTAAAGGGATATTTATAAATTGAAACCAATAGAAATTTTTTATGGGGAGCAGAGCATAAGCACTGAAATCTAGCAGGAGAATGGGGAGGAAAGGAAGAAACCGGGCAAAGCATAGAAGCAGGGGGTGAGGAGAAAATCTATATACTTCAGTGAAAATGTTTAAGAGACTTAAATTCTAATGAATGCCCTGAATTAGATGCGTGAAAATGTAAAGATGTATCTGCTGGAATGGAGTTCTAATTGGTATTCTCGACAGGATTTCCAGAGATTAACGTGGAGAAAAACTTGAAAACAACATGGGTCCAGATACCATCAATGCATTAAAATAGGAAAATGACCACAGGTGAGAAGAAACAATCAATTCTGATCCTCCTTTGAAAGAAAAACAAAAGTCCAAAGCAATTACTTCAATTCTTTCCATTCACTAATGTTCTCATCACTCCCTACTTTACTTTCAAATGTTCATATTCACTTTAAATCCTGAAAAGCTAGAGCTGTGGTGAGCCAGCAGCATTAAGGCTGGGGCTGGGGCTGGGGGTGGAAGGTGGGGGGGAGGGACAAACACCCTTTAGGCCAGTTACCTGTCAAGTTTGGGATAATATAGAATTTGAAAAAGTAGTCTCCTCTCAAAACATTTTAACACCTTCAAAGCATTGAGGAACAAAACTGTTGCATAGAAAGTGTGTCTCTGTGTGTGTGTGAGAGAGAACCAAGCAGAGGGAAGAGAGGAAAGAAGGTTGCCAATATGAATGAAATTGAAGAAAGGGTTCCCCAAGGAACACATATATTCCCATATTAAAGAACATATGTGAAACTAGCTTTAGTATTTCCAGCCATGGGATTAAAACATGTGCAAATATTGTGTGCATGCGTCTGTGTGTATTTTTTTGTTGTTAGCAGTAGTTTTCTGGAAGGCAAAAGGAAACAAGTACCCTTTTGCCAGTTACACCATTATATCACAACCGTCGCCTCCGAGTCTCCTGATGACACCAATTAGCCTTGCTTAGTTCTTCATTACCCATATTGCTCTGTCTCTGTGCATATTAATAATAATGAAATGAAATCTTTTGATTTTATTAATTTCTTATATGGATGTCTTCCAGAATTCCCGCCAATGCTAGGACAGTTTGTGTGCTAACTTTTGCTCCCTCTGCTGGTTGTCTCCGAGGGAATGGTAAGTAGTGGTCACATATGAACATGGACTATTGCTGTTTGGGAAAACAGATACACATACATAAACACACACACATTTATCATTAGGGAAATAGTATCAATGTATTGAGAATTAACACTGACATTGAATTAACATCTGACATTGATACCAGAAATACCACCAATATAACATCTCTACACAGAATGCCATCATCCATCTCTGAAGGAAAAGAAAAGTCCAGGAGTGAGGCTGGAGAAAGAGATGGGAATTGTAGTATATCTAAGGCTTATTTAAGCCATTTTTCCCCACCCCATGAGCATATTTTATTTTATTGCCTGCTGCTTTCTGTTAAGTTCCTACAGGAGGGTGGGAGGGCTTCATCCTGAGAATCTTCACTAACATGAAAGCAATTTGACACTAACAGTTGTGCCAAATATGGAAGTAGTAAGTGGATTCAAGAGAGCCATGGAATTAGCTAAAGACCATGCCCTCCTATTAAGATCTCTAGATTCATGCAATATAAGAAAATTTTCACAAAAGATATAAAGTTAAAAGAGGCAAGAATTAACTTTCAAAATGCATTAGAAAATACGAAAAATAGGGAAAAATTCAAGAACTGTAGTTTTGAAACATGTAAATATTCATTTAAAAAGATATTCTACTTCTACTTAGTAATAAAATGAGTTAAGTAGACATTTAATATCCTGAATATATTTTATTTTATCCACAAATTTAGACTTTAGGAAAAATTAAACAACTTTGGTGAGATTTCAATAAGTGGATAGACTGGGTGAACCTATCCTAAAATATATTTTTTTCTTGAAGTTAGGAAAAACTCTTTTTCTCTGAGGAACACAAAATTATTCCTTGGCCTTTGTGAAAAGATTAAGGGAGATAAATCTTGGCCTTATGGAAAGGCAAAATACTAGCTAATGTATAAATCAATTGGAATTCTTAATAAAATTTCTTAATATACTTGATCATATGGCCTAAAATTGTACTTATCCCACTTTCACTCAATGACTTTCTTAAAAGAAAAGCTACAAGCAAAAAAGATAAGGAGAAGAAAAGAAAAGAGTCTATAAAATCTGAATAAATAGAAATATATACTTATTTATTGTGAATCTGCTTCAATTTTTATGTTTGTTATGTGCACCATAAAAATTTCTGATACAGGCACTTAATGAATTGTTTTGGTATTGAAATATGCTCTGTCACCTTTTAAATTCATGCAGCACCTTACTTGTCCTTCAAAATGGAAAACATCCTGTTTTGGTTAATGGGCTTTAAAAAAAGCAACAACAGAAAACAAAAGTAAATTGTGGTGGCAATTAAGCTTCTCAGTGAGCATGCTCGGTGGGTCTCTCATGGTTGCTAGGCAACCAGCTGAAGGTGTGTGGTAAAAGAGGACCCCAAACGTAAAAACATAAGCACCTTTGGCATACGTTTCACCTAGTCTAGAAACCCATGTTCATTTATTTAATTCATTGCAATGTATCCTTGGGTGACTTTCATGGATCCCCTCCCCACCTTTCTGGGGAGAGGTTTGGGGATAAGGAAGGGATACAAAGTCGGGAATCTAGCAAGATGATTTCAAGAACCATAGTAAATACTTCCAGGAACAGCAGTGTATTTGAATCAGGTTGCAGTTTTATAGCATGTGCGTGTGACAATTTACTTTTCATTTGGGGAGTCATAGCTCTTAACCGCTGCACTTGGGCAGCTCACTATGTCACCACACAATTCTAATCCCACCCTGCATCAATGTAACAGCATATATTGGAAGTTTAAGCCTTTTAAATAAATCCGTTTTCACATATGAGTCATATAAGGGGAAATTTCCAGTTAAACCAAATTGTTAGATTACAGGTTGCAGGCTGTATTCAAAAGCCCATTTGCTTAGTCCAGGGTTGTGCTGAAGAAGCACTTATAGTAGTTCAGAGTACGATGAGGTGGAGTAAAAATGAATCAACTTTTAGAAACCACACAAAACGCTTCATCTTTGGTGAGTGCAGTGCCATCTCCATCAGCACCTCTAAGTAGCAACCAACCAAACACCTGGTTCGGTCCACAGTGACAGCTCACTGTCTCTCCAGTGGTAACAATTTAGAGGCAGGATGCTAAACAAGATATATACATGATGTCAAATATTGGCTGCACACATCTAAGCCAATCACTTCTAAATAAATTAACCATGGCACTGCCTAATACGATCCACCTGCTTTCCTCCTAGCGTTGTTCCAGACCCTACCTGAACCCCCCTTTGATTAAATGTCAAAAGCTTGCCTTGTGCCTGCAGATTTCACTGAAGGCGGATAACAGAAAGGTTCCTCCTGTGACTCCATAAAACTGAAATAAATTCCACTGGCATCTTGTAAATTTTTATTTTCTACAATGACTGCAGGCCCCATCTGCGGCCCAGCTGTTATTAGAACGGAAAGCGTTGGCCCTTCTGCATTACAAAACAGCATAGAACAGTAATTGCCAGTGGAAGAGATTAAGTGTAGACACTAAAAATGTTTACTCGCAATGAATATGCATAACGATGGGTAGGAAACAGCACTGGAAGATTAAAAAGAGAGAAGGGTTTGTTTACAAGGCTGGGAAAAAAAAAAAAGAGTGGAATGTCAGTTGGCCCCGAGCCTGAAATAGGAACGAAAAACCTTTGGGCAAGGCATTAGGGAGAAAAACAGATGGTTTGTGAACCTTTTATTAGATAGAAAAATCATTAATCAAGCCCAGGCTGGAAATGGCAGGGTTTTTGGTAGTTCATATTTTAGTTTATTTTTTCTTAAAGTGACAGTATACTTTTTTTTTTTTTGTCTTTTTGGGACAGTCATCTATGGATCTTTTGTCATTAGACACTGCTTTGGTCCAATGTTCCACATTAAAACCAGCTTAACTTTAGGTTAGAGTTAGCACTGATTTGTTTTACCGAGAAAATTCCTCCAAAGGGTTTCACATTTCAGCACCTGTTTTGCCTGTATAGCAACTTTTTTTTTTAATGCAGCATGGAATATATACATTTTTTCATTCTTGTGCCATTCTTTTGCTTCCGAAATTTGGGGGGAAAAATGGATAGGTGGAAACTTTTTAATGTAAGACCTTGCTGACTGTCTTGATTCGTAGCAAGTTAAGCAAAAATATGTAGTAACAATAATTACAGATTAATTCATCTCCTGGGAGGGAATCCATGCTATTTCATAGGAAAAAGCTATCAAGAGGGTGGAAGGATCCCATTTGAAACTGTAACTCCCATAAATCTAGTTTGTCACATTTGGGCTTGAAAAGGTTGTGTTTTACACTTTTGCTTATAATGGTAGTGAAAATCTCAGGGACGGGGATGTCCTAGAGTTTAACAAAATCCTGGAATTAATGGTGCAAAGCCCATCATCTGCTACTAGCCAGTCATCAAACCCTAGGAAATTCCCTATGCCCGGGACATTATGATTTAAATGAAATGCATGTAATATTTGACACTCTTGCACACACCCTGTGTTTGTATGTATATACATAAAAATAGACATGTAGATACACATACACACACATATATATATACATTCAAGATGTGAAACATGATTGCCAAGTTACAACTGTGCCAACTTCAAGAGTGGGATGGCAGGGTGGGGGAATATAAAATTACCTACGGCTAAAGTCGGATTTAACTACGGTCCTGGAGTTTTGGTGTGGCCTGCCATGTGCTTGAAGCTAGTAGATAATTTCTACTTTGGGGAGTTACCACTGAGCTTAATTGTAAAGTGTTCCTGTTGCTGCTTGGTGTATTTAGCATTGGGACGGCGGATTGGCTTCATCTGGGCTGTTAGTTGTAGAAGCAAAGCATTGTTTGTACAGGACTACCATGAATATACAGTGGAATGATTTCTTTTTAAGGAATTAGAAGGTATTTGGACAGTGTCTCATTCATGTTTTCACTCTTCTTCAGGTGAAATTTTGATTCGTCTTTCTTAATAATGTGTAACTTTATACCCTAGCAAATCGCAGCAATTCAAATGGTAAGTTATTCTTTAGCCAAAAATGCTCATAGATAGCCTATTGATTTCACTTCTCTATTTCCCATGAAAGGAATTGTGGAAGTCAAGGCCAGAAAATATCCACTACATCATCTGATATTCCCCCTGGCCATTATATCTGTCCTCAATGTCAAGGAAATGAGACCTGTTGGACTGGCCACATTAAAATAAGGAGGAGGAAGAGAAGGGTTTCTAATTACAGGTGTTGGCTCTGATGCCATATCCAGCTCCATCTGATGATCATTCTCCTGGAAATTTGTACTTTGGTCCTTCTCTTTCCTTTTTCCTTAGTTGTATCATGGCCTTATTTACCTTCATGTAGCTTGTCATTGTCAATAAAAGGGTGCCAAAGAAGGGCCACACCAGCAGTGACTTCTCCCCATATTCCATATCCTTGCTTAGCCGACCTCCCCAACCCGGCCCACCTTACTGCACAAACAGTTCAAAGACGTGGCTGATGTGCTCCTTTAAAAACACTTTTATGACACAGTTAATATTTTCTGTTTTCTGGCGTTCTTTTTCTAAAGAGATGCTTAAAGCAAAAAAGGTTTCCTGCCACGAAAATGACATTAATATTTCGTAAATGAAGAACTAAGATAATGTTTTGGCTGCTACAGAGACGTTTACCTTATGTCGTTTATCTAAATGCTTTTTGATTAAAACATGACACAATTTTTGGACAGGCTTTACCGGAAAAAACAATTCCAAGAACTTTCTTATTTCAGAGCCTGAAATTCTTTAGTATATTCCTCACCAGAATTCACTGTGGAATATACAGCCTTTCAGCTCATTGACAGAGATTTCCCAAATCGTAAATCTTTTCAGGTGATCCTTCACTAAATCAAATAATTTACTGAAAGTCATGAAGAAACCTTCAAATGCAATTCATATAAATGTGTTTGTAAACTTTTGAGTAACTGCAATGTTAATAGCTCTGTTTCTGAAGATAAAATATTTTTTCTATATTGACCTATTAAAGAACTTCATCTGTTGAAAGAACAGATTTTCTGTATTGAGAAAAGGCTTTCATAATATAATAAAGCTCATTTAAAAGAGCATCTGCTGAAGGAAGTATTAAATTCACAAAAGTGATTTTAAATATCAAAATTTTTTACCTATTAAAAAAATTAGGGGATAAATGAAGTGTTAGAGGCTATGCTGTAGAGGGAATATGATTTTCTGCCATTATATACAAACATTAAATTTTTTCTCTATCAAGTGGCTTATAACCTAAGCATTTTATTTCTGACCCCTTATTATCTAATTTTATCTATGGCTAATGCATGATTTTTCTTTTGGAACCTTAGGGATTTTACCAATTGATTTTTTTTTATTTGTTTGTTTTCTAATTTTTTTTTCCAATTGATTTTGACACATGAGATTTTGGAAAGAAAATATACTTGTGGAGCAGTAATTTCAAAACATTGAGGGGAATAACGGCTACCAAAAAAATAGCATTAAGATTCTGCTATAAACCATTCAAGCAAATGGAAAACTAAAATTAAGGCCAAGTTGCTTCTCTGGAGAATAGTGAAGAACAATTTCTTTTCCAACTGTGTATACCACAGAAGAACTACCCACATAGTTCCTACGTCTTGGACTAATACCTCTGAAATGAACTTCCTGCAGCAGATGAGATTCCTCAAATGTTGTGAGGGGCTGAAGCTTGCCGTGGCTGGGAGAATATGGTCATCAGAGGCTGGAAAGAGAATACACAATGGTCCGTGTTAAGAAAGAGTAGCAAAGATCACTAGCTTTACATCTGTTGTGGCACATCATTAATAACAATGATCAAAAGAAAGAGATGTCTTAACAGCTGCATTAAATTATTATGGAAATTGGCATTTTGGAATGAATTCAGGGTGAGAATAACAAAAGAACATCTACGTATAGAACAGGTCACGGTGAGACCAGAGAATAAGTCTCTAAGTCAAATAGCTATGATCCAAGTAGAGATTGTTTTTTCATTTATTTTTCCTTACATTTATAGAGCTCATAGAACAGTGCTCTTCACCAAAGCACTTGAATGAAGGAAGATGCTTTTAACAAAGTTGTGTTTTCTGGAAGCCATGGGAAATTTACTACTGTAAAATCCCTGTGAGAAAAGCTGGGTGAAGGCCAACAGTCTCTATTTCCAATTTAACAATAATATAAATATTGTTAAGCTCTAATTTTAAAACTAAAGTCTTTGTCATGGGAAGCAAACACTTTGAGACAATCTGACTTTGACTCAAACATTTTGTATTAATTAAAAAAAAGCACAAATGAGAGGCTACTCTGTTAATGGTGAAAAAAAAGATTAGACATAATTTGGAGTCGTGCAGTATTAGAATCTTTGGTTTTCAAGATGTTTCCTATGCCAACAATTTTTACCCAATAACTTTTAATCTGTTAATCCTTTTTCTGTGGAGTAAAAGTCCTGAATTGTGGTTTTGCTAAAGTTATAAAATTGGTGTTCTTATAAATTGTCAGAATGTCTGGTGAGTGGGGAAAAAAATCAGACAATGTGGATTTTGTCTCTGCCTGAATGCCGTCCTTACTGTATGAATGTTTTGGTTTCTAAAAAGTTGAGAATGTTCTCTTCAAAGCTTTACAATGGAGGGCAAATGCTTCACATTTGGTTACTGCTATCAAATAAAACGAAAAACTCTCCAAGAAACACTTAAAACTGAAGCCTACTGCATGAAGAATAGAAAGATGTTTTACTTTCTACCCTTGAGATCAGTCAGGGTCCCTTGGGGCTTCATTGGGGCCTTGATACACACTTGAAAGGAACATCCACTGACTAAAGGCAAGTAGTATTTTCAATTTGGATGACCTTCATTTTATGATCATTTGGAGAAGAGGGGCATTATCTGGTTCTATTTTGTCAATAGTTATATCCATTTTGGACACAGCCATGTTCTATGGCTTTGTTAAGTGCCATCTCCCATTGCTTGAGGTGTTAAAAAATACGCTTTTAGGCCATTGAAGGAAAACTCTTGCCGGGAACATTACTGAGAATCAGCTGCCATCATCATCACTTTTGACCATTCCACACAATTATCTGTGGACAGGAAAAGAGCCATTGGCACAATTGAACTTCAGAAGACATCCTTACATTGCCTACTGTATTCCCCTATTCTTGTTTGTCCCCAATTCCTGCACACTAGCAATAAGGACTTACATAGCTTCAATGAGCTCAATTATCCTGCCTTCTCATGGGTTTCTAAGTTTAACCTTGTAAGTATGCATGAACAGAGTTTTGAAGAACACTTAGCCCTTCAATATTTTAATCTAGGATTATATGTATATATATATATATATTCCCCCCCCTTTGGCTTTACATTTAAAAAAATATTCATGGAAGCCTTGGACCAACTAAATGGACATCTGAGTGGGGCAAGGACTTTTGCGTTTTAATAAAGTTCTACTGGCCATTCCAATGCTTAGCCAAATTTGAGAATTATTAGTCCATGTAGTCTCATGAACCAGAATGTAGACACAACTTTAAAATATGGGAGGGCTAGATTTCTTAGTGCTCTTACTCACCAGTTGAGCATGGAAAATTCATGCATTGGTGATATATCATTAGTGTGAAAGAATTAATACACTTCTAGGAATGCTCAGTTTAAACTCTGACAATAATTTTAAAGACTCAATAATTTTAAGCTCCTGGAACAAGGGCATATTTGTTAGAACATAGATGAATATTTAACAGATAAAGTGGGAATATATAAACTGACTTTGCAATATGTCTAAACAGGTTTGCCCTGCTGACACCATTTGCTTTTTTTTTTTTTTTTAACCATGGTTTAAAGATTTAGCAGATGCTTTCTACACCTCACCTTCCTCATCATCAATGGTGCTTTAGTCCCCAAGGAATCCTTTAAATCCAGAGAACTGCTGGGCTGCAGAATGAACAACCATATAGCCCTTTAAAACTACTATAAGCACCTTCAGGTCAAAATGTCTTTCATTCACATTCTGCAAGAGGCTGCATTTCCATTCTAAAAATGACCTTTGATTTTTTAAAAGTATGTTTTCAGAATGGAAAAAATGTGGAAAGATAAAGTCTTCTGGGGGAGTAGATCATCTCTGGGAATGACTTGGAATGAGTTTTCCTGATGAGTTATGGGAGCATGAACACATATCCTGTTTTCCTTCTCAGTTTAGAGAGGTTTTCCCATAGATGCCTTTTTTGCTCCAAGTCAGTCATTCTGTTTTCACTCCTTTTCTAAAGACATCTGAAAGGAAACATTGGCTCAAAGGTTCCATCCCAGGTGTGATGAGGATTTCTGGGAGGACAGTTCTTGTTGAATATTATTGTCTGCATTTCATTTTTCCTTCCTAAGGAATTCCAAAATGAGTGGTCCATTTTCCACATTCCAGATGTTGTTGTAAAACAGAATTTTGGAACATTTGAATTAAATGTCAAACCTCTAAAGTTCAGCTAAGTCCCAAGTCTCAAACCAAATACTGACAAAAGTATTTGTGCACAGATTCATGTGACTTCCTTAGCAGTCCAGCGACTGTATCCTGGACTGCATGACTCTGTCACAAATGATCTGACACACCATACTGTAAATTTTATAACCACCATGCACCAGGATGCTGACATGAGTCTCTGGTTCATGTTTTTAGAGAGGCTAATGTCTGGAAACATCCTTTAATGTTGATTTTTATAAGGCCCTTCAGCTGTGCTGTTAAAAAAAAAACTCAAAACAAAACACCTAAAAAGTTCAAGTTTGTTAAGTTTTCTTCATGGAATTGACAATCTTCTTAGTAAGACTAGTATTTTGAAGAACATGTGTCTTAGGGAATGAGGATTAGTCATTATCTCATCCAAATTTAAGCAGACCATTTTGGGAAATGTACATATCCATGATTTAAAAGCAGTTGAGAGACAGATCGCTATATATTTATTACAAGCTTTCAAAAGTTTCCATGCAATCTCCAATATTAGATTATGATGTGTGCAAATCTCGGTTTCCCATTCCTCCTTCTGCTCACCATTCACCTGTCTATGTATAATGGGAACCAGTTTCTACAGCTCTGGTTACACATCTGTTTCAAGCATGTGCGATTACAAGCCATTTTAACAACTAGTAAAACTACAGGTGTCTGGGTTTTAATGTAACCATTTAAAAAGAGCAGTTCATGGGCCTCTGATTATTATTTTTTATAGCTGGCAATGCTCCTTCCATAGATGGCCAGCTCAAGGCTTAAACATAGCTCCATTATAATCTGGTTGAATCTCTGAAAAAACGTTTGTAGATTAATTTTTTAAACTTTGAGTCCATACTGCCAAACTGTATTCTGCACAGACAGCTTGTACTGCTGCTTCCTCATGGCTCCAGTGACAAACTATTAACTGGGTTTTCCATGCTAGATGCTGAAGTCATTAAGTATGTGCATCTATTTGACTTGTTTACTCCTATCTCATAGAGGCCACAATTATTGTCATATCACTTTAATAAATAACATTGACACATGGTTTCATAACAGCTGTGAATGTCCATGGGTGCTTTTACAATCAGAAGTTCATTTCTGAATAAGTGAAAACTTGGTTTGGAGATTTCTTCATTCTTACCTTTCATCAACTAAATGTAGCTGGGAAGATGTCAGACTTCCAAGAACTATGTTAACAACCACTGAAATTCAATATTTAGGACTGACGTACTCCAAGAACACATTCATCTGTTCTTGGAAGAGAAAGATAGGTGTGTACATTACACATAAAAGTGGTGAACACTGATTTACCAAGTAGTCACATTAGACCCCATTTGTTGCAGTTGAAATCCTCATTTTAAAAAAGGCTACCCAGCCATCACTGAACTCGGCTCACATGATATAAAGGACAAGTCAAAATCAATTATAACTTTGATAATGCTAGTGTCAAATTCTTCACATATCTCAGAAAGTTTGTCTTCACTTATCTTGTGTTTTGAAGCTGTCCATAAATACAAGGAAATCTCTCTCCAATTTGAGTAACTAAATAGCATAAGGAGGATTAAAAATGGGCATCATCAATCCTAGGTTCCATCTAGTCACGGAACATCATCATGCTGTAATGGATAAAGGGCAAATGAAACTATACTACCAAGAAATTAACACAGTAATAGAAACGGGTTGTGCTGCTTTATTTAAGGCTCTGGTGACATTTCTATTAGAAATATAAGCATCTTTTACCAGGGATTTATTACTCAGCCATAACAATTTTTAGACAGAATCATTTATGAAATTCTAGGACTTGGCTCCCAAATGAGATATTTTTATTTACTTTTTTTAAATTGAGGAACAGAGTTTAAATGTTCTGGGTGAATGAAAACAAATTAATGGTGAGAATTGTGAGTTTCCTTTGCTAAAATTTGGTTATTACCCAGAGGCGTTAGAGACCATAGTTAATTTCTTGGTAGTATAGTTTCATTTGCCCTTTATCCATTACAGCATGATGATGTTCCGTGACTAGATGGAACCTAGGATTGATGATGCCCATTTTTAATCCTCCTTATGCTATTTAGTTACTCAAATTGGAGAGAGATTTCCTTGTATTTATGGACAGCTTCAAAACACAAGATAAGTGAAGACAAACTTTCTGAGATATGTGAAGAATTTGACACTAGCATTATGTTGAAACAGGTCAACCTAATTCAAATCCTCATCAATGGCCCTTATTTTCTAGAAAAAATCCAAATTTCTAAGCTGCTCCATAATCTGTTCCCAGCATACCTTTCCTACCTGAGCTTTCACTAACTGCTTCTCTCCATGAATTCTACTTCCAGGTAACCTACACTCCCAGCCATTTTTCAGACACACACTCACTTACCTGACTCTGGCCTTTTCTCACAGTCCATCTGCCTTTATCTAAACTCTTCCCTTTCAGATATCATCACCTCAGTAATGTCTTGATACTCCTTACAAAAATAATTTATTCACTTTGAACACAGAAAATATTTCATTTTCTATGTCTTTCTTATTTATCCATCAAATCTATGTGCTCTGAATAGGGGCCATGCCCTACATACCAAATAGGTGATCCATAAAATAGTGTTAATCACATAAATGATGAATAAATGTCTGCCACTGAAGACATATCTATGTTTGGATTTCTGCTAACAGGGTCAGGTCATAGGTAAATAAAAGAGTAGAAACATAAATATGTTAATGTAGATACCTGATTTACCTGTGAACACTATAGCCTTAGGATTTCTTAGCATACCAAAATGTAAATAACATTTATTATTTTATTATTTTTATTTTATTTTATTTTATTTTTAAGTTTTCTTCCAGAAATATTTTAATAAAAATTGGCCATTCCAAGAAAATGTAAATAACATTTAAAATGAAAGTATAACAGAAGCAAAACGGTGAGTGATCGTGGATGGCCAGCAGAATGGAAGAAACTTTGGAGCAGCACTTGGAGGACACAATGAAGAATCCATCCATTGTTGGAGCCCTGTGCACAGATTCACAAGGACTTTATCTGGGCTGCCATGGGACTTCGCCAGATGGGCATACTGGGGCGATATCTGTTCTAGCCCAGTAAACAGATAATCTAACTTGTGACCCCACTGATATCCCTGTGGTTTGTCTGGAATTAGATAATGGGAACATATGATCCAGAAACATGGTGGCATCACAGTGGGAGCCCACAAAATGGCCTCTTGATGCCCCATATCAAATCTCCAGCTTATAGGGACTTAATTCTACCTATGTTAATTATGTAATAGAACTATTAAAACTCTAGTAGTTAGGCCATTCATGTAATGTGCATTGGGATTGTTTCTTTTTATTTTAGAGTAAGCTGGGTTTTGACACTGTATGTATTGACCTATCAAAATATGGATAAGAAAAGATCATGTTTTGAAGCAGCAGTATATAGAATTTTATTATGTTCAATAAATCTGCTTGGAGGGGAAAAATAAGAATCAAAACTGATGTGCTTTAATTAGCCTCCTCTCATTCACCAAGGCTAGAAATACAAGCCCTGTGTTCTGTCTCAAAGCCCTTTCCATGGTCATATTCCTGTAATATCATGCATGTTTGTCTCCTGTCTCTCCTGCTCCACATCAGGCTTGCACCATTTCTTCACAACAAAACATTTTCCCAACAGGTCTCTTTGATTCCAACTTATCCATCCTTCGTGAGTAGTCAGAATGAGCTTCCCAATTCTCAGATGTGAGAATCATCTTTGATATTCACAAAGTAAACTTCTGATGATCTGCAAATCAAGTTCCAATTCTTTAAATTGTCATTCAGCTCTCATGATCATCTGCTTCCAATGTGCTGCCCCAGCTCCTTTTCCTCCCACTTCCCACCACAAACCTTCTGCTCAGCCTCACAGCCAACGTCACCTCCCCTATATGTGCCATTATACAACCTTCCCATGGACAGAAGCACCCCTTCTTCCATTCTGCCTGTGCAATGCCTCCTCTTGTTGTAGGTTCAGCTCCAATGCTGCATTCTTTGCTACAATCTTCTCTGATCCTTCTAGTCAGAAGTTATTGCATTTCATTTGCATCTTTGTCATAGCATCTATATTTCCCTGTACCTAGACTTATGTTTAGTATCTTGTATTTTATGATGAATAAATAGCTTCAAAAGATGGTGGTAGGCCATCAAAAGTTAATATGTTTATAATTGATGAAGCATTTTGGATTTGAGTGAATTATCTGTGACAATTTTTTCCTGCATAAAATAATGTAGGTTAATGAGTGTGATGATTAATTTCATGTGTTCTCTTAGGCTAGGATATAGTGTCCAATTGTTTGGTCAAGCCCTGGCCTGACTGTTACTGTAAGATTATTTCCTAGATGAGATTTGCATCTACTGTCAGTTTATTGCATTTATAATCAGCAAAGGAAGTTGCTGTCAGCAATGTCGGGAATCTCATGAAATCAGTTGGAGATTTTAAGAGCAAGACCGAGGATTTCAGAGGTCAGAAGAAGAGCTTCTGCCTCAACCTCAGCATTGGCTCTTGCCAGAATTTGCAGGCAGCTAGCTTCCGCTCGGGATTTAGAACTAAGGACTTCAACATTACCTTGATTGAGGTTTCCAGGTTACATCTTGCCTTAACAGAGTTCAGACTTGCCAGCAAACTCCAGTCTTGTGAACCAATTCCTTCTAATAAATCTATCCATCATCTATCTCCATTTAGTATGTCTATATATCAATCTAGAAATCTGTTGATCTATCAATCTACCTATTGACCCATCATTTACCTATTTTATCTGTTGTTTTGTTTCTTTGGAGAAACCTGACTAATACAATGAGGGGAAAAAATAAAGTTTTGCTTTTTAACTTCTAAATTCTCTTTCAAAATTTAGGACAGTTTGGAATTGAATGGTCTCTATATTGGTAAGTATAATAATACCATTGATATTGGTACTTTTATTTAAGTGTGGAAACGCAGGTGGAGTAAAATAGCTTTGGAATAATTGATTACCTCATTCTCCATGGTAATAATCTAGCTTTTAGTAAAGGTCAAACAAGCTCCTTTATTTATTTATTTTTATTAACCTTTTTATTCTGAAACAGAGTGTGTTTTGTAAAGAATAAAATTAGGCTTGAATTTAACATTGCTGGTTGTCTGGACTGTAAAAATGAAAGTATAAACCAAGCCACCAAATGGAAAAAAACAGGGAGTCCCTTTCATTTGGAAAAGAAATTGTGAAACACTGCCAACACTGGGCATTTATTCATTTTGATATTCCATACATTTCAAGAGTTGCTATTGCAATGATTATTATTATTATTTTTTTTTCTTTTGGCATGGGCAGGCTCCAAGAATCGAACCCAGGAGAATTCTGCCACTGAGCCACCATTGCACAGTTTACAATGATGATTTTTTAAATGCCTAATCATAAAAAAAAATTACTAAGGCTAAGAATCTGAATTGTGAAATGGGTGGTTCCTTCTCAAGATGCAAGAGTGCAGAGCATTTTGACTATAGACTGTCACTTATTTTTACAATTCCCTAAGGGGTGTTCTAGCTCATGTCTAATGTCAGATTTCTACAAAAGACAACTAACTGATCATTATCTGTTGGACTGACATGGAATAGAGTTCTCCAATGACATTGAAACTGAGAGTGGAGGATTACCATAGCTTGATAATCCTGGTAATTCTTGGGGCCTGGGCATTATGATAACGTGCTCAATTTACCTATCATTTGTAATGAGAATATGATATCCAGAGAATGGAAATAACTTCTCTAGACAAGGGCTGATCTGGGCCAAGAGTTGCAATTTTCTCAACTCTCAGTATTTTATCGCCAGCTCACTATTCTCACTGTTGTAGATTTGGGGGTTTTCCTCCTTGGTAAACACTGTGATCTATCTCTTTAATTGATTTTGTTCCCCTCTGAGCCTGGCAGCAAGTTGGAGGTAAGCACAGCTGCATGACTGCTGAACCTGCTTCCAGATGCTTTCAGATGAAGACAAAAGCTCT
The DNA here is from genome assembly GCF_023851605.1 of Tamandua tetradactyla. Taxonomy (NCBI): domain Eukaryota; kingdom Metazoa; phylum Chordata; class Mammalia; order Pilosa; family Myrmecophagidae; genus Tamandua; species Tamandua tetradactyla. Next base: position 26,550,444 of record NC_135344.1, on the reverse strand, counting down.
TTTATCCTAAAAGCTCCAGCTGAATCAGGAGGCCGGAGGTCAGTACTACCTGTATACATTTTCTTTAACATCACCAGCCAGCTTTGCTGACAGAATTGTATGGCTCCACATGTCCTAATTCAAAGCAAACTTATTTAGCAAGGGATTCTTAGTGAGAGATAGCATATTGATAGCATATTGAAAGTACCCCAAAGCTCTATAAATGAATCAACTAGACCTCATTGAAAAGAAGTTGTTATTTTGCATATTCTCTATAAACGTGTCATTCAATAGAATTTTCTGGAATGATGGAAAGGGGGCTGGTATGACTGAGGAATTGAATTTTTAATTTTGTGTAATTTAAATTTAGTGACATATGATTACTGGCTACCATGTTGGACAATGCAGCTCTATAATAAATATAAAGTTGAAGTGTTATAGGGACAAAAGCTTTGGAAATTTATAGTTATGCATTGTCCCTTTTTCTTATATTCAATACTTGTCTTCTATCTCCTTCTCGAAGTTTACCAGTCTGCTATAAAAAAAAAAATACCACACAGAATTTATTAGCTCATGGTTTTAAGGCTAGAAAAACAAAAATCCCCAAATTAAGATATTGTCAAGGCTTGCTTTTCCCCAGAGTCTGTAGCGTTCTGGTACAGACTACAGGCAATTCTTGGGGTTCCTTGCTTGTATCTCTGCTTTTTTGTCAAATGGCAATCTCTCTCTCCTTGTGTCTGCTCTTCTAGCTTCCACTCACTTCCAGCTTCTTCTTTTATGGCCTTCTCCAACTTCTGACTTCCTTTTTTTCTTCTTTTTATAAAGCTGCAGTAAGACCTTCATTCAGTTGGGCCACATGGTAATTAAAAATAACTTCTCCAAAAGGTCCTATTTACAATGGGCTCACACCCACAGGAATGTGGATGAGATTAACAACATGTCCATGTTGAGGTACCTCATTCAATTTATCATGCTCCTCACTGATAAAATCAATGTAAAGGGGAGAGTAATGATAATCTATGTGATGGTATGGCTGAGAAATTATTCCTTGGTTTTACAGAGCTGCAGTCAAATGGGAACCTGCTTATAACATTTCTATTACTATAGAGTCAATGTGTGTTTTAGAGAAGCCAGATGACCTGGAGGGAGAGGTTGTAGATTTGAATTTTGGCTTTACCGTTTTCTGAATGACCTAGGGAAATGAAGCATACTTCTTTGAGTTTCTTTGTTTCTTCCTCTTTTTTTTAAAGATCGGTTTGCTTTTCATTTCCCTTCCTTTCTCTGTTAGCTAGCTATTACCACAATAACCCTACATGAGAAAATACCCCCAAACTCAGTGGTTAAAAGCAGCCATCATTAATTATTATTCACACACCTACAGTTTGGTCAAACTGCAGGCATTTAGCAGATCTAGTTGTCTTCATTTCCAAGTGCTGCTGTAACAAAGTACCACAAACTGAGTAGCTTAAAACTATAGAAATTTATTGTCTCACAATTCTGAAAGTGGAAAGTCTGCATTCAAGGTGTGTGTAGGGCCATGCTCTCTGAAATTGGTAGCGTATAATTTTTCCTTGCCTCCTCTAGCTCCTTGTGGTTTGCTGGCAATCCTTGGTGTTCCCTGGCTTGCAGCTGCAGCACTTCCATCTTTACCTCTATCATCATGTGACATTCTTCCCTCCATGTATATGTCTTTTTTCTTCTTATAAAGATACCAGTCATATTTTATTAGGGCCCACCCTAATCCAGAGTACCTCAAGTAAGCTTAATTACATCTGCAAAGATTTGTTTACAAATAAGTTCTCATTCACAGGTACTGAGGGTTAGAACTTCATATCTTTTTTTTTGAAATTCAATCAACTTATAACACTAGCTAAGTTCAACCAATCTTGGCACCTAGTTGCAGGCTAGTCTAGGTCTGATCCATGTTTCTTTCATGTTCCTAATACCTGTAGAAGAGCTTGAACATGTTTTTTATATGATGCAAAAGGGCATGTCAAATTGTACAAGCACATTTGAAGTCTCTGTTTTTGATTGTATGCTAATATCTCATTTGATAAACCAAGTTACATGGCCAAGCCTAACATCAGTGGAGTCAGGTATGTACTCCTCCCATGGAGGTGCAAGGGGAGAGTGGATGTCTGCCAAGCAACTGTCTAATGGATGGGCCACACTTTTCCTAACTCTATCTTCCCCAAATTGTTGACATCTACTACTTGATAAGATCAGGTAGTACTAAAATGAGAATAGTAGTAATAATCTCTGCTTCCTAGGATTCTTGAGGATTGCTTCAACTCTTTGCAAAGGAATTTTCTTAAAAGTAAAACATATCCAATGGATAAAACAATTTTAATGATTTTAAAGATTATTCTCTCTCATTAAAGTTACCACTTCACAAAAAGGTCAACCTTTTAAAAGTACATTTCTTTTACTTTGGATAAAGTAATTTTACTTAAACCTATAATCTCTTCCATGTCAAATCAAATAACTCCTGACTTTAAGGGAGAATAGGTTAATTATCTGCTAGAGTAGATATTGTAGTTGTACCCTTTCATACCTTCTCAGCAAGAAGCAGTGATGTGATTAGAAGAGATGATCCTTGCTTAAGGTTGGTCTAAGGATATCCCCATACCTCCTTGTAGTCATTTGCTTAGGAATGCAGGTATAATGAGGTATTATCCAATGAGACCCACCGGCAGGATTACTGAAGGTTCTAAGAATGTTTATGATCTTGAGAAAGTTGTGGGAAGCCATTCTCTTTTTCCTTCTACACATGAAGGAAGAAGCAACTTGTCTTAGTTGCTGCTAGCAGGTAACCTGCAATTCTGGAGCAATACAGAGAAGAAGGCTGAGCGAAGAGAATCACAGAAAAATCAGACTGTATCTCTGATGGTACCCTGCCTTAAACTTACTCTACCTGTGAATTTTGAATCATGTGATTTATTAATTGTTCGAATTCTTTAGGTCTCTTTGAGTAAGCATCATATAGTCTTTATCCTCTTTTAATTATTCATGCTACTTCATTGTTTCCTTCACTCGTTCATTTGTTTATTCATTCATTTGCTCATCTAATCTGATCACATGAGGGCCCGTAAAGTGCTTAATTCCTATTCAGAAAGATGCAAAACAAATTTATGAGACAAATTTTCCGTGATTTTGTGTTAAATTATTAAGCAAATTTGTATTTTAATCAAATTCAATATTTCAAGTACTTGGGCATTACAGCTGACTTTAAAAGAGATTACCAAATGACATAGCTAGTTACAAAGATAAGTAAACATATCTGTGGATCAGAAATAAATATGAACGCAAAATGTGAGCAGGGATGGAATGGCAGATCCACTGAAAATGTCCCAACTAAAGCAAGACTATAGAAATGTCTAATATAAGGCATCCAGGGAAAGAGACCTTGGTTCAAGAAGGCAGATGACGTTCAGGGTCTCTCTCTCAACTGGAAAGGCACATGGCGAACATGGGGGCATCTGCTAGATTTCTCTCCCAGCTTCTTGTTTCATGAAGCTCCCCTGGGGGCATTTTCCTTCTTTATCTCCAAAGGTCTCTAGCTGCATGGGCTCTCTCATCATTCTGAAGCTCTCCAAAATGCTTCCTCTTTTGTAAGGATTCCAGTAAACTAATCAATACCCATATGGAATGGGTGGAGCCACATCTCTGTGGAGATAATCTAAGCAAGTCACTGATATACAGTGCTGAATGGGGTTGAAAAGAAACAACTGCCTCCACAAGATGGATTAGGATTTAAACATGGCTTTTCTAGGTCAAATAATCCTTTCAAACAAGCTCATACATTAAGAGATAAAAAAAATTCTACAGATAAATTATTAAAACTATCAAGAGAATTCAGAAAGGTTGTTGTATAAAAGAAGTCAAATATACAAAGACAGAATAGTGTTTCTCTTTGCATGAAATATCCAATTAAACCAAAATTAAAAGTGAGAGCTTGAGTGGGCCATGGTGGCTCAGCAGACAGAGTTCTCACCTGCCATGCCAGAGACCTGGGTTCGATTCCCGGTGCCTGGCCTTGTGAAAAAAAAAAAAGTGAGAGCTGCTCCCAATAGTAACAAATACCATGAAGTACCTCGAAATAAATTAGCAAGATGTTTGTGGACAACCTTACAAACATTATTGAAAGCCACAAAAAATGCCAGAATAGAAAGATAAACCAATGGAAAGATCCTAAATGAGATAAGTTACCATTTTAAAGATATTAATTACTCTTCCCACAATTAATCTTGAATTCAATGTTTTTCAACTATTATTGAAACACAAAGTGCCAAGAAAAATTAGTGTGACCCTGAAGAATAAGAAAATAGAGGAACTAGCCCTACTGATTCAATAAATAAGGCTAGAATAATTGGTTTTCCATGAAATTAGATCCCTACTTCTAATATGCATAAAAATAAATTCCAGGTAGATTATATAGCCATATATTAATGAATAATTTCAGAAAAATTGGAAATATCTTTGTGAGCACAGTAGAGGGAAATATTCCTTAAAAGAGATGCATAAAGGATAAATTATAAAAGAAAAGATTTTTTAGTTTCATTATACTAAAATTTCAAATTATTGTAAACAAGAAGCCCAAAAGAAAGTTAAGAAAATAACTCAGCAACGCCCCAGCTATCAAAGGACGTAGAACAAAGTCCTACAAACAAATAAAAAAAGACAATCCAGTATAAAAATGGGCAAAGGATATGAACAAGCATTTCACAGAATAAGTAACCCAAATGACCAATATTTACTTAACATGCTAACCATACAATAATTAGTGATATGCAAATGTAAACCAATCAAATTTACAATAATTAGTGGCATGCAAATTTAAACCAGTCAGAGTATTGAAAAAGAGTTTGGTAAATAAGGGAAGTAACAGGAATTTTCTGGACTTGTAAAAAACACTTTGGTGGAGGTGGGGCAAGATGGGAGCTTTGTGTGGTGTGGAATTTCGGTCATCCTCCAGAGTAGCTAGTAAATACCCAAGAACAGTACAGAACAAAAATACTTTGGAGAGAAATTTATCAATATCTAGTAAAGTTGAAGAGAGTAACATGCCTGATCCTCTTTTACATATATGTATCATGGAAGCTCTTATACTTTTACATGAGGAAACACATACAAGAATGTTAGTGCAACATTATATAATACTTAGAGTCTGCCACAGGAGAATGAGTTTTAAAATGTGGCACATTTAGAAAAAAGAAAGCTTTATAGCTCATAAGATGAATGTACTGGAGTGACATGCATTAATGACTAAATTTTAAAAACATTTTAAACAACAAAAGAAACAAGCATGAGATAATATATACCAAACAATAACATTATTATATAAAGTACAATACCATGCAACCAAAAAGTGCTATTTATTGTTAATTAACAAATATAAATGGAAATGATAAACACCAGATTGGAGATATGAAGATTATTCAGATTCAGATAGTGGTAATCACTGGAAAAGGAAACAGGAAAATTGGGTAAGAACACAGTATTTCAACAGGATTCAAGATAAAAAAATGTCATTTATATTTTTTCCTAAAAATTTTAAAGCAACCATATAAAAATGCTAAGATTTGACAAAGCTGGTGGGAGGAAGGGATACATGAGAGGTTTTTTAATGTTAATTCTGCATTTTTCTCTCCGACTTATTTCATAATAAAAGCCTTATATTAATGACCTAGAGAGGATAAGAGTGAGATTCTCAAGATGGAGTAATGATTATGGATTTATGATTGTTGATGAAAATGCTGGATTTATGAATAATGAAGAAAACATGGACTTTGAAAACAATTTCACAAACTTAATGAAGATTCTGATAGAATTGTTGTTCCACTTCACGAAGAATTATTTTCAGTGTCCTGTCCCTGTCCATCACCTCTAACCACTTCCAGCTTAATATACACTTCTGAATTCAGGCAAGTGGAGACAGAGAAAACCAGTATTTCCAGGCACACTCTCTTTAAGGGATGTGTGACTAGAATTAATTTGTCAAGATTACAGAAACAAAAGACATTTTTTCAGATAGTAACTTGTTGGGACCTGAGGAGGTCATGGAGTTCTGTGATTCTCAATTGGAAGTCCACAGAGATAGTAATATGAGTGGGCCTTTTTCCCAATATTTCCAAAAGCCTAACAGAGAGTGACTAATTACCCAAGATGTGCTACCAAATCTAAATAAATAGCCTTTCTTTTGTACCTCTGCATGGGGATAGGGTTAGGTCCTGTCCTCCAAAAAGACATTGTCAAGTCCTAATCCCCGATTGATGAATGTGAACATATTTACAAATAGGATCTTCGAAGATGTTATCAGTTAAGATGATGCCAAATTGGATTAAGGTGGGCCCTAAACCAATATGACTGGTGTGCTTATAAGGAGAGCAATTTTGGACACTGATAGGCAGAGGTAGAGACAGATGGCCATGTAATGAAGGGAGAGATTGATTTGGGCCACCACCAGCCAAGCAACTCACCAGAAGCCAGGGAGAGGCATGGGATGGATTCTCCCCTTAAGAGGACACGTGGTCCAGCTATTATCTTTATTTCAAACTTCTAGCCTCCAAAACTGAGACAATAAATTTCTGTTGCTTAAAACAGCTAGTTTGTGCTACGATGATACAGCAGCTCTGGCAAACTAGGACACATGGGATTATAACAAGGACATGTGGTTGTACTAGCTTTCTCTTACTGCTAAGAATTCTGATAACATTGAAGGAAAAATAGTGAGTCCAGCAGTAGAGAGGGCTCATGGCTTGCTTACTTAGGTTCATTCAGCTAGAGATGGCAAGGCCAGGGCTTAAGTCTGGTTCTTCTGATGGTCACTTCAAAGGCTCTTCCCAGTGGCAGCCATCCCCTCTCCAGTACTGCTCAGTCCTAGGGCCAGGCTCTAATGCACTTACACTCTTGAGAGAGGCTGAGCCAACTCTGGATGCAGAGGCAGTTTGGTATGATAAAAAGAGGGCTGAATTTAAACTTACCTGTTTTTTAGTACCAGAGATTCCACCTACTAACTTGTAGCATTCTGTCTTCCTCTTCCATAGAATAGAGTTGCACTGAAAAACATCTGCCCTGCCAGGAACTGCATTTCTCAGCAACATCCCTGTGCCTGGGTGGGACCATGGGACTAGTTCTAGCATTCGAATATCAGCAGAAGTTATGTGCATCCTACCAGACCAAAGAGCTTAAACACATAAATACATATTCCACTCCATCGATCCCCATGAGTTTGCTGAACAGAGAACATTGGAAGACTGGAGGAAGGTGAAGCCACAGATGGAAAGATCCTAGATCCCAGAATCCCCTCGTGTTGATGAGCCCAGTCAGGAACACCTGTATGGTGCTGTAACATAATTAGAAAGGAAGACTGATTGTATTCAGCTGCCGAAATTTTGGTATTTGTTTGTTGCTGTAGCTAACCTAACTCTTACTGGTGTACAAGTTCTGTCTTTCGATGTGTCACTCACTTATCTGTGATTCGGTTTCCTTATCTAAAGAGAGAAAAATGATCACTAGATTCATACTGACTTGTTGTAGGTCTCCAATCAGGCATAAGGATGTGTGTTATGGACACTGTACGGTGGTGGTGGTGTTATCCCGAAGCAAATTGAGGGCAGCTACTTCGAACGCCACAATTTAAATATCTTAATAACAATTGTAGGAGACAGAACAGGAATTATGTGCAGCTACCACCATAACAGAATCAACTTTAGTATTTAAACTGCACTATCTGTAAATATTTCCTTAAACAGCTTGCTTCCCTTTATTGACATCTTTTCAATCAATCAAGCAATCAAAGAAAAAACTAATCTATGGTTATTCAGTACCTTCCACGTTCAGAGCATGGAGTTAAGCTGTTTTCAATTTTTATGCTTTTAGTGCCAATGATTAATATTGGCCTTGATGTCTATTAACTCCATTATGGAGAAAAGTATAAAAGGCATATAAAGGAAAGTAAAATTGGCCATAATCCACTGCAGTGATAATTACACATGGGTGAATAGCTTTCTAGCGTATGTAAATTTTTGATACAAAATTGGAGATTATGCTATATAGAATGCTTTGCAAATATTCTTTTTTCCATTGAAAATATCATGGACATGTTTTCGAAGTCAATAAATAGAGAGCTACACCATCATTTTTAGTGTTTGTGGAGATTCCACTATTTGGATATTATTTATTCAGTCAATTCTCTATTGATAAACATTTAGCTATTTAATAGTTTTCAATATTATGGCTAACGCTGCAGCATTATTTTATTGTACATGTAGAGATCTTTGGCTAACATTTTCACTTAATTATTTTCCCAGGAGAAAATCCTAACATTTGCATTTCTGAGTCAGAATATATGCACATTTTTAAAGATTTTTCATTCAGAGCACTCAATTACCTCCAGAAACATTTTTACCTTTGCATTTTCCAGTAAGGCTAAATATTTACACTTCTCTTTAAAAATCCTGTGAGTATGAAAAAAATGCAAGGGAGATCAGTGTCCTGCGTAGTGGCATCTGTTCTGGTCTTTTCATTTTAGAGCATACCCAAGAAGTCCTCCACTTCCCGCTGCTATTCCTCACCTCCACTCCTAGTCTACTCCTCCTTCAGGCACTGAACCCGCAGGTAGCTCCCTGGCTCAAGCTGAGTGGCTTCCCCAAGACTTGTGAACCTGAACCCCATGTCGTTCTCAAAAATTACTCTTTGACCTTTGCCCTCTCTACCTTTTTCTCCATCAGAGCTGTAATATCCACGGTGAAGGTTTATCTCATGATATTTAGAGCAACATTCTTTAATTTAGGGAATTTGCATTAAACTGTGAATGTCAGATAACTGACTTAGTGGGTTAACTCTCCCAGCAGGCTATCCCCTTGGTAAAGAGTCATTTTGATAGAGACTCTTCTTGGAGGAAGACTTCTAACTCTCAGGTCTGGATACCAAGTGCTATATCTATACAATAAATAAGTCTGTTCAAATTTAAATGTTTGCCATTTGTCTTCCAAACTGCCAAAAGATATGCTAACAGTTTCTTTTTTGAGTGGCTACTTGAACTGCTTTAAAGGCTAGGACAGTCCTAATGTATAAATATTCCATTGATTACTGAGGCAGTTTACATGATATAGAGGTTATCATCAAGATTATCATTGGTAATGACTATTGGGCTCCTATTGCGTATGTGATAGGTTCTTTTTCAACCAAACAAAGAAATGCAACCTAGCATTCATGAAGTTTATAATTCAAATGAAACAGCACAGATAACAAATGCAGAAAATGGCATAGGAAATACGTGAAGTGTATTCAAAATTAACATACATAAAACATCCCAATTGCCATGTTTCAGTGACTGCACTGCGTACTGATTGTTTTTAGGTGTGAAAATACACTCTGGTACATTTTACTCAGTTACATCATGCTTGCTTCCTGGAATGCAAAAATGAATCGAAGCATTTCTTAGTATTTATTTTCAACTGTCTCTAGGTAAATCCAATTAAAAAGGGATATTGGAGGAGGGGACTGTAGTCTTATTTAAATTCTGAATATAAATATGGTCCTTAGTACAATGTGGACATTTTTCAGATAGACTGACATGTCTTTGTAAAGACATTTAAAAAGGTCTCTTCTTTATCATCAAGGAATCCTTTAGGGGACTTATCTGTAAAATTTTTACAGAATATTTTTTATTAAAATAATGACTAAGGGATTAACTTAACTCATCATTTTTAGCTTTATGAGGCCTGCTGTGTGAAACCTGGGACAGAGATAGTTAGAATTTTGTATATTAAAATATAATTGTGTTATCTCATTATGATAATGCAACTAATGAGAAGGGCATAATAGGGATTTCATATATCTCATAAGGGCTTTTAAATCATGTACAATATCAGCATTATTATTAATATCATATTTTATCGAAGAAACAAGTTACAGATTGGGCTAGCAGCCATAGAATACTGATACAGATTTTGGTACATACGTGGAAGTGGGGTGCTGCTATAACAAATACCTAAATATGTAGATGTGGCTCTGCAATGGGGCAACAGGCAAAAATGGGACAAATTTTGAGGAACATAATAGAAAGAGCCTAGACTGTCTTGAACAGAGCTTTGGTAGAAATGTGAGTATTATTGACTCTGCTAGTGAGGACTCAGGAGCAAATGAGGCACATGGTAAAGAAAATGTTTATCACCCCAGAGAATACCTAAATCATTGTGAACAAACTGCTGGTAGAAATACAAACATTAAAAGTATTGCTGGTGAGGGCTCAGAAGGAAATGAGGAACATGTTATTGGCAACTGGAGGAAAGGGAATCCTTGGTGTGGTAGCAGAAAGCATAGCAGGATTGTTTCCTGCGTTATGTGGAAAGCAGTCATTGTAAATGATCAACTTAGCTGAGGAGATTTCTTAGCAAAATGTGGAAGGCATGTCCTCTTATTGCTGCTGCTAGTTAAATGTGGGAGGAAAAAGATAAATTGATGGAAGGTTGTTATACAAAAGCAACTGTGACTTGATGATTTGGGAAATTCTTGGCCAATCTGGATTGTAAAACACACTAAAATTAATAAATGCACTGTTGAGAAAGCATCCTCTAGAGGAAATCTGAGGGGTATGGCTGGAAAACCTTTAACTAATCCTTAGAAAGGTCAACAGTTCAGAGTATTCAGTCAAACAGAAGGCTCTTTGAAAAGATCATGTGTGTGACTCCTTCATCACCTCAGTCATCTCAGCAGAAACCAAAAGTAGAGATGAGATTATCTAGGAAAGACCTAGCCTCTCGCCTAATGGAGTAGATCCTATGATAGACACAGAAGACCCACAAGTTTCCTGAGAATTTAATATTGGCAGAAACACTGCCAACCTGTACTGACAGGGACAGATAAAGTACAAAATGAGAAGAGGCTGTCAGATCTCTGATGGTCTATAGGTGTGGCGCAGGCTGATAAAACTACTCAGCAACAAACATGTGCTACCTTTCACAAAAAAGAAAAGATTACTAGGGACAAAGCAGTAAGCATAGAAGACAGAGCCTTGAATCACAGAGGATTATTCCCAGGTCTTTTCAGGAATTTCAAAGAGCTTGTTCAGCTGGATTTCAAAGTTACTTGTCATTTAACTCCTTTTATCCTTCCATTTTCTCTGCTTTTGAACCAGAATATCTATAACTGGTATTCTATGCTTGTCCCGTCTTTGTATTTTGGGAGCAGATAACTTGCTTCTTTAGTTTCACAGGTCTACAAATGGATATTGTGCTGCAGGATGATTACACTCAGAGTCTTACCCATATATAATTTTGAGGGTGAGATTTGGGATTTTTAAACTGATAAGACAGATGAGATTTTGGACTTGAATTGATGCTGTAATAGGCTGAGACTTTGGGGCACTTTGGATGGGGTGCATATGTTTTGCATGGACATGAATCTTTAGGGATAGATTGCTGTAGGCATAATACTACCCCCCTCTAAAGAGGCCCACGTCCTAACCCCCAGAATCTGTGATATGTTAGGTTATAGCAAAGGGATATTAAGGTTACAGATGGAATCAACAACCTTGAGATGGAGAGATTATCCTAGATAAACCAGGTGGGTCCAATGTGAACACAAGGATCTTTAAAAATGAAAGAGAAAGACAGAAGAGAGAGAATCAGATGGTCATGTGAGAAAGACTTAGTATAACATTGCTGGCATTGAAGACGGGGAATTGAGGCTATGAGCCAAGAGACAGAGACAGCTTCTCGAAGCAGAAAAAAAGGGAAGGAAATGGATTCCTCCTTAAAAACTCCTGAAGAAACATAGCTAAGTTAATATCTTGACTTTAGCCCAGTGAAATTCATTTCAGACTTTTGACCTCCAGAACTGAAAATAGTTAATTTTTGTTGTTTTTAAGCCACTAAGATTGCAGAAATTTGTTGCAGCAGTAATAGGACATTAATGCACAGATTAATCAGGTTGCATTTATTCCCTGCTAAGTTTAAGACCAGAATCCTAAGTTCTTTGATGCTATTAGTAAGTAAAAATGAAATTATTACATTTGAGCAATGAAGTAAAAAGGGACTTTGGTTTTTAAGAATTTTTTCAGCAAAGACTTCTTTCCAGGTACAAATTGGGAACACAATATTGAAATAAATGGATCTTTTGGTGGCATAATTGGATCAGAAGAAATGTGTTATGAGCAATGGGTTCAGTCAGAGATCTTAGCTTATTCTTGATCATCTGAAAGCCTGCCACTTGCTGGTTGAACTCAAAACTGTCCACAGAGCAATGATAGTTAAAGCTTGCAGCCCATTGGGTGTTCTCTCTCCTTAATCGGCAGGTATAGGAAATAAATAGGGTGAGCTATTGGCTGCAGATTTCCCTTCTAGGCTCCACAGATTTAGGCTGCTCAGCCAGATTGACTTTTAACTTGTGAATTCCCTCTTCAGTTCCCTGTTGGGAGTAAAATCTAATTTGAAGCCACAGGAAGGTTGACTGTGGATCCTGTCCTTGCCAAAATCAGGTTGGATTATTTCCTTGGCTTAAGTCCTGTTTCTATATCCTGTTTCTAGCATTTTTGCATCAGCTCAGATGGACCTTCAGGATTTAGTGCACAAGTTGGTTCAAATTACCTAGAAATGCCTTCTCTTCCCCTCAGACCTGACTGAGCTCCAGTTTACTGTACCTTCAACCTACTCTCCATTCAGTTTTTCTTGGCTTACTTGCATCACCCTGGGGGTAACTGCCAGCATGCACTAATCACGAACGAGGTGAACTTCTTCGGGAACCAGTTTCCTAGCTTAAATATTGAGGGGGCTGAATAAGATGATCATTAAGGCCTGTCCCAGCTTTCGCCCATGATGATCATGGCCCTTATTTGACTCAAAAGTAAAAGCCAAACTCTTTACAAACGATCTAAATGACAAAATGGCCCCTTGAAACCTCACTGACTATAACTTCTCTTAAACTTCTTTCACTTATTCTCCTTCACACACCCAGGCCTCTTTGCCAGTCCTCAAACACTCCAGGCATGCAGCTTCCATAGGGACTTGAATTAATGGTTGTTTTCTCTGTGTGAAATGCTCTTCCCCTAGATATCTACTTGGCTAGCCCCTAACCCCTCTTTAAGACTTCACTCAAAAGTCACTTTCTTAGTTAAGCCTTCCCTGACCCTAGTACTCCCTATCTCTTAATATACAGTATTATGTCATCAAATTATTTATACTTGCTTTCTGCTAGTCCCCTCTCAATGGAGCATAAGCTCCACAAGTTAGGGATTTTTATTTTGATTCATTGATATACTCCCAAGACACATAAAATAGTGCCTGCCATTTAGTAGGCACACAATAGATATTTGCTGAATATATAAAAGAGAGAATATAATTCTGTTGTTACCCAATAGATTAAACCAGTTCTTCTATTGGTATATGCGAGGCTAATGGATGATTTCATAGGTGCGATTTCTGAGAGGAGCACATCTGGGATTCACTCATTTACTCCCCAGACATTTATTGACTGCCTACTATGTGCCAGCCAGAGTTGCAGGTGCTTGGGGATACACTGAGGAAAAATAAAACTCATTATTACAAAATTTACATTCTTAGTGATAAAAACACATAATAGGTAAATAAAAATTGTAATATTATGTCTGGAAGTGCTAAATATTATAAAGAAAAATAAAGCAGGATAAGGAATTTGGCAATAACTGGAGTGTATAGAGAAGGTCTCTTCGAAGATATGACATTTGAATAGAGATATGAATAAGAGGAAAGTGATGTCCTAGCAGAGGAAACTACATGTGGCTTGTGAAATAATAAAAAGCCCTTGTGGTTGTCTCACAGTTGATGGAGGGTAGAATGGCAGGATGTGAAATGTGTTAAGCAGCTATAAATTCTTGTGAGAGTTAGTTTTTCTTTGAAAAAAAAACTTTGCATATTCCTCTGATAGAATGAGTAGCTGCTGTTAGGGTTTGGTATTGTCTTGTTGGGCTGAAAAATGTGAACCTGTTGCTAACATAACTACTATATCTTGAGGTTTTGACTTTTTGGAGAGGATGTGGAAAAATCAATCTATTATAGAATCCTTTATTTCTTTATATACACACATACACATATTAACAAAAGGAAATATTATTTCTTTAGAGAATGGACACATAAATATCCACTCTTTTTTTAAAGACCATATCTGGCTTAAATCTAAATCTTTAAGTGGCTTACATTTGGACCTCTATTGATAGATTTCATTTCACTGGAACTTTTCAGTAAATACTCATTCTTGTTTCCTGAGAACTTGTATAACTCGGTTTTCCTGTAATTCTTGTAAAACCAGAAATAAAGCTCTGAAAATTGGAGAGTAAATTGAATCAATAGCCTAAAGCTCTGGTGAGGTACTCCAGGGAGTACATTTTATTTTTTTTATCGGAAGGCATGAGTTTTCTAAAAACAGTCTCTGTCTGCATATGTATCTATGCATGTAGCATATGGCACTTAGGAATATATAGGGTTACCTTATTACCATGGGTTACCGGTGCCAGCATGTGCGTTGAGCTAAATCTTTCTTGCATTTTAATATTCTGTCTGCATTTCATATGCTGAGAGATCAGGAGATAATGAAAATGAACTAGCCTGGCTCAGAGTCTATGTTATTTTTAATGGTCATTTTATTTGTATATATAATACAACCAGTGGGAAAAATAGCAAAAGATTAAGTAAGCACCATCTATATCTGAATTGAAAAAGGAAAGAGAAGTTAGTGAGCCCAGCTTCTGCCTGTAGCCTCCTTTCCATCGGACATACCTTTGGGTTCTCTCTATGACCACACATTGGATGATGTTTTTCCAGGTTTTGCAGCTAGGAACCTAGTAAATGGTAAAGAACAAAAACTGGGTGGACAAGAATGTGTCTCCTCTAGGGAATGAGAATTTTAATTTAAGGAAAGTAACCTGTAAAGCTGATTGTTTCCCTTAAAGAGAACTTGGCCATTTTTTGTTCATATGGGTGTTTATGTAGAATGCAAACATTATGCCCTTTTGACCTGGGAATAGAACCTTTCTCACTGGAGTAGAGAGGTCTAAGGACAAAATCACTGAAAAATGTGAATGACTCCTCCCGGCAACCTGTATGCACATAGTTCTCCATTAGTCATGAGCAGCTTCTTTAGTTTTGAACGATGGGTGTCTTTACTGTTCTTTCTTCTCCCTTCTGTTTCCACCATGTTGGCATTTCACTGCTCATTAACAGACTGTGGAAAGAAAAAAGGGAATTCATTAATTTATTATTGTATCATTCATTATACGAGTTGCCACTAGTATAAAAGTCCTGGTGACATTTTTGAAAAGGTAGATGCCGATGGCTAAAATACCAATGGGAGGTGGGGGGAGTGGATTAGGGATTATTCTTTCCCATCAGCAGAGAGTGTCATATGGCTTTCATGAGGCATAATCAGCATTCCAAATGAACATTTATATGAAATAGAAATCATACATCTTCAAAATTTCTATTTTGAATAGAAGCATTAGAAGTAATGCTTTTGTAATGCAAAAACAGAATTGAGAGATTTTGGATCCGTTTTTTATGTCTAGCTCCACTATCAGTGCAGCAGAGGTGGATAACTGAAGCTTTATGGCAGGCTAGAACTACCTCATCAAAATATTTGTAATGAGCTATTCTGTTCTACCATAATCCAAGAAACTTTCTCATATAGAGCTTCTTATCATGGAGACAGACAGAAACATTCATAGGACCAGATCCCCAACCATTTAAAGAAAGTATTTTGGGGGTTTCAGGAACATTCCCACACATTTTTTGAGCACCATATGCTTCTGCCCTTGTACAATAGAAAGTATCTATACAAAACCTACTATGTGCAGGTCATAGCGTGTACTAAATATACCAAGGCGAAAAAAATACCCAGGAAGAGCTTATCATCTAGAATAAAATATGTACAATAATAGTGTTAGGTCGGGGGAGCAGAGAAGGTCACCATGACTCAAGCTATGTAAAAAGTGCCACCCCTTCTAGATGTCACCTAACCCCCTTGCTTAAAAACTGCCCACACCAGGACCCAGCAGCGAGCTCACAACTCCCTACCTGGAGTTCTGTGAGCTCTGCCTGGGAGTGCAGGAAGAAACTCGCTCACTCTAAGGTTTTTTGGTCTGCCTCTTCTCTCTTTCGCCTCCTAAGCCTTACAAATAAGAAATCTCGATAACAAGCAAGATGACACACACCAAGTGCCCAGTGGAAGGTACAAATTTTAAGTGCTGTTGAATTTGAAAAGCAGGGTGAGGTTCTGGAGAAAGCTGGAGTATTCAGTGAAGAGGAAGAGAGAGATTTTAAGGTAGACTTGAAAGGTACACTGATGGTAAAGAAGGGGAAGCATTCAGGGGAGGAGAATGGCAGTACAGTGACCCAGACGTGGGAAGGGACATAGCAGAGTTTGCAAAGCTGATATAGATGAGAGTAGTCAGAAGATGGAAGATCTGAATTTTGCCTTAAGGGCAGTGAATATCTTTACAATATTTAAAATTTATTCAGAAGTCTTTCTTTCCTTCTGTAACTAAGAAGTTAGGACTGAGGAATGATTATGATTACTGAATTATTATATAGCTATTCCTTCTTACTTTCTGGTATATTAGAATAGACAGAGCGAGATACCTGAAATCTTTGAATTGTAATCCAGCTGCCTGGATCTCTGATAATGATTGTAAAGTCTTTATCTTGTGCCCTGTGATTGTAAAAACTTTGTGACTAACTTCACTTGTACCCAGTTATCCAGTTCTTTGACTTTGGAGTCTTGTGCTCACTACAGACAGTCTCTAATGTTTATTAATGAAGGGTTCTGGGTCAGCCAAGAACGAATCCAACCCAAGGCCTAAGTTATCTTGATAACTAAAACCGGATCTAACCAAAATGGGCCCACCTGACATGCACAGTAGTTTAGACTTTAACCTGTAAGTCACCTGTACCTCATTATGGTAAAATCACACCCATCATCATATTAAGGCCACTATTTTTTTTGCATATGTTCTGTGACTAAGCATGTAATCGATCTGCACCTGCTCAATAATTAAATCACCTCTAATTACATCATCTAGGGCCACTGTGCTCATTGTCCTAAATCCTGCCTATCTTTTATCCTTCAGGTCAAAAAATGTGTCGATGGATTATGAGAAATAAGTCCACTGACTGATTGTGACTGTGTGCTGTACTAGAGCTTAAACCAGATTTGCAGAGCATCCATCACCTATCAGCCTATCAGCTGCTGAGAGCCGGAGCCATCACTCATACCACAGTCTGTTACTTCCACTACACGTACTTAACCACAACATTGTACCGTCAGGTTATGACACCTGTAGAATCTCAAGTGGAAGGAACTATCCAGTAGGAATTACTTTAGAAGACAAATTATATCTTCATCTTTTTGTTAATATTAATAATCACGTGATTGTCTTGCTACTTTCCTTGTGGGCTTTATGGTTTTCAACACACTTTCAAGTACATTATATCTCTTGCTTCTCACAACAGCTCTGTTAAGTAAGCGAGAATTTTAAATGATAAAGTTATTTCTGGGCTCCTATTATCTGCACAATTAATGCTGGTTACATATGTGGTGCTCTCTCATTTGTGTTGTAAAAATTATAATGAACAGTTTGCCCTTCTTTTTCTCCAAAACAGTTTAAAAATCAGGACAGGTTGCTGAAATTCTCTCCAAGAGAGTGGGCTTATTTTTGCATTGCGTTTTTCTCAGACTAAGAACCTTGTTTCCACATCAAAATAAAAGCTTGGGTGCCATAAAAAGTCTTTTTGAACAAGACACTACATCTTTACCACTCCTTAATTACAGTTGGATAAGGTGGCACACTTAAATATCCTTGGAGAACAGGCAGGTGATCCGCTACATGTGTTTATTTATCTAAAACAATTTAGCAATTTACAACCATATTAATTCTGGTTTGGTTGTCAGGGGGTATTTTCCAGGACTCTTTGATTTGGTTTACATCACATTTTCTTTTCACATCAACTTATCCTCCAAGCAGTAGACTTTTGCTGTTCTTGTCACAAAGCTAAAAGTTGCCCATACCCCTGGACTAAGTTAAAGATAATGCTGTCAAATACATGTTTAAAATTCTGGTCTACCACAGACTAACTTCATTGGTATGAAACTCAGACCTCTCTTATTAAACACTGTTAAATATCTTTTCATTTTCAAGACAAATTTGAACAGAAACACAACCAAACATGTACTGTATTAAAATCATTGATTCATAATATTTAAATTTTCAGCTAGCCTCCAATTAGCAGGCTTTCCAATATTTGAACAGAAGACCATTTTAATGTAATTACAAACACATTTTAGGCATCTAAATTTTTTGCATAATTAGTTCCCTATTAAACTATTTATGTAGCCTTTTTTTCCATCAGAAACAGAGAAAGCAGAACAATTTTATTCCTTACTGTTACAATAATTAACTATGCAAGTAGAACAGCATATTAATAGAGTATAATTTGTTTACATTTAAAAGAAAATTGTGTTAGATTAGCATAGCAAAAGACTATTTCCATATCCAGGCAGTAATATGCAGGCCTAATAGCAATTTACAGTGCAGTTAAAGAATATTATTAATAAAGTAATATAGTATAATTCTGTTTGCCCCCACCATATTTCACAATGTCCTTAATTACAGCTAATTCCGTCGAGACTAATTTGGGTGTTATTAAGCAGTAGACACAGGAATCTTAAATACAACCTTTGCTAATAATGAATTTAGAAGTTACAATAGAACTGGTTCTTATAAAGCATAGGTGCAAGATGAGCGTTTGTATTTTCTCCCTGGGGTAAAATCCATAAACGTACACATATGTAATTGATATCTAAAAACAAGCTTTTCTATGTCCAATGCATTATTAACCACTCCATGAGCGGTTTATGATAAGTAAATATAGTTATGGGGGTGGGGCGGAGGAAATGGAGATGGCAGTTAGGTGATAATTGGATTAGTAATCTAGAACTCTCTCAGGCAAAAATTTCAATTACTAATGACTTTATTTTTTCAATGGATGCAATGATGGAATTGGCTAAACTACATGGCATGCTAGGGTTTTTTCCCCCCTTGAAAGAATTTAATAATAGCTCCTACTTATTAAATACCCACAGTTCACCAGGCACTGTACTGGCTTCTATACCTATACTGTTATCAGTTCTCAAGACAACCCTTTAAGGCAGGTAATAGCATTCTCATTTTCCAGATGAGGAAATGAGTCTCAAAGAGTTTAAGGGATTCCCTGGAAACTACTAGAATCAGGCAGAAGCCAATGATGCTTCCAATCAAGATCTAGTATAGCTTCAAAGACCAGGCTTTGTAAATATTGTGCCGTTGCCCTTTTAACAGATATAAAGATTTTCATCAATTCAAAAGTGAGTCAAAAAAAAAAATTTCCCTAGGCTTCATTGTTGTTCTTTTGATAGCACTTTAGAATATTCTACTGGTTCTGATGTAAGTATAGTTGTGGCTCTGCCACTTACCATCTGTGTTGATGTGGACAAGTCAATTTCTGACAGAGTGCTCCACCATGGTGGGAATACTTTATATCTGTCCTATCCAACAGTGGGAAATAGCCACTACCCACACGTGACTATTAAGCATTTGAAATGTAGCTAATGCAACCAAGGAACAGCATTTTCCGTTTTGTTTAATTAATTTAAATCTAAAGAGCCACATATGGCCAATAGCTGCCTTATTGGACAGTACAGTCTTAGAGCATTAGCTACCCACTCATGGAATAGTGGTAAAAACAACCTCTTTAATACTTCAGGGTAGAGTTGTGAGCTTAAATGAGATCATATATGTAATGTGCTTCGTAAACTCTAGTGCATCCCTCTAATATGTCAATAATAGTAATAATAATGAAACCAATAATAGTAACTGCCTGCATGTAACACACAAGGTAGAAAATCTTTAGGCAGATCACCAAACTTGAACTTTAAAATTGTCTTCTACTTTTCTATTTTCCATAGTTGTGTTGATCTGTGATTTGCCATTTCCTAGAGGCAGATGGCAGTCATTGCCGACTTAATTATGCATACTATGGGGGGACCAAACTAGATTAAAATGCAGGGATCCCAAAGAATTACCATAGACTGTGTAATCCTGACTTCTGCTAAAGCTCCAGGAGCCAATTTTCTGTATGCATTGACCAATGAGGTTCTCCTAATAGTTTACATGCTCATAAAATGTTAGTGAAAAGGGGGCCCTCAGAAGTCATCTCAACCAGCCCTTTCTTTTGCTAGATGAGGATATTGAGGCCTGGAGATGGTAAACGACTTGTCCAAGATTGCTTGTCTGGTGGGTGGCAGAACCAAGACTAGGAGACAGCTCTCTTTCCAACTATATACTGCCACTTTATAATAAATCAAGTGGTGGGGTATGTGGGGAGAGTCATGTTTAGTGCCAGTTGAAGATGGATAGTAAATTAGTGATCATGGATCCCCATGGGAATTTAATCACCATTCTATAAGAGTTACATAAACCCTACTGTAATTAGCTTACCACCATGAGGTAAATTCGTTCACAGAGCAACAAGCATTCCATTAACTAGCTATGGGGCAAATCAGCTTACATATTTGTAAAAGAATGGCATTCGATGAGTGGATCTCCAAGGTCCCATCTGGCTCTGAAAGTCTATAATGCTTAAACTCGGGAGCTGCATTTTTAAAAATTGTAAATGAATTTCTATTTATTTATGACTGTAGTTTCCACATATTTCTAAAGAGCAATGATACATCTGTGTGCAAGTCATGTTTTTCTATTTACAGATACTACTTGGTGGTCATGTGGACCTGCAGCATCCTTGTAGTAACTTCACAGCTCCTGAAGGGCCTGGAGTCCCCAGTTTAATACTGGTGGTCTAGGGAGACCTTTTTGCTTAGGACTAAGATGGAACCAACCAAGATTTTGTTTTTAGGATAATCACTCTGGTAGATATCTTTTTGTTTGTTTGCTTCTCCAAGCAGGTTCTTAGTGCTCCCTATCTTCAACTTTATTTTTTTTAATAAAAAATATTTTAGTAGGCAACACAAATGCAGGTATAAAATTGAGAGTTACAAAAGGATACACAATGAAAAAAAAATGGTTCCCATGTTTCCTGTTAGCTGTAGGATGAACAACCATCCCATTTACCCAGAATGGAGGGGTTTGCTGGGACATAGAACTTCAGTACTAAAACTGGGAAAGTCTGAGCAAGCCAGAACCCATGTCACCCTACTTTCTTGATGCACCCTATTCCTGCTGACTTAGCACCTTTGGATTGCCACCAACATGTAATTCCAATGAAAGTGAAGCAGTAACATTTACTCCAGATGACATCTTGAAGTCAGTAATGGTCATCACAATGAAGCTGAACATTTCAAGGACTTGGGATATTTCTTCTATAGCTTCTAGAGGAAAAAACATAGGGGTTGAAAACCAGGCAACTTATTCAAGGAAAACAGAATCAAAGTGGCAACCTACATTGTGCAATTAATGATCACTAAAGAGTTAGGAAGATTTTATTCATAAACAGAATGGACCTTTACTTGTTAAGAAACCAGCCTCCTAAAGAAAATCATTTGAGTCACTTAAAACTGGTTTTTCAAAAGACTTGGGAATATGCTGAAGCTGACTTCTCTTTTGGTCATGATGAAGAATAGAAAAATCTTGAGTTGACAGGAGAAAAACAGGATGATATAATAGTTCCATTCCACCTTTAGTTTCTTTAATTTTATGTTTGGGTATTATGTTAATACTTTCCATTTCTAATGGGTGAGCAGCTCATTCTAGAATGTGGATGATATATACTCACTAAAATTTTCCCCTAAAATGAGTTTTCCCATCTATTTTTTTTTAATGAATGAGCTATTGTGGAACATAATGCCTTTTAAAATTCTCTTTTATTGAAACTAAGCAATATTATATTTTTCTTTTTTAGCATTTCATTAAAATCAGCATAAATTTATGGAGTAGCTATTATGTCTAAAACACTATTCAGAGTGCTCTAGTGGATACCAAAACTGGGTAGGAGATTCCCTCCCCTCAATGAAGCTGCAATGAGACAAGTACATAAACAACTATAGGAGCAAGCAGCAAAAATTAATTGCCATAAATAAAGTTTAATAAAGAAAGGGGCTAGTACATCTAATTGGTAAATAGGAATAATTTTATAAAATGGAAATTATGTTTGAAATGGTGGTCTTAATAACAAGTAGAATTTCAACAATTGGAAGCTTTGCATAATAAGTTCAGGGAACTGCATTAAATGTTATTGGATGGGAGTATTTAGTCTAAAATAGTCTCAAAAAGTGGGTTGGAGTTATATCGTACAGACCTCTGAAAGCGATAATGAAAAGTTAGCAATTTAATTTCTTAGTGAAAGGGAGTGATCACACAGACTTTAGAGCAGGGGCATGATAGACTCAGAGCTGTGCATCTGGAAGGTCACTTGGAAATGGTTTGAAACATGAATTGGAATGAAAATAGAAAAGAGATGGGAGAGGCAGACCCAAGGGTAAGTAATGAAAACCTCAAGAAAGTTTGTAAGAACAAAGAGGACAGGAATTTCCTGGGAAGATTTACAGGAGGAAGCTCCAGGACTCACTCCTTCCTCCAAAACAGCCATTCAACAGGCAGGAACTGTCTGAAGCAACTGTGTGGAGGCCCTGGAGGCCAGAAAAACATTGCACAGCATCCAGGGAAGAGCAAGGCAAGAGGCTGCTAAACTATTGTGAAGAACTGAGAGTAGCTCTCTCTGTGTGGTGGCTGCAGGTGCTCATCACCCACTCTTGGTGTGGGCTGCTTCAGGATCCAGTCCCTGGCTAGGTGCTGCTATCAGAAAGGGATATAATAATCTTCCTCAAGAATGGGGTGAAGGAAGGGATGTGGCTGCTCACTGATCACAGCTTATCATTAGTGAATCCAGAGCACACTGGGTCTCAGCTCTGAGCTACTCTTTTGACCTGCCCTGGATAAAGGTGCCAGTGGCCATTGTTTTGCCCCCGTCCCCTCAAAGATGGAGGCAGTGGAGGGTTAAAGTGTCTCCTCAGGTCTGCAGGGAATGGTTTTCTGAAGGATGCCATCTGCTGGGCAGGCCAGGAGAGCACAGCTTTTAGGAGCTGTCAAAAAGGCTTTTTGGCATCTCTCCTGACCCTCTCTGTGCCCAGGGCATTTTGAAGCTGATCTGCACCCCCTTCAAGGGTCCCTGGCCCTGTATGGGCTGGTAAATACTTGGGAAAGTATTATCTGGGGTGACCCTCTTCCAAGAATTTGCCCTCCTGGCAAAAGCAGCTAGAAACAATGAAAGGTATGTTGAAGAAAAAAAACAAAAAAACAAAAACAACTACAGAGGTATAACAAAAGCACACAGAACAGATCAAGATTCCTGGAGAAGGAACACAGGAAAGAAAGCTTTCTCCTGGGGGTGAGATAATTGCACAAAGAGTACAACCTTAAAAGTTGTACCACATATCCAGGGCAAAAATCAGATGAAGAAGAGATGGAAAAAAAATCTGATCTTAAAAAAAACCCACATTATTCTAAAGGTCTAGAATAACTTGAACCGAGTATGTTAAAGAAGAGTCTTAATACAAAGCCAGTTAACAATAAAACACTAGGCAAAACAGAGAAACTGAACTTCAAAGTAAACTCATCAAGATAATTTTATGCTAGACATCAGAAAAAATTACAAACCATACTAAGAAACAGGAAAATATGGACTTGTCAAAGGAACAAATTAAAACTTCAAAGGAGACACAGAATTTGAAACAAGTAATCAAGAAAGTTCAAACAAATCTCCTAAATCAATTCAGGTGATGAAGGAAAATATGGCAAAAGATATAAAGGATATTAAGAAGACACTGTGTGAACATCATGAAGAATTTGAGATTATAAAAAGAACAGCAGAAATTATGGGAATGAAAGGCACAGTAGAAGAGATTTAAAATACACTAGAGTCATGTAACAGTAGATTTGAACAGGCAGAAAAAAGAGTCAGTGAAGTAGAAGGCAGGACAATCAAAATCTTACAGACAGAAGAACAGAGAAAATAGAATGAAAAAAAAATTGAGCAGTGTCTGAAGCATTTGAATCACAGCATGACATACATAAGCATATGCATCATGGGTATTCTAGAAGGAGAAGAGAAAGGAAAAGGGGCAGAAAGAAAATTTGCAGAAATAATGGCCAAAAATTTCCCAACTCTTATGAAAGACATAATTATACATGTTCAACCAGTGCAACATACTCCAAACAGAATAAGTCCTAATAGACCTACTCTGAGACACATATTAATCAGAATGTCAAAGACCAAAGAGAGAATCCTGAAGGCAGCAAGAGAAAAGTGTTACTACACACAAGGGAACTACAATGAGACTCATTTCTAATTTCCCATCAGAAACCATGGAAATGAGAAAGCAGTGGTCATATATTTAAGGTAGTGAAAGAGAAAAAAGTAAAACTGTTAGTCAAAAATGAAGGAGACTTAAAAATACTCACAGATAAACAGAAACCAAAAGAGCTCATCAATAAAAGTCTTGTCCTACAAAAAATAATAAAGGGATTTTTGCAAGCTGAAAAGAAAAGATAGGAGACAGAGGCTTGGAGGAGAGTGTGGAAATGAAGATTACTAGTAAGAGTAACTAAAAGTATAAAAAGAGAGGCAAAAATAAGATATGACATATAAAACCAAAGGATAAAATTGTTGAAATAAGTAGTGCTTTTACAGTAAAAATATTGAATGTTAATGGATTAAACTCACCAATCAAAAGACATAGACTGGAAAAATATATAAAAAAGGTATGCTCCAACTATATCCTGTTGTCATGGTCAGGTTCCTGTGTCAACTTGGCCAAGTGGTGCTACCTGTTTGTCTGCTTGGGCAAGTGCTGGCCTATCTGTTGCAATGAGGATATTTCATAGAATTAGATCATGATCACATCAGCTGCATGCACAGCTAATTCCATTTGTAATCAGTGAAGGGTAGTGTTTTCTGCAATGAGTGATGCTTAACCTAATCACCAGAAGCCTTTTAAGGAGGATTTAGAAAAAACAGGCTCTCTTCCTGCTTTGGCTGGTGAGCCTCTCCTGTGGAGTTCATCCAGACCCTCCATTGGAATTATTGGCTTCACAGCCTGCCCTGCGGATTTTGGAGAGTCTGTGTTCCCAAAGTCATATGAGACACTTTTATAAATTTTATATTTGTGAGTGTTCCCTGTCGACTCTATTTCTCTATAGAACCCCAACCAATACATCTTGGTACCAGGAGTGGGGTGCTGCTGCAGTCAGCAAATACCAGATATGTTGGAATAGTTTTTTTGGATGGCTAAAGGGAAGATTTTGGAGGAACCATGAAAAGAATGATGGAGAAGTCCTGGAGTGCTTGAGGAGACTGTTGGTGTAAAGGGAACCACTGCCAATCTGGACAAAGAAGGACACAAAGGGACAAATTGGAGTTTGCAGAGTAAGAACCATGGAAGCTTGGGCCTGAAGCCAAGAAACCTCAGCCAGGAGAGTGGACCCATCCATATACATGGAGAGGGTGAGTGTGCCCTGAGGGCAGAGGATGAGTCTTCCATCTCATTGCAGTGGAAGAGCTGTGTAGCCTCAGGCCTTGGAAAAGGTATAGCATGCTCCTTGGGGACTGGGGAGAGCCTGGCTGCCACCACATGGAGTGGTTGAGCGTGTGCCCCAGAAATGGCAGAGAGTCCAGGGGTGGCCCCAATGCCTAGAGAGAGTGGAGCCAAGAAAAAGGTGGTCTCCTCAGTGTTCCCTGAGGTTGATTTGGAAAGAGGTGGACCACTGCATAGGCCTTGGAAAGGGTGGGACTTTCACTTTCTAAAGCTGAAGGATAAATGACTTTCAGATTTTGAAATCCAATGGTGTTTGTCCTGCAGGTTTTCCTTCCAATTTCTCCCGAGGATCCTGTGACTGTCCCTCCTTTGCTTATTGGCACCAGACAACTTGTTTTGAGATTCACAGGTCCACAGCTGGAAGATAATTTTTTCACCTTAATATTGTTTAAGGTGATGTGTGTAGTTGCCAAGTTGACAAGGAGTGGACATGTGGTAGTTAGATTCAGTTGTCAACTTGGCCAGGTGAAGGCACCTAGTTCTGTTGCTGTGGACATGAGCCAATGATATGTGAACCTCATCTGTTGCTCATTACATCTGTGGTCAGCTAGGAGGCATGCCTGCTGCGGTGAATGATGTTTGATTTAATTGGCTGGTGCTTAAATGAGAAAGCTCAATGTAGCACAGCCCAAGCAGCTCAGCACACCTCATCTCAGCACTTGCAGCTCAGCCTAGCCTTTGGAGATGCAGAAAGAAAACACCCTGGGGAAAATTGTTGGAACCCAGAGGCCTGGAGAGAAGGCCAGCAGAGATCACCCTGTGCCTTCCCACATAAGGAAGAACCTCAGATGAAAGTTAGCTGCCTTTCCTCTGAAGAAATAATGAAATAAATCCCCTTTTATTAAAAGCCAATCCATCTCTGGTGTGTTGCATTCTGGCAGCTAGCAAACTAGAACACCTGTCTATATGAGACTCATCTTATACCAGACACAAATAGTGGGAGCAGTGGTTTCTTTTAACCCCAATTCAGTACTGTATGTTGGAAACTTGATTAGGTTATCTCATCGAAAATGTGACTGACCCAATTGTGGATATTAACCTTGATTAGAAGGAGTTGTGACTCCACCCATTCCAGGTGGGTCTTGATTAGTTTACTGGACTCTTTTAAAAGAGGAAGCATTTTGGAGAAAGCTTCAGAATGACAGGGCATTAGAGCCACCACAAAGCCCATGCAGCTGGAGACCTTTGGAGATGAAGAAGGAAATGCTTTCTCCAGAAGCCCGGAGAGAAAGCTAGTAGATGTTGCTGTGTTTGCCATGTACCTTTCCAGTGGAGAGAGGAAACCCTGAACTTAATCAGCAATTCTTGAGTGAAGGTAACCTTTTGTTGGTGTCTTAATTTGGACAGTTGTGCTGGTTTGAAAGGAAGTATGCCCCCTAAGAAAAGCCATGTTTTAATATAAATCCCATTTCATAAAGGTAGAATAATCTCTATTCAATGCTGTATGTTTGAAACTGTGATTGGATCATCTCCCTGGTTGATGTGATTTAGTTAAGAATGGTTGTTAAACTGGATTAGGGGATGACATGTCTCCACCCATTTGAGTGGGTCTTGATTAGTTTCTGGAGTCCTATAAAAGAGGAAACATTTTGGAGAATGAGAGATTCAGAGAGAGCAGAGAATGCTGAAGCACTATGAAGCAGAATCCACAAGCCAGCGACCTTTGGAGATGAAGAAGGAAAACGCCTCCCGGGGAGCTTCATGAAATAGGAAGCCAGGAGAGAAAGCTAGCAGATGATACCGTATTCTCCATGTGCCCTTCCAGCCGAGAGAGAAGCCCTGACTGTGTTCGCCATGTGCAATCTCACTTGAGAGAGAAACTCTGAATTTCATCGGCCTTTGAACCAAGGTATCTTTCCCTGGATACCTTTGATTGAACATTTCTTTAGACTTGTTTTAATTGGGACATTTTCTTGGTCTTAGAACTGTAAACCAGCAACTCATTAAATTCTCCCTTTTAAAAGCCATTCCATTTCTGGTATATTGCATTCTGGCAGCTAGCAAACTAGAACAACAGTTTTATAGACTTGTTTTAATTTGGACTTTTCCATGGCCTTAGAACTGTAAACTTGCAACTTACTAAATTCCCCTCTTTAAAAACCATTCCATTTCTGGTATATTGCATTCCGGCAACTAGCAAACCAGAACAGGGGGCAATTCACAAAGAAGAAATAACAATCCTAAATGTTTATGAATCTAAATGTGCATAAATACATGAAGCAAACACTAACAAAATTGAAAGGAGAAATAAGTGTCTCTTCACTACTCTCATCAATAGATAGAACATCTAGACAGAGGATCAATAAGGAAACAAAGAACTTGAATAATATATCTAACAAACATATACAGAACATTACACTCCAAAACAGCAGGATATACATTCTTCTGAAGAACTCCTGGATTACTCTCCATGATAGACCACATGTTGGGTCATAAAACAAATCTTAATAAACCTTAAAAGATTTAAATTAAACAAAGCACTTTCTGTGACCATAATGGAATGAAGCTGGAAATCAACAACAGGTGGAGAAATGGAAAATTCACAAATACATGGAAGTCAGCATAGTCTCAAACAATCAATGGATCAAAGAAGAAATTGCAAGAGAAATCAGTAAATATCTTGAGATGAATGAAAACAAGAACACAACTTATCAAAACTCATGGGATGCAGTGATAGCAGCGTGAAGAGGGAAATATATAACCCTAAAATCCTATACTAAAAAAGGGGAAAGAACTAAAATCAAAGACCTAACTGCACACCTGGAGAACTAGAAAAAGAATAGCAAACTAATCCCAAGAGAAGAAATAACAAACACTAGAGCAGAAACAAATGAAATTGAGAATTAAAAAAAAAATAGAAAGAATTAACAAAACCAAAAGATGGTTCTTTGAGAAGAATAATAAAATTGGTGAACCCTTAGCTAGAATGATAAAGAAAAAGAAATAAGATGCAAATGAATAAAATCAGAAATGAGAGGGGAACATTCCTAATCACGCCACAGAAATAAAAAGTGTCATAAGAGGATACTATGAATAACTCTGTGCTAACAAATTAGATACTTAGATGAAATGGTCAAATTCCTAGAAATACCTGAACAACCTACACTGACTTGAGAAGAAATAGAAGACCTCAACAGACCAATTAAAAGTAAAAAGATCGAATCAGTCATCAAAAACCTCCCAATAAAGAAAAGCCCAGCACCAGATGGCCTCACAGGTGAATTCTACCAATCATTCCAAGAGGAATTAGTACCAATCCTGCTAAAACTCTTCCAAAATTTGAAGATGAGAGAACACCACCTAACTCATTCTATGAGGTGAACATCACCCTAACATGAAAGCCAGATTAAGACACTACAAGTAAAGAAAATTAGACCAATTTCTCTAATGAATATAGGTACAAAAAATCCTCTACAAAATACTTGAAAATTGAATCCAACAGCACATAATAAGAATTATACACCATGATCATGTGAATTTTTTCCTGGTATGCAAGGGTGCTTCAACACAAGAAAATCAATTAATGAAATTCACCACATTAACAAATCAAAGGGGAAAAACCCACATCATCATCTCAATGCAGAAAAGACCTTTGACAAAATACAGTATCCTTTCCTGAGAAAAACCCCTTGTAAAATAGGAATAGAAGAAAACTTCCTCAACATGATAAAGGGCACAACTAATACCATACTCAATGAAAGACTGAAAGCTTTCAGCTAACATCTGGAACAAGACAAATATGTCCATTGTTACCACTGTTACTCAACATTATGTGAAAAGTTCTAGCTAATGCAGTTAGGCAAGAAAAAGAAATAAAGCCCATCCAAATTGGAAAGGAAAAAGTAAAACTTTCACTGTTTGGAGATGAAATGATCCTGTATATAGAAAGTTCCCCCCAAAATCCACAACAAAGCTCTTGGAGGTAATAAACAAATTCAGCAAAGTGGTGGGATACAAGATCAACATGCAAAAATCAGAGGTGTTTCTATACACTAGCTATGAGCAATCTGAGGAGGAAATCAAGAAAAAAAATTCCATTTACAATAGCACTGAAAGAATCAAATATCTAGGAATAAATTTAACCAAGGATGTAAAGGATTTGACCACAGTAAACTACAAAACATTGCTTAAAGAAATCAAGGAAGACCTAAATAAATCGAAGGACATTCTGTTTTCATGGGTTGGAAGACTAAATATCATTAAGATGTCAATTCTACCCAAATTGATTTACAGAGTCTACACAATCCCAATCAAAAGCTTAATGGTTTATTTCGCAGAAATGAAAAAGCCTATTATCAAATTTCTTTGGAAGGGTAAAAGGCCTGAATAGCAAAAAGTATATTGAAAAAGAAGAACAAAGTTGGAAGACTCACATTTCTTGACATTAAAGCATATTATAAAGCTATAGTGGTCAAAATAGCATGGTACTGGTATAAAGATGGATATATTGAACAACAGAATCAAATTGAGGGTTCAGAAGTTACCCTCACATCTACAGCCAATTGATATTTGACAAGGCTGCCAAGTCCACTCAACTGGGAAAGAATAGTCTCTTCAACAAATGCTACTGGGAGAACTGGTTATCCATATGCAAAAGAATGAAAGAGGACCCCTATATCACAGCATAGAGAAAAATTAACTCAAATTGGCCCAAAGACCTAAATATAATTACCAGAACCATAAAATATCTAGAAGGAAAGATAGGGTGCTATCCTCAAGATCTTATGTTGGGCAATGGTTTCTTAGACTTTATGCCCAAAGTACAAGTAGTGAGTGAAAGAAACAGATAAATGGGACCTCCTCAAAATTAAAAACTTTTGTGCATCTAAGGGCTTTGTCAAGAAGGAGAAAAGACAACATACTCAACAGGAGAAAATATTTGGGAACCACATATCTGATAAGGTTTTAATATACAGAATATTTAAAGAAATCCTACAACGCGACAATAAAAAGACAAACAACCTAATTTTAAATGGGCAAAATACTTACGTAGATATTTCTTCAAAGAGGAAATAGCTAAAAAAAAAAAAGCATGAAAAGATGCTCATCACTGACTATTAGGGAAATGCAATGTAAAACCACAATGAGGTATCATTCATACCTACTAGAATGGCCACTATTAAAATAATAGAAAGCTACAAGTGTCAAAGAGAATGTGGAGAAATAGGAACACTTATTCATTGTTAGTGGGAATGTAAAATGGTGCAGCTGCTGTGGTAACAGTTTGGCAGTTCCACAGGAAGCTAAGTACAGAATTGCCATATGATCCGGCAATCCCATTACTAGGTATATACCCAGAAGAAATGAAAGCAGGTACTCGAACAGACAGTTGCACACCAATGTTCATAATGACATTACTCACAATTGCCAAAAGATGGAAGCAACTCAAGTGTTCATCAACTGATGAATGGATAAACAAAATATGATAAATATGTATGATGAAATATTATTCAGCTACAAAAAGGAATGAAGTCCTGATGCATGTGACAACATGGATGAACCTTCAGGACTTCATGCTTAGTGAAATAAGCCAGACAAAAAAGGACAAATATTGTAGGATTTCACTGATATGAACTAATTATAGTAAAGAAACTCAGAGAGGCATAATCTAGAGTATAGGTTACCAGGAGATAGAGTGGGGTTAGACAATGGGGAGCTGATGTTTAACTTGCACAGACTTTCTACTTAGGCTGATGGTAAAGGTTTGGAAATGGATGATGGTGATAGTAGCACATTATTGTGAGTGTAATCAACGTCACTGAACTGTATATTGAATGGAGTTAAAGAAGAAACTGTAGGATGTATATATTATTAGAATAAAAATTGAAAGATAAAACACAGGACCTATAGCATAATGTACCATATGGTACAATGGGCTATAGTTAATAATACAAATATAAGAATGTTCTTTCATGGGTTATAACAAATATATGATACTAATAAGGTGGTAATAATAGGGTGGTATATGGGAAAAATACTCTTAATGAAAATAATGGATGATAGAACTATTTTAATAATCTTTTATCAATTGTAACAAAGGTAATTACTGTTAAAAAATAGTATTTTATACAAGAAAAGGTGCTATCATCAGTGGTAACAAATGTTCCACACCAATGTGATGTGTTCTTGGTGGGGTGCTGTATGGGAATCCTGCATTTTATAAGTGATTGTTTTGTAAACTCATAACTCCTCTAATAAAAATAGTCCTAAATACAATGGGTTCACACCCATAGAAATGGATTGTTTATGAACATATTTTGGGGCGTACATACAGTTCTAGCCGACCACAGGTAATGTGTGCAGATAAAAATTTTGAAAAACCATAACAGTTATGTATATGTTTTCCATTTATGATAGCAGTATAAATTTATCTTAAAGTCAATCACTTTAAACAAACATTAAATAATATTTATATGAAAAACAGAACCAAGAGGAGACACTTAAGAAGAATGTGATTAAAAAACTCTTCATGACTCAAAGGGCATGAGTACTAAGAAGTCAAAGCTGACTCTGAGGTTGAATCTTGATATGGGGGCATAAATTGGTGCCAGAGGGCAGAAGTGGTTGGGGAAAAAGGAGGAAGAATTGAAATCCTTCAAAAATTATTTCCATTTGTACTCATTCATGTTGTTATTTTCCTTCACTCTTTTTTTATGTAATGTTATTTCACTTTTAAGTTTTTGAAGGTTAAAAAAAATTGTAATAACTTCTCAACCCCTTGAAGTTGTGATTTCTTTTTTTAGTATCCTGCACTGCACTGGCAGTCAGCTACACAAGGCAGAATCAAGATTTGCATAGTACTAATTTGTGAACTAGCGTTCATTAATTCTTTTTTTTAACTCCATGCAAACAACAAATGGCCTCTCAATATAAATGAAATAGTTCTGGGAAGGACAGGAACACAGATATATATATATATATTTTTTGCATGGGCAGGTACCATCGAACCCGGGTCTCCGGCATGGCAGGCGAGAACTCTGCCTGCTAAGCTACTGTGGCTTGCCCCACAGATTTTAATATTACAAAATTGTCAGTATACTCCCTACTTTGTTTCAACTAAATGAACAGGTATCTAATGGTGCTTTGGATTGGGCTAGCCTCAGCCTCTTTGATAATGTGCTTTCTACTGAGCTGTGGATGCTGCAGACCCTGCTAGATCAAACCCTCTAGTTCAAGTCAAAATGTTTAGGCTTTCCAAGATTCTTTAGAGCTCAAATAATTTTATTTCCCTCCCTCTCTTAGACTGAAAAATATCCCATTAATTTGATAGCAAAAGGGTTGTCCTAAATAAGGGGAGGAGCTATACCTTAACTGCCGCTATTAAAATGAAATCTAATCAGTCACAACATGGCAGGAGACTCACCAGCTCTCACCCCACGTTACTCAAATTAGAAGGTATTTGTCATTCTTGCCCTAGCTAACAGGAAATTAAGTTTCACTAAAGCATCTAGGTCACACCCTTGGTATCTAAGAATGATCTCCTTGTAAGATAAGTGTACATATTCAGTTGCTTTGGGGCATAACCTTTTGATTACTTGTTTTGTGGCAAGAACACAAAAGGTAGCTTTGATATTTTACACACCTGTTCCAGTTTCAGGATCAGCATCCTTGTGAGTCACACGGTAACCTTGGCAAAGTCTCCCAGAATGTCAGAGGAGAACCTGGAAAAAAAACGTATGCATTGTTCTCAAAAATAATCAATTTTATTTTTTCAAGTGGGTATTTATTGTTTTAACTGTAAAACAGTTATCCAGCTCTGACAGGTGTAACTAGTCGGGGTAGCTTAATTTTAAATGGAAGCAGCAAGATGAATCTACTTTCAATATGATTGCTTTCTACAAATGTGCTTTTTTAAATTCACTTTTTCTTTCCTTTCACCAGTTACCTTCCAGTTGTTACTTGGGTCTGGAATTGCTCTTGTCTGCTTTTCTTATTTGCTGTTGAGTCTCTGGGCTCATGCCTTCTGGTGACATCTTCCTAAAACAAATTAGACATTCATTTGGTGTGTTCTCCAATATTTCAAAGCATTAAGAAAAGCATTCTACTATTTCCATGTGGTGTAGACTTGGAATGTTTCATCTTAGAGTTATGCTATCTTTAGTAAGATAAATGATTTTGGAAGAATTTGAATAGGGTAAAAACCATAGATTGATTGAAGACAGAGCAATTCATTGCTTCTTTCCAAGTTCATATTGCTAGTCTCACACCTGAACTCCCTCTGGTTTTCATGATCATTTGATAAAATTTGGAACATTTTGCTCTTTCCCATCACAAAAACAAAACTACCAGAGAAGAAAAATCAGTAGCCCTCTCTTCCACTCATCCATTCATTCCCTCTTTTGTTAATTCTATAAAAAGTAAGCTACCTAAATGTTAGCTTTGGTTTTAGAATTAAAATTCAGAAGATGGTAAAATTACCTGTCTTGTATTAATGCATATGTCTGATTACCCAAATTTGACAATTGTGATCAGAGCCGGAAGGATTTAACTGTTTCCCTGTTTATTCCCTATGTTCCTGATTCCCTGAAAAAGACACAATCATAATGGAGGACCCATTTAAGTGTGAAGCTCCTAACCATATGGAACCCTTCTGCCCTGAGGGTTGTTGGCAAGTGCATACTTTTATTTATTTATATATCTATTTTACACTTTGCACTTTTCTGTTCAATCCAAAGTTGCCTGGTCAAATGTAATTTTATGCTTACAAATAAATTCAAACAGCTTGCTACTGTTTGTCACAATTTTCATTTGGGCCCTTAGAAACTTGCTTTCTTTCCGTAAAAACCACATTTTACATTCATAAACTATTGCATGTTGCTCATTTAACCCTATTCCCACGCTCTACTCCAAATGCATTTCTGAGTGACCCGCATGTCAGCACTATAGCATTGTACAGTAAATAGAGTGTTTTGCTTCATAAATCAAGCATAGAACTTATAGCCAACTTCAGCATAAAAAAAGTCATTGAAATAATATGGCCCAGCTGCAGAAGATAGACATTGTATTCATAAAGCTAGCCTTAAATTACTGACATTTAAATCCATATTTGACAAAGCTAAAACTATTTTGGAGGATTCTGAGTAATCCTCATGAAATTCCAAATTTTCCTTTTGTTATTTTGAAAGAGATTCATTTTTAAAAGGAAAGAAGCATAGATTTTGTCCTGACCACGGTAACTTTGATGGTATCGGAAAGGTGCTTGGGTGACCAGTTCACCTACTTACATGTCACTTTGCAAATCATGTTGTTTTTCTTTGAGAACCTGCTCCCTGAGCCATAGCTCTCTAATTTTATTGTGTCAATCAGCACAAATGCAAAGGTGATTTGGGAAACTCAGGTTTGGATTTCTCCCCTCTTAAATCAGATTGTATACTAAAGAGGGTGTCCAAAGATAGAAACTAATTTTATTTCAAGCAGCAATTTGTATTTCTCTTTTGGAAAAAAAAAGTGTAAACGTATAAAAGCCCGGCAATTGGCCACACTTCCAGCTTTCACTGTTCTCTGATTGTCTCTCTTTATAGGTAGCAATTTTAGCATTCAAAATTTTAAAATAAGCTAGAAGGAGCATACATTTATGGTGCTCTGAAAGCATGCTTTAACAATCACTCATAATGGGCAAGTCCTATCAATGGAGAATTGTCAACATACCAGCTAGTTTAGGGCATAATCTCTCTAGCCAACACAATTTACTGAAATAAATTAAAAATCATTTTATTTTCCCATTAAATTGAATTTTCCCCACCTCACCAAAAAAAGATCCATTTTTAAAAAGCACAAATCTAAATGTTTATAACAAATGTAATTACAAGAGTATAAGAATTAATGAGAGATGGGAAAAGCTAATATCTGAATTTTATCTTTCAGGCAAGTGGATTGAAACACATTAGTACTTTGTTAAAAGCATTTATCTAGTAACTGCAAAATGAGTTTGACATGGTTTTTTTTGTTTATGTGTTTTAGTGCCTTTTCTTACAGTTAATTTCTTTGTCCACCTAAGACAAAAGAGTACAACTGAATTATATTCTGGCATAAATTGCCCTCTGGAATTCAACTACTTCTTTTGGGAAATAGCAGTATCTTCAAATTAACCTCAGTTAACACGAATGGACTAAAAAAAATTGTTCAAAAATTTATGTAGTTCAAAAATTGTCAGATTTGTTGAAATGAATAATGTGTTTGGATTTTTGGAAGACCTTTACAAATTTTGAACCTCCTGCAGTTCCATTTGGTGTAAAGAATTACACTATAAACAAGGGGCTCCATCTGTACTTTTGAAATAACTATTCAGTTTTCCATTTCAGTGCTCAGACAAATTGACACGACAAACTGAAAAGCAGAAGTTGCTGTTCAAAGAAGTTCAAGAGTAAACATTTAGTCAGTTTGTCTGCTTGGACTGGGAGAGACTCGGTGCACAGAAGTCACCATCTGAAGGTGAGTTTGTGATTGGTGGACACAAGGGGCTCTCCAATAGCCTCAGATCACATCCAGAATGTGAATCCTTTTATGGAGCCCCCAGCATGTCTGGATATTTTGTACACACTTTGTTGCACTTATGAATGAGAAGAAATACTTATCTTAAAATTTCTTTTACTAGCTTAAGTTTTTTTCCTGGTCCTTTGCACTCATTACTCAGGCCACTTTTTGTTCTCCTGATTTTTGTCAAAAGGGAAGAGAATCACATTTCTAGGAAGGGGAATTAGGTGATAATGGCTATTGGAGTTTTGTTTGATAGGGCTTAGCAACACAAGTTGTTTAATGCTGTTTTAGTCATATTATTTTTCAATTCAACTCAGACAGTAAATTGCCGAACACCTATGCACAAGGCTTTGTGATAGGTGCTCAGTGATTTGCTCATAGCAGGAGCTGTCATATTTTAAAGCAAAACTTAAGGTGAAGATAAATGTACAGCAATAAATCCAGACTCACCCATAACGTTGGGTGTGTACCATTCTCCCGATGGCAAATTTTTGTTTTCCTAATAATTCCTATGCATGGTCTGCTGTTAAAGGATTCATGCCCTGGTCCCTGGCTCACTCTTATTATATCTGAGGGAAACGCCACATCTCAATCAGATGTACATTCTGCGTATGTCTGCAGGAAGCTTTGCACGTCCCCACGTGGAGCTATTCTCATGCTGCGTGGCTTTTCAGGAATGCACTTTCTTCTCTTTTCCTAATTTTTAAATGCCATCTCTCATTTTGGCCCAATGTAAACTCATGTTCTTGGTGAGAACTATCCCTGCAGTGCTGTCCCAGTGTGGCTGTGCTCTCCTCTAATGTCCCACAGAACATAGTATTTTGATCACTAATTTGAAATGTATCACACATAACCTAGCTTGTCAGCTATTTTGTAATCTGTTTATTTTTCTCTCCACCCAGATAATGTGTTCTCGAGAAATTATACCCTCTGGCCTTAGGACATAGTAGGCAGTCAATGAAAGTTGGCTGATTTACTGAGGTAATATGCTTCCAGAATGTCTAGAAAGTCATCCTTTTAATAATCCCCTTAGCAGTTGAATTATCTCCACTCAATGCCATAAAATTGGCAGCAAGGCAACTCAGGATCAGGTTAAAGGAAGGACATTAGCATTCATTGAGTCCATACTTTTTGATACTTAATTCTTCATGACACCCCTAAGAGGTAGATGGAATTACCTTCATTGTGTGCATGAGAAGCCAGAGATTCTGAGAAGTTAAGTTACTTGTCAGTCAGAGACAACCCAAGCCTCTCTGATTTTTATTTCTCTTAACCTATTCTATTACTGTTACAATAAGAAAACATCAGCTCTTCTGATACCTGGTTTGCTAATAAATAAAACTCCTTATTTAGCTCCAATCAGAACATTGTCAGCACTTTTCTCTAGTGTGGTGTTATACCATTTCCACAGATGGAGTCTTTCTGCTTCAAGCAACTCTGGTTTGATTCATCCAACAGTACCTTTAAGGTTGGAACTCTTACAGTATTCTCCAACTATGCTTTTCGTCTTGACCAGGGTTTGCATCTCCATTCTGAGGAAGCTCAGTTCCTTTGGTTCTGTCTGAGGGACCCTTAAGTCTGAGGCCATGGAACATCATGCCGAGTCTCCTTGAGAGGGTCAGGCTGATCACTAATGAAGTGCTTATGAATGAAACTTCAGCAAGCAAAGCTGGTCTCAGAGATAAAATTTGGTCTAAATTTTATGTTGAACCTATCAACAGTTATCCATCAGACCTCTTCTGGGTTCTTCTGGTGTGACTGGTGGACACCCTCATGATTTCTAGTTGTTTCGATAATATCTTGCTTTTATAGATCTCCTTAGAGTTGATTTATTTCTCTACTTCCTTCCCTTTTCTCCTTGTTCTGATCCTTACATGCTACCTTTGTTGTTTATGTTTTAAATTGTGTTTAATTTTTGCATTTATCAGCTCTGTTGATTTACAGTCAACTCAGCTAGACTTGTGATGTGGTAGTGTCTAAAGATGGCCCTGCCATAATTTCTCCCCTCCCTGTATGGAACAAAAGGTGGGGCCTAGTTCCCTTACCTTGGAACCTGGCTGGTCTGTGACTTGCTCTCACCACTAGAATGTGCAGAAGTGATAGTCTGCTTGTTCTGAGTCTGACCTTTAAGAGGTCTTGAAGCTACCACTTCATCTTTTGAAGCCAGCCCCATATAAAAAGTCCAATGGACCACCATTCTGTCAGAAAGTCTGTGTTGAGTAAAGACCTTGGATCTTCCAGTCCCAGCAGACACTATGTGGAGCAAAACTACCTTAGCCTAGAGCAGACTAAAAAATTATGATAAGTATTTATTTCTGTTGTTTGAAGCCACCAAGTTTTGAGGTGGCTTGTTTTATCGCAATTGATAAAGAAAGACTTGCTTAAAGCTTGTATCCATAATTCACAGTGATAATCTACAGCAGTGTGATTCAATATGGTATCTACTAGTCAGTTGGACTTGTATAAATTTAAATTAAATTAAATAATTAAAAATTCAGGGTCTCAGACTTACATATTAAGTGCTCACTAGCAACCAGTTTTTATGACAGCACACATAGAAAATTTCCATCTTCACAGAAAGTTCTATTGGATCCTAGTCATCTTCACATTTCTTGACAGATAAGTATCAAAAAATGTTGATGCTGTCAAATTGACTCAGTATAGCACAGATCTTTTGTAGAGGTGTAGAGTGCAATCCTGGCACAGGACACAGGGAATCGCTTGTAGGGCCAAATTGAGCATCACTCCATGATGGTCTACCCTCATCCTACAGGCAATGGAGTGCCATTGATGGTTTTTGAGAATATGAGAGACATGGCCAAACTGGTGCTCTGGGAAGGCAAAACACATTGAAAACAAATTTAACTGGTTTCTAAGGAATCAAGATATTACCAAAGCGCAAACAGACACCACTACTCTGCCAGTCCTTCTACCAGGATCTGATACCTTGCTCCTCAATAAAAAAAAGATGAGGACCCATCTTAAGCTAAAATTTGCCTCATTCTTATTAATT
Organism: Tamandua tetradactyla; assembly: GCF_023851605.1. Taxonomy (NCBI): domain Eukaryota; kingdom Metazoa; phylum Chordata; class Mammalia; order Pilosa; family Myrmecophagidae; genus Tamandua; species Tamandua tetradactyla. The sequence goes on along the minus strand of NC_135344.1, from coordinate 26,511,362 downwards.
TCAGAGTGGTGAAGAGGAAAGAAATGAGGAAATCTCTGTCTCGATAGAAGTCTTCCTGCCTCTGGTCCTCTGCCCTGGTTCTAAAGTACTGTAGGCCAGGTAGGTTTTTTGCAGATCCTCACAAATGTTCAAGATTGTAGAAACCATATTTATTTAAAGTATCTGCATGGAATTCTCTCCCACATCAGCTAAGAAGAATCTCTGTTTTCAGAACCATTGGCAGGAATAACCATAGGGATTCTTCTCTCTTTTATCATTTTGCCTTTTTCTTATCATTGGGGCTGTTTGTAACGTGTATTTCTCCCTTGCTTCCTTCCTTCCTTCCCTCACTCAACCATCAGTCCATCAATATACCTATTCTGTTCATGGTGCTGACATCGGGCTATCAGAAAAGAAAAGATGATCCAGAAGTCGCCTCTCTTTAAAGGTCTCAGCTTAGGAGTGGTGATGCTCTTGTCCTGGAAGGAGAGTAGCCCAAGAATAGACTCTGGAGGCTCTCCCTCAGCTCATGGTAAAAAGTTGGATGAGCGATGCAATGGAAAGAGGCAGTTTAGTTCTCTGGTTGACTTCCCTTCACTCCCTTATTTTGACAGGCATTAGCATGCTTTTTCTGTTTCTGCTACTTTCCCCTTTATCTTGGTTCACCCATGGTTAGTAGAAAAACAATGTTTTCAATGTTCTCTGATGAAAGTGTATGTTCACCTGCAAATACAATGCATAAGGTAAAAAAATCTATGTTGATAAATAGGATGCATATGATTTTTGGGGGTGGTGGTGGTGCATGGTCTGGGATTCGAACCCAGGTCTCCTGCATGGAAGGCGAGCATTCTATCACTGAACCACCCATGCACTCCGAGTATTCTACCACAGAACCACCTGTGCACCCAGGATGCATGTGATATATATATATATATTTTTTTGCATGGGCAGGCACCAGGGAGTGAACTAGGGTCTCCGGCATGGCAAGCAAGAACTCTGCCTGCTGAGCCATGATGGCCTGCCCTGCATATGATTTTATAGATGAAAATAAATATGATACATTGGAATATTTCCTTTGCAGTAACTTGTAAATCATAGTAAGCTCAGATGGTCAGTGGAGATTCCAACAAATCTTATAGAGAAGTTGGAATGTGGGAATCTCTTTTAAATTTTAAATTGATTTTAAAGGAAATCAAATTAAATGCTGTTTTTATTACTGAATAAAAATTCCCAAAACTTACTACATGCCAGTTGTTATGCTAAAAGCATCATAGACATTATCCTATTTAGTTATCTCAGCAAACCTAGGAGTAGGTGTCATTATTATCTGATTGTTTCAGATGGAGAAACTGCTATTAACTAACATACCCAAGTTCATATGGATAAAAGAAGGGTAAGCTTCAATTCAAATTCAGACAGTGTTGTTCCAAAGTTTCCTTCCTGATCACTGCGCTCAGAGTTTCCCTCTTAGCCATCCCATTTCCTTGCTCCATGATAGTATAGCTTGTCTGCCACCTCCTGCTCTCCACTGGAGAATGGCTCACCAATGGCAATGTTAAGACTCAGGTTCATCAAGGACAAAAACCCACAACCATATCTATGTCTGAAAGGACAGTCATATTTAACAGCACGGGATTTCATTCTGACTAAACTCCTAGAGGACAAATCTTCTGTGGGTATCAGAAGTCTCATTTCTGGTGTAGGCTTGGTCACCTACAAGCTTCATGACCACCCCGAGCTAGAGGACCAGATGACCATTTTATTCTTCCTCTCTTCATCAGACTAGGTGGCTCTTTACTCTTCACATTTTCAACACATGCTTTTAAAAAGGTGTAAGTCTATAACTATTTCCGGTAAAGAGTAATCTTTGGGAATAAGATCAAAAGAGATGGTGGAGTTATACAGAGCAGGTAGGGTTTAACAAATGAGTATGACTGCTGAATCATTACATGTATTTCTTTTAGTCTCCAGTGTCTTGGAGCAGCTAGAAGGAAAACCCTGAAATTGCGAAACTGTAACCCATACCAAACTCTGACATCTACAACTAATGGTTGCAGTGTGCTTTGAAATTATTGCTTTTTTTGTATATGTGCTATTTTTCACAACAAATAAATAAATAAATAAATAAATAAAATGCATAAGCCTTTTCATGCTCATAGAGTCTCCCTGTCTGCTAGGACTCTGAGGTTCTTCCAGCAGAAATGCCTCTTGTGAGATCTCCAATAGCACCTAGTATTGGATAGTTAGGCTGAACTAAATTATCTCAAGATAGCTGTTATTTTTTAATTTTATCTCTTAACACCTCTCTGAAGCCCCTTTCCCTTTCAACAACAACAAAAAAACTAGTTTTGGTGTTAAACAACAATAATTACTAGATCTCCATCAAGAGTTAGCAGAGCAAATTTAGAAAATAACAACAAAAAAATGAGAGTTGTCAAGAAAGTAGCAGGAAGGAGAGACCAGGGCTGAGCGACCAGAGGCTGGACAGATGCTGGGGGTGTGGGTCATGTGGGCAGGAAAGATAAGGGTCACCCTTAGAGTTGGGCACATGGGGACAGATATTCATGCATTGATATAGCACACTTCACCTTCTATGTCAATCACTAAGCTACAAGGATAAATAAGACACGATCCTGTTTTCTGAGAGCTTGGATCTGGTAGGGGAGAGAGCTCTAAACAAATGAAACCAACAAAGTAAAGAGTGTACAGATTACCTTGGGGACAAAAGGAGTGATTTGTTTTGCAGAGTAGGTCAGGAAAGCCTTCTGCCAGGTGGAGTCTGTCGGGTATTTACCTGGATATGGGCTGAGGGGAGATCCAGGTGGAGTGTGGCTCCAGGAAGCAGGCAAGTCCCAGACACTGCAACAAGGACATCAGAGTTGGTTTCAATGGGAGTGCACAGTGCTACTGGTGTGCAGAGGTCACAAAGATTGGGCTGGAGTTGTTTATGGGCAGAACTATTCATGAATGATTTCATTTAGGTTGTAGCCAGAGTGGAAGTGGCCTTGGGGCTCCACTTGTCAATTCATAGGGCAAGAAGAATGAGATGGAAAGGAAGGCCCTGCCAGAGTATCTAGCTACTCTTTAGTCATGTCCAAACTTGTTGCTTCTTGAAGTCAGGAAAGACTCAGAGATGGATTTCTTCAACTCAAGGACCTGAAATTCTGTAGTAGAAGAGAACTCATGTAAGAAATAAGTAGACAAGGATGGAAGACAGCACAGTTATGTGCTGGTACATTCTGAAAATAACAAGACAAGTAGGAGTACTTTTCTACATAGTGCTACTTTTTAAAACATGGGCCTGCTCAATGGGGCCTGAAATGACATGAAGATTTGCTTAATGAACACACTGACGGCAGGGGAACTGATACCACTAGATGTCACAGTATTGTGTTTACTCACTTTCCTATACGACCAAGAAATTGCATGCCGATGCCAGAGAGTTCCAGAAGCAATGATGTCTAGAAAGTGACAGGACATAAGTAGTTAACTGTCAAACCTCAGGCCCACTCTGAACTTTTCAAGGGAGCTAGTAAATTGAAGTCAGCAGCGAGAAAACAGAGCTGATGCTGCTCACCCACGGAAACAGTCAAGCTGCCACAATTTGCACAAGGTGTGAGCAACAGATCAGCCTTTCGGAGAGCCCTGCTCACGCTGCACATTGCGGCGGTCTCACCTCGGTCACAGAGCCTCTGCCTCACAGCTGGGCTGGAGGAATTAGCTTGCACACCAGAATATTAATGTCAGCATCTTTTATCACATGGGCTGGGGATTTGCAACCATTTGTAAAAACCCACCAACTCTGCTAGTGATTAACTGTGATTCTGAGCAAGTTATCCACACCTCCAATGTGTGGATGACAGTCTCTGTATAAGGAAATATATGGTAAACTATTTGGAATCCTTTCTTATTTATAAACAAACATGACAACCTAAGAAACGTATGAAAAGACAAAAAACAAATTAAAAACCACCTCCAGAAACAGAATATAGCTTTAGAAACAGAATATAGCCATTGGAAAGAATGCTTCCCTTTCCACCCCACAAAAACCTACTTTGCTAGGAACTGAATAGCAGTCTAGACATAGACACTGCATGAAAGATTTCTTTGGGTTGTGTGCTGCTTTTTGGTATGTATTGTCCCTCCTATTAGTAGTGGATACAAGTCCACACAGAAAGACTTGGGGCCTTATGGGGTGGGAGTGAACAGGGGCGTACGCTGGGCCCCGGTACACGCCAAGGAGGAGAAGAAGGAGGTGACGTCCGAGCGTGCTTGAGGTCAGGTAAGGGCTTGGGGCAGTGAAGGCAACAAAGTAGGTCATGGAGAAGTGGACCTTGAAATCGAGGCAAAGGCCTTCTTCAGGCATGAGCTCTCTCATACTCTTCTACTTGTAGAACAAGGACCAGCAAAAGCCCAGTTTCAGTTCCTTCAGAATTCGTCACCAAATCTCAAAGTCAACACAACTTCTCTTCCTACTTAGAAGATCCTGTCTGAGGCTGTAACAAAACCAACAGAAAGTGCACTTTCTACCCTCTAGCCATGGTCATTCTAATGCATCAGATGTGCACATCATACACTCAGTGATGGTAAAACTGTTCCAATAAAACCTATTACAGCAAACCTTCAGAGACTTATTTGGAAAAAAAAACCACCTCAAAATGAAATTCCAGTAGAACTTGCCTCAAATAAATAATTAAAAAAAATTTAATTTAAGAAAACGAACAGTACGCTTAGAACCACCAAAAATGGGTATCTTGGTTGACTTAACCATAGGCATGTTTAAATAAAATATCCATATAATCATTGTAAAACCTGCATTTGTGCAGTAAGTTTCATAAACCAATTTAAAATTAAGGCAAAAGGAAAAAAATGTATAAATTCAGATTGCAAAGTTCTTAAAATTCTAAATATTAAACATGAACTTAAATACTATTTGATCAGCTGAAAAAACTGTGAATGTTCTCAAAATGTTAAGTAGAAGGTTCTTACAAATATCTGCATTGCTATAGTAATGACCTATGTTACTAAATATTTTCCTGATTTCAGGGAAATATGAAGATACAAATATTTTTACAATTAACATATGAAAATCTTAACCACCTAAAATGGATATCTTAGTTAATCATAGGCATATTAAAAAAAAATCTAAGTAATCATCATAAAGCCTGTTTGTACAATATGTTTCATAAACCATATTGGACAATTTTAATTGGTTTCATAAACCAATTTAAAATTAAAGCAAGGAAGGAAAATAATCTATAGATACAGATTTGGAGTTTCTTAAATTCTAAATATTAAACACTATCTTAAATATCATTTGATTAACTATTAAAACTGCATGTGCTCTCAAAATATCAAGTAAAAAGTTATTACAAATATCAACTTTGCTGTAGTAATGAGCTGTTATTGAATATTTTCAAATTTTTGATTTCAAGAATTTATTTTATCTAATATTACTATAGTTGCCTATAGTTTTATTTTACTTTTTTGTTGTTGTAAAATATAACATGGATATACAAAGAAAAGAAAGAAAGAAGCAATGATTTTCAAAGCACACATCAACAAGCAGCTACAGAACAGGTTCCAGAGTTTTATTATGGGCTGTCATGCCCTCATCTCTGATTCTCTCTTCTAGCTGCTCCAAAACACTGGCAGCTTCTATCAGTCATAATGGCGGAATCATACAGTATCTGTTCTTTTGTGTCTGACTTATTTCACTCAGCATTATGTCCTCAAGGTTCATCCATATTGTCATATGTTTTGGGACATCATTTTGTCTAAATGCTGCATAGTATTCTTTCATATGTATATATCACATTTTGTTTATCTACTCATCTGTTGATGGGTACCTTGATTGTTTCCATCTCTTGGCAATTGTGAATAGTACCACTATGAACATCAGTGTGCAAACATCTGTTTGTGTCACTGCCCTCAACTATTCTGGGTATATACTGAGCAAGGATATTGCCAGGTAAAAGGGTAACTCAATATTTAGTTTTCTGAGAATTTGCCAAACTGACTTCCCCAGTGGCTGAGCCATTTTACATTCCCACCAACAATGAATAAGTGTTCCAATTTCTCTGCATTCTCTCCAACATTTATAGTTTCCTGTTTGTTTAATAGCAGTCGCTCTTATAGGTGTGAGGTGATATAATTTGCATTTACCTTATAGGCGGTGAAGATGAGCAGCTCTTCATGGGCTTCAATAAATAATTTTTATCAAGATATTAATCTAGACAAATTGTTTCTTTAAATGTTCAAAAATGCAAAATTCGGTGCTTTCATGTAATATATCTTAATTGCATCCCTCCCCATCACCTATTGACTTGCCCTTTGCCTTTTTAGGATCTCTATTGTTACCCATGTTCTTTTTTTTTTTTAATTAAAGAAAGCGTATTTACATAGAAGCATTCAGAATGTTAACAAAACAGCTGCAACTTTTCTTCTTTTTGCAATTATTGAGTGGTGTTCAGTTAAAAGAACAATTATTTCAGGTAAGCTGCATCAGAGACAACTGAAGATGAAAAACTACCATTCCCATATGTAACTAACTTGTTTGGTGCACTGACTAGAACTAGCCTTAACTTTCCATGCCAATTTACACCCCCTCACCCCCCCATATTGTACCAGGCGAGGTGAGTAGCTATGAAAAGACCACCGGGACAGGGCTATCTAGAGACACATTCAGTAGCGTCTTAACTACACAAAAAAAAGACACTGTACAGTTTAAAAACAAATCTTACACAGGCTTACATTTCAATTTTTTTTCTTTAGAAAGAGTGAGTTGTATACAGGAGTTAAAGACTTTATAGACAAGAAGATAAAACTGTGCTAGAACTCATTTGTCATCATCATCTTCGTCTTCCTTCGTCTTTTCCTTGCCTATTTCAGGCTTGACGACTCCCTTTTCTGCCGTATCAGGCTTCCCGTTAGCCCTGTATGCAGTTGTGTCTTTCTCGTGTTTCTCCTTTGGCCTAGCAGCCTCCTTTCACAAGGCTGCCTGTTCTCTGCAGGGGGTGGGTTCACATTTCTCCTATTCCTTTTGCAGCATCACCAATGGCTAGGCCAGGATGCTCCCCTTTGATTTTTGGGTGCTACTCAGAACAAAACAAGAGAAAGGCTGAGGGAGGCCTCTTGGGTGCTTTGGAATTCTTGAACTTCTTTTTTGTTTTCCTGTTAGGAGGGATATAGGTTTTCATTTCTCTCTCAAAACAGGCCTTGTCCACTTTGGCCATATTTCCAGATTTTCCTTTTTCTTTGGCAGACATGGTCTTCCACCTCTCTGAGCACTTCTTAGAAAGCTCTGGAAAGCTGACTGAAGCATCGAGGGGCTCCTTCCAGCAAGTTGCACAAAGAATGCATAGGATGACATTTTGCCTCCTAAGAAGGAAAAGAAGGAGGCTTCTTAGGGTCTCCTTTGCCCATGCCTAGTTATTTTCTGTTTGCAAGGCACAGATTCCCCCAGCACCCACCCGGCCTGCACTTGCCCTGGTGCTGTCTCCACGGAGCTCAATGTACTGCAAGGGCTCTGTTAGCTCTTGTTCTTTAACCTACAAATAAGTACCTATATGTTCTACCTTACCTGAACTCCTCACCCCGACCTCAAGAAGCCCCTGCAGCAGCACATCCCAACTTTTGTTCCCACGTGACCTGTACCTGCTCTGCAGTTCCCACTGATGTCCTCAGATTATAGGCTGTGACTTTTAGAAGATGAGTCATCCTCAGGCTCGTAGTGACACAGCATTGTGTTGTGGCCTTGTGGTTGAGAATTTTTTTTCATCTTTGATCTTCCGGTGTGTCAGTCATCATTCATTCACCAAATGTTAGCTGAGTGTCTAGCATGTGCAGAGAACTGAGGACAGAATAACACCCACTGTCTACCGTCAAAGAGTATTAGGTAAAGGCAGGCGCAGAAACAGTTGATTATAGAAAGTGCTGTGTTAATAGAATGCCCAGATGTTATACAGAGCACACTGCGATCCATTCCCTCTGTCTGGTTGAAAAGCAACTCTGTAGAGATGAATGGAACTCAGCTGAGCTGGCTACCAAAATGTTACTGGGTCCTTGCTGCTTATCCTTATCCTCCCCTCCATCTTGCATCACCCACTCCCAAAAGTCACTGACCCCACATTTTTTTAAGTCTTTAAACTCTTAATTCTAACCTTCATTCTTGATTCTTGACCTATCTCCTACTTTGATAAATAACTCCAAGTCTTCATACCAAGTTCCCTTTCTTTCCTTCCCTCCACACCCCAAAGGTTCTTGGACTTCAGCCTTCTTCCTTCTTTCTTTCCTGTTTCAAAGAAAAGACATCTCCCCCTTTCCAAAGCTAATCCCTCCTGATTTTACTGATTTCTCCTTCCTCCTCTAAGAGCTTACCATCCCCTTACCACAATCTGTCTGCATCTACTAGCACCTTTCTTTTAAACATGTACATCTCCCTTAATGTAACAATATCATTTCATGTGTTAGAAGTTATCTTTGTGACGGTGTAGATTTTTCTTTCCATTACTAGAGCAGGTACATGTTATATCTCTTAAAATTCCCAGTCTTGTGTCCAAAAGTGCATAGATATTTTTAAATGAAAGATGAATTGATGAATTCCATTGACTCCTATAAGCTATCAGCAGCTACATAATGTTTGTCTAGCAGTTGATACAGTAAACAGCACATAAACTTTAGGTTCAAAACTGGTTTTCCACTTATCAGCTAAATAATCTCAGAAAATTTCTGAAATTTTCTATGCTTCAGTTTCCTCACTTGTACAGAAGTGATAATAATACTTGTATTAGTTTGCAAAAGCTGCTGGAATACAATATACCAGAAATGGAATGGCTTTTATAAAGGACATTAAGCTGCAAGTTTAAAGTTCTAAGGCCATGAAAATGTCCAAATTAAGGCATCCAAAGAAAGATACCTTAACTGCAAAGAAAGGTCCTATGAGTTCAGAGTTTCTCTCTCAGCTGGGAGGGCACATGGCGATATATGTCAGCTTTCTCTCCTCATTTCGTAAGGCTTCTTCAATGGTTTCCCCAGGGCTCTGTCTGTTCTTTTGGCTCTGTTGGTTCTGGTGGCTCTCGTGGTGCTAAAACTTTTTCCAAAATGGTTCCCTCTTACAGGACTCCAGTAAGCAACCCCACCTTGAATGGGTGGAGATACATCTCCATGGAAACTATTCAATCAAAAGTTACCACCTACAACTGGATGGGTCACATCTCATGGAAACAATCAGAAAAGTCCCACTCAGCAATAATGAATGAGGATTAAAGGACATGGCTTTTCTGGGGTACATGATAGCTTCTAATTGGCACAATATTCATCTCATTGGTAGGTTCCAAAGATCAGCTGAGATAGACTAAATTCCTTGGCTCTGTCATGGAGTCTCAACAAATGCTAGTCCCCCACAACTTGAACTTCAGGAAATAATGGTTGATGTGGACCTACAAAGGGCCAATGTTTCATGTTTGCTTATGGTATTTTTTTGGATTAGAAAGGGTGGGTAGAGAGGTAAGTGATCAAGTTACATGTAGGTATATCATTTTCATATATATTTTATCAATTAATATGTTTTATAAAGTCTCTTGTCTGAAAAGAATTGTTTTGTAGAAGGAGGCAGAGTGAATGATTGAAGTACATTGTTGTTTGTTTGAAAATATTACTTTCATGTTATGCAGAACTAAACGTAGGAGCTGCAGCACATAAATCACTAGCTCCCAAACCTGGACATACCAGGCCAGTGGAGTCATTCAAGAACAACAAATACTTTGCAAGTCTAGGTGAGGAGGAGGTGTCTACCCTTATTTCCAGGGACAATAACAAGATTTCAAAAAGACATTAGCTGTCATTTGCACAGTCTTAATCCTTGTGATGAAATTCAACTCATCCTCACTCTGAGCATGAATACCTGCTAAGCAAATGAACAGTAAGCCCACATGAAAAGGTAGCATATTAACAAAATCTTAACAAAACTTTTTCAGCAAGGGGAAGTGTGCATATTTTCATAAAACAACATACTTGCAATGCCAGCACAGGCAGACATTCTCTAGGCCAAATCTCCATTTCCTTTCATTAAAGCAATGACCCTCTCTCTGTAGAAAATAGTTAAGCACATTCCAATGGGTTCAAGCTTTTGAAACCTAAGAGCATGAAGGCAAACAAGTAGGCAAGCACATACAGAAACAGTCCATAAGTCAACCTTCATTCTTTTATCTCTATGCAGCATCTCTCCCACCCGAACATCCAAGTTATTTGTACTTCAGTCTAGGTTAGACAACAAAGTTTAATGAGTCCCCTTGTGAGTTTGAGAAGGGCCTGGCATTTTGCTGTATTGAACCTCAGGGCTTCTTTTATCCCCTGATCTGATCCAAAATTGGCCAACAAGAAATTATTTATACTAGCACTGAGTAGTTTCTGTAAAATGCAACTTCTTAAGTATATTAAATCTTATTGCTGTAATTGACATATATTACTAGAAATGTACAAGTATCAAATCAGAATGTCTGTAAGAGCATACTTAAAAAGAATAAAGCTAATCTTCTTATTTAGCATACATTTCATGAAAGAATATTTGCAATCAGAGAGGCAAATGACCTGTCCACCTTCAAATCTGTACCTTGCTATTCTCAGTCAAGCTTCCATAAAGTTTTCCTTACACAAATATTTAGAATATATAGACCCCAGGGACAAATGACACAACAGCCAAAGATTAACTTTTTCTTCTGTTTTCCATAAATGCTTTTCCTCCCAACTAGAGCATACGCTTTTTAGAGGACAACAATGTCGAATTTTTATTGACTTCATTTATGTCAATGTCATGGTCTGTAAAGAGCAAGCACTCCATTAAATGATTCTGTCTCCTGTCTTGTCTGTGTATATTGGCTAAACATTATTTTCATTCCTCATTTCTGGAGTCAGATTGAACGTCTTCCTGAGGTGGGTCTCTAAAGATGCAGGAGGAAGGTATTTCTGAGAGCACTGGAGAGAGATGTTTATTCCCTTCTGTTGCTGCTGTCCCCACTACAACCACACAATGTAATACAATGGGACAGCGCAACACTCCTGAGGGCAACTCAAATGTGTAAAGTCAGATTTGTGATAGAACGTGAAACATGGTCATGTGCAAAACGAGTTACACAAATTGTGAACTTTAAGCAACAGTCTTTTTGTCCCAGGAAAGCACACACACTCCCCCCCAAATATCCTCACATTTCTTAAAGATAGAAATGACAGCAGAAGAATTATTTATCCCATACTGAGGCGCATCCACAACAACCACATTAGTCTGTGTTTCCTTGCCCCCTCCCAGCCATTTTAGCCATACAGTGTCTCTTGGAATAGGCATTATTATGGCTAATAAGAGCTCTTATTTAATTTGCTAGTAAAATGTTTCCTTCTGAAATGTACATTTCAACCTGTTCTGGAAGGAAATTAATTTCATTTGGTATGAATTCCTTTTGGGACGGGGGTTTCAATACATCATTGTCTTCCAGAGAAAGGAGGTTTATCTCTCTAAATTACGTGGCCTTTGTAGAAGTCTTTCTATGACCCTTTTCCTAAGTGTGGGTGCTATGTGTATTTCCACTTACCTAGTTTATAGTTTTTTTTTTTTTTACCTTGTCTTTCAATCAGTTATTAAGGATATTGATTTTGAAATATACATCTATTTAAATATATATAGTAAAAGAAATACAGTCATGTTTAGAAAGTCATATTTAGGAAACAGGGGAAAATATAATCATTAAGAGCCTCACCATGCTAGTACAATCCCTGCTACTGTTTTTATATTATTCTTTTCCTTCTTTTTACAGATGAAAAAGTTTGCTTCTCCATAGTTATCATACAATTGTTTCTTGCTCTTTTTCAGTCAATAGTATATTAGAAGCATTTTATAACTTTTTCAGTAGCTTTCATAATCATTACTTTTGAAATCATATTTCATTGACTAGATCTACCATTCCTTTATTTCAGATCATTTAAGGGTTGCATCTACATTTTGTGATTATAGGTAATGCTGTGATGAACATCTTTGTACATATACATATGATTATTTCCTTGGAATCAATTCCTAAAAGAGACTAAAATGCATAAACACTTTTGAGGATTTTGATAAATATTGCCAAATTTCTTTGTAAGAGAATTACCAATTCGGAGTACTATCAGCAGTATCCAAAACTGTCAATTTCTTTTGCTTCTTTTACAAGCATTGTATGCATAATACAATAATGGTATTATGTATTTTTTTAAACATGAATTTAACAAACCAAAACAATGCATCATTTTAAAAACAAAATTACATTCCTTTTATTTCTATAGAGAGGGAACATTTTTCTTTACATTTCTTCTCCTTTGTAAATTTCCTGTTCTTGTAATGAAGAAATTAGGATTTAAGGGATGATTTTGATTACTGAATCATTATATAGCTATTCCTTTTTCCTTTACTGGTATGTTGGAGTAGATGGAGGGAAACTCCTGAAATCTCTAAATTGTAATCCAGCTGCCTTGATCTCTGATAATGATTGTATAGCCCTTATCTTCTGCCCCTGTCATTGTAAAAACCTTGTGACTAACCTTCATTTGTACCCAGTTATTCCATTTTTCAACATGAGAGTCCTGTAATTGCTAAAGACAGCCCCTAATGTTTATGAATAAAGGATCCTGGGTCAGCCCAGAACTAACGCACCCCAAGTCCAAAGATATCTTAATAACTGAGACTGGATCTAACCAAAGTGGGCCCACTTGACATGCACAGTAGCTTAGACTTCAACCTACGAGTCACCTATACCTCATTCTGCCATTTTCTTTCATATATTCTGTGATTAAACATGTAATCAATCTGTGCATGGTCAACAATCAAATCACCTCTAAATATACCATCTGGGGCCACTGTGTTCATTGTCCTGAACTCTATCTGTCTGTTCTCTAATAAAACTACCCGAATTACTGGAGTTCGGGGAGACAGATTTTTGGCCACTAGGCCATCTGCTGTCCTACTATGCTCCTAATAATAAACTCTCTCTGAAACCCCAGTGTCTCAATAATTGGTTATTGGGCATGTCAGGAAAAAGAATCCATGGCCTTTGTCTGGTAACATTTATCTATTGATATTTTATCCATTTATCTATTGATATTCATATTAGGCTCTTAAAAAAATAACTTCCTATTTTATTAATCCACTGAAAGTGCATGTGCTTAGTTCTTTATAACTTGAATATATCTGTTTTTTCCATCTTCTCTTGTACCATGTCCCCTTATTTTAGTTTAACTTAGTCCAAAATACTCACTCTGATTGACAGCTTATTTTCTTTGAAACTTTCTGGAGGAGTTATACCTTTTTCTTGATTTTGCTTTCCTAACTTGTCCTCATGTAGTGATATTGTTTATTGGCAATTTTCTTCAGAATCTCTGCCTGCTTTAGACTTTCTCTAGGTCCTAACAACAGGGTGGCACCTGCTTGAGTCTAGACTGCCTTCTACACTTTTTTTTAATGTGAAATATAACATATATGCAAAACAGCAATGAATTTCCAAGTACATTTAACAAGTAGTTATAGAACAGATTTTAAACTTTGGTACAGGCATACCTTTAGGTAGGCTAAGCTTCTCAGCTGCACACATAATACGTATGTAGCTTCAAAACAGCAAGCCTCAAAATCAAAGACTTGGCCTATTGATTTGGGTGTCCCTAATGTTTGGCACAGTATGCCGGGTTTCCCTGGTGGTAAAGTTCAATAGTTTCATATTGTTTCTCCCATCCCTCAAAGTGCCTCCAAAGTTTTAAAGTCTGCTCCCAATCTGGAGTGCCCTGTCAGCTCTGGCATTAATGAAAGGTCTATAAAGTGATAGTGAATACAAGGTCTTGTCTTTTAGCAGATTTACCTTCATCCCATAACACATCGCACGGACTGGTGAGGTGAGAATAGAATAGTAAGAGAACAATGATGATGGGTGTGATTTTGGTTTTTTATGGCCACAGACTTTTCATTCCCAAGGTATAATGCTCATGTCTGTTAGATAAACTCAGGAAAGAAACAATGAGAAACAGGTGATGGCTTTGAAAACATCATGAAATCAGTTCCCTAAGCAATTGACTGCATTCAAAATCGAAGCCCTAGGCATGTGCAAGGAAATTTAAAAGAGTATAAATGTGGCAAACTGACCGAAGTCATGTCTGGGGTGAAAGATGAGTCAAGGTGGGACATAGAAGAGCTGTTGGGGGACAGCAGTACAGGACCCGTAATTTCAAGAACGACAAACCCTATGGACATGAGAGCCTGCCAGTCTCTTCTGGCAGGATTATATCACTCTTCTCCCTCCTGAGGTCTTCCCCTTCAGTCTCCTAAGAATGAGTCATTGTTTTCGTTTATTCTCCTTAGGTGTGTAAAAGGCAACAGGGACAAGGAGTGGGTGTGAGTCACAGGCAAATAACTTACTCAATCTGATCCTCAATCTTCAACTGTCAAATGGAAATAATAGAAATCCACCTGTTGAGATTGTTGTGAGCTCTAGAGCTAGTCTAAAGCGACTGGCTAGCACTTAAGTGGTGAGCCCCAGCAAATGGTATTCAACCTTGCTGCAGTTTTTAATGTCCAGGACTAGCTCTTGAGCTGTGACCTCGCTGTGCATCAGAATTACCCTTTGGAGACCCGATCTTGTATTCAAGTGTGCGCAGGCCATTTACTCATAATTGCAGGTTTTGAAACTGAGAGTGGAATAATATACACCATCCCTATCAATGCTGCTTTCACTAAGAAAAAATATTTTCTGTTTCTCTTATTTTCATGGTAGTGTATTTTTGCAGGATATTTTCTGTTGACCACAATTCAATACATACTACTGGAAAGAAGAAAGAGGAGTTTGCAATATTACTGCTTACCTGTTTGGGGTGTCAAGAAGGTACAGTGATGACTTCATTAACTTTTGTATCTCCTAGAAAAAATACCAGCCCTATCCATAATTATTTGTATTACACCAAACTACCCCTTAGCTAAAGAAGACATCTATTTACTTATACATCTATGAACTAGATCTTCCTTAAATATCAAAGTCATACATTTAAAGGTAGAAAGCAGACTTGGAAAATCACATGCATTCATGATCAAATTGCCCTCCCAACTAGTTGGGTTGATTTTTTAAATAAATGAAATGTGCTAAGAATGTAATAAGAAAGGAAATATAGTGATCAATTATTTCAGCCTGATAATGTAGGCCAGAAAAAAAAAGGAATGATTAGAAATCTCTGCCATCACCTCTAAAGATATGAAGCACTGGTACAAAATTCTAATCAATGATGGCTGAAAAGAGGTTAGAATCTTAAATTAAAACTAAGAAGTTTGAAAATAATATAAAATCATTTAATTCTGATGATTTATGCTAGTTCTCAGAGGCAGTTATTTACTAACTCTTATGTTTATTGCTCTTTGACTTTTTAAATTATGGTAAACCCCAAATTCAATTATACACCGTAGTATTTATTTCAAGCAATCGTATTGTAAATAAAAGGAGAACCAATTAATAATGTGCTTAGTCTAGTAAAGCTAAATCAAGTATAATACAAAACATAGGGTAACTTGATCAAGATTTGAAAGCTTGGAAAAGATCCCATCTGATTAAATCAGAAAATTTGAAATTCAGAAATGATCATTCCTTTTATCATTTTCTTTCTTTTAAATAGAGTGCTCTTTAACAGACTACTTCTAACAGGTTATGTAAATTGCAACTTTGCAGAAGTTTAGAGACAATTTAAAATATATATGTATTTGAAAACCACAACTTTCTTATCAATAATCAGAGATGTGGCTATTAAGCAAAAACTCAGTTGTTTTGTGGATTTATTTCCTTTATCATCTTCCACAGGCGTATGCTTTTGGAATGATATAGGCCAATCCAGCTGTGTTTTGGGTTCCTTAAACATCTCACACTATTCCTCAAATGTTTGGGGCTTTACAAAACCCCAAATGCATTTGGCCAAGCATGTTTTCCCTTTATTTTTAAACACATGTGGGTCTTATGGGAAATTTAATCCATGTGTTTTTGATTCCCTTACACTTAACTCATCAGAATGTTGTTGTGTAAGGTCTCTTTGATGTCCAAGAAGCTTTTGGAGCCTTTTTTTCTTTATGGGACACTTTAATCCTTTTTTCTTAGAAGCAGGATGTTGTATGATGCCAAGAAAAAATAAACTCCCGCACCAGGATGGTGGTATTTGATTGAATGTTTTAATACCCAAGGGTTCAATCTGGTTTAGAATTTTACTGAACTTGCTCTCCTGATCAGCAATTTCTCAGTAGGTTTGTTGCTTCTTGGTGGTTTTTGAAACAATAAAATGTTGTATTTTTCTTTGGGAGGAAATACAGAGGGTGCAAAAAGTAACAAAGGGCTATTAAATTCACAATGTCTTAAAAATGATATGGGCATTTTAACCATATATATATATATATATATATTCTTTGAGAAGCTCTATAAGTTAAGGATAATTATGTCCTTCTCTGTTTGCTACAAGAGAACCTGGAAAAAGGGTGTCTGATTGGAGGTTTCAGTGGAAGAGAAAACCCGCTGAAGTCCGAGCTAATCTTCCCAAATGTTGGGAAACAAGGGCATGGGTTTTATTAGTATTTTGCATTTAGATGTGTCAAAGAAATTAGGAAATTACTCTGAAATGTTTCAGATAAAAATGATAGGTTAGATTGATGGATATAAAGCAAATACAGTAAAATATTAATGAAGGGTGTTCAGTAATTCTTTATAATATTTTTGCAATTTTTCTGTAAGTCTGAAATCACTCCAAATAAAAAGTTTAAAAGGAGAATGTCATGTGTAGATGTGTAAATGAGGGGATTATATAACAGGGAGTGTATGGTAGATTTTACAATCTGTGAATAGTACTGACCTGCCAGAATCACGGTGAAATTTAAATTTGTTAAAACATATAAGGGATTTAAGACAGTACCCAGGGTATGGGAGGTATTCAGCATGAGTAACTGTTTTACTATTTGGAGACAGACTAAATCTGGGTTTGAATTTGAGTTCCAGCAGGTACTGTGACCTTTGTAAGTCCCTTCCTCTCTCAGCCTCAGTTTCTTCATCTCTCAGATGTCTTCTCAGAATTGTTATGAGGATAGTATAAACCTCACGATTGTAGCACTGAGGGGCCTACATGTTATTGCATGAAATCTTACCTGTTTTACAGATGAAGAAATAACTTACCCAAAGTCCCAAAAAAGTGAGTAGCAGACCAAGGATTTGGGCTCAGTTTTTCTGACCAAATAGTTCATGTTCTTTCCATTTGTTTTAAGAAGACGGCCAATGAATGATAACAATAAAAATAAAGAGCAAGAAGCAGAAATGTTGAGGGTTTTGCAAAGATTGTCAGGAACCAGTACCTTAATAAAAGATGTGCTATTATCTCCTTCGTTGCGAGCCTCCCATCTGCATTATGAAAGTCTTTCCAGAACCATGAGGTTAGAACATATTGAAGCAAAGAAGAGGTTGTGTTGATAAAAGATAATTCTCTGGTGACTTTGACTTTATTTTCCCAATTCTGAGCCTAGGCACAATAGGCTCATTGGCACCATACTGTGAACTAACTGTAGACTTATTTGGATCTCACCAGTTTTTCTACTAATATGCCTTTCTGCTTTCCAGGGTATAATATGGGAGACACATTGCATGTCTCTAGTCTCCTAGTCTTCTCTAATTTGTGACAGATTCTCTTTCCATGTTTTTCATTGGCTGTTAACTTTTAAGAGGAAAGGTATCAAACCATTATAATATGTCTAGGGAAGATTCTCTAGAGGTAACATTTGAACAGTTCAGGGACATAAACCTAAATGATAAGAAAAACCAAGCAATAAAAGGGTCTTAGAAGAGAGGATTCCAGGGAGAAAGAGTAGCAGATGCAAAGCATCTGAGATAGGAAGACAGGAACAAGCATGACGTGTGCCATGAACAAGGATGCTGGAAGACCACCGTGGTTGGAATGAGTCACCAGAAGGCAAATGGTGGTGAAGAGCGGGACGGGGTCCAAGAAGTAGGCTCAGACCAGGTCAGTCATTGAACTGAGGACAATGACTATAAATGTAGAATCTTTCTGGGGAGATTTCCTTTGTCTTTCATAGCAGAAAAAATAATTCTCAAAAAATAAGTTCTAAGTGGAGTTAAACTGTAACTACTTATATCCAGACAACATTTTTCTGACCATCAGAACCAATCCATGTTCGTTCTCGAGAGGGGAGGCGGCCACCTGCTAGCCCTCTGTCATCAGCCAATAAGATCTGATACTCCATGTGAGAGCCTGTTGGAGCAAGGTAAAAGGAGTTGCCATCATTTTATAGCTATGTGGGTGCATGATGCTCCATTAATCATTGGCTTCCTCCTGGAAGCTATTACTATTTCCTTCCTCCTGGAAATGATTAAGCTATTTCCCCTCCCACCCCCCACCCCCACTGCCCCACCAATCAAAACTGTGCAAATTGCCAAATATGACAATAAAATGAATGATATAATTAATTTGATGGTTTGAAGGAAAGATTGTATCCCTTATAAGAAGAGGACAAATAAGTGGATATCTTCATACTACTTATTTTCTCTCCCAATTCCCTTCTTTAAAGTGGTTTCAGGTAACCTCTTGATTTTCTGTTATTGAGCTACATAGTTCATGTCCTGAATGTGTCTCCAATCACTGAGCACTTGCCTTATGGGATATCCTAACAAAACAGAGTGGTTTGTGAGCCATCTGTGTTGCTTCTTCTGCAAAAGCTATCATATATATATATAAAACAGGAGAGTTTCAAAAGCAATAAGTAAAACTTCAACTACCTTTCTCAATAGAACTTTTCAAATCTTCTGTCATCCACAAAAACAAAGCATATAAATTGGAATTGATTTTTATAAAACCTTCATAAAAATAAATCTGAACATTTGGAAACATCTGTTGGATGGCTCAGGAATTTTATTTTTATTATTTTTGAACGGGTCCAGCTTTGAAAAGCTGGGATGAATTAAATCTGATGGTGTACAAAATCAATCAGGTACATAGATATATAGAATAGGAAGGGACTATTAAAAAGAGTTTTTTCTGTTGATTATAGTGACATTAATCTCCAACTGGATAGCACAGTACGCACAACCATGGGCTTTGAAAACATATAGCCCTGGTTTCAAGTCTGGTCTGCTACTCATTAGCTGTGTGACCTTGGGCGAGTTACTAAATTATCATTAATCTTCAGTTTAGAGATCATTAAAAAGTGGATAATTTTATACGTGGCAAATTTCTGCTATCTGGAATGTGTGTGAGTATTAAATGAGATGACTTACATAAAGGGGTTAACATAAAGCCTCATTCACTTTAAATGTTCAATAAAAGTTAGCTATTATTAATAAGGTCAAATATTTATTTCCCTTATAATGTAAAATGCAGTATTCCAAGTACTGTAGGAACTCAAACAAGAATTCAACATGGTTTCTTTCAGGAGAACTTGGTTTTATCCACAGAAGATTAACTATCAAATAGAAGATCTGAGTGTAAAAATAAAAGGAATTTAGGAAGAAAGTGAGTGGTTAATTGTCAAATGAGCCATACACCCAACTAAAGGAAATTTCTGAAAGCAAAAATGTGCAGGATTCAAAAAAACAAGAGGAAAGAAGAAATGTTCTATGACTATACTTAGAGACCATTAAGTAGCAAATTGTACATTAGAGTGTTGCTATAGAAAACGTAGTTATTTTTAAGTGACTAGTTATAGTTAATAAAAGTCAGATTTTGTTATAAAATGATACAGAGATGGTTAACAACTCCAATTAGACATACTGCCTTCATCAATAAACTGGAACTTTCCTTTTTATGAGAAATACTTGTAATGCAGTGGAATGCTTTTGTTAGACTTTGATCTCTGCTTTTACCCAGCAACTCTGATCTTGTTGAGTACTTGTGATAAGGCTAGCTGCATCAGAAATGAGCATGTATCAGTATTGTAACACCTTTAGGTCTTTCACCCCTACAAAACCCTTGTCACTTTAGTTTAATTGCAAATTCCCTGGAGAGCCTCCTCTAATGATCCATTTACATTAAAGCTTTTAAATTAGATTTCAATCTTAATTTCACTTGAAATGTTACCCTGGAGTAATCATTCCATTATAAATCATTTTATTTGATTTTATGGAATTGCTCAATTACAAGAAAAGTATTGAAATAAAGTGCAGCTATATTGAGAAAAGCGGAGACAAAAGTGGAGTGCATTTGACTTTGGGATAATGTTATCAGTCAAGGCAAAGCTTAGTCATTTATAAGCCACACAATGTCTTAACAGTACTTGAACTGTGGCATATTTTGCTCCAGAGATAATTGGAGTACTGTGACAGTTTGAATGGATATCAAGGCTTTAAACTTGGGAAGGGAGCATAGGAAAATGCCAAAACCATCTCAGATTAAAGTAAGATGCTTACTTCTCTTTTGGAGAAATTGCTGACCCCAAGGGCTGTTTGTAAGGACAAAGAGTAGCATTTCTTCTTCTTTAAATCTGTATTTCATTTATGCATGAACATACAATTAAGTCTCCTTCAATTGCCAACTTCTCACCCTATAGCATATCTTATTTAGGCTTCATTTTATAACTGGCAATTTTTCTTTTTTTTTTTCTCAGCCTACTTGAGAATGGATCAAGGTGACTTTTGTTATTTGAACACGAAAAGACACATTGCATTCTTTGGTTAATAAACTTGGGGAGAAAGAAAAGGAAGGACAGAATTTTTATAATGAAAAGCAGTATACAGGTCTTAGAATTGGAAGAGACTCTTAGATATTTGCAATCCAACCCCTCATGTTTTACAAGAGAGGATACTGAAGCTTAGAGTTAAGTGAATTTCTTCATTTAAACCCAGGTACTAGAAACTTCACTGGGTGGCCTTAAAATGTTTGGATTATACTCTGAAATTTTTTTTGTAATTAAAAAAAAATTTTAACAGGGGTTAATTTATGTTATTTGTAAATGCCAATTTACCAATTATATGTCCGAGTACATGGACTGTATCTTTTTTTTTTTCTGACTATATCATTCTAAGTTCTCTATGATATCAATATTTCCAATAATTTTTCAGACTTCCCGTATGGACTGTTACCTGGTCAATTTTATGACTGTGCTATATGCACTTAAAAAAATCTCTATTTTCTATTTGTTGAGTGCAGGGTTTCATATATTCACTTATTCATTCAGGAAATATTTACTATGTGTCAAGAACTGTTATAAGCACTGGGGATACAGCAGTGAACAAGAAAGCAAAAACCTTTGACTTAGATCAAGCGTGCTAGTTGCTATTAAAACTTTCTGCAGTCTTACTGAGTTTTGGTCTGACTGAGCACTCAATTTTGAAGAGACGTATGTTAAAATTATAATTGTGGGTATATCATTTTAGGTTTAGAATTCTGTCCATTTTTCTTTTAAAATTTTAGTCTAAATTTTTAAGGGAAGGCAAACATGCCTCACTTATGAATTGCACTTTTTATTTTTAGGAGTGTCTCCAGTTAGTAAATATTGGTGGGTTTTTTTTTTTTTTTTTTTTTTTTGCCATGATTGTATTTTGCCTGATAGCAATATTTTTAGAGCAGCTCTTTTTTGATTTATGTGAAAGGCCTGTTAATGGTCCTTCATTTTCAAATTTTGTGTTATTTTGTTTTAAAGTGTTTCTTTTTGACAGCATTCAATTAGTTTTTTGTTTGTTTGTTTCAGTTTTTTGATTCAAACACCTAAACATAGCAGCTCATCAGCTTCAATTTTTTTCCAGGTAATCTCCTTGCTTTATATGCCCTTTCTTCTGCACTAATCTGTATTTGGTTTTCTTTAGACCTGGTTCACAACAATTAACTTGAGATTTCCTTTTACTGCTTTTCATTGTTGGATGTCATAGTTGCTTCAACGTTTATTCTTTTATTTGTGAAACAGCCTCCTCCAATAGCTTCTTGTGAAAGTCACATAGGAGTTAAACTACTTGCTACTTTATATATTCAAAGGTATTTTTATTTTGATTTCCTTTTGTACTGCTAGTTTGGTTGGGTATAGAAGTCACTATCCGTTTGACTTTTGAATCGTTCCTTTGTTTTCCAGATTCCAGTGTTGTTCTTCAAAAAATAATGCCATTCTGATCCCTGATATTTTGTATTCAACTATTCATTTAAAAGATAGTATCGGTGTTGTAAAATTTCATGATGAGGTAACTTAGTGCATGTCATTGTCTTTGAATTCTATCCCTGGGATATATCCCTGACTTTATCTTTTAATCCTTTTACTGACAATATGTTTTTTTCACTATATTATTTTTAATTTTCAAAGTTCTTTTGTGTTCTCTGTTCCTTTTTGAAAAACAGCGAACTATTATTGTTTCCTGTGTGCAATGTCTTTTTCTATCACACCAAGTATATTAATAATAGCTTTTGTTATAATAATAGCTTCTACTTTCTGTATTGTTTCTTTCCAAGTTTGTCTTTCCTGTCTGTTTTGAGTTCTATATTTCATTCTGTAGGCCATCTTCAAATTTCTAGTGATCTTTGGCTGTCATTGAATTTTTAACTTAAGGGTTTCATTGTAGAGTAATTGGGTGGACAAGCTTTCTTGGTTAGAGGATACTTCAAATATATATATATATATATATATATGTGTGTGTGTTTATTTCTACCCACCCCCCCTCCCTGAGGCTTTTCATCTTCTCAAAAGAAAAATCATCCAGTCTCCTACCTGGCAGCTGATGTTCTGGGTGAAGGCGATAGAGGTGAGACTAGGCATCCTACCATTAAGTCAAATGGTAAAATTGCCACATTTTTAGTCAATGTCTCATTTTCCTCTACTGAGCTTTGGGTTTCCAAGTCTGAAACCTTCCCATTCAGGTGTTTTTATTTTTCATTTTTTGTTTCCAGAGAAATAAATACCTCATGTGGTGGTGAAGTCATTGTCTGACTCTGGAGTATGGATTTACAAATTTTCAACTACACCCCTGCTCTTTGCACCTTGAATCTTGCCCCTTTTATCACATTTCACAGAAACAGGCGTTTATATTCTTAATGCTTCCTGGGTTTCTCCCTAACAAACAAGCTTGCTTTGCATGATGTTACCCTCCTGATTTAGACTGTAATTTTCTCCTCTATGCTGAGTCAGTTATTGCCCTTTTACTTACTTCCTATCTTCTAACATTTGTTGACACTTCTTGTTCCCTGTTTAATCTTCCCTTTTCCAGTTTTTCTTTGAAATTTCCCATCATTTTATTCCTTTATTTTGATGGAATTTGGGAAAGGATTGAAGTTAGATGAATGTGTTTAATATACTATATTTAACCAGAAATCCCTTGGCTTTGTTTTAATTATTTATTTTTATTGTTGTGAAAGTGTTAGCCAGAATTTCTATGAGTTGAGGAGGGTGGTGTGTGTGTGTGCATGTAAATGGGGGGACACTCAAGGTGTGTCCTTCCACATCAATCCAGTTTGACGTATTTATTTTTTTATTTTTATATCTTAGCAAATCCTCCAGAGTAGACACTATAGTTTCAGTTTTACTGATGGGCTGTTCTTGGGGTTATTAAATCACTAACCTGAGACAACAAAACCATGCGAAGTTGCAGAGCCAATGTTTGGGTTCAAAACAAGGTATAAACTCAATTCATGGGTAATAATTAATTATTTTAAGATAACAAGTATATTCATAATAATAAATCAGTTCCACTCACTAGTGGTCTGATTTGTGAAATGTCACTGTATCTTTTCATCATCTATTATTTGGATTTCCAATCTGGGCACCACAAATTAGAATACAATTAGATACATCTAATGGAGTACTATTGTAGGATGATAAAGAAGGAGCCACTTCCAGCCCAGTTACAATTCTGAAAAGTTATTTATTGGCCCAGTGTTCTAGTTTGCTAGCTGCTGGAATGCAACACACCAGAGATGGATTGGCTTTTCATAAAAGGGGATTTATTTCATTAGTTCTTCAGAGGAAAGGCAGCTAACTTTCAACTGAGGTTCTTCCCTACATGGGAAGGCACAGGGTGATCTCTGCTGGCCTTCTCTCCAGGCCACTGGGTTCCAACAACTTTCCCTGGGGTTATTTCTTTCTGCATCTCCAAAGGCCTGGGCTGAGCTGTGAGTGCTGAGATGAGGTATGCTGAGCTGCTTAGGCTGTGCTATGTTGAGCTCTCTCATTTAAGCACCAGCCAATTAAGTCAAATGTCATTCATTGCAGCAGGCACATCTCTTAGCCGACTGCAGATGTAATGAGCAACAGATGTGGTTCACGTACCATTGGCTCATGACCATAGCAATAGAACTAGGTACCTTCACCCGGCCAAGTTGACAACTTTATCTAACTACCACACCTAGGCTATAAATATATATATTATTATTAAAAAATTTTTTTAAACATGACAACATACAAACATGAACATTCTTAACCATATGATCATCCCATTCTTGGTAAATAAACAATAACTCACAATATCATGCACTCTAGTTGTATATTCATCACCATGATCATTTCTTAGAACATTTGCATCAATCCAGAAAAAGAAATAAAAGAAAAAAGAAAAAAATTCTTATATACCATACCCCCTACCCCTCCTCCTCACTGATCACCAGCATTTCAATCTACTAAATTTATTTTAACATTTGTTCCCCCTATTATTTATTTATTTTTAATCCATATGTTTACTTGTCTGTCGATAAGGTAGATGAAAGGAGCATTAGACACAAGGTTTTCACAATCACAGTCACATTGCAAAAGCTATATCATTACACAATCGTCTTCAAGAAACATGGCTACTGGAACACAGCTCTACATTTTCAGGCACTTCCTTCCAGCTTCTCTGTTATGCCTTAACTAAAAAGGTGATATCTATATAATGTAATAAGAATAACCTTCAGGATAATCTCGACTCTGTTTGGAATCTCCCAGCCATTGATACTTAATTTTGTCTCATTTCTCTCTTCCCCCTTTTGGTCTAGAAGATTTTCTCAGTCCCTTGATGCTGAGTCCCAGCTCATTCTAGGATTTCTGTCCCATGTTGCCAGGAAGGTCCCACCTCTGGGAGTCATGTCCCACATAGAGAAGGGGAGGGCAGTGAGTTTGCTTGTTGTGTTGGCTGAGAGAGAGAGGCCACATGTGCGCAACAGAAGAGGTTCTCTGGGGATGACTCTTAGGCCAAATTAAACACATGAATAAAAATACTACATATTGAATTGGTCAAGGTATCAGGTAATATAAATATGCGTCCCAAGAAGGTGCTATGACTATAGAGAACAGTGGTGCCTCTGGGAACCTTACACAGGGGTTAAATACTGAAATTTTGGTAGGGTGTAAAATACCACGCGCATGACACATGCTAGCATGAGTGGCCCAGCTGAACGTTATCCTAAAGAAATTTAAGCTTAGGGTTGCCAGATCTGATTTCCAAAGAGAAACCAGAGATTCAGGGTTTTTTTTTTTTACATAGGCAGACACTGGGTATCGAACCCAGGTCTCCAGCATGGCAAGAGAGAACTCTGCCACTGAGCCACATTGCCCGCCTGATTCAGGGTTTTTTGAGTGTGAAATTCTTCAATTTTCAAAGGTTGACAATTTCATCAGTTGTAGTGTTTACTTGCAAAGCACAGAAGCCCCTGTAACTAGTTTAAGAAGAAATGGAATTTATTAAACAATGTATATAGACCACAGGCTCCATGAGGAACCAGGTTTAGAGATTATGTTGCTAAGGGCAACATTCAAAATATACTGCAAGGCTAGCCTAGTGAAGACCCTTCTACTGCTACTACTGGGCCCAGACTTTGAAACTCATACCAATGATGCTAGTTGCTGGGGTGGAATTTCTGCCACTGCTGTTGTCATCTGATCAGATAGGATTCCTTGCAATGCCTATCTCTGAATTGAAGTTTCACTCCAGTGCATCTGATTGGGAGAGCCCATTCTCTTGCTTCAAGGAAGCCTGGGGAGAAGAGGATGTCTCTTTTATCTTGGGGGAAATAAAGAGTTATAATGCAGAAAAAAAAAAAAAAAAACCAAACCAAGAAGGGTATTAGAAGGAGATGGTAACCATAAGGCATGACAAATTTCCACTAAAACAACTCATTCACACTGAAAAAGGAAAACACCTCTGCTGGCTATCAAAATACGGCTTTGTGTGAATTTAGCTAGCCAGTCACTAGATTGTGGCCTCTAGTCTAGTAGGATGCTTCATTCCATATATAAAAGTAGGGTAATATTATCAATATATGAAAAATAAAACAGCCAGTCTGCCCTTCAGAACATTGGCAGAAAATAGGCTCCCATAAGCTTCTTATATCAAAAGACAGAGTTGTTTCTCATCTACTCAGATCTGCCAACAGTCTCATATATGGCATCATGATGTCTTATATATACTTTATGTAGTCTTATAGCTATGCTAGAAGACAAAACAAAATACTAACTTTCTGCCTAAAATATCTAAAAATGTTTTTTGTGGCTTAGAAAATTTTTGCTTGAGCAGAAAGCAAAGATGGAATAAATAAACTGAGAATAGATTCAAAGCATCCTTGTTATGCTCAAGGGCACATCCTATCCCTCTCCTCCATCTCTCCTGTACTTTTCATTACAGTTGAGTAAGCTCTGTAAGAATCCTGAATGCACTTCTAGAAGCCAGGTCCTTCTTAGAGCTCTTCTTTTGAAATTATTGCCCAAAAAACATAAGACATGTCCATGATTATAACTTTCACACTATAAAATTTGTTCCAAGAAGTAAGTGCGGAGCCATCTTGTACTTGTTTATTTTGCATTATATTACTGAAGCATCTTTAAGACTATGATTTATTTACTCTGCCATGGTAACTTAGGCTTTTCCATCTAGTGGTTAAACTAGCCTTCTGTCTATGTCTGGAGGAAATTTAGGGTTTTGTGTTTTTCGGAATTGAGTGTTTCAGACACTACCCTCATGTTTAGCAAGTAAGCGGGGTTTTGAAAAGAGAACATCAGGCCATCACTAGGATGAGTTTCCTTGGCCTCAAGACAAGAAAACTATTCGAGCTTCTGAATAGCTCTAATGAAGGTTATTATTGAGGGCAGGTTTGAATCTATCCTGATCTTTCTCTAGCCCTGGGTCTTTTATTCTATCCAAAATTCAATTGAGAAAACTGGATGATTTGTAAATAATGAGTTATTGTGGCCTCCGGGCAGTTGGGATAGTCCTAGAGCAGGGCATTACAAGGTAGTAGTCTCTTGCCTGAGGTCTATTTGACTTTCATGACACACCACCTCCTGGTCTGATTTTTTTTTTTACTCCATTAATAAATTCTTAGTTAAATAGCTTAAAGTGTAGCTTTAATCCTGCTGTTACGCTCTTGATGAAAGCCCCAGACTGTACTGCTACACAGATCAAAGAACTGACTATGCAGGACATTGGCACACAAATTGTTTCTAAACATAGCTATTATTTAAAATCTCCATGCCCACAGTGTTACCATTTTATGGTCATGAGTTCAGGGAGAAACAGAGCACAAGAATTAAGAGAATGTGAACTATGGAACTCTCCTGGGTTGGCCAATTTTCACAAGATGCTTAGAGCTGATAGCCAGTCTCCTAATGTCACATGAAATCTGATCTATTATGTCAAGAATAGCTGACTAAAGAAAGTACAGTCAGCAGATAATTAATTGCCTCCTAATATCCATTTCTTCCTTTTAGAAATAGAGTTCCTTGAGGTGCCTAGCTGGAGACAGTTCCCAGCCTCTTTGCAGCTAAGTGTGTTCATGTGACTAAATCAGTAAATCAGTGGATATGCAAAGTATTGTATAACTTCTGGTTCAGTTCCATTAAAGGAATCTGCTTGCTCTCGCTTTCCTCTTGCCATCGACTGGAAGAGGTACTGATGGCTAGCTTCAACCATATGGATGCAGAAATCATGCTGTATGGCAGGGTAACAAGATAGACAGAGATGAGTTTCCTTGAAAATTTTATGGAGCAGAGCTCCATACTGTTTCTGCATTGCTACATGAGGGAGAAATGAATGAATATCTTATTTACACTCTCTGAATTTTGTATCATATTTGAATTTGTTTCAGTAGCTTAGTCGGTAGTCTAATTAATACAACATGGAATTAAAAACAAAATTCTTTGTTTAGTTTCCATTATTTCTTCAATTACTAGAAGACTAGAAATGTCAATAGAGACATAAAGTTGGATATTCCGGGGTTTGAATCCAAGTCCTACGTTTTTTTTTTGCTGCATGATACAGTACATATTATTTCATGCCCTTAAGCTTAGGTTTTCTTACCTTTGAAGGTGTAATAATAGCTATTTCACAGGGCACCCGTGATTTTAACAACGTCTTTAAAATGTCTGCCACATTGTAGGTATATAATATATAATAACTATAATTCCTATATTATCAATTAGAATAGCCCCCAAATGCAATACTGGTATAATAATTTTAAAGAAGTCCTTATCATTTAGAAATACATACTGGAATATTTACAGAGGAAATTAAAAAAAAACAAAACAAAGATACAATGTGTTTGATTTCTTGGCCTTTATTCCCTCCTTCATTAATGTTTACCTTCTTCTAGCTTCTAGATCTAGTTTCCTAAAATGCTGTTTGTTAACGTAAAAAAAACTGTTTTGTTTGTTTTCTTATTATTGCATTTTGGAGTTCATTTATATTCTGGATAAATGTCCATTATCAGAAATAAGATTTGCCAATATTTTCTCCCAAAATGTGGCTTGTCTTTTCATTCTCTTAACAGAATCATTCCAAAAGCAGATGTTCTTAATTTTGATGATGTCCAATTTATCATTTTTTTCTTTTATATTTTTCTTTTTTGGTGTGTGCCTCAGAAATGGAAGGTTTCAAAAATTTCTAAGTGTTCTTTCAGAAGTTTTATATTTTCAGGTGTTATATTTATTTCTCTGAGCCATTTAGTTCATTTTAACATATGATGTATGTACATATCCAGGTTTCACAGTACCATTTGTTGGAAAACTATTCTTTCTCCACTTAACTGTCTTTGCACCTTCATCAAAAATTAATCAATCCTGGGTGACACCTGAGACTCAGAGTTAGAACTCTAAAGTTGTGACAGTCAGAAGTACCCCATGCTGGAACTGTTTAAAAAGTTGAAAAAGGGATCAGACATTGAGTGGAGATATGAATGAAGCTGATCTGGATAGGTCTAAGGTATATCAGAAGACTGGGTAAAAGATGATATCATTCATATTTACAACTCCAACTTCTGTGTGGAACTAAAGGGAGAGATGTTTATTTGGTCCAAAAGTTATATTTTGGGTAGTGCATTTCCTAACTTAACTTGTATGGTCAGCTTAATTGGATACCGTAAGTACATGAAATCTTGAAGAGGGCATGAGATTTTGTTAGTTTATTCAGGTTAGTGTAATGCCCCGATAAATACCAGAGTGATCTGGACAGTGAATAAAGAAGTATTTGCAAAGTCCCCTTGGAAGAATGGGGAGAAAAGGGGAAATATTCAACTTCCCCATTTGGAGAATTTCTGATATCCTCCCAAATAGTGGGGACAACCAAATCAATAGGCTGAACCCTTGATCTTGGGATTCACCCCTATGAAACTTATCCCTGCAAAGGATAAGCTAAGCCTACTTAAAATCAGGCCTAAGAGTCACCCCCAGAGAACCTCTTTTGTTGCTCAGATGTGGCCTCTCTCTCTCTAAGCTGACATGGCAAGTGAACTCACTGCCCTCCCCCCTCCATGTGGAACATGACTCCCAAGAGTGTAAATCTCTCTGGCAACATGGGACAGAAATTCTGGGATGAGCCAGGACCCAGCATCAAGGGATTGAGAAAACCTTCTTGACCAAAAAGGGGAAGAGAGAAATGAGACAAAGTGTCAGTGACCAAGAGATTTCAAACAGAGTCGAGAGGTTATTCTTATGCATTACATAGATATCCCTTTTTCATTTACGGTGTGTTGGAGTGGATAGAGGGAAGTACCTGAAACTGTAGAGTTGTATTCCAGTAGCCTTGGTTCTTGAAGATGATTGTGTAATGACATAGCTTTTACAACGTGACTGTGTGATCGTGAAAATCTGATGTTCCTTTTATATAAGGTATGGACAGATGAGTAAAAATTATGGATAAAAACAAACAAATAATGGGGGAACATAGGTTAAAATAAATTGAATAGATTGAAATTCTAGTGGTCAATGAGAGGAAGGGTGAGGGGTATATAGTATGTGTGAGTTTTTCTTTTTGCTTTTTTATTTCTTTTGCTGGAGTGATGCAAATGTTCAAAAAATGATCATGGTGATGAATACACAACTATGTGATGATATTGTGAGCCACTGATTGTACACCATATATGAATGTTTGTATGTTATGTTTTTACAATAAAAATATTAAAATCAGAAAAAAAAAAAAACCCTTTGTGTTTGTTATGGGTATCAATTAAATTCTGCCCAGGGCTAAATCCATGGTGTGAAATAAAATAAAATGTGAAATTGAATCATACCTATAAAATGTAAAAAATAAAAACCCATTTGTCAGATATTCCTAAAGACTGGAAGAAGGATCAAAGGTGAAGGAGGAGTTATAAAGAAAAGTTAGGATTTAGCAAATGAGTGTGACTACTGAATCATTATATTGATATTTCTTTTAGTTTCCAGTGTCTTAGAGCAGCTAGAAGCAAAACCCTGAAATTATGGAACTGTAACTAACTGTTGGAACTGTTTGGAACTATACCAAGCCTTGAAATATGCTCTACAACTACTTGATAAAGTGTACTTTGAAATTTATTGTGTTTTTGTATATAAGTTATATTTCACAGTAAAATGGTTTTTTTTCAATTATCGATCATAAATACGTAGGTCTACTTCTGTTACATTGATCAATTCATCTATATTTATGGCAATTCCACCTAGTCTTGAAAATGGTAACTTTATAATAAGACTTGAAATGAGACAGTGTAAGTTATAAAACTTAGTTCTTTTTAAAAGTTGTTTGGCTGTTCAAGGCCTTTTGCCTTTCCATATGGATTATAGAATCAGGTTTTCGATTTCTTCCAAAAAGCCTGTTGTGATTTTAATTTCTATTGAACTGAGTCTATAGAGGAATTTGGGGGAGAATTTAAATCTTAACAATATTGAGTCTTGAGATCCATGAAAATGGTATGTTTCTCCATGCATTTAAGTCTTTAATATCTCTCAGGAATGTTTGTAGTTTTTAGTGAAAAGGTTGTGCGCATCATTTGTCATATTTGCCCATAAGCAGTTCAGGTTTCTTTTTTTTCTTTGCATGGGCAGGCATCAGGAAACGAACCCAAGTCTTTGGCATGGCAGGCTGGAACTCTGCTTGCTAGAGCCACCGTGGCCTGCCCCAGTTCAGGTTTCTTGATGGCTTTGTAAATGATATGTTTTCATTTCAATTTCTGTTTGTCCGTCACTAGTATATAGAATCTCAAGTGACATTTTTATATGTATCTTGTACTTTATAACCTTTCTGTAGCTTTTGTTTAGGTTCTATAAGATTTTCTTTAAGAATGCACATATCTGTTAATAGACAGTTTGACATCTTTCCTTCTAATCTGGATTCCTTTATTTCTTTATCTTGCCTCGTTGCCCTCCAATGAAATGACTAGAGACACCATCATGTTGAATAAAAGTGGTGAGAGAGAACATTTTTTGTGGTCTTGATCTTGGGGAAAAGCATTCAGTCTTTCAATATTAAATAAAATGAGAGCCATAGTAGTCTTTTTCATAGATACCCTTTATAAGGGTATTGCTGACATAGAGAATTTTAATGAGGAATAGATGTTGAATTTTTATAAAATACTTCTGCAGCATCTATTGAAATGGCATGGTTTTTCTTTATATATCTGTTAATATGATGAATCACACCGAAGGAGCTTTGAGTGTTAAACCAACCTTACATTCCTAGCATAAAATTAAGTTAGCTATGATGTATTATCTTTTTTATATAGATTATTAGATTTGATTTTATGAGGTTTCAAAATATTTGGGGGGTATTTGTATGAGACAGATTTATTTATAATTTTCTTTGCTTGTTATATCTTTCTCTGGTTTTAAACATATGAGGATTAGGCTGGCAACATAGAATGAGTTGGAAAGTATTCTACCCTCCCTAATTCTGAAAAAAATTGTATAAATTGTTATCATTTTCTTCCTTAAATGTTTACTAAATGTTCCCAATAAAGTAATCTTGGTCTGGAATTTTCTTTTTTGGAGAGGGTTTTAAATACAAACTCAATTTCTTTAATAGATACAAGACTTTTCAGGGTACTGATTTCTTCTTGATTAAAGTTTGGTGGTTTGTGCCTTTCACATATCTATTTCATCTAAGTTTCAAAATTTTTAGGCATCAAAATTGATCATAATATTCCATTTTGAGCCGTTTAATATCTGTAAAATATGCAGTGATATTGGATAATATCTTTGATAATTTATATCCTCTCACCTTTTTTTCTGATCAATTTGGGAAGAGTTTTATCAAATGTATTGAGCTCGAAGAACAGATGTGGGTTTTAATGATATTCTCTATTATTTTCCTGTCTGCTATTTCATTGATTTGTGCTCTAATCCTTATTATTTCCTTTCTTTTGCTTATTATTATTATTATTTGTATGCTGTATGGCAGGGTCACATTTCTTTCTTTTTTCCATGTGAATATCACATTATTGCAGCACCATTTGTTGAATTTTTGTTTTTTTTCTGTTTTCTTTCTTGTTTTTGTTTTTTGGGAAGTGCATGGGCTGGGAATCAAACCCAGGTCTCCTGCATGGCAGATGAGAATTCTACCACTGAACTACCCTTGTACCTCCTTATTTCGGTTTTGATTTATTCTTTTTCTTAGTTTGTCAATGTGGAAACTGAGGTCATTGACCTGAACTCCTTCCTCTCTTCTGATATAGGAGTTTAAATGCTATACAGTTCCCTTAATTGATATTTTAATGGCATCCCACATAGCTTGATATGCTGTTTCCATTTTCATTCAATTTAAGGTATATATTTTTTAATTTCCCTTTTGATTTCTTCTTGACCCATACGTTTTTAAAAGTGTTTTATTTAGTTTTCAGGTATTTGGGTATTCTCTAGACCTCTTTCTATTATTGATTTCTAATCTAAGTCCATTGTATTCAGAAAAACATGCTTTGTATTATTTGAAAACTTTCAATTTTATTAACAGTTGGATTTGTGGTTCATAATATGGTCTATTTTTGTAAAAGCCCTGTATTCATTTGAGAAGTGTTTCTGTTGTAGTTGAGTGTGGTGTTCTATCCATGTCTATTAAATCAGTTGTTATTAGTGTTGTTCAAGTCTTCTATATTAGTAGTTTTGTCTCTACGTTATCTTGACTACCAGGCGACGTGTGTTCAAATCTCAAAAATAATTGTGGATTTATCTGTACGTCATTGAAGTTCTGTCTGTATTGCCTTATGTATTTTGAGCCTTTAGCTGTGGGCATAGCATTTAGGGTTGTTATAGTCTCTTGATGGTTTCCCTCTATTTCATTATCAAATGATAAACTTTATCCCTGCTAATAGGCTTTGCTCTGAAATCTCCTTTGTCCAGCTTCCTTTACTTTTAGCTACGGTTAGCATAGTATACTTTTTTTTTTTCCTATTTTTTACTTTTAACTTATTTAAGTACTTATAGTCAATGTTTGTTTCTTTTAGACAGCATACAGTGGATCTTGCTTTTCATCAAATTGAAAATCTCTGCTCTTTGATGGTTCAGCTTAGATAATTTACATATACTGGGTTATTGACATTGTTTGGTTTAAATTTGCCATCTTATTTGCTTTCTATTTGTTTCGAATATTATTTTCCCCCTTCCCCCCATTATTTTACCTTCTTGTGGACCGTATGCTTTTATGATTATTTCATTTCCTCTCTTTTATTGGCTTATTAGCCACAACTCTGTTGTTGTTGTTATCTTAGTAGATTCTTTAGGGTTTATAGTACACATCTTCAACTGTTCACAGTCTGCCTTCAAGTGGTATTAAGCACTTCACATGTGATATAAGAACTTTAGAACAATATATCCTCAATTCTCCCTTCCTAGCCTTTACACTACAGTCATACATTCTACTTCTACATATGTTATGCAGCCTAAAACAAATCTTCACTATTTTTACTTTAAACAATTATATTTTTAAAAGTTTTGAAGAATATTAAATGTCTTTTTCTTCACCTGAATAGTTACCATAGGCAGTGATCTTTATTTTTTCTATACACCCAGATTTCCAGCTAACATCATTTTCCTTTGCCCTGAGGAATTCTGTTGACTCTTTTTGCATTGCTGGTCTGCTGGTGATGGATTATTTCTGTGCTTATATGTTTAAAAACAGTCTTTTAAACTTCATTTTTAATACCTTTGCTGAGTAAAGAATTATAGGTTGAGAGCTTTTTATTTTTTTCCCAGTACTTGAAAGATTTTACTCCATTATCTTCCGGCTTGCATTTTTTTTCCAACCAAAAGTCTCCTGTTGTTCTTATCACTGCTGCTCTGGATATAATGCATCTTCTTTCTCTATGTTCTTTGAGGATTTTTGTTATTCCTGATTTTAAGCAAATGGCTTATACTGTGCCTTGGTTAAGTTTTCTTTCTGTTTCTTGGCTTGACTTGGACTTCTTGGATTAATGGGTCTATAGTTTCCATTAAATTTGGAAAACTGCTACCCATATTTTTTCAAGTTTTTTTGTGCCCTTCCTATTCTACTCTCCTTTGGGGATGCCAAGGACATGCTTATTAGACTGTTCAAAGTTGTCCCACAGATCACCGATGCTCTGTTCATTTTCTTACATTTTTCCCCCTCCCTATTTGATTTCATTTTGCATGGTTTCTATGGCTCTGTCTTTGGGTTAATTTCAAGAGCACTGAGATTTTCTTCTGTAGGTTAGAAAACCATTGATACATAAGAGAGAACACACTCCTACCCCCAGGTGATGCAGCCCTGCATCACAGTATGGGGTGGAATCAAAACACAGCAAGGCTTCATCTCACTCCTCCTCACCTTTCCTCTGCAGTAGCCACTCAAAGGCAGAGTGCTTTTCAGAGTACACAAACTGTGCACCCAGATATGGCCAGCTTCTCCAACTCTATACCCCATGGCACAAGCAGTTTAAAGGGAAGCCTCAGATTTTTTAAGGAAAACTGTATGATTCTCCATTAAGATGCTGAAAAGACATCTGATAAAATTCAATATCTGTTCTTGATTAAAGTAGAACAAAAACTCAATAAAGGTTAAAGTGCAAGCTCAGAAAGATAAAACATAGAGTAGATGCAGCCAGGGGTGGGAGGCAGGGAGTATGGGAGGTAATGCATAATGGGTGCAGGGCTTCTGTTTGGGGAGAATGGAAAATTTTAGTAACAAATTTTATTAGATAAATGTTCTAGTTTGCTAGCTGCTGGAATGCAATATACCAGAGACGGAATGGCTTTTAACAAGGGAATTTAATGAATTGCTAGTTTACAGTTCTAAGGCCGAGAAAATGTCCCAATTACAACAAGTCTATAGAAATGTCCAGTCAAAGGCATCCAGGGAAAGATACCTTAGTTCAAGAAGGCCAATGAAGTTCAGGGTATCTCTCTCAAGTGGAAGGCATGTGGTGAACACAGTCAGGGCTTCTCTCTCAGCTGGAAGGGCACATGGAGAACATGGCTTCGTCATCTGCTAGTTTTCTCTCCTGGCTTCTGGTTTCATGAAGCTCCCCGGGAGGCGTTTTCCTTCTTCATCTCCAAAGGTTGATGGCTCGTGGACTCTCTGCATCTCATGGCTACATTGTTTTGCTCTCTCTGAATCTCTCATTCTCCAAAATATTTCCTCTTTTATAGGACTCCAATAAACCAATCAAGACCCACCCAAATGCGTGGAGACATGTCGTCCCCTAATCCAGTTTACAAACCATTCTTGACTAAATCACATCATCCAGGGAGATGATCTCATTACAGTTTCAAACATACAGCATTGAATAGAGATTATTCTACCTTTATGAAATGGGATTTATATTAAAACATGGCTTTTCTTAGGGGGCATACTTCCTTTCAAACCAGTACAATAAATAATACTATTCTATTAATAGAAGGTGGTGAGAGTACTGCAATATTTTGTATATGAAAAACTCAATAGAGTGTGAGTTTTCATAAATAAAGTATGAATGGATAGATAATGCTGTAATAGGATAGCTATGCCCTTACATACCTCAACCCCATAGCTATAATCATTATTAATGATAAAGCATTCCAATTAAATCCAGGAACAAAATACAAATTCCTACTATTCCCAAAGATAGAAGAGCAACAAATTAGAGTTATAACATTTGGAATGATGATGATAAAATTTTATCATTTTTGAATGATGTTATTTAACTGGAAGACAATTAAATTAAAAACTATTATAACAGAAAAATAAACACAAATAAGTTAACAGATAAGAAAATAAGAAAACAATAGACATATAAGTAACAAATAGGAAATAGTAAGGAAGAAAATTTGATTTATAAAAGGTGATTCTTAAAAGTGGATTATAGGGCGGGCCATGGTGGCTCAGCAGGTAGAGTTCTCACCTGCCATGCCGGAGACCCGGGTTTGATTCCTGGTGCCTGCCCATGCAAAAAAAAAAAGAATTACAATGGATTCGATTCCTGGACGATGCACCCAAAGGAAAAAAAAAGTTTAAAAGTGAATTACAGTGAATGAATAAAAAAGAATTTTTTTTAAGTGAATTACAGGGTGGTATGACAGTGGCTCAGTGGCAGAATTCTCGCCTGCCATTTTTGGAGACATGGGTTTCATTCCCAGTGCCTGCCTATGAAAAAAAAAAGTGAATTACAAAAGAAGTTTATTGCTGAGAATTTTAAATTGCTTTAAAAATAGCAACAGAAATAATAAAGTTCTTAGAAATCAACTTGCAAAGAAATGAGCTTGAACTTCATGAAGAGAACTTTAGAGTGCTACCAAGGAACATAAAAGAAGCATGGTAAAAGGGAAAAGCATTTTTTTCTTGTAGAAAAGCTCAATAAATATACAAGCAGAATTTGTTTCAAAACTAAATATGATAAACTAAAGTATATATAAAAAATGAATTGGCAAGAATAATTAGGAGTATTTTGAAAAAAAAAGAAGCATAATCAAGGAAGACCTAGCTTTATCAGATATTAAATAATATAAAATTACAGTGACTAAAACAGTATGGTTCTGGCAATTAATATCTGTTACAAGAGTGTGGGGAAAGAAATACATAATTGTTAGTGGGAGTGCAAATGTCTACAACTTTCATAGACAGCAATATAACATTATAAATCAAATTTTTAAAATATATACCCTGCCTTAGCAACTGTACTTCTAGCTATATATTCTACAGATATACTTTCACAGGAGTGTAGAATATCTAGCTATATATTCTACAGATATACCTCACATACAGAAACAAAACAGAACAAAACAGAACAAAACAAAACAAAGCAAGGTATTCCTTCCAAATGTGAAATCAAAGACAAGTAAGAATGTTGAGAAAAAAAAAAGGTGAGGTATATTTTCAAACAGTGCCATGGAAAAGAATAAGGGAATAATCACTCTTAAGACTAACAAGATTTTACCTTTTATAATTTCCAAATTATAATCTGTGGATAATTTATAACAAGTATATTCATGATAATATTCTTTAATAGCAAGTAATTAGAAAAAACCTGAATTTCAATGGCAGGGAACTGGTTGAATAAATTACGAAATCCATGCAATGGAATCCCAAGCAACCACTAACATATTTTCATAAACTAAACTAAAATTTTTCATAAAATGGTTTTATTTTCTACTTCCCACATTACTGACATTGTACTTGAGCTTTTAGGAAAAATACTATAAAAAGTCTATGTCCTAATAAAACTATAATTAATTTCTAATAAAATTACCACTAACTTTGATCTCTTTTAACACTAAAAATATTGAGTCTATTCCATATCTAACAGTATAGCTAAGAAACATTGTCAAGTGAAAAAAAAAAAACCAAGGCGGTGTAGGTAGCATGCTGCCATTTGTGGAAAACATAAGAATATGTATATGTGTTCTAGTTTGCAAGCCGCCAGAATACAGTATACCAGAATTGGAATGGCTTTTAAAAAGGAGAATTTATTAAGTTGCAGGTTTACATGTTCTAAGGCTGTGAAAATGTCCAGATTAAAGCAAGGCTATAGAAATGTCCAATCTAAGGCACCCAGGGAAAGATACCTTGGTTCAGGAAGGCGGATGACATTCGGGGTCTCTCTCTCAACTGTAAAGGCACATGGCAATCATGGGGACATCTCCTAGCTTTCTCTCCATGTTTCTTGTTTCATGAAGCTCCTCCAAGGGCGTTTTTCGTCTCCATCTCCAAAGATCTCTGGCTGCATGAGCTCTCATTGCTCTTTCCAAAATGATTCCCTCTTAAAGAGCTCCAATAAGCAACTCCACCTTGCATGGGAAACCATCTAATCAAAAGTTACCCACAATCTCCATGGAAACAATAAAAAAGTTCCCACACAGCAATAGCCAATGAAAATTAAAGAACTTGGCTTTTCTGGGGTTCACAACAGATTCAAACTGGCACACTATTTAAATATACTTGTATATGCAGACACTATCCTTGGAGGGGTACAGGTGAAAGCAGGACACAATTGCTGCCTCTGAAGAGAGGAACTGGGTGGCTGGAGGAACCCCAGCCAGAGACTAATTTATCACAGAGCATTCATCTGCCTCTTTTGACTTTTGCATCATGTGCATGCATTACCTACATAATAAAGAAAAATAAAATAATTATTTAAATTAATAGGCTAACAAGTCATGCTCACATTAGGCTAAATTAGAACACTCACCATCTATGACTGATGAAAACTTTGTGCATAAACTACCTCGTTATTTTATTGATTTATCTTTAGTATAACAGCATATTGTGCGCTCTCTGGATGCATAAGCTAACCTGCATTCTCCAGAGAGCCTCTGAGCCCTTATTTTTTGCCCCACGACTCCATTAAACTTTATTGGAGCTACTTGACAGTGGGGGCGTGGAAACCAGCACTTCAGCTAGGCTTCCTTAGGATGGACCGCAGACACCTGAGCCTTTATATAGCTCAACCATAATTTGATAAAATATCTTCTTTATAGTAAACGTGTACACTGCAACATAGTGCAAATTAAAGTTGCAACATTTTTTTCCATAGTCTTTCCACCCTTAACCCAGAGCCTCTTCCTGTAGGACAGGAATGTCCCCAAATGTCTCCAGTGTCCAACCATCCCCATTTGGAGTTGAGAGGAGCGTGACTTCCAGAGCGAGGCCTCCCCGGAACTGCAACACAAAACCAAGGGGAGCGACGTGGTGGCTGCCCTAGAGCCGCCTCCCTCAGAATCAGAGGGAGATTGATTTCCACACTGGCAAAGTGTAAACAAAGGTCTTCGCTCTCAAGAGAGAAGCCCCGGAAAGGAAGTAATTCATGGAAAAGGTAATTACCAATTAAATGGTAAACGTGCTACTTGGCCTGTAAGAAGAATTAAAACATATTTACACTTCAAAAAGAAGCAATTAGTGGTAGTTGATTCACTAAGGAAAGTGCCAGACCCGGACAGAGGAAAGAGTGTAAATAGATAAAGACAGAGAGATTTATTATTAAATTAAAGTCCCTTAATTACCGCAAATGTTAAATATGCACTTTCTGACATTTAAATGATGCTTTTCACCAAAATGAAAATGAATTGTCCACCTTGGAGTC